>NC_134687.1:143729188-144394501 GCF_050947455.1 Rhinoderma darwinii
TCTAAAGTAATGTAAAAAAATAAAAAAAATACACAAAATTGGTATCGCTGCGTCCGTAAAAGTCCAAGCTATTACAATATACCGTTATTTAACTCACACGGTGAACACCGTGAAAAATAAAGAATTTTAAACGGCAAAATCGCAGTTTTTTGGTCACCCTGGCTCTACCAAAAAATGTAATAAAAAGTGCTCAAAAAGTCTTATGTACCAAAAAATGGTACCAATAAAAACTACAGCTCGTCCCGCAAAAAATATGCCATCACACCACTCTATTGACGGAAAAATAAAAAAAGTTGTGGCTCTCGGAAAGCGGGGAGGAAAAATGAAAAAGAAAAAAGCAAAACATGACTCAGTTCGTAAAGGGTTAATTACTCTCTAATGAAAAAACATTTATGACCACATGTGAGGTATAGCCGTACTCGGGAGAAATTGCTTTACAAATGTTGGGCGGCATTTTCTCCTTTATCCTTTGTGAAATTGAAAAAATTCAACATTTTAGTGGAAATAATGTTGATATTAATTTTCACGCCCTAATTCTAATAAATTCTGCAAAAGACGTGTGGGGCCTAAATGCTCACTATACCCCTAGATAGATTCCTTAAGTGGTGTAGTTTCCCAAATGGGGTTACTTTTGGGGGGCTTCCACTGTTTTGGTCTCTCAGGGGCTTTGCAAATTCGACATGACACCCAAAAACTATTCCAGCTAAATTTGAGCTCCAAAAGCCAAATAGCGCTCCTTCCCTTCTAAGCCCCGGTGTGGGTCCAAACAGCAGTTTATTACCACATATGGGGTATTTACGTAATCAGGAGAAATTGTTTTACAAATGTTGGGGTGCTTTTTCTCCTTTATTCCTTGTAAAAATTAAAAATGGCTACCTTTTTTCAGAAAATTTTACAGACTAATTCCAATGAATTCAGCAAAACAACTGTGGGGTCAAAATGCTAACTTTACCCCTAGAAAAATTCCTTGAGGGGTGTAGCTTCCAAAATGGGGTCACTATTGGGGGGTTTCCACGGTTGTCATCCCTCCAGTGCATTGCAAATGCGACACGGCACTGAAAACGATTCCAGCAAAATCAGAAATCCAAAATCCAAATGTTGCTCCTTCTCTTCTGAGGCCTGCTGTGGGTCCAAACAGCAGTTTATTACCACATATGGGGTATTGCTATAATCGGAAGAAATTGCTTTACATATGTTGGGGTGTTTTTTCTACTTTATTCCTTGTAAAAAAAGTTTTTTCACAAAAAAAGTAGATTTTCATCTTCACATACTAATTCAAATAAATTTAGCAAAAAAACTGTGGGTTCAAAATACTAACTATACCCATAGATAAATTCCTTGAGGGGTATAGTTTCTAAAATGGGGTCACTTTTTGGGGGTCGTTACTGTTTTGGTACCACAAGACCTATTCAAACCTGACATGGTGCCTAAAATATATTCTAAAAAAAGGAGGCCCCAAAATCCACTAGGAGCTCCTTTGCTTCTGAGGCCGGTGTTTCAGTCCATTATCACACTAGGGCCACATGTGGGATATATCTGGGCAATAAATATTGAGTTGCATTTCTTGGGTAAAACCTTCTGTGGTACAGAAAAAATGTATTACAAATGAATCTTCGAAGAAAAAAAATGAAATTTGTAAATTTCACCTCTACTTTGCTTTAATTCCTGTGAAACGCCTAAAGGGTTAAAACACTTTCTTAATGCTATTTTGAATACTTTGATGGGTGCAGTTTTCAAAATGGGGTGACTTCTGGGGACTTTCTAATATATAGGGCCCTCAAAGCCACTTCAGAACTGAACTGGTCCCTGAAAAAATAGGCTTTTGAAATTTTCTTGAAAATATGAGAAATTGCTTCTAAAGTTCTAAGCCTTGTAACGTCCTAGAAAAATAAAAGAATGTTCAAAAAACAACGCAAACATAAAGTAGACATATGGGAAATGTAAACTAGTAAATATTTTGTGTGTGGTATTACTATCTGTTTTACAAGTAAATACATATAAATTTAGAAAAATGCAAATTTTTGCAAATTTTCTCTAAATCTTGGCGTTTCTTACAAATAAATATTGAATTTAACGATGAAATTTTTTCAGTATCATAAAGTACAACATGTCACGAGAAAACAATCTCAGAATCGCTTGGATAGGCAAAAGCATTCTGGAGTTATTACCATATAAAGTGACACATGTCAGATTTGTAAAAATGGGGCTGGTCCTGAAGGCCAAAACAGGCTTAGACACTAAGGGGTTAAATCTATTTATTATTCCCATTGTGGGGACCCTGACACTGTGTTACCATCTGGACTATCCACTGCTTCAGTGTTCTGACTCCATTCCTTATTTGTAAGGGTATGTTCACACGGCCAAATTTCAGACGTATACGAGGCGTATTTTGCCTCGTTTTACGTCTGGAAATACGTCTCAAATACGTCGGCAAACATCTGCCCATTCATTTGAATGGGTTTGCCGACGTACTGTGCAGACGACCTGTTATTTACGCGTCGTCGTTTGACAGCTGTCAAACGACGACCCGTAAAAATACAGCCTCGTCAAAAGAAGTGCAGGACACTTCTTTGGCCGTTTTTGGAGCTGTTTTCTCATAGACTCCAATGAAAACAGCTCCAAAAACGGACGTAAAAAACGCCGCGAAAACGGCGTGAAAACGCCGCGAAAAAAGCGAGTTGGTAAAAAAACGTCTGAAAAGCAGGGTCTGTTTTCCCTTGAAAACAGCTCTGGATTTTCAGACGTTTTTGTTGACTACGTGTGAACATACCCTAAGGGTCACTTTTGTGCTTTGGTTTTTAATTCATGTTTTTGTGTAATTTATCAAACATTAATAAAGTATCTTTTGTATTTTTAAAAAAATATATGGTTGTGAATTTTTCTTGACAGGTTAAATATATATTTTCACAAGGACCACATTATTATATGTGGTCTTAGTTTGGTTTATCAACGGGTATAGTGAGCATTTTGACTGCACAGGTTTATTGCAGAAATTATTGGAAGTAGGCCGTGAAAATTAAAATCAAATTTTTTTTCAAAGAAAATGTAGGTTTAGCAAATTTTTTTCTCATTTCCACGAGGGCTAGAGGAGAAAAAGCACTGCAACATTTGTAAAGCAATTTCTCCCGAGTACAACAATATCCCGCATGTGGTCATAAACGGCTGTCTGGATACACAGCAGGGCTTAGAAGGGAAGTAGCGCCATTTGGCTTTTGGAGCTCAAATTTATGAGGAACAGTTTGCGGAGGCTATGTTGCATTTGCAAAGCCCCTAAGAGGACAAAACAGTGAAAACCTCCCACAAGTGACCCAATTTTGCAAACTACACCCATTGAGGAAATTATCTAGGGGTATAGTGAGCATTTTGACCCCACAGGTGTTTCATATATTTTATTAGAATTGGGCAGTAAAAATAAAAACAATCCTTTTTCTTCAATAAGACGTAGATTTAGCTCAAAATGTTTCCTTTTCTCAACAAATAAAGGAAAAAAAAGAACCCCAACATTTGTATAGCAACTTCACTGCAGTACGGAAATACCCCATATGTGGTCATAAACTGCTATTTGGGCACACGGCATGGATCAGTAGAGAAGCAGCGCCATTTGGCTTTTGGAGTACAGATTTCACTGGATTGGTATCTTGACACCATGTAGCTTTTTCCCTAAGTTACCAGTACAGTGACTCCATTCACAAAACTACACCCCTTGAAGAAATAATCTAGGGGTGTAGTGAGCATGTTGACCCCCACTGGTGTTTTTATAGATTTTATTAGAATTGGGCAGTGAAAATAAAAAAAATACTTTTTCATCAATAAGACGTAGCTTTAGCTAAAAAAAAAGTTATTTTTCTCAACAAAGGGTAAAAAGAACTCCAACATTTGTAAAGCAATTTCTCTCGAGTACGGCAATACCCCATTTGTGGTCATAAACTGCTGTTTGGGCACACAGTAGGGCTCAGAAGGGAAGGAGCACCATTTGGCTTTTGTAGTGCAGATTTTGCTGGATTGGTTTCTAGTCGCTATGTCACATTTGCAAAGCCCCTGTGGAACCAAAACAGTGGAAACCCCCCAGAAATGACCCCATTTTGGAAACTACACCACTTAAAGTATTCAGCTAGGGGTGTAGTGAGCATGTTAACCCTACAGGTGTTTTGCGGAAATTAGTGTGCTCTCGATGTTGCAGAGTGAAAATGGGCTTTTTCCATAGATATGCCAATATGTGGTGCCAAGCTTGTGCCACCATAACAAGACAGCTCTCTAATTATTATGCAGTGTTTCCCAGTCTTAAAATCACCCTAGACATGGCCCTAATTTTTTGTCTGGACATTCGACCAGGCTCAGAAGTGAAAGTGTACCATACGAAGTTGAGGTCTAATTTGGCCTAATATTGGTTCACAATTGCAGAGGCTCTGATGTGAAATAATAAAAGAAACCCCTGATAAGTGACCCCATTTTGGAAACTGCACCCCCAAAGGCATTTATTAGGGGGTGTAGTGAGCATTTTCACCCCACAGGTAATTTCCATAAGTGATTGTGCTGCGGAGGGTGCAAAGTAAAAATTTAAATTTATCCCTAGATATGCCATTTCAGTGGCAAATATGTTGTGCCCAGCTTGTGCCACTGGAGACACATACCCCAAAAATTGTTGAAAGGGTTCTCCCGGGTATGGCGATGCCATATACGTGGAAGTAAACAGCTGTTTGGGCACGCTGTAGGGTTCAGAAGGAAGGGAGCGCCATTAGTCAGGTGGTATAATAATGGGGT
The DNA here is from genome assembly GCF_050947455.1 of Rhinoderma darwinii. Classification (NCBI taxonomy): domain Eukaryota; kingdom Metazoa; phylum Chordata; class Amphibia; order Anura; family Rhinodermatidae; genus Rhinoderma; species Rhinoderma darwinii. The sequence goes on from NC_134687.1 coordinate 143,733,950, forward strand.
AAAAATAAAACAATAAAATAATCCATAGATTTGTGTTAGACTGTGAAGCAATCCTTTATGCACAGGCCAGTGTCGCACTAATAAATGGTGTCCTTACTTATTCCCATTTTGGTGTACATGTGACTTTTTGATCACTTTTTATCCTATTCTTTGGGAGGCAAGATGACCAAAAAACAGCAATTCTGGCATAGTTTTTTAGTTTTTGTTTTTAAAAAGAATTTATTTTTCCTGTCGCCATGTTGAGAGAACCATAACTTTCAATTTTTTTTCGTCGACGGAGCTGTATGAGGGCTTGTTTTTTGCAAGACGAGCTAGAGTTTTTATATGTACCATTTTTGGATACATGCGACTTTCTGATCACTTTACATTCCAAATTTTTGTATGGTAAAGTGACCAAAAAACTGAAATTCTGGCATTGTTTTTTAGGTTTTTGTTTACGCCGTTCACCGGGTAGAATAAATAGCATAATAATTTTATCATTCAGGCTGTTACGGACGCGGCGATACAAAATATGTATGGTTTATTTTTCAATAATAAAGGACTTGATAAGTGAAAAGGGCGATTGTGTTTTATTTTTACTTGAAACTTTTATTATATTTTTTTACAAGTTATTTTTTCTACTTTTTTTCCACTTTTCTTTAGTCCCACTAGGAGACTTGAAGGTCCGACTGTCAGATTTTTTTTCTAATACATTGCACTACCTATGTAGTGCAATGTATTAGATCTGTCAGTCATTCACTGACAACAAGCCGATTAGGCTTCGCCACCGGGCGGGGCCTAATCGGCTTCGTAATGGCAGAGCAGGAGGCCATTGTTAGGCCTCCTGTTGTCATAGCAGCAGTTGGCAGCCCTGCAGTTGCATGGCAGGGCTGACGATTTGCTACCAACTCAGCTTTTGAGCCGGTGTCCACCATTTGTCGTATGGATACGGCAAAATGCGGGAAGCACTAGCTTCCCATGACGTATCCATACGACAAATGTCGGGAAGGGGTTAATGTGATTATAAAAGCTTGTTCATTTTCTGTATCTGTTGCATGTAAAAATTCAAATAAACAGAGATTTGTATAAAAACAGCATTCAGAAAGTTTTTTTTTAACCCTTTAGGCGTTTCACAGGAATTAAAGTAAAGTAGAGGTGAAATTTACAAAAATTTCATTATTTTTGCCAACGTTTCTTTGTAATAAAAAAATTCTGTAACACAAAAGGTTTACCCAAGAAATGCAACTCAATATTGATTGCCCAAATTCGGAAGTTTTCAGAAATATTCCACATGTGGCCCTCGTTTGTTAATGGACTGAAACACAGGCATCAGAAGCAAAGGAGCACCTAGTGGATTTTGGGGTCTCCTTTTTTATAGTATATTTTTATGCACCATGTCAGGTTTGAAGAGGTATTGTGGTGCCAAAACAGTGGAAACCCCCCAAAATTTACCACATTTTGGAAACTAAACTAAACCCCTCAAGGAATTTATCTAGGGGTATAGTTAGCATTTTTACCCCACAATTTTTTTTTTTTGCTGAATTTATTTGAATTACCCTCTGAAAATGAAAATCTACTTTTTTTTCTGAAAAAACACAGAATTTTCAATTTTTTTCAATAAATAAAGTCAAAAAGTGTTATGGAATCACTGGTTGCGCAATTCCCAAAAGGCTGATGGAGACTGACGGGAGTAAGCGTGCAAATAAAACCGCAACCCCAAATCCGTCACAACTCTGATTGACAGAATCTAAGGCTACAATGCAGCGCCCACCGCAAGGCGGGATGGTTTTTGCTGCACATAACCCAGGTTGTTCTAACAAAGTTCAGTGTTGGATAAGGGGTGCAATGCAGGCTATACCTGAACAGGTAACTAGACAGCCAGAGGGTAAACAGAAAGTCCAAAACAGAGCAAGTGGAAATCAGGTACAGCAGAGGTCAAAACCAGCCGGGAGCAGATAATCAATATCGCTAAACAAAGGGTTAACGAGAGACCAGCCGAGGTCAGTTTTCAAGAAGTCCGGAAGTCTAGGACACAGAGTAAGGCCTTATTTACACAAGCGTATTTCACGTCTGTGATACACGCGTGAAAATCCAGCGCGTCGCACGGACCTATGTAAGTCAATGGGGCCATTCAGACATTCCGTGTTTTTCACACAGTGTGTGTCCACTGCATGAAACTCACGACATGTCCAATACTTGAAATTTTTTTGCGCATTACGCACCCATTGAAGTCAATGGGTGCGTGAAAATCATGGAAAGCACACGGACACACTACCGTGTGCTGGGCGTGATTCGTGCAACATTTGTTAAAGAAATCATGGGAAAAATGAAACGACCTCCTTAACCAGTTCAGGACCGGGCTATTTTGCGCCTTCAGGACCAGACGTCGTTTAGCCCTTTTTAGCACGCGTTAGTTAAATGGCTATAACTTTTTTATTTGTTGGGCTAACCACGTGATTTTTGCTACGTTTTTTCCGTAGACAATGCAGGTTTCATTTTTTATCGTTTTTATTCACACCTTTTTTGCTATTTTAGAATTTTTATTCATAGAGTTTGAAAATAATAGTAAAAAAATAAGCTTTTTTACGTTTCAGCCATTTTTTTTTGGGTAATAACATAGTTTTACCCTAAAATAGACCTTTTATTTGTGATCGTCATTGTCTACAGTAAATTTTAATATATTACATGTCTATATTAGAGTAATTGGGTCAGCGCTAGCGTTACAACAATGATTGGCGGGGGGGAACTGTTTTTTTGGGGGTGGGTATTTTATGTGTATTTATTATATAATTTTTTTTTGCACTTTACTTTATTATTTTTTTATTACTATGGTCTGTTCCTCAAAGGTCAAAAAAGACCTTTGGGGAACTTTATATATATTTTTTCTTTCTTTTACACCATGTTTTTCCACTGTAACTGGAGCTGCACAGCAGCCCCAGTTACAGGGGAAATCAGCCCTCTCATAGTGACGATTGTCACTAATAGGGCTGTGCTGGGTCTTGTTAGACCCAGCAGCAGTCTGTAAGTAACGGCACCCGGCGATCATTTGACCAGTCTCTATTCCTATACACAGCGTTCATTGAGCGCTGTGTAAAAAGACAGCTAAAGCTGGTTCTATCTTCTCCTCAGGGTCCCCGGCAGTCACCCGACATTCAGCTGCCTGATCTCGCGGGCAGCAAGTTAAAACCCGAGCCGTAAAAAGTCTATGGCTCGGGTTTTAAGGACCCTGATCGCAGGCCGTAAAAATACAGCCAGCGGTCGGGAACCAGTTAATTTCATTTTCTAAACATCAAAACCGCGTGTCATAAGGATGCCATACGCAAAAAAAATCACGCAGCCACGCACCAAACACTGATGACACATGGAACTTCAACGTGCACAAAACACTGCATTTTTTGCACGCGCAAAACGCACACGTTCGTGTGAATAAGACCTAAGTGAGAGCTTGATCACCACACCTAAGAAAGGAGAAAAATTCACAAGCAAAGACAGACAGAGGAGGCCAAGCATAAATACCCCACCCTACATCTGACAGGAAGAAGACAGAGAAGTGGGATAGGCTCAGGAAGTAAACAGAACCACCCAGAAGCTAGATCAGTAGTCATGGCGATCTTAAACACACAGATGCTTCCTAACAAAAAGCACCTCAATATTTGTAAAACAATTTCTCCTGATTACAGCAATACCCCATATGTGGTAATAAAGTGCTGTTTGGACCCACGGCAGGGCTCAGAAGGGAAGGGGTGCCATTTGGATTTTGGAGCGCAAATTTTGCTGGAATGGTTTTCGATGCCATGTCGTGTTGGCAATGCACTGCAGGGACCAAAACTGTGGAAACATCCCTAAAAGTGACCCCATTTTGGAAACTGCAGCCCTCAAGGAATTTATCTAGCTGTACAGTTAGCATTTTGAACCCACATTTTGTTTTGCTAAATTTATTTGAATTAGCCTGTGAAAATGAAAATCTGCTTTTTTTCTTAAAAAACATAGAATTTTCACATTTTTGCAAGGAATAAAGGAGAAAAAGCAGCCCAACATTTGTGAAGTAATTACTCCCGATTACCGCAATACTTCATATGTGGTAATAAACTGCTGTTTGGACCCACAGCAGGGCTCAAAAGAGAAGGAGCGCCATTGGGATTTTGGAGCGCAGATTTTGCTGAAATGGTTTTTGGTGCCATGTCTTGTTTGCAAAACCGTGGAAACCCCCCAAAAGTGACCCCCATTTTGGAAACGACACCCCTCAAGGAATTTTTCTAGGGATGTGATCACTTTTTTAACCCCATAGGTTTTTTACTGAATCTTGTGGAAATCTGGCGTGAAAAATAACATTTTAAGTTTTTTCAAAATGCTTAATTTATAGGACAGATAGTTCAGAAAAAGCATGGAAGTGAAGAATAGCACCTCAACATTTCATGGCCCATTTGTACTGAGTTCAAAAATACCCCCAAAGTGGTCCAAATATGTTGTGTGGACACATGGCAGTGCCTGGAAATGAAGGAGCAGCCTTATATTTTAAGAGACCAAGTTTTGCATGAGACGCTGAGCCCCATAATGATGAAAACCCATTTTTAATACAACACCCCTCAAAGAATTTATCTAGGGGTGTGATCACTTTTTTGACCACACATTTTTTTTTTTTTGCAGAATCTTGAGAAAATCTGGCATGAAAAAAAAATTTGAAATTTTTTCAACACCTGCATCATTTATAAGACAGATTGTTCAGAGCATGCAAGTAAAGAAAATCACCTCAACATTTATTGGCTTAGTTGTACCGAGTTCAGCGATGCCCCCAAAGTAGTGCAAATATGTTGTGTGGATATATGGCAATGCCTGGAAGTGAAGGAGAAGCCTTAGATTTTCAGGGACCAAGTTTTGCATGATTGGTTCAACAGCCCCATTTGATCTTTGAAGAGACTCTGAGCCCACAGAACGATGGAAAATCCCAGGAAATTACCCCATTTTAAAAAATACACCCCTCAAAAATGTATCTAGGGGTGTGATCACTTTTTTGACCACACATTTTTTTTTTTGCAGAATCTTGTGGAATCTGGCGTGCAAAATAGCTATTTTCAATTTTTTCACAAATGCTTCAATTATAGGACTGATTTTTCAGACACAGAGCATGCAAGTGAAGAAAAGCACCTCAACATGTCTTAGGCTATTTATTCAGAGTTTAGAAAAAAAAAAATTGGCCTTAATCTGCTGTTGTTGGACATATGACAGTGCCGGAAAGTATTGGAACACCGCAAGAATTTTGCGTCCTTATTTTGCTTGGATAATTTTTGGGCACATGTCATGTTTGCATAGCCACAAAAAAATGTGCAGGTACGAGACCATATTACAAATCCTAGGTATTCATCTATAGCGGCCACCGTCGAGGACCGCTGCCTTCTGTCTGCTCCCAGCAGCTGCATACGCAGACCTCTGACTTCCTGCCGGCGTCTCCCTCCCAGAGAGGTCAGCACACGCGGCCGTACTGCTCCGCAGTGTTGTCGAGGGTGTGCGCCAGCTCATCCACGCCTTAAAGGGCAAACGTGCGCACATGTAAATAGTTTGCTAACCAATCCCCAGATCATCCTGGACTATAAAAAAGGGTTCTGCCCTTCCACTCTTTACCTGAGCAATATTGTTGTCTACCCATGTTCCTATAGCAAATGGATGGTCCCCTAGTTGTATCCTGTTCCCAGTGTTCCGTATCATACTTCCTGTATCCTGCTTCCCGTATCCTGTAAGTGTGTTTGTTCCTGAGCTGAAGTCTAGTGTTGGAGTCGTGTTATGTCATATGCCACTGTATGCAAAGGCATTTCCTTCCGATGACACAAGGATCACTTTCATAGTTTCTCTCCTTACTGGCAAGGCCCTGGCATGGGCAAACCCCATCTGGGATCGTCAGGGACCAGAGACCCGTGACTTTCAGTGTTTCCTGCAGACTTTCTGCACAGCATTTGAGGAATATGCGAGAGTCTCTTCAGCAGCTGCATCTCTGTTGACCCTTTGCCAAGGAGAAACATCTGTGGGCGAGTACACAATTCGGTTCCGTCCTGGATCAATGAGGCCTTGGTGGTTACTTCTGGCAATGACTATCTTCCAATATTAAAAAGATGAGCTTGCCACTCGAGATCTGCCATCTACCCTACATGATCTCATTTTTCTGGCCACCCGGATTGACAAGAGGATCCGGGAACGATCCCAAAAGGTTCGCCAGGACAGAAGACTCCCTTTACTGGCTCCTACATTCCAGCAACCCCTGCTGCCCTCATCAGTTGTTCCACCTGAGGAAGCTATGCAAGGGGACCGTCTCAGGCTCTCAGTCCAGGAGAAACAACGCAGACGCACTTCGGGACTTCGCCAAAAATCGGCAGTGCCTAGGATTGGTTGGAGAGACAACCCTAGGTGGAACAGCACTACATAAGAAATTCTCTCCCAACCTTGTCCATTCCCGTGACTATACTGTCCGGCGAGAAGACGTACCAGGTCTCTGCCTACCTGGACTCAAGGTCTGTGGCAAACTTTATCCAAAGAGTCTTAGTGGATCATCTCTATTTGCCGACAGTCCCTCTGGAGACACCTCTGGCTGTTGCCTCGGTGAATGGACTTCCTCTGCCCAATCTCATCGTATCCGAGACCAAGCCACTGAAGCGCCAAGTTGGAGCCCTCCACACTGAACAAATTGCATTTCTCGTCTTGCCTAAACCCATCAATCCTGATTTGCTGTGTATGTCTTGGATCCGGCTTTATGCCCCAGTCCTTGACAGGAATTCCGGAGAAGTTCTCCAATACTGCTCCAAATGTCTCCACCGCTGCCTGTTACAGATTCGTCCTGTCCAGCCTCCTCTGCCTCAGTCATTAGCGGGATTACCTACTCATTTTTTTTCAGTTTGCAGACGTCTTCAGCAAGAAGGAGGCTGAGATCCTTCCCCCTCACTGGTCTCAGGACTGTCTGACTGAACTGGTCCAAATGCTTCACCTCCCCGTGGACGGGTATACCCTCTCTCCTTGCCATAAACCCAGTCAATGTCAGCCTATATCAAGGAGAATCTAAAGAGGGGTTTCATATGAAAATCCTCCTCCCGGACAGGGCCAGGTTCTTCTTCATTAAAAAAAAAACTGATCTCTTCGACCCTGCATTGACTACTGTGGTCTCAACCAGATCATGGTCAAGAATAAATACCCATTGCCACTGATATCCGAATTATTTGACCGTATAGGAGGAGCCAGGATTTTCTCTAAACTGGACTCGCGTAGGGGTTACAAAGTTAGTACGGCTGAAAAAAGACACATGTCCATCAAGTTCAACCAAGCGACGGGAAAAGGGAAGGGAAACATTTCTACACATAGGAGCTAATACTTTTTTGTTCTAGGAAATTATCTAAGCCTTTTTTAAAGCCATCTACTGTCCCTGCTGTGACCAGCTCCTGCGGTAGGCTATTCCATAGATTCACAGTTCTTACAGTAAAGAAGGCTCGTCACCTCTGCAGGTTGAACCTTTTTTTCTCCAGACAGAGGGAGTGCCCCCTTCTTTTTTGAGGGGGTTTTACATGGAACAGGATTTCACCATATTTTGTGCCATTAATATATTTATATAAATTAACCATGTCCCCCCTTAGTCGTCTTTTTTCAAGGCTAAATAGGTTTAATTATTTTAATCTTTCCTCATAACTTAGATTCTCCATGCCCCTAATTAGCTTCGTTGCTCTTCTTTGTATTTTTTCCAACTCCAGGGCATCCTTTCTATGAACTGGAGCCCAGAACTGAACTGCATATTCTAGATGAGGCCTCACTAATGCTTTGTAACGTGGCAATATTACATCCCTGTCCCGCGAGTCCATGCCTCTTTTAATACACGACAATATCCTGCTGGCCTTTGAAGCAGCTGATTGAGACTGCATGCTGTTATTTAGTTTATTATTTACAAGTACACCAGATCCTTCTCAACAAGTGAATCCGCCAGTGTAGCTCCCCCTAGGACATATGATGCATGCAGGTTGTTGGTACCCAGATGCATAACTTTACATTTATCTACAATAAACTTCATTTGCCAACTGGATGCCCAAACACTTAGTTTGTTTAAATCTGCTTGCAATTCACGAACATCTTCCATAGACTGAACTATATTACATAGCTTGGTGTCATCTGCAAAAATAGAAACAGTACTATTAATCCCATCCTCTATATCATTGTTGAATAATAGTGGTCCCAGCACTGAACCCTGGGGTACACCACTTATTACCGGGGACCATTCAGAGTAGGAATCATTGACCACAACTCTCTGGATACGGTCCTTGAGCCAATTCTCAATCCAATTACAAACTATATTTTCTAAACCTATAGTCCTTAATTTACCCATTAGGCATCTATGGGGGACAGTGTCAAATGCCTTTGCAAAGTCCAAAAACACTATATCCACAGCGGCCCCTCTGTCTAGGCTTCTGCTCACCTCTTCATAAAAATAGATTAGGTTAGTTTGACAACTTCTGTCCTTAGTAAAACCGTGCTGGCTGTCACTTATAATACTATATTTTGTCACATAATCCTGTATATAGTCCCTCAACAGCCCCTCAAACATTTTCCCCACGATGGATGTTAAGCTTACTGGTCTATAATTACCCGGGGAAGACCTAGAGCCCTTTTTGAAAATAGGCACCACATTTGCCCTGCGCCAGTCCCTTGGCACTATTCCAGTCGCTAGAGATTCTCTGAATATTATGAAAATGGGGACAGAAATAACTGAACTAAGCTCCTTAAGAATTCTAGGGTGTAACCCATCTGGTCCCGGGGCCTTGTGCTCATTTATTTAATTTAATTTAGCTTGGACCATATCTACATTCAGCCAATTCAGTATATCAACTGATATATTAACAGCACTGGCACCGGTTACATCAGCTGCTCTTTCTTCAGTTGTATATACAGAGCTAAAGAACCCATTTAGTAACTCTGCCTTCTCTTGATCCCCTGTGACCAACTCCCCATTACCACTATCTAGGGGTCCTACATGTTCAGACCTTGGCTTTTTAGCATTTATATACTTGAATAATTTTTTGGGGATTTGTTTTACTATCCTTGGCCACCTGCCTTTCATTTTGTATTTTTGCTAATTTTATTACATTTTTACAGATTTTATTAAGCTCTTTATATTTTACAAATGCTGCAGATGTACCCTCAGATTTTTATTTTTTAAATGCCCTTTTTTTGTCATGTATTGCCCCTTTCACAGAAGGTGTAAGCCATGTGGGATTTAATTTTAGTCGTTTATACTTGTTACCTATAGGAACAAATTTTGCACTATAATTACCCAAAGTAGATTTGAAAATCTCCCATTTATCATTTGTCCCATTATTTGACATTAGTTCTTCCCAGTCTATATCCTGAATTGCAGCCCTCATCCTGGGGAAATTGGCTTTCTTAAACTTAAATGTTTTTGCCCTCCCAGCCTGTGTTTGTTTTTTACAGTATAGGTAAAATGTAACTATATTGTGATCACTGTTACCGAGGTTTTCACAAACATTGACATTCCCAACAAGATCTGCATTATTAGAAATGACCTGATCCAACAGAGCTTCACCTCTAGTTGGGTCTTCCACAAACTGGCCCATAAAATTTTCCTGCAACAGGTTGAGGAAATGTCTTCCCTTTGCAGTTGAAGCCGAACCATGACACCAATTAATATCCCGGAAATTAAAATCTCCCATTATCACTACAGTACCCGCCTGTGCAGCCCGCTCCATCTGTTTATATAGCTGACCGTCCATCTCCTCAGTTATATTGGGGTGTCTATAGATTACACCAAAAGTAATTTTTTCAGTGTTTACCTCCCTTTCTAGTTCCACCCACAAGGTTTCAACCTCCTCACAGTATTCACCCACTATTGTCTCTTTAACACTCGCCTTCATATCACTTCTCACATACAGACATACACCACCGCCTTTCCTATTTGTCCTGTCTTTCCGAAACAGTGTAAAACCCTGTAGATTTACAGCCCAGTCGTGTGAAGAGTCCAGCCATGTTTTAGCAACACCAACTATATATATATATATATATTTTCTTCCAGTACCAAGGCCTCCAGCTCCCCCATTTTGCTTGCTAGACTTCTGGCATTTGTGAACATACACTTTAACTTGCCTTTCAGTTTTTCACTTTTATTATCAGAAATGTGATTTGACATTATTTGGGCATTTTTATTTACACTGCTGATTTGTAACAAAAGGATCTCCTTATTCTGTTGTCTAGTCCTCTCCCCACATTCTGTTTCTTCCCACACCAATATAGTCTGACCCCTCTCTAACCGGAGTACCCCTTTTTTTTCTACAATGACCTCCCTCCTCAGCCATAGTTTAAATACTCCACCACCCCAGCTAGAATTCTCTCCCCTAGCACAGCGGACACCCTTCCATTTAGGTGCAAATCATCTGCAGAATACAGTTTGTACCCCAATGAAAAGTCAGCCCAGTGCTCTAGGAACCCAAAGCCTTCTCCTCTACACCAAGACTTAAGCCATGCATTTAACTCCCTGAGCTCCCGCTGTCTTTCCTGTGATGCGCACTTGATCCGAATCCGTTGAGGTGATGATTGGAAGACAGCATTCAAAACTCGAGACGGGCACTATGAATATCTCGTCATGCCCTTCTGTCTGTGTAACGCTCCCGCGGCTTTCCAAGAATTTGTGAATGATATCTTCCAAGATCTCCTCAATGTCTGTGTTGTGGTCTATCTCGATGATATTTTGATCTTCTCCCAAGATCCGATGACACATCGGAGGCATGTCCGTCAAGTTCTGTTTCGATTAAGGGAGAATCGCCTGTATGCCAAGCTGGAGAAGTGCATTTTTGACAAAAAGTCCCTGCCCAAGAATCAGCTTGTTAATAGCCTCAAGATTGCCTTCACTTCAGCCTCAATCCTCCATCATCCTAACGTATCTCGACAGTTTTTGTTGGAGGTGGACGCTTCCTCTGTTGGTGCAGGTGCACTTCTGTTCCAGAGAAGCTTCAAAGGAAAGGCAGTAGTGTATGGCTATTACTCGAGACTTTTTTCTACACAGAGCGCAATTACTCTATTGGGTATTGGGAGTTACTGGCCATCAAGTTGGCACTGGAGGAGTGGATACATCTGCTAGGGGGTGCAGTTCATCCCATTCTAATATACACCGACCATAAGAATCTCAACCTATCTCTAGTCGACTCAAAGGCTAAACCCCCAAAAAGCCAGGTGGTCGCTGTTCTTCACCCACTTCCAGTTTGTGCTCCACTAGCGTCCCGCTGAGAAAAATGTGAGGCCCGATGCCCTGTCCAGGTCGTTTGAAACAGAGTACACTGTGGAGACCCCTCAAGGTATCATAGACCCGTCCTTCATTGTTACTGCTAATCTCCTGCAAGTTAGAGACATCCTTCCAGGGAGGACTATAGTTTGTTTGTCAGAAAGGAGGAGAATCCTTCGCTGGGGACACAGCTCCAAACTCGCTGGGCACGATGGTGTTCGTAAGACTCGAGACCTGATAGCTCATCATTTATGGTGGCCCACACTGCCCAAATATATTGTGGACTTTGTCTCTTCCTGCACTGTCTGTGCTTCTAATAAAGTTGCCCACTCCAAGCCTGCTGGCCTGCTCCAGCCTCTGGCTGTGCCTAACTCTCCCTTGCAGCATATCCAATGGACTCTGTAACTGATCTTCCTCCCTCAGCAGGATGCAATAATGTCTGGGTGGTGGTGGACCGGTTCTCGAAGATGGCACATTTTATTCCGCTGACCGGCCTACCTTCTGCTCCTCGACTGGAAAATCTCTTCATTCTGCACATCTTCCGCTTTGCTAGGCTTGCCTCTTCATATAGTGTCTGATCAGTTCAGTTCACCAGAAAATTCTGGAGAGCCCTCTGAAAACTCATAGATGTGAAATTGGATTTTTCCTTGGCCGATCATCCCCAGTCCAATGGTCAAGTCGAGAGGATTAACCAAATCATGGAGAATTATCTTCGTCCCTTCATCTCCATGCAGCATGATGACTGGGTACAGCTTCTTCCATGGCCGAGTTACATAGTTAGTACGGTTGAAAAAAGATACATGTTCATCAAGTTCATTCATAGGAGCTAATACTTTTTAATTCTAGGAAATTATCGAAGCCTTTTTTAAAGCCATCTACTGTCCCTGCAGTGACCAGCTCCTGCGATAGGCTATTCCATAGATTCACAGTTCTCACAGTAAGGAAGGCTTGTCGTCTGTGCAGATTGAACCTTTTTTACTCCAGACGGAGGGAGTGTATCCTTGTTTTTTGAGGGGGTTTTACATGGAACAGGATTTCACAATATTTTTTGTATGTGCCATTCATACATTTATATAAGTTAATAATGTCCCCCCTTAGTCGTCTCTTTTCAAGGCTAAATAGGTTTAATTCTTTTAATCTTTCCTCATAACTTAGATTCTGCATGCCCCTTATTAGCTTCGTTGCTCTTCTTTGTATTTTTTCCAACTCCAGGGCATCCTATGAACTGGAGCCCAGAACTGGACTGCATATTCTAGATGAGGCTGCACTAATGCTTTGTAAAGTGGTAATATTATATCCCTGTCCCGCAAGTCCATGACTCTTTTAATACACGACAATATTTTACTGGCCTTTGAAGCAGCTGATTGATATTGCATGTTGTTATTTAGTTTATGATCTACAAGTACACCCAGATCCTTCTCAAAAAGTGACTCTCCCAGTATAGCTCCCCCTAGGACACATGATACATGCAGATTGTTCAAATCAGCTTGCAATTTATGAACATTTGCTATAGACTGAACAATACTACGTAGGTTAGTGTCATGTGCAAAAATAGAAATAGTGATATTAATTATTTACACCACTTATAGTCGGGACCATTCAGAGTAGGAATTATTGACCACAACTCTCTGGATACGGTCCTTGAGCCCATTCTCAATCCAATTACAAACTATACTTTCTAAACCTATAGTCCTTAATTTACCCATTAGACGTCTATGCGGTACAGTGTCAAATGCCTTTGCAAAGTCCAAAAACACTATATCCACAGCGGCCTCTCTGTCTAGGCTTCTGCTCACCTCTTCATAAAAACAAATCAGGTTGGTCTGACAACATCTGTCCTTAGTAAAACCGTGCTGGCTGTCACTTATAATACAACTTTTTGTCACATAATCCCGTATATAGTCCCTCAATAGCCCCTCAAACATTTTTCCCACAACTGATGTTAAGCTAACTGGTCTATAATTACCCGGGGAAGACCTAGAGCCCTTTTTGAAAATAGGCACCAAATTTGCCCTGCGCCGGAACCTTGGCACTATACTAGTCACTATCCTCCAGCTCCAGCTGTGCTAAAGCCTCTGCCACTGTCTGAGCTATTCAGGTACCCTTGTGCAGGACTTTGTGTTGATTGGGTGCTCTGTTGTTTGGCAAGCTACCTCCCCGCTACGGGGGAAGCCTAGTGGGTCCACATACCCACAGACCGTTACAGTAAGGCTGTGTTCACACAGAGTTTTTTGCAGGAGGAAAATTCCTCCTGCAAAAACTGCCCCAGTAGGTTTTTGCACAGTGGTTTGAAAAAAACTCGTCAAAACACTCGTCAAGGTTTTTTTTTCCTCTTTCTGACTGATTGAAATGGGGTTTTGGAGGCGGAAACCGCCTCAAGATGGGTCATGAGGCTTCTTTTTACCGTGACGCGTTTTTTTTACTCGCGGTTAAAAAACTCGTCCAACTCCCATTGAAATGGGAGGCATTTTCGGGCGGTTTTTGAGGAGTTTGAGGAGTTGAGGAGTTTTTTGGCGTGGTTTCCGCGTCAAAAAACTCTGTGTGAACAGGGCCTAAGGTTATGTTCACACACAGAGTTAAAAACGTCTCAAAATACGGAGCTGTTTTCAAGAGAAAAAACAGCTCCTGATTTTCAGACATTTTTTGTGCCACTCGCGATTTTCGCAGCGTTTTTTGCAGCGTTTTTTACGCCCGAATTTGGAGCTTTTTTCAATAGAGTCTATGGAAATCGGCTCCAAAAACATCCCACGAAGTAAAAAAAACGCCGCAAAAAAACTCTTCTTCGGAACAGAACGCCGTTTTCCCATTGAAATCAATGGGCAGATGTTTGGAGGCGTTCTGCTTCCGATTTTTCGGCTTTTTTCGGGCGTTTACGGCCCGAAAAACGGCCGAAAATAGGCCATGTGAACATACCCTAATACAGTAGCTGAAAAGTGGGTGATATAACTGAAGAAGGCAAGCTGTGTTTCTAAATAAAAGCTTCTTGTCTACTTCTTTATTGGTAATGAATGATGATGAAAGATAAAGTCCACCATCCAGACTTCTTTTTAATGAATTCTCCGTAATATAAATAGAAAAGAAAAGTAGATCCGGATCTACTTTTCTTTTCTACTTCTTTATTGACAAGCAGAGTAGACGTACTCCTTCAATCAGCTCAGTAGGAGGACGTGTACATTTCTACACAGATTGAACACCAGGGGGCGCTATTATTATGAAGTAAATGGAATATACTCGCAACTGGAGGACTTTTGTAACATAAGCTAAATTACAAAACGGATTAATATTTAATGTTGAACTATATTACTGTAACGTTTAATAGTGGGGCAGCCCTTTTAACCCGTTAGTGACCGGCCCATAGTCTTTTTACGTCGGTCACTAACGGGCCTTATTCCAATGCCATAGACTTTTTACGTTGCGGCATCGGAATAAGTAAACAGAGCAGGGAGCTGTCAAATCTCCCTGCTCTCAGCTGCCAGAGGAAGCTGAGGGCTGGGAGCGTCCCTGCTCTGCCGGGTGAGATCGATATTAGTATTGATCTCACCCATTTAACTCGTCAGATGCGGTGCTCAATAGCAAGCACCGCATCTGAGTGGTTTTGGAGAGAGGGAGGGAACTCCCTCTCATCCCACCGACACCCGGCGATAAGATCACCGAGTGTCTGTGTCTTCCATGGCAGCCGGTGGCCTAATAAAGGCCCCCAGGTCTGCCTGTAATGAATGCCTGCTAGATCATGCCGCAGGCATGACCTAGCAGATGCCTGTCCGATTTAAATGGACATGCAGTAATATACTGCAATACAAAAGTATTGCAGTGAATTATAAAAGCGAACGGAGGATCGCATAGTGAAGTCCCCTAGTGGGACTAGTAAAAAAGGTTAAAAAAAAGTTTAATAAAGTTAATAAAAAATTAAAAAAAAAAAAAATGAAAAACACACTTTTTCCCCTTACAAACTGCTTTAGTATTAAAAAACCAAAATAAAGTTAAAAAGTTACACATATTTGGTATCGCCGCATCCGTAACGACCCCGACTATAAAGCTATTACATTACTTAACCCGCACGGAGAACGCCGTAAAAAAATAAATAAAAAATGACGGAAAAATTGCTGTTTTCTGTGAATCCTGACTTTTAAAAAATGTGATTAAAAAGTGATCAAAAAGTCGCATCTACTCCAAAATGGTACCAATAAAAACTACAAGTCTTCCCGCAAAAAAAAAAGCCCTCATACAACTGCATCGGCGGAAAAATAAAAACGTTACGGCTCTTCAAATATGGAGACACAAAAACAAATAATTTTGAAAAAAAAGCGCTTTTACTGTGTAAAAGTAGTAAAACATACAAAAACTATACAAATTTGGTATCGTTGCAATCGTAACAACCCGCTGAATAAACTTATTGTGTTATTTATACCACACGGTAAATGGCGTAGATTTAGGATGCAAAAAAGAGTGGCAACATTTCAGATTTTTTTCTATCCCCCCCAAAAAAGGGAGTAAAAGTTAATCAATAAATAATACGTACCTAAAAATGGTGCAATTAAAAAATACAAATTGTCCCGCAAAAAACAAGACCTTATACAGCTATGTCGACGTAAAAATAAAAAAGTTATAGCTCTTGGAATACGACGATGGAAAAACTTAAAAAAATAGCCTGGTCATTGAGGTCTAAAATAGGCTGGTCATTAAGGGGTTAATGTTATTTTTAAAAGACACAGCTCTAATACACATACTGTAACTTTAATGATCCCAGCACCTGTGTTTCCATTGAAATGTTCTGACTAAATAAAAAGCAGAGATTTTAAAAACTGTAATGAATTAATACAGAAAGTATATTGGAAAATTTAATAACTTTTAATTATCTAAATTATCTATAATTATTTAATTACATTAATTTTTCTGAAGACGGGCAACATCTTTAGTTAATGGCATATTTATTTCCAGATCTAGTAGAGGAAAAAAATATGTAGACACTTAATTTTGAGGAAAAAAAACTATTGAAACAAAAAAAAACAAAAAAACAATTACGGTAGTACTTTGTTGCTTCTATGATGGTCTGAACTCTAGGAGGCCTGCTTACCACTGTTTAGTGGTGGTTTTCGTTTGGCTTCTCTAAATAGAAATCCTATTTAGTTCAGCTGATTTCTTACAGTTCTGTCACACACATTGAATCCCATCCCCCCCCCCCCCCCATTTGTTTCTGGTTTGTTTGTTTTTTGTGCATTTTCTAGTTTCAAGGCATATTGCTTTTGAGGGTTTTTTTTTTTTCATGACGCTTTGACATTTTCCTTGGTCTAGCTGTAAGTTTTTCTTTAATAACCTTCCCATTTTGTTTATACTTGCACCAAATTGTACACGCAGCTGACCGGGGGCAACCAACATTTCTTGCCATACTCCATGTTGGATTTTCATCGGAAAGTAGTTTTATAGTACTTTCCATTGTTTCAATTGCCAACTCACTTGTTGGTGTCATGTTTACTTTTAATTAGCCAAGTCCAACTGCCGGTTAAGGTCTGTAGACTAATTAGCATTTTTCTGCAGGTATTTGTACTAGAAGTACAAATTACAAGGTGATTCCATAATTGTTTCCTCAACATGGAGTGATTCCATATATTTTTTTCCTCTACTTGATCTGGAAAATAATACACCATTAATTAAAATAATTACATTTTATTAGTTTGAGGTATATTTCATGAAGTCAGAGTTTTCAGTTCAATTATTTTTATAGCAGTCAAAAGGTTGCTGCAGGGGAGGGGTGCAGAGTGAGACTCACGGCAGAAAAATTCTACCTAGGAAATGGAAAGTAAAACATACAAATTTATTTTAATCCGAATTTACGTCAAAATCATTATATCTTACAGGCAGATTTTGCCAGAAATTTTCTTCTTTGCATGACAATAGTTGAAATCTGTGGCCAAAGGTAGAATATGCACCAGATTTTAAAATGTGACATGTCAACAATCTGCTGCAGGTTTTTTTTTCTTCATCATGTGAAAGTTTTTTTTTTTAGAACACTTCCTGGCACCATAAGCTTTGTTGACAAATATCACCATACTGTTACTGAACAAAACCTAGTATACCAAGGCCATTATTTATAATAAATAATAATACAAATAATACCGCTACACCATTACCGCCACATAGTGATCAAATAATACAACTATATGGTTACTGAATATAACCACTGTACTAAGTCTATACTAAGACTAATTTTACCACCATACACTGACCATACATTGGTAGATACCAGCTCCACATATGCAATCTGCAGAGCCAATAAGTGGATACCGTACAGTCAATCCAGAGACTCACAGGTGACGTCTTCTCTGGTTGTAGTAGTTCACTTTTCCTTTTTTTCTTCATTTGGCCCAGACCACCATGACGACTTCTCCAAACCACGATTCGTCTGAAGAATTTGACTCACAGACTTCTTTGACTCACAGACTTCTTTGACTCACAGACTTCTTTGACTCACAGACTTCTTTGACTCACAGACTTCTTTGACTCACAGACTTCTTTGACTCCTAAATTTTCCAGCACATTCCTCACTCTCTACAAAAACTCACCTTCCAAACTTTAATGGTGCCCCCAAACAATAACAGTGTCCCTTTTAGGCCCCAAACAATAATAGTGCCCCTACCCAGTATTAATGTCCCCCTCTGTGTCCCCACACAATTGTGGTACTCTTTTATGCCCCCATATAGTAGTTAGGTCCCCAAATAGAAGTTAGGCCCCCATATAGTAGTTAGGTGCCCCCATAAAGTAGTTAGGCTATCCAATATACTGGTTTAGCATCCCCATATAGTACTGTATTACCGACCATAAGACGCACCTGACCATAAGACGCACCAAGGTTTTAGACAACAGAAAAAAAGTATTTGTTAAAAGAGAGACCCACAACTTTTTTTATATTTTTTTCATTGATTGAGCGGTGTGAGGGCTTATTTTTTTGCGGGACGAGCTGTAATTTTATTAGCACCATTTTTTGATACATACGATTTTTTTATCACTTTTATTTATTTCATTTTTTAAGCGCTGAGTTGATCAAAAAACTATTTTGATGTTTTACATTTTTAAACTCACTGTGCGAGTTAAATAATGGTATTTGTAATAGATCAGATTTTTACGGACGCAGCAATACCAAATTATTGAATTTTTTACATTGTGCTTGGGGAAAAATGGGAAAAGGTTTTTTTTTTAACTTTTAATATTTGATTTTTTTTACACTCCTGAAAATGTATATAAAATTTTTTTTTACACATTTTATTAATTCCCCTAGGCCACTTGGTTACATGTAGAGTTACTAAAACAGCGTAACTCGCTGAGCTACGCTGTTTCCCTAACTCCCATAGTAGTGAATGGCAGTTACGGAAGCAGCGTAGCATGCGAGCTACGCTGTTCCCGTAACTACTGTTCAGTTCTACGGGAGTTAGGGAAACAGCGTAGCTCAGCGAGTTACGCTGTTTCAGTAACTCCACATGTAACCAAGTGGCCAAGAGAGCACAGAAAGCTAGAACAGGGTTTAGGGGCCCCCGTTCTAGAGATAGGTGCGGGTCCCGGAGGTGTGATCCGCATCTATTTGACATTTATGGCATATCCTGTGGATATGTCATAAATGTCCTTCATAGAAAAACCCCTATAAATGCCGCGGTCGCTATTGACCTTGGCATTTAACTAGTTAAAGGGGTTTGCCCTAAAACACATGTATCCCCTATCCACAGGATAGGGACTACATGTGAGATCACTAGGGGTCCAACCGCTGGGAGTCCAACCGCTGGGACCCCCAGCGATAAGGAGAACAGGGGACCGAAAGTCACCCAAAGCGCTACATGAGAATCCTGGACTTCCGTGTTCTGTTCCGCAGCTCCATAGAGGTCAATGGAGAGCTGCTCGCGCAGAAGAATTCCATTGATCTCTATGAAACTGCCAGACACAGAACGCGAAAGTCACATCTTCTCATGCAGCGCTCTTGGTGACTTTAGGTCCCCATTTTAGTTATCGATCACACATGTATCCCCTATCCTGTGGGTCCTAGCCTGCAGTATATCTTCATTTTTACAGGCATCTGTTAAGCCTACTGTGGGGGGGGGGGGGCAGTGAGATGCCTCAATGATTGACCGCAGCATTAGAGGGGTTAAACAGCCAGGAAAAGCGTGATCGCTGCTCCCGGCTCTTAGTCCGGGGTGTCCACTGTAAAATACAGCCGACACCTTCAGCATATGAAGCGCTTAGCGCGTGAGCGTGCTCCAAACATCATCCCCTGCACCCGGACGTAATAGCACGTCTGGGTGCTTGAAGGGGATATAGAAGTTAGGTACCCCCATATAGTGGTTGGGCGCCTCCATATAGTAGTTGGAGTGGTTAGCCCACCATATAGTGTTTTAACACCCCTTTATAGTAGTTAACACCCTATATAGTGACCAGGCACCCCCTTATAGTAGTTAGCCCTCCATATTGATAGTTTCCCTTTGCAAAATGTGAAGAAAAAAACAACTCACCTAACCTCGTACCCACCATGAACTGCTGAATTTTCTGCCTAGCGCAGGCGACACCATGCAGTGATGTCATTGCATCACTTGCTCCTGGACGTCAAGCCAAAAAGAGCTTGTGGCTTACCAGAGTAAATTGCAGGGCAGCGAGCCAATGGCTCTCTGCTCTGCAACAGTAAGTTGCGGGGCCGTCTTCCCCTCTTGTCGCAGTCACACCTTGAGGTGTGCGTTGGGCGGTCCAGGCTAAGAGTGGATTCCCCGTAGCAGTTGATACAGCTGTTATGGCGGGATTTCCGCCACTGCATGTGGCTAGCACCTTATAGAAGCGTTATCTGTGTGCATTTAGAATACTAAGCATCCAACAGGAGAACAGTTCAAGTGCACTACTATGTAAAAGGTGCGGAAAAATGTCCATGTCCACGTTTTCCAGAGCTCCCCCTTACAAGCATAATGCTGGGAACTGTTTTTTTTTTTAAATTGCCTTTATAAGTATGGCCTTTTTTAATGTTATGTTACAATGATGTGTTGTAAATTTGATCCCATTTTCAGTGATTTATAGAAAAAAGGAGCCTGATTTTTAAGGTAAATTTGACAAATTTTCAATAAATATAAAGAAATGTGGTATGATCTACTAGATCCGTTGACATCCATGACAGTCCCTGAAAATCTGGGAATCAAAACTCATGACATATGAGGTCAAATTCATCTATAAATAGGTTCAGCAATATTCAAGCTAGAACTTGAGTGAACCATCTGAGGTTTCCACTATTTTACCAGTTCCAGGACAACATCAGATTCAGATGAACATTTTTTTCTGACCTGTATTATTTATTCTTTACATCTACAACAATTAGATAAAAAAAAACAACACTTTCTAGACTCAATAACTAATCTAACATGTAAATATATTTGTATCTGTTTGTTTACTTAAAAATCCTTTTAGATTCCAGGTCTGTGAAGTCATGAAATATCAGACTAGACATAATTTTGAAGCCTGTACTTGCTTATTTTAATTAATAACATGCAGATGTTAGTCCACCACAGATTATAATTTTTAGCCCCTTAAAGAGGCTCTGTCACCAGATTATAAATGCCCCATCTCCTACATAATCTGATCGGCGCTGTAATGTAGATCACAGCACTGGTTTTTATTTTGAAAAACTATCATTTTTGAGCAAGTTATGAGCTAGTTTCGATTTATGCTGATGAGTTTCTCAATGGACAACTGGCCGTGTTTTTACTTTTTACCAACTGGGTGTTGTACAGAGAAGTGTATGAGGCTGACCAATCAGTGACTAATCAGTGTCCTACACTTCTCATTGTTCCAGCCCAGTTTCTTTCACTGCACAATCACACTGTAACAATGAGAAGTGTATGATGCTGATTGGTCACTGATTGGTCAGCCTCATACACTTCTCTGTACAACGCCCAGTTGGTAAAAAGTAAAAACACGCCCAGTTGTGCCGATCAGACTATGTAGGAGAAAGTGCACTTATAATCTGGTGACAGAGCCTCTTTAAAGAGGCTCTGTCACCAGATTTTGCAACCCCTATCTCCTATTGCAGCAGATCGGCGCTGCAATGTAGATAAGAGTAACGTTTTTTTTTTGTTTTTTTTAAAACGAGCATTTTTGGCCAAGTTATGGCCATTTTTATATTTATGCAAATGAGGCTTTCTAAAGTACAACTGGGCGTGTTTAAAGTAAAAGTACAACTGGACGTGTATTATGTGCGTACATCTGAGTGTTTTTACTTCTTTTACTAGCTGGGCGTTGTGAATGGGAGTGTATGATGCTGACGAATCAGCATCATCCACTTCTCTTCGTTAACACCCAGCTTCTGTCAGTGCACAGACACACAGCGTGTTCTCGAGAGATCACGCTGTGACATCACTCACTTCCTGCCCCAGGTCCTGCATCGTGTCGGACGAGCGAGGACACATCGGCACCAGAGGCTACAGTTGATTCTGCAGCAGCATCAGCGTTTGCAGGTAAGTAGCTACATCGACTTACCTGCAAACGCCGATGCTGCTGCAGAATCACATGTAGGGAGTTGGAAGCAGCGTTTGTAGGTGATCCTTCTTGTCAAAATAGAGAAGCTTGGCTTTCGGTAGGGAGGGAATATATGCTTCTCCTACGGGAGAAAGCATATCGAAGGATTTTCTTTACTAACGAATCTTTCTTTGAATTGGGGAACCAATCCAGCAAATTATTAGCTCAGGTTGTGAAACAAAACAATAAGTCTCCACCAGTTTTGCATATTCGGAATGTCCAAAATGATCTTGTTAATTCCTCTCAAGACATCCTAGACCAATTTGCAGATTTTTATAGAGACCTGTATGCTTCAGGGGCTACATACTCTTTGTCAGACTTAAAGAGTTACTTAGATAGGCTTCAGTTTACGCAGTAATCCTTTGAGGGTAGTGCACTGCTTGATGCTCCCTTCACAGTGGAGGAGATCTCTGACTTTATTTTGGGCATGACTAAGGGTAAAGCTTCGGTTCCTGATGGGCTTCCGTTAGAAGCATATATACAATACTCAGATATATTGTCAAACCAGCTCCTCTCCTTGTTCAAGGCTAGCTTTAGGGTGGGGGACCTGCCGGACTCTATGAAGGATGCTACTATTGTGGTTATTCTAAAACCGGGAAAGAATCCTGAGGAGTGTGGATCTTATCGGCCTATATCTCTGCTTAATGTGGACTATAAGATTCTCACTAAGCTTCTGGCTAATAGATTGGCATGTGTCATCAAAGAAGTTATATATCTGGACCAATCTGGATTTATACCTGGCAAATCTACATCTGATAGCATACGCAGAGCTCAGGTGGTCGCACAGATAGGGTGGTGGGATCAGCAGGATTGGGCGTTGGCCTCCTTAGATGCGGCCAAGGCGTTTGATTCCGTTGAGTGGAACTATCTGGGTGCGGTTCTTAGGAGGTTCGGATTTGGTGCCAATTTAATTAGATGGATTGAGGTAGTTTACAAAGATCCGAGAGCTTCTGTGGTGGTCAATGGGATCTTGTCTCCTTCCTTCTGCCTCCAAAGAGGCACGAGGCAGGGGTGTCCATTGTCGCCTTTGCTATTTGCACTGGCCATAGAGCCCTTGGCTATCCGCATCCGCTGTGACGCGGCTTTCCTGGGTATTCGGATTGGGCCACGAGAAGACCTCATAGGATTGTATGCCGACGATATGTTACTATTTTTGGCCAACCCGAATGCCTCATTACCTAGGGCTGTGGGGTTAATGGAGGTGTTTGGTAGATTCTCTGGCCTACATATTAATTGGAGTAAGTCTTATCTCATGCCACTTCATTCCAATAACTGTGGATGGGATTTGCATTTTCAGGTTCTGCAGGTGGTGCATAGGTTTAAGTATTTGGGTATATGGATTTCTTGCGATAGTTCACATTCCTATGATGCCAATGTATATCCTTTACTCTCCTATTTAAAGAGGCTCTGTCACCAGATTTTGCAACCCCTATCTTCTATTGCAGCAGATCGGCGCTGCAATGTAGATAAGAGTAACGTTTTTTAAAAAAATTAACGAGCATTTTTGGCCAAGTTATGAGCATTTTTATATTTATGCAAATGAGGCTTTCTAAAGTACAACTGGGCGTGTTTAAATTTATGTACAAGTGGGCGTGTATTGTGTATGTACATCTGGGCGTTTTTACTTCTTTTACTAGCTGGGCGTTGTGAATAGAAGTCTATGATGCTGACGAATCAGCATCATCCACTTCTCTTCGTTAACACCCAGCTTCTGGCAGTGCACAGACACAGCGTGTTCTCGAGAGATCACGCTGTGACATCACTTCCCCAGGTCCTGCATCGTGTCAGACGAGCGAGGACACATCGGCACCAGAGGCTACAGTTGATTCTGCAGCAGCATCAGCATTTGCAGGTAAGTAGCTACATCGACTTACCTGCAAACGCCGATGCTGCTGCAGAATCAAATGTAGCCTCTGGTGCCGATGTGTCCTCGCTCGTCCGACACGATGCAGGACCTGGGGAAGTGACGTCACAGCGTGATCTCTCGAGAACACGCTGTGTCTGTGCACTGCCAGAAGCTGGGTGTTAACGAAGAGAAGTGGATGTGGATTCACAATGCCCAGCTAGTAAAAGAAGTAAAAACGCCCAGATGTTCATACACAATACACGCCCACTTGTACATAACTTTAAACACGCCCAGTTGTACTTTAGAAAGCCTCATTTGCGTAAATATAAAAATGGTCATAACTTGGCCAAAAATGCTCGTTTTAAAAAATAAATAAAATGTTACTCTTATCTACATTGCAGCGCCGATCTGCTGCAATAGGAGATAGGGGTTGCAAAATCTGGTGACAGAGCCTCTTTAAAGGATAAATTTGTGGTTTGGAAAACACTTCCACTCTCGGTAGCAGGCAGAATTAACCTCCTTAAAATGATCGTGCTACCTAAAATGTTATATATCTTGGAACATGCTGACACACTGGTCCCTAAATGATTCTTTAATTTAGTCAACTCTTTATTTTCCCCCTTTATTTGGGGACAGGGTAGGCATAAACTCAAGCTAAACACTTTGCAGAGACCTAAACAGCTAGCGGGAGCTGCCCTTCCTGATGGTTATGGTTATTAGAGGAGTCCTTATCTAACGCTGAACATCATCTATCTCATTTTCTCCGAATTCCTAACCTGTGGCCCATTTTAGAACCTAAGATTTTAGCCCTAGAACCTCTCTTCCACTAATTAAATTAGCTAAACATGTGTGGTCTCATGCAAAGAAACTGTTGGAATACTCTGATACTGTGGCAGAAATGCCTGTCTGGTCTAACCAGGGGTTGTCTCATTTCTTGGGATTCCATGATCATGCCTTCTGGGAGGGTTTGGGAGTCACGCATCTGCAACATTTGATTGATGGGGAAGGCCGTACTTTGTCAGCCAGGGAGTTACAGGAAGCGTTTCAGGTACCTGAAAGAGATGCTTTCCGTTGTGTACAACTTTGCCATGTATTGCTGTCTCAATTTAGGCAATCTGGGGTCCCCATATCCTCCTTTCCACTTATAGGAATTCTCGGAACACAAGGCCCACGGGGGCTGATATCTGTTGTGTATACATTTCTTATGTCCCAGAGGCTAACCCACGCTGAGTGCACGGTAAAGCTCAGACGGAAAGAGCTGATTCCCGATATGTCTGAAGGGGATTGGCTAGATGCAATGTCATCGCACCTTTTGGTATCGCCGGCAGCGAATAATAGAATGACTCAATTGTATATCACACATAGATGCTACATCACTCCTACTAGATTACTGCATATGGGCAGGGTTTCTTCGGCGTCTTGTCACAGATGGCAACATAACCGAGCTGACTTCGATCATATGATGTGGCTATGCCCAGTAATTTCTGGGTTTTGGAGAGAGTTTACAGACTTCCTCTCTTCAATATTGGATAAACGAGTTGCTTGCGAGCCCGGTTTGTGTTTATTGGGTCTGCTTACATTAGACTCTTGGTTACATTACGAGGGTATATTCCTGCGTGAGACCCTGTTCATGGCCAGGAAAGCTATTGCCATTTGTTGGATGGGGGACTTTACCCCTACGGACACGCAATGGAAGAAGCTGGTTAACTCTGTATTATCATATGTTAATTTGGTGTACAAATATCGAGGGTGCCCACATAAGTTTATGAGCGCTTGGGGCAGGTGGTGCGTATCACCCATTACATCTTTTGAAGTGGGTGACCTTAGGGCTTCCTTTCTTTCACATGGGATGTCTGATGGTTGATGGTAAAGGGAGATCATGCCTAAAATGTATAGTGCCTTAATAGACCTTATATTATAGTTACATGCTTTTTCCCGTTCCTCCTATTCGATGTTGATGTACTAAATGCGGATAACACATGTATTTATGTTCCAAATCCTTTAATCATATGTGCAAAGAGATCAATGTTGTTCTTTAGTTTATGCAATTTGTAAAAAAAAAAAAAAAAAAATGAAATGGGTTTCTTGTATGACACCCAGACTGTTATAATTATCACATGTGTGTAATATTTTATGTACAATAAACAGAGTTTTAAAAACTAAACCCAAAAAACCATGGAGGAATCTCAGTTTTTTCCAATTCAACCATTATATGGTACTTTAAATGGTGCCAATAAAAACTACAACTCCTCCAGCAAAAAATAATCCTTCACACACCACTCCATTGACGTAAAAATAAAAAAGTAATGGCTCTAGGAAGGTGGCGAGTGAAAAACAAAAAAATGGCTTGGCCATTAAGGGGTTAAGCAACAGAGACAGGTTCTTTAAGGTTATATTTACGCACAGCAGATTTTGTTTTTTTTCTGGAAATCATTAATTATTTAAAGCACCTGACTCTTTAGGGACTTAAGTATTCTGCTTTTACAGCAAATTCAAAACCGTGCCAGATCTGTGGCCGCCTCAACAGAAAGCTGCAAATATATACGGTACAGTGTCTTCAGAGTTCTGTCCTCAGAGTTCGGGGGGGGGGGCAGACTTGAAAATGTGCCCGGGGCCCATGGTACCCTTAACCCGCCTCTGCATCTTGTTAAGTGGTTAATGATTCAATATCTTTTTATAACACACATACCTTAATATTTTTGATGGATGGAAAATATCTATGAATACTATGCTTTAGATAAACCTAGGGTATGCTAAACCAATGAGCATTTCAGGCAGGTTCAACTGTATATTTTCTACCCTGTGTGTAAATCCAGCATCACAGCTTTCCTATGTATGTGTATAACTGTGCCTGTGTACATGTAAAGGAATGACTATGTGTGTAAAATTGTGCTTGTGTGTATAAAAGCGTGCCTGTGTGTGTCAAAGCGTGTGTAAAAGTTGCCTGTGTGTTTCCCTGAGTGTGTATGTGCGTGTAAAAACATGCTTGTGAATGTGAGAGCAATTTTTTGTGTACTTGAACGCCGGATATCCTGAAAATTTATTTTCCCGACATTATAATTCACTTTTAGATCCTTTTTACATCACATTTGGGAGGTTTGTTCTCTTCTACTCCTATTCTGATCAAAAGGAGAATTGGAGCCTGGCTCAAGGAAACGTGTCCCCCCTCTCTTAAGCCATGTTCCAATCTCCTAAATGTGATATAAAAGGGGCCTTAGTTTATTTTGGGGCTACACACAAGTTGTGTGCAACTTGTGCTATTTCCTAAAAAACAAAAATGTACATGTGTTGCATGTGACTAGCAACTGTTGTAAAACGTCAAACAAAGTTGGACCTTTCTGCCACCATTGCATACAATTTCCCCATAGGAAATAATAGACGGCACGTGTGTAGACACAGCACAGGATCTGCCTTATTCAAACAAAGGCTGAAATCTGCGGCAAGTCCGCTGCAAAGTCTGCCACATCTGAACAAACTGTGAAATATGCAAATTTTGCTACAGATTTGTTGCATAATTGACACAAATTTGTGGCACAATCTGCAGTGCTACATTTACGGCATGTCTGAACGTGCCCTAACAGGATCACCACAGTGCTGATGCAGCTCAGATAACCAGCCCATTAGAGGGAGGGTTGAAATTTGCATTGTCTGATTTTGCCCATCTGTTTGCATATCCAATGGTTACACAGAACACTATTTCAAGGGACATTAGAATGGATGCTGTTATTTTAGAATGAGTTTTCAAAATATTAAGTATTTGAAATTTTTGCACATTCAACTCATATGACACAATGACAATTTATTTTATCAGCCATTCAATGCAGAGCTGTGCACGGATGACATAAGGTCTTAAAGTGTCAAATTCCATTGACCTGCTTTATGACTTTTGCTGTCACAATATTTTTGCCTCTAATTATCAGCAAATTGTTCTGAATTCATGGTAATGGCATGATGTTTACAGTCATTTTGTCATAAATTGTACTTGAAAATGTTCCATTTAAAAAAAAACAGAAAAATGCATTGACTGCATTGGTTGAGGAAGTCCTTTTCCATCTTTTCTCCTCAGAATACAGGTACAGATACAGTTAATAGTTACAGAAGTTTCTAGTTGTACACTCATTATTCACATTGATATAAAGGTTAGTACAACTAAGTTAAAGATGATCTGTCACCTCTCCTGACATGTCTATTTTAGTACATACTTGTATTCCCTATTTAACAATTCTGGAGCATCTTTTCTTAGAATGCTACATTGCGCTGTTACTCTATTATTCCTGCAAGAAAAGTATGAATAAATGGACAACTGGGTGTTAACATTCTCTTTGTCAAAGGGGTGTGTAATTACTTGCACTGTCAGCACTGATTGGACAGTGTTAGACTGTAGGGACACACCCCCAACCTGCAACAACCAGTTGTCAATTTATTCATACATTTCTAGGAGGAATGACAGAGGAATGGCTCAACGTAGAGTTCCAATAAAATATACTCCGGTATTGTTATTAAATAGGGAATACAAGTATGTACAAAAATAGACATGTCAGGAGAGGTGACAAGTCCTCTTTAACTCTGTTTTGAAAATATCTATTATAAGTAGTGAGACAATAAAGTAAATAGATAATTTAATATCTTTCATATTTAATAATTTACCTTTAATCTAGAATATCTAAAATAAAAATGAATATGTATACAATTAGTTTTGTACAACAGTCCATGATGATCTGATAATACCACTATTTGTATTTATGCTTAATATTTAACTCATTATATAAATGTATATATTAAAGCGGTTGTCTCAGCATAGACATTGATGACATATCGCTAGGTTATGCCACTGATTTAAAATTGGTAGTGGTCCGACCGCTGTGACATACAGTGATTACTAGGAAGATTTGAAAGTGGCACGAGGAAAACATTGTGCTACTTTATCTCCACTAATCTTTTTCCAGAATATAATGAACTGCCCATGCGGCCTTCAGAGATAGCCGACAGTATACAAATTAGCATGGCACTTTCTTAGTGCCGCAGGTACTTCATTCTAGCGATCCGTGAAGATGGTCGGGCCAAGCTGATCGGACATAGATAGCATATCCTAGCGAAATGCCATTAATGTTTGTGCTGAGCCAAACCCTTTTATAAACAATATGTGATGACGTACAGTCAAAGCCTTTGCTCTAAAGAAAATTAAACATATTAATGGCCACAGTCAGGAGAAATATTTTTTTGTGTGTAACATACACCACAGTGAGAAGGAAATAAGGTTTAATTGGCTCAAAGGACTGTACCTTATAAAGTAAGTTTCAGAATGAAATCATAAAGGAACTGACTAGAGGTTACTACAGTGGAAGATCCATAACTGCTTACCTTGGGGCAAGAAACAGTAATCTCAGCCTTTGTTGATTCCATCTAGTGTACAACCACAACAGTCTTTGTGTTTTCTCTGTAATGCAACAGAGGACAAGCTTTCAAAGAACATAATTATCTCTGTATTGATGCAGTGTAATACTTTTCTTTATCACAGTATCTGACAGTGCCTCTATGTCTGCACAATACATAGAATTTACCGGCACAATGATATCCTCCAGAAAGAATGTGCAATCTAACTTCGGATTCTAGTGACTGCATTCAATAAATATTTGTTGTGATAGTAATAATAATAATACCCATTGTTGAATAACAATGTACTATTTGTCATAAAAAAATGTTTGTCCACTGACTAAGGCCTCATGCACACGACCGTATTTTTTCACACCCGTAAATACTGGCGTAAATACGGGTCCGGTGTCACACGTATTCCACCCGTTTTGCACCAGTATTTACGAACCCGTGCTCGTAAATATGGGTCCGGTGTCACACGTATTCCACCCGTATTTACGAGCACGTTTTTGGCAGCAAAATAGCACTGCACTAATCGGCAGCCCCTTCTCTCTATCAGTGCAGGATAGAGAGAAGGGACAGCCTTTTCTGTAATAAAAGTTAAAGAAATTCATACTTACCCGGCCGTTGTCTTGGTGACGCGTCCCTCTCTTCACATCCAGCCCGACATCCCTGGATGACGCGGCAGTCCATGTGACCGCTGCAGCCTGTGATTGACCTGTGATTGGCTGCAGCGGTCACATGGCCTGAAACGTCATCCAGGACGTCGGCCCGGATGTCGAGAGGGACGCGTCACCAAGGCAACGGGCGGGAGACCGGACTGGAGGAAGCAGGAAGTTGTCGGTAAGTATGAACGTCTTTTATTTTTATTTTTTACAGGATAGGGGATACATGTCTTGTTTATGGCAGAGCGGGGAGATACCTCCCCGCTCTGCCATAGTTTTCATTGTAGTCCCGGCGGTAGTTACGCCACTGGGCTGTGGCCTGCAGACCGGGTAGTTCCCTGACCTCGCCTCACCTCTGTACAAGTACACTCAAGAGCTGAAAATTTGTGTTAAAAAATAATTTACAAAAGAGTTCATTTGTAAAACATAATAAATGTGGATTAAAAATAAAAGATAAATGAAGAAAAATCATAAACCAATATACAACTTAATGCATTTCCTTGCATCATCCATGTAAAGCTTCATACACAGAAGCATTTTTCAGATAATGATTATAAAGGTAAAGCGTCCAGATCTAGACAGGACATTAGAATATGTGTTAGTACCTGCAGCTGGTCCGCATCATAAGTAGATATAAATTTGCAGATGGCATTAGATAGTCAGATTGCCATCTAGCCATTAAGTCTCGCTTTCCCAGCTGTCAGTAATTGTGTTATCAGTTCAGAGTTCCTGAAAAAAGCAGCTATGTCGTTTTTTCTCATGCAAATATTTTTATGTTATATTACATTATCAGGACTGTGTAGAGGTGCATTATTATTTCCATTTTTTAATTAACAGATCAAAATGAATTCTAATGATGGATATGCACAACTGGAAAAACAAGGGACTAAGGCAATAGGATTGTCAAGCACAATGTTTAGCATTAAAGTACATTCAATAAATTCTGAATAAGAACATACACCAAAGCCATACGTTTTAAATTAGCTGCCAAGATTAAAAACTGTGAAAAAGACAAAAAAAAAAAAAAAAACTAGAGAAAGCAGCTCAACTGATGCATATATTCTTGTTAAATTTTCAACTTTAAGAAATGTAAGGATTTTTATGTAAATCAATTATTTTAATTAAAGATCAACAGTGGAAAATGTCAGAATTTTCTGATCAAGATAGAACAGGCACCAACCCTCTCCGGAATATCTCATGCACCTATAGTGAAGGTGGGTTCTAGCCGCCCATATTCCGTCTTCCACACAATTCCCACCATAACCTTTTTTTCTTAATATATTTTTTCTTCTTTTACCTCTTTCTTTCCCTTTTTTTCCACTTCCTTTTCCTATTGGTTGCAAAACACCCTTTTCCCCTGCCTTCCAGTTTAGGATAGACATTTTGCTCTCGATGGAGATCACATTTGGAGACCTTCCCTACCTTATTTCCTATCAACCTCTTAATCTCAAGCATGTGCCCTCTTACACCTAACTATATAGTTTTTTTTATTTCCTGAGTTTATTAAAAAAAAATATTGTCACAGTCCTGCGCCCTGATCCTCAGATGGGATTGACGGATTGGCTATATATATTGATTTATATACTGTGTATACATATATATATATATATATATATATATATATATATATATACACACGTAACCACCATGATAAGTTTATGGAGAACAACAGGCACTGGCAGAACTACATTTCCCAACTCTCCTTGGAGCAGTGAGCTAAGCAACAGCCACTGAGAAAAATGACTGACAGTCAGATATGTAACGTGTTTTTAGAGGAGAGAGAACAATCTACAGCATGACTGGAAAGATGGACAGCTGAGAGAGAAAGGAGAAGGACTGAGCGAAGAAACGATTCACCAACACTAGTGGGTCTCCTGAGTAGAGTCTCAGGGTGGTCATCAGAAGAGGGTCCTTCCGTTTCTTCTTCCTGTAAACTAACATTTAACCGCTACTGCACATAGTTGGAGGCAGTTGGAGGCCTGAACCAAGCTTGATTTCCAGGTCAACAGACCTGCTGGTTGTGATACTCCTGGACGGAAATAAATAAAGACTCACAACTTTGTAACTGCTGGAATCGATTTCTCAAGAAAGAGCTACTACTTTATGTGTAAATTACAAATCCTTCGCTTGTTATTAAGTGCACCTACAATTTCTAAAGCTTGTCAACATCTGAGGCACCAGGACCCAAAATATTGATAAACAGACTGTAGCATAATATATTGTTTATTGCTTATATTTAGAGTGTGCACATGCACATAAATAGATTGGTAGAAAGCATGAGGTGGCTGTGTAGGAAAGAATAAGCAGAGTCATCCATCAGAGTTTATTCTATTAATTTAGTCACACTATTACTATTAATATTTTGTACGATTGTTACCATTACTCCCATCTGGATGACCTAGGTGGTTGTATCCAACTGTCAGGTGGAGAGAATTGTATACTACAACATTTGTGTTAATGCTATATTCTTTTACCTTTGTTTGGTTACTCACAACCAAGTTGTAACTTACCTTATCCAAAAAATCTAAATATTAACCCCTTCCCTCTTTGGCCACTTTTGACCTTCCTGACAGAGCCTCATTTTTGAAATCTGACATGTTTCACTTTATGTGGTAATAACTCCGGAATGCTTTTACCTATCCAAGCGATTCTGAGATTGTTTTTTCGTGACACATTGGACTTTATGTTACTGGAAAAATTTGCCCGATACATTCAGTATTTAATTGTGAAAAACACCCAAATTTAGCGAAAAATTTCAAAAATTAGCATTTTTCTCAATTTAAATGTATCTGCTTGTAAGACAGGCAGTTATACCACACAAAAATGTTGCTAACTAACATCCCCCATATGTCTACTTTAGATTGGCATCGTTTTTTGAACATCATTTTATTTTTCTAGGACGTTACAAGGCTTAGAACTTTAGCAGCAATTTCTCACATTTTCAAGAAAATTTCAAAGTGCTATTTTTACAGGGGCCAGTTCAGTTGTGAAGGGGCTTTGAGGTCCTTAGATATTAGAAACCCCCAATAAGTCACCCCATTTTAGAAACTGCACCCCTCAAAGTATTCAAAACAGCATTTAGAACGTTTCTTAACCCTTTAGACATTGCGCAGGAATTAAGGCAAAGTAGAGGTGAAATTTACAAAGCTCATTATTTTTTTCCAGAAATTCATTTTTAATCCATTTTTTTTGTACCACAGAAGGTTTTACCCAAGAAATGCAACTCAATATTTATTGCCCAGGTTTTAGGAAATATCCCACATGTGGCTTTAGTGTGCTACTGGACTGAAACACCGGCCTCAGAAGCAAAGGAGCACCTGGTGGATTTTGGGCCTCCTTTTTATCAGAATATATTTTAGGCACCATGTCAGCTTTGAACAGGTCTTGTGGAACTAAAACAGTGAAAACCCCACAAAAGTGACCCCATTTGGGAAACTACACCCCTCGAGGAATTTATTTAGGGGTGTAGCAAGCATTTTGACCTGCCAGTTTTTTTGCAAAAATTTTTGGAACTAGGCCATGAAAATGAAAATCTACATTTTCTCAAATAAAATGTAGGTTTAGCTAATTTTTTTTAATTTCCAAAAGAACTAAAGTAGAAAAAGCACCACAACATTTGTAGAGCAATTTATCCCGAATAAAACAATACCCCACATGTGGTCATAAACGGTTGTTTGGACACACGGCGGGGCTTAGAAGGGAAAGAGCGCCATTTGGCTCTTTGAGCTCAAATTTAGCAGGAATGGTTTGCGGAGGCCATGTCACATTTGCAAAGCCCCTGAGGTGACAAAACAGTGGAAACCCCAAACAAGTGACCCCATTTTGGAAACTATACCCCTTGAGGAAATTATCTATGGGTATAGTGAGCATTTTGACCCCACAGGTTTTTTGCAGAAATTTTTGGAAGTAGGCTGTGAAAATGAAAATCTACATTTTTTCAAATAAAATGTAGGTTTAGCTAATTTTTTTTTTCATTTCCACAAGGCCTAAAGGAGAAAAAGCACCATAAAATTTGTAAAAAAATTTCTCCCGAGTAAAACAGTACCCCACATGTGGTAATAAACGGCTGTTTGGACACACGGCAGGGCTTACAAGGGATGGAGTGCCATTTGGCTCTTTGAGCTCAAATTTAGCAGGAATGGTTTGCGGAGGCCATGTCACATTTGCAAAGCCCCTGATGGGACAAAACAGTGGAAACCCCCAACAAGTGACCCCATTTTGGAAACTACACCCCATGAGGAAATGATCTAGGGGTACAGTGAGCAGTTTGACCCCACAGGTGTTTTACAGAACTTATTGGAAGTAGGCCGTAAAAATTAAAATCTACATTTTTTCAAGGAAAATGTAGGTTTAGGTATTTTATTTTCATTTCCACAAGGACTGAAGGAGAAAAAGCACCATAACATTTGTAAAGCAACTTCTCCCGAGTAAAACAACACTCCACATGTGGTCACAAACATCTGTTTGGACACACGGTAGGGCTCAGAATGGAACTAGCACCATTTGGATTTTGGAATGGTTTCTGGGCGCCATGTCACATTTGCTGAGCCCCTGTAGTACTAGTACAGTGGAAACACCCCAAAAGTGACTCCATTTGGGAAACTGCACCCCCTGAGGAATCATCTAGGGGTATAGTGAAAATTTTGATCCCAAAGGTTTTTTGCTGAATTAATTAGAATTAAGCCATGAAAATGAAAAAAAAATTTTTTTTTCCAACAAGATGTAGTTTTAGATCAAAATTTTTCATTTTTACAAGGAATAGAGAAGAAAAAGCACCCCAACATTTGTAAAGTAATTTCTCCCGAGTACGGTAACACCCCATATGTGGTTATAATCAGCTGTTTACGTATATGGGAGCAATCAGAAGAAAAGGAGCGGTATTTATCTTTTGGAGCGTAGATTTTGCTGGAATGGTTTGCGGACGCCATGTTGCATTTGCAAAACCATTGATGTACCAAACAAAAGTGAACCCGTTTTAGAAACTACACCCCAAAAGGCATTTATCAAGGGGTGTAGTGAGAATTTATACTCCACAGTTGTTTTTCAGAAATGAATACGCAGTGGATGGTGCAAAGTGAAAATTGCAATTTCTCCACTGCCCATTCACCACACAATATGTTGTGACCCAAGAGAATCTTACCCCATAAATTGTTAAGCGGGTTCTCCCGGGTATGGTAATGCCTTACTTGTGGACATAAATTGCTGTTTGGGCACGCTGTAGGGCTAAGAAGGGAAAGACCGCCATTTTGAGCATGGATTTTGCTTGGTAGTAGTTCTGTTTGGGGTTTTGCTGGTATTTCTGTTTATAATGTGGTGGCATATGTAATCTAAGCAGAGTACATCAGGGCATAATAAGAGGGTATAATAATGGGGTAAATAATACAATTATCCATAGATGTGTGTTACGATGTGAAGCGATCCGTTATGCACAGGCCGGTGTCACACTAATAAACGGTTTTCTTTCTTATCCCCCTTTTGTAATGCTCTGCACCTTTTGGGGACTTTTTCTCCTTCGTAGTTTGGGAAATATTGCTGGGAAAGTGTTGCGCTGGTATAATATGGGCACCCTCGCTTCCAGCGGATGTGCTATGTCCATTCCCTTTCCTAGTTCCTAAATACTAGGGCCCTGAAACTGAAGGAATGTTCCCCTCCGGCCTGGGCATTGAGATGTTTTTTCATCACCGCATTACTAGTGCCATAACTTTTTGGTTTTTCAGTTGATTGAGCGGTGTGCAGGCTTGTTTTTTGCGAGACGGGCTGTAGATTTTATTGGTACCATTTTAGAACACATACGACTTTTTGATCACTTTTTATTTCATTTTTTGGTAAAGGAAATTACCAAAAACAAGCAATTCTGGAATAGTTTTTTATTGGGGTTTTTTTCGGCATCCACAGTGCACCCTAAATTACATGTTAGCTTTATTCTGCGGGTCGATACGATTACGGTGATACCAAATTTATATAGTTTTTTTTATGTATTGCAGCTTTTGCACAATAAAATCACTTTTTTTATAAAATCATTTGTTTTCTGTGTCGCCATATTCTAAGACCCATAACTTTTTTATTTTTGCGTGCAGAAAGCGGTGTCAGGGATTATTTTTTGCGGGACGGATTGTTGTTTTTATTAGTACTATTTTGGAGTAAATGTGACTTTTTGATCACTTTTTATAGCATTTTTTGGAAGGAGATGTGACCTAAAAACAAAGATTCTGGCGTAGTTTTTCATGTATTTTTTTTTACGGCGTTCACCGTGCGGGATAAATTACATAATAGTTTTGTAGTTTGGGTCGTTACGGACGCGGCAATACCAATTATGTATAGTTCTTTTAATTTTTACGATTTTTCCCATAATAAAAGACTTACTATGGGAAAAAAGTCAGTTTAGCTTTATTTTTATTTGAAATGTGTGTGTTTTTATTGTTTTACCACATTTTTATTAACTTTTTTTTAACTTTTTTGACTTGTCCCACTAGGGGACATGAGGGCCTGATGCCCCGATCGCTACTCTAATACACTGCACTACATGCGTAGTGCAGTGTATTAACGCTGTCAGTTATTCACTGACAGCAAGCCTACGGCGTAATGTGTTACCAATGGTTTTCTTGGTGACTGTGGTCCCAGCTGCCTTGAGATCATTAACAAGTTCCCCCTGTGTAGTTTTCGGCTGAGCTCTCACCTTCCTCAGGATCAAGGATACCCCACGAGGTGAGATTTTGCATGGAGCCCCAGATCGATGTCGATTGACAGTCATTTTGTATGTCTTCCATTTTCTTACTATTGCACCAACAGTTGTCTCCTTCTCACCCAGCGTCTTACTTATGGTTTTGTAGCCCATTCCAGCCTTGTGCAGGTCTATGATCTTGTCCCTGACATCCTTAGAAAGCTCTTTGGTCTTGCCCATGTTGTAGAGGTTAGAGTCAGACTGATTAATTGAGTCTGTGGACAGGAGTCTTTTATACAGGTGACCATGTAAGACAGCTGTCTTTAATGCAGGCACCAAGTTGATTTAGAGCGTGTAACTGGTCTGGAGGAGGCTGAGCTCTTAATGGTTGGTAGGGGATCAAATACTTATTTCTCTGTGCATAATGCAAATAAATATATATAATTTTGACAATGTGATTTTCTTTTTTTTTTTTTTATATATAATCTATCTCTCACTGGTAAAATTAACCTAGCCTAAAAATTCTAGACTGTTCATGTCTTTGACAGTATGCAAACTTACAAAATCAGCAAGGGATCAAATACTTATTTCCTTCACTGTATATATATATATATATATATATATATATATATATATATATATATATATATATATATATATATATATATATATATATACATACACACACTAGTCCTTCTGAATGAATTAGAATATTATAAAAAAGTTAATTTATTTCAGTAATTCAATTCAAACTCATACATTATATAGATTAATAGATTGATCTATTTCCAGCATTTTTTTTTTAATGCTTGAAGATTATGGCTAACAGTTAATGAAAACCCAAAATTTAGTGTTTCAGAAAATTTGAATATTATATAAGCCCAAATTCAAAAATTATTTTTAAAACTGAAACTTTAGCCTACTGAAAAGTGTGTACAGTATATGCACTCAATACTTGGTCGGGGCTCCTTTTGCATGAATTACTGCTTCAATGCGGAGTGGCATGGGGGCGATCAGCATGTGGCACTGCTGAGGTGTTATGGAAGCCCAGGTTGCTTTGATAGCGGCCTTCAGCTCGTCTGCATTGTTGGGTCTGGTCTCTCTCATCTTCTTCTTGACAATACCGCATAGATTCTCTATGGGGTTTAGGTCAGGCGAGTTTGCTGGCCAATCAAGCACAGTGACACTGTGGTTATTAAACCAGGTATTGGTACATTTGGCAGTGTGGGCTGGTGCCAAGTCCTGCTGGAAAATTAAATCAACATCTCCATAAAGATTGTCAGCGGAGGGAAGCATAAAGTGATCTAAAATTTCCTGGTAGGCGGCTGCGTTGACTCTGGACTTGATATAACACAGTGGACCAACACTGTTGCTCAGTGGTCCAAAGTCCTGTTTTCAGATGAAAGTAAATTTTGCATTTCATTTGGAAATCAAGGTCCCAGAGTTTGGAGGAAGAGTGGAGAGGCACTCAATCCAAGTTGCTTGCGGTCCAGTGTGAAGTTTCCACAGTCAGTGATGGTTTGGGGAGCTCTGTCATCTGCTGGTGTTGGTCCACTGTGTTACATCAAGTCCAGAGTCAACGCAGCCGTCTACCAGGAAATTTTAGATCACTTCATGCATCCCTCTGCTGACAAGCTTTATGAAGATGCTGATTTCCTTTTCCAGCAGGACTTGGCACCTGCCCAGGGCTGCAATGTCCATGAGGCGAGATGAGCATGAGCCCCCCTTCTTGCACTATAATTGCATAAGCGATGAATGGCCGAGCGCCATACCTGGCCATTCAGCGCTTTTCAACGACGGTGTGATTACTGCATTGTGCAGCTTGCATCATTGAAAGGTGCTGATTGGCAGGGCAGAATGTCTTGCCCTGTCAAGCAGCGACTTTCAATGGCGCAAGTGGCGCGATGACGCAATTTCGCCGCTTGTGTCTTTGAAAGGCGCTGATTGGCAGGGCAGAATGACTTGCCCTGTCAATGAGCGCCTTTTGTCGTTCAGCCCAACAGACCTACTCAGAAGAGAGCAGGTCTGCATTGCCACCGGACAGCGTGGGAACGGGATCAAGGTGAGTATGTAAAGTTTTTGTTTTTTCTAATAAAAATGTGAGTGTAATTATCTACAGGCGGAGCTATATTTAGGCCACTATATACAGGGGTGGGCTATATGAGGGATACTATATACAAGGGTGGGCTATATGAGGGATACTATAAACAGGGGTGGGCTATATGAGGGATACTATATACAGGGGTGGGCTATATGAGGGACACTATATACAGGGGTGGGCTATATTTGTGGCATTATATACAGGGGTGGGCTATATGAAGGATACTATATACAGGGGTGGGTTATATGTGGGGCACTATATATAGGGGTGAGCTATATGTGGAGCATTATATATAGGGGTGGGCTATATGTGGGCACTATCAACAGGGGTGGGCTATATTTGGGGCACTATATACAGGGGTGGGTTATATGTGGGGCACTATATACAGGGGTGATTTATATGTAGGCCACTATATATAGGGGTGGGCTATATGTGGATCACTATCTAGAGGGGAGCTATATGTAGGGCACTATCTACAGTGGTGGGCCATATGTGGGGCACTATATACAGGGGAGCTATATGTGGACACTATTACAGGGGGCTGTATGTGGGGCAATATCTA
Source organism: Rhinoderma darwinii (assembly GCF_050947455.1). Lineage (NCBI taxonomy): Eukaryota > Metazoa > Chordata > Amphibia > Anura > Rhinodermatidae > Rhinoderma > Rhinoderma darwinii. The sequence continues at coordinate 143,772,924 of NC_134687.1, forward strand.
AAGTGGGCTGTATGTGGGGCACTACCTACAGGGGTATCTATGTGGGGCACTATATGCAGGGTGCTCTATGGGGGACACTATCTACAGGGAGCACTGTGTGTGTGTGTGTGTGTGTGTGTGTGTGTGTGTGTGTGTTTGTGGGACAATGTATGGTGCTATTATAATCAGGGACACAGTGTATGGTGCTATTATAATCAGGGACACATTGTATGGTGCTATTATAATTAGAGGTGCAGTGTATGGCGCTATTATATTTTGTGGCTTAGTGTTTGGCACCATGAAAATTTTATCTTCGTTTATAGGTGTAGAAATGTTTGAAAAGTGATAACCTGAAGACATCTGAGCGGCAAATTATAGAAATGGGTCGTGGCCAGGAGAAGTCATCATAGAGGTCTGGACCGGATGGAGAACAAAAGAGAAAAAGAACTGGAATCTGAGACGTCACCGGTGAGTCAATTAATGTAAATGTTTATTCTGCCTCTAATCAGCACTGTAGTCACTGTATGATCTGAAGTGAGAAGATGGGTGATATCAGTTGTTTTTTTGGTGAAACAACAACTCCCAGCATATCCTTACCATTGTTCGGGCCATGCTGGGAGCTGTAGTTTTATGCCCTACAAACCTATACAGCAGGGGTTGCACTAAATTGAGCTGTTTTTATGCTGGTGCTGTATATATGTACTGAGCTTGGTTCTCATGCTGTATATATATGTGTGAGCTTGGTTCTGGTGTTGTTTATATGTATAAGCTTTGTTCTAGTGAAGTATATATATATGTATTCAGCTTTGTTCTGGTGCTGTATTTATGTACTGAGCTTGGTTCTGGTGTTGTATTTATGTACTGAGCTTGGGTCTGGGGATGTATATATGTACTGAGCTTGGTTTTAATGCCGTATATATGTATGAGCTTGGTTCTGGTCTGCCTATATGAGCTTAGGTCTGGTGCTGTATATATGTATGAGCTTGGTTCTAGTGCTGTATTTATGTACTGAACTTTGTTTTGGGGCTCTGTATATATATATATATATATATATACATGGCCGGCCTTAGCTACGTGCGACACTTGCGGTCGCACAGGGCACGGGCCTCTATGCTGTAAGGGGGGCGCCAGCGGATGAATTTCTCCCGCTCTGCGGCTACTGCTCGGGGCACCAGCGGGTCAGGTGTCACTCACTGACCTTACTACTGGCTTCACCCTCCTCGTCTTACGTCCTGATTGATGATCAGGCGTGATGACATCACTCAGGACGCAAGACAGGGAGGAGACTATCTTACTATGCGATCCTGGTCTGGCTATTTCCCCAGGGCACCGCTCCAGCGCTGGGGGCTCCCGTCACCTCTGTTCACTGTTTGTATACAGAGCAGCTGCAGCGGTGATATACTGTCGACGTGATGTCACCACTGCAGCCGCTCTGTATACAAACCGAGAACAGAGGTGACGGGAGCCCACAACGCAGGAAAGTGTGGGAACAGAGAGGTAAGTATTTTCAAGCAGTTTTCTTATTTTAACCCTTTCAGAACTGAGAAATTTTTTGCTTTTTCATTTACGTTTTTCACTATCCGCCTTCCTAGAGCCATAACTTTTTTTATTTTTCCGTCAATAGGGTGGTGGTTATTTTTTGCGGTATGAGATGTAGTTTCTATTGCCACCATTTAAAGTACCATATAATGTACTGGGAAATTGAAAAAAATTCTTTGTTGGCTGAAATTAGAGAAAAACTGTGATTCCTCCATAGTTTTTTGGGTTTCAATTTTACGGCTTTCATCGTGCAGTAAAAACGACAGCTTAACTTTATTGTGCGGCTCAATACGATTACGGTGATACCAAATTTCTATAGGTTTTCTATATATTTTACTATTTTTACAAAAAAAACTATTTGTTAAAAAAACAACAACATTTGTTTCACCACATTCGGACTTTTTTTTATATTTTTGTATAAGCAGTGTGAGGGCTTATTTTTTGCGGGACGAGCTGTAGCTTTTTTTGGTACAATATTTTGGTACATGCAACTTTTTGCTAATTTTTTATAAAAATTTTTTTTAGAGCTAATGTGAACAAAAAAAGCGACTTTGGCTATTAACTTTCTTTTTTACGGCCTTTACAGTGTGAGTTAAATAAGAAGTAATAAAAAGTACCAACATTGCCCACGTGGACAGCCGTTTTAATAGTTTTTCCTGTTATACAAAAGATAGCCTTTGCGTAAACGGAGTAAGGGCCAGTGCACTTGTTTCGTAAATACTGCAGATTTTCCACAACGGAATTACAGTAGCAGCAAAGTGGATAAGAGAAAACAAATCTCATCCACATGCTGCGTAGATACTGAGCGTAAAAAACTGACCTGCGGTGCAGAGTTTTATTCTGCAGCATGTCAATTGAATTTGCGTAAATGCACCTTATTTGTTGCGGGTCTTCGACATTGTATTCAATGGGAGGTAAATTCCGCAACAAATAGCAGTTGTGGCATTTTTTGCGGCGAGTTTTCAGCGATCCTGCCGCAAAAAACACCACTCAGAAAACAAACAATATATCATACTTATCTGAAGTTTTTAATTTTTTATGGCGTTCACTGTGCGGACTAAATAATGATATATTGTAATAGTTCAGACTTTTACGGACGCGTCAATACCAGTTATGTTAATTTTTTGAAATGTTTACATTGTGCTTGAGGGAAAATGGAAAAAGCTTTTTTTTTAAAACGTGTAAAAAAAATGTATTTTTTTTTAAAAAAAAAATTTTTCTTTTTTTTCTTTTTTTACTTGTACTTTTTTTTACTTGTACTGATGTATTGCAGTATGTCGTGGTACTGACAGTCTCCTATGTAGTCCATATAAGAGTCTAAAGATGGCGGACCTGGGGCCCCCCAGGTCATCAGGCCCCCAGGCTGACATGCCAACCAACGGCACCCCGCAATCGCACCATGGGGGGGGGATTGGAACGTTACAGGGGGTTGCGCCCCTGTTTTTAGTCATTTAAATGATGCAGTCGATATTGACCGAGTGGGATCGAGCTCTAGCGGGTTCCAGCTCGTTACCCGGAAGTGTTGGCTGTAACACACAGCCAACACACTCGTTCTATGCAGCGGGCTCAGCGTTCACTGTGCAAGATAAATTACATAGTAAAGTTTGATTATGTATAGGTTTTTTTTATTTGTTTTCATTTTTTCCAATAATAAAATACTTATTATGGGAAAGAAGGCAATTTGAGGTTTTTTAACTTGAAACTTTTATTTTTTTTACATTTTTATTAACTTTTTTTAACTCTTTTTTTTTTTGTCCCACTAGGGGAATTGAAGGCCTGTAACATTGATCTCTATTCTAATACGCTGCACTACATACGTAGTGCGGTGTATTAGAGCTGTCAGTTATACACTGACAGCAAGCCTGTGAGGACCCGCCGGAAGTGGGTCATCATAGGCTTTCGTACAAGGCAGACACGGAGGCCAATGTTAATCCTCTGGTTGCCATACCAACCATCGACATCCCATCTATCGCGTCACTGGTGTGGTGGTGGCTAAAAACCCCTCAAATTCTGCGATCTATATTGAGCGCAGCATGTGAGGGTTTAATCGGCCAGATCGGAGACTAGTTCCAATCCTGGCCTTTACAGCAGGGTGTCAGATGTAACTTATCACCGTAACGTAATAGTACTGCGGTTTGCAGGAACTCCTTCCTAACAGCGGCGTGTATACAGTGAAGGAAATAAGTATTGGATCCCTTGCTGATTTTGTACGTTTGCCCACTGTCAAAGACATGAACAGTCTAGAATTTTTAGGCTAGGTTAATTTTACCAGTGAGAGATAGATTGTATAAAAAAAATAAAAAAAATAACATTGTCAAAATTATATATATTTATTTGCATTGTGCACAGAGAAATAAGTATTTGATCCCTTTGGCAAACAAGACTTAATACTTGGTGGCAAAACCCTTGTTGGCAAGCACAGCAGTCAGACATTTTTAGTAGTTGATGATGAGGTTTGCACACATGTTAGATGGAATTTTGGCCCACTCCTCTTTGCAGATCATCTGTAAATCATTAAGATTTCGAGGCTGTCGCTTGGCAACTCGGATCTTCAGCTCCCTCCATAAGTTTTCGATGGGATTAAGGTCTGGAGACTGGCTAAGCCACTCCATGACCTTAATGTGCTTCCTTTTGAGCCACTCCTTTGTTGCCTTGGCTGTATGTTTCGGGTAATTGTCGTGCTGGAAGACCCAGCCACGAGCCATTTTTAATGTCCTGGTGGAGGGAAGGAGGTTGTCACTCAGGATTTGACGGTACATGGCTCCATCCATTCTCCCATTGATGCGGTGAAGTAGTCCTGTGCCCTTAGCAGAGAAACACCCTCAAAACATAATGTTTCCACCTCCATGCTTGACAGTGGGGACGGTGTACTTTTGGTCATAGGCAGCATTTCTCTTCCTCCAAAAACGGCGAGTTGAGTTAATGCCAAAGAGCTCAATTTTAGTCTCATCTGACCACAGCACCTTCTCCCAATCACTCTCAGAATCATCCAGATGTTCATTTGCAAACTTCAGACGGGCCTGTACATGTGCCTTCTTGAGCAGGGGGACCTTGCGGGCACTGCAGGATTTTAAACCATTACGGCGTAATGTGTTACCAATGGTTTTCTTGGTGACTGTGGTCCCAGCTGCCTTGAGATCATTAACAAGTTCCCCCCGTGTAGTTTTCGGCTGAGCTCTCACCTTCATCAGGATCAAGGATACCCCACGAGGTGAGATTTTGCATGGAGCCCCAGATCGATTGACAGTCATTTTGTATGTCTTCCATTTTCTTACTATTGCACTAACAGTTGTCTCCTTCTCACCCAGCGTCTTACTTATGGTTTTGTAGCCCATTCCAGCCTTGTGCAGGTCTATGATCTTGTCCCTGACATCCTTAGAAAGCTCTTTGGTCTTGCCCATGTTGTAGAGGTTAGAGTCAGACTGGTTAATTGAGTCTGTGGACAGGAGTCTTTTATACAGGTGACCATGTAAGACAGCTGTCTTTAATGCAGGCACCAAGTTGATTTGGAGCATGTAACTGGTCTGGAGGAGGCTGAACTCTTAATGGTTGGTAGGGGATCAAATACTTATTTCTCTGTGCACAATGCAAATAAATATATATAATTTTGACAATATGATTTTCTTTTTTTTTTTTAATATAATCTGTCTCTCACTGGTAAAATTAACCTAGCCTAAAAATTCTAGACTGTTCATGACTTTGACTGTGGGCATAATCTTAACTTTCAAATGATTCCAGGTGCAATATTCCGGGAGCAGCACTGGTTTGAAGTCAAAGAGTAGAATGAAAAAGTTTTGCTTTCTGGTTTACGGGCTCTCTGATAAAAAAAAACACCTCTCATTCCAATGAGAGAGGATATGTGCATATCTAATAACTCTTCTGTGCCTATTTAGGATATTTGTTGACTACATGACTTTGATGTTTATCGGCATCTGGATCAGAGATTTTTGGTTTCTTCAATACTGGTGATTTTGTAGATATGTGCATGTAGACAGACGTAGTGGCATGTATGCACTATGCACATTTTGAGCTCTCATTTTTAGGAGGTGTTGTGCATCTCAGGCATTGCTTGGGTCAGAATTTTAAATACAAACAACAATTTTTATGCTTTTTTTTTTTACCAAATGTTAGTCTTTGATGCAAAATTGCATAGAGGCACCCATTTCTGTAAAGCGCTGGGTGGCATTTTCTTATTGTGTAAGGTGTCTATTATTAGAAAATGTCTGGTTATGGTAGTAGATAAACGATTATTAAAATTTTAAATTCAGGTTTTATTTGTGTATATCAAAAGTGTGAAAAGTTTGTGGCAGGGAAAGGGTTAGGGCAGGGGTCTCAAACTCGGCCGTGTAAATGGGCCGCACATAGAAAACATTTGAAGTTGACGGGCCACATTACTTTCAGATTTGATAAAATACAAAATTATTGTTAATCAATTCGTTATTTGAACTACTATAACAATACTATGTTACTATAATAATACTACATTACTATAATAATACATTACTATAACAATACTACATTACTAGAATAATACTACATTACTATAATACCACATTACCATAATAATACCGCTGGGTTTAAACTTACCGGAATTTGTGAGTTTATTCCATGTGATTATTTTAACAATGCATCTTTCCAGTTTAAGTGTCGCTAAATGCAGTCTGGCTGCTCAGTTGGCAGCGTTTGGCAGACACAAGAATGTCAAGATTGGGCAGCCTCCTTTTAGATAGTGCCACAGTGCCATCTGTAGATACTGCCAGCCCCCCCCTCCGTAGATAATGTCAGAGTGCCATCTGTAGATAGAGCCACACCCGCCTAGATAATTCCCCAGTGCCCTCTGTAGATAATGCCACAATGCCCTCTGTAGATAATACCACAGTGCCCTCTGCAAAGAGTCCCACCCCCCTAGATAATGCCACAGTGCCTTCTGTAGGTAATTTCCCAATGCCCTCTGTAGATAATTCCACAGTGCCATCTGTAGATAATGCCACAGTGCCATCTGTAGATAGTGCCACACACACCCCATTGTAGATAATGCCACACACACCCCTTTGTAGATAGTGCCCCACATATCCCCCTATAGATAGCTCCATTGGGGCTCCCTCTAGGAGTGGAATCCCCAGTGTGTTGGCAACACGCTGGCCAGGCATTCTGGTCCAGGAGGAGCCATTGACATCACTGTCCATATATGGACAGTGACGTCATAGGCCTCGTCTATCAGTGGAATCCCCGACCAGATCACTCTGGCTGGGGATTCTGCTCCTAGAGGGAACCACAATGAAGCTATCTATAGCGAGGGGGTGTATCGCTGTCCACAGGGTGGGGTGTGTGGCGTCGCACTATCTACAGGGGGGAGTGTGCCGCACTTGCTACCTTCCTCGGGCTTGCTCTCTGCTTGCACGCTGTCAGCGGGCCGCAGATGACAGCTTCAGGGGCAGCATGCAGTCTGCGGGCCGCGTGTTTGAGACCTCTGGGTTAGGGCATATCTGAGAGATAGATAGATGGATAAATAGAGTTAACATGTAAATATTTTACTCAAACAGGGAATTACAAGTTGTCTGTGTGTCTCTAATGTCATTAGCACTGATTAAAGCAGGCAGTTTCTCTTTCTCTACAGTATAAGAGTGGAGGGGAGGAGGGAGGAAGGGGAAGAGTAATGTAAACTAGCATGCAAACAAAGTGACTGTGACCGGACCACAGCTCCACTGTATCTGTAACATTTCAGACAATGATAAGTACTGCATGTTTGGTTTGTGAATAAAGGAGAAAAAATAAGTCTGCAGCCAAAAAGCTGAGCTTTTAAAAAAAAAAGGCTTCACAAAACATTGAAAGTTTTTCTTTTTAACTGGTGGTATGTTTAACCATTTAAACAAAATTGAAATCTATTGTCATTCCTGCATTTGAAAGGTCAAATAGGATTTATTTTTTTCAGTCTTGGCCTTTTTGCAGGCTTTTTCCTATAGTGACACTGCAGGTAAAAATACAGAAATATTTCTTCACATTCTTAAACCTCCTCCATAGGCTACAACAAGATTATGGCAGATAGACCATCGTTAGCACCACTAGCAGTTTTTCTGCCATACTTGCTCAAAGTATGAGACACTCAGACTTCTAAACACATATTTGTTAGACTTTACAGTCCTCTGAATTCTCTCTTTTTTGTACGCCCGGTATTCCCTTAGGCCTTGGACATGATTTGTTTCTTTACTGGCAGCAGTTTTCATCAGACCATTTTTGTTATTTTATTCTTCTTTTAATAACCTCAAGGCGCAACACCCTCTCTCCCATGGATCTATAATATGTTTTTCTTTGCTGCATTTCTGCTCACAAGAAAGGTCTCCTGCGATATTGCTTATCGGTAGATAGGTCATACCACGCCATTGGCAAACCACTCATAATCCTTCAATAGTGGAGTGGATCTAAAAAACATCATACTTGTTTTGAATGGAGGAGCTGTCTGCGAATGAGGCCATTACTACCTCATGCTTCAAAATGTGTTTCAGCCCTGGCTGTCTTCTTAAAGATGCTCTGCCTTTCAGCACATACTAAGATAGTTTAATAGCCAAGTTCCAAAGCTAAGTGAGAAATGTTCGATGAGTTCAACAGTTGTCATATAATTCTTTGCTACAGTTATTCACCCCCCCCCCCCCTTCCATTTAACATGGTTGGAATTGTTTGCACTTAGTCCCCCAGGGACTGTAGTTTTACTGTGCTTTACAATTTTTTTCACGTTGCATTTCTCATATTCAATTAATGTAAACCCGACATATTAGAGGTGTTGCAGTCTAATTGTAAACATGCTGTATCCAGTATAGGGGTTGCCCAGTTTTATGTAAATAATGCTTAATCATTGTATAGTGAAAAGTACTGTAACCTTTTAATATACAAATGTCTCCTTCTCTACCTTTTCTCTTATTTCAAAATATCCTAAGATGTGTGGCACAAAATGTCCAGCTTTGAAAGAAAACATGATTTTGCAATACTTTGTCACAAAATGTCTATGTTATGTGTGACTATGTGTGGCCACCCATTGGTTGTGAGGTGTATAGCAGCTTGTAAAGGGTTTTGCTAGCATGTTGTGATCAGGGCCGGCCTTAGGATAGTTGGCGCCCCGTGTAAAATTATCTTTCGGCGCCCACCCATCATAAAAAAATGCCCCATAAAAAAGTATAATTCCCCCCCACAGTATAATGCCCTATATAGCGCCCCCACACAGTAGAATGCCCCTTTAGTGACCCACACACAGTATATTGCCCCTTTAGCTCATTGTAATAGAGGACTACCATAGATAAAGATTGGTGCTTTATCTATGGTAGTCCAGTTGCGGTTGTGAGCTGATCCGCAATATCTATCCAAACTTATTATTATCGTTATACTCCATCCTCTATTACAATGAGCTCCTGTGCGGCAATGAGGGGTTCCTACAGCCTCCACTGCACCTTGAAGTAATATCGCTGGCATCCTGGCCAGAGTGACCAAGCTACAGACCCCTGATGATAAGTATAGAAACGCGTAGGGTTGGTTTCAAGCGAGGAATTTTAGCGTAGGGGACAGTGGCATTGTTGTATATCTGAGCATTAGGAGTTTTTGGTGCGGTTATCGCGGGCTCCGGTGTGTTCGAGGGTCTAAACCACTGTTACACCAATGTTTAAACGCTGATTCCAGATTGGTATCTTTGTAGTACACCCAGTCATAGAGGGTTCACAACTGAATCAGGACTTGGAGTAATTGTTTAATATGTTTTTAATGCACACGGTGGGGCTTTTCACAGTGGTTATTGTACCCCTGTTTTTAGAGAGTTATGAAATAAACTTATATATTTTACTCATATATCATTTCAGTGAATTTACAATTTTTTTATATTTGTGGGAGCGCAAATCATATGTATCGTTCAATACAGTGAATTTTTACATGGAGACTTTGGCCACGACACAGGTCGCATGGTCAAAAATCGCTTTGTCTTATAGCCTAAATCGCAAGTAAAATTACCGCGACATGACCACGTTGATTGTCATTACTTGCAATGTAGGCTATGGGAGATAGCAATGTTTGTCTGGCGACCTGTGTCGAGGTCAAAGTTGCCATGTACCAGTTAGATAAATAGATAGATTATATTTATTGGGGAAAAAAAAAGTGTGTGTGTTTTTTTCCATTATTCTTCTCTTTTTCTGCCAGAGAGGGAGAGGATACAACTAATGGAAAAGTTTGTTATTTACAGGAGAAGTAATGTGTCCACGCTGCTTGGTCTCCGGTGAAGCTCCATGATATTAACTTTCTAGAGACAACTGTATCACGGAGCAGCTTACAGTTGGCGCATAAGCTCCGATGGGGGAAGGAATGTGATCATTGCGACATACTGTCACAACAATCACATGCCTGGAGACCACTCTGGTTATTCTATTCTAAATGCCGATGGGATGCGGCAAACAGTTTAAATCTGCAGGACTTTCTGGAACGTCTTTGCAGAGATAGGTGCACAGACTTTTATAGCCTATGGGCAGTAAGAACATTCGGACAGTTCACCTACACTGTAAACTCGAGCATATGTGAGAGTGTTCCTCTAAATAAGGTCTAGTACAAGAAATTTTGCAAATGTATTGTATGTTTTTATAGTTACTAGTTTGACCTACATAAACTATTTTACAAAATCTGCCTTTACAGTAGTAAACAAAGAGGTAACCAAATAAAATTAGATCCAGTGTATTGCTAGAAGTCATGGTTAAAAGATACTGAAATTACAGTAGGTAAATCTAAAAATATTAAACACAAATGAAATGCTCACTTGTACTTATTAAAGGGGTGTCCTCTCTTTAGAAACATCTGGCCAAGATTACATGGGCACCTGACCATCACACTTAGGCTGGGTTCACACAACCTATTTTCAGACGTAAACGAGGCGTATTATGCCTCGTTTTACGTCTGAAAATAGGGCTACAATACGTCGGCAAACATCTGACCATTCATTTGAATGGGTTTGCCGACGTACTGTGCAGACGACCTGTCATTTACGCGTCGTCGTTTGACAGCTGTCAAACGACGATGCGTAAATTGACTGCCTTGGCAAAGAAGTGCAGGACACTTCTTTGCAACGTAATTTGAGCCGTTCTTCATTGAAGTCAATGAAGAGCAGCTCAAGATTTACGAGCGTCACAGACGCCTCGCATAATGCGAGGAGGAGCTTTTACGTCTGAAGCGACGCAGCTGTTTTCTCCTGAAAACAGTCTGTCTTTTCAGACGTAAAAGACAGTTCTCGTGTGCACATACCCTAACTCTGTAGCTTGTTAATATCCTTATTCAAAAATCATGTGCATTAATATGGAAATGGGCACCATTTTGCAGCTATACCAGCCTCTACTCTTCCTGGAAAGCTTTCCATAAGATTTTGAAGTGTGGCTGTGAGAATTTGTACAGGAATTTTTTGAGGTCAGACACGGATGTTGGACGAGAAGCTCTGTATTGCAATTATCCCAAAGGTGTTTGCTGGGCTCAAGGTCAGGGCACTCTTCAGGCCACTCAGGTTCCTACACACAAAACTCATCACACCATGTCTTTAAGGACCTCGCTTCATGCATTGGGCACAGTCATGCTGGAACAGGAAAGGGCCTTCCCCAAACTGTTCCCACAAAGCTGAAGGCATACAGTTTACTAAAATGTCTTTGTATGTTGTAGCATCAACCTTCACTGGAAATAAGTGGCATAGCCCCTGAAATACAGTGCAGACCATACTACATCTTCCGCCAAATTTTACATTTATGCACTATGCATTCAGGTAGGTAGCGTTTTCCTGACATCCGGTGGGGCTCAAACCACAGGAATATGGAAATGGCTATTTACGTAGCTCACATTCACTTTAACAGAGAGTGGCCAATTCTCAACCATAAACAAGGAACAGACATCCACTTTATGATTGTTGGGGTCTAGCAATCCTACTCTAATGATCCAACTTGTAAGGCATATCTAATTGTTATTTTCTATAGTGAAAAATCCCTTTACATTTCTAGGGGTGTCGGCTACGTATTCACTGTACTTGAATTACTGAAATTAGGAATAGGTTTTCAATTGAAATTTAGGAAAAGACATAAAAGATAGCAGTTGAAACATTCATGTCAGACTAACTTGATTTCCCACGTTTGAGGTTCACTTTGGGCAAACTGAAGAGAATAATAATCTACAGAGTAACAAACCGAGCAGATTGATTCTTTCATGTCTATTATCTAAGAATACATCAAATTGAAACATTATAAGAATATTTTTTTTTTTTTCTATTAGTCATGCAATATTTTTGACAAAATATATTGACTTACCAGTAGGTGGCAGTAAAGCTCTTTGATAACAACATAAAGGCACTAAAATCAGGTTCTCTCTTTTGGAAAGCAAATAATTTTCTGCTACGTGTATATCTATGTCTAATTTTATTGAAATTTCCTCAAAATTTCACTCCTTCATAATGCAGGTAAGATAAAACAGGATATTTCTAACATCTAAGATCTCTATCTATATGCACTTCTCCCCTGCAAATTATATTCATGTCAAGTTAAAAAGGCAACATTTCAGCATTTGTGAGGTGAAACAATCTGTACTTTAGGCTAGGATCACACGTAAGTATTTTGTTTTCTTTTGATTTATTATTTTGGCTTCAGTTTCAATCTCTTCCAATGGGATATATTTATTTTCACTAAGTCGCCCCCCGTACCCCAAAAAAACCCAAAATAAAATAAAAAATCTGTCTGCTGTATATTTTTTTCTTTTTATATCAATTTCAGTTGATGATGGTATAAACATTCTATAAACCTAAACAGTCCATTTTTCCTTCTGTTTTTAAAATGTATTTCTCATTGACTTTAATGGACAAAAAAAAAGTCAAACAGTATGACCCTAACCTTATTGCCAAAGCCAGATATTTGCTTTTAGTAGAATGCCTAACAGTGTTACAGCACATTTCATTTTTAAATAAATATAGATGTTATTTTATACACAGTCCTTTTAAAAACCCCAGAAGATGGCTCTTCTGCCGAAAACGCGCATCGGCGCGGACGCTATTCAGTGTGGTCTTACAATATAGGCCGATAAAGTATTTATATATTTGTTAGATATGTCCCTTGTTTAAAACTGATCTAATATCATACACTATCTGGTACTTATTCACTTTATCATTTATATATTGGGCATACGAGGGATTCTCTAATCCATATACCTAAGGATGTTTCTTGTGATTGATGATGTAATTTGACCCATAGATGCTGCCCATTTTTTGTTGTAGGACTCATTTTGAATGTTTTCTTTTTTTAACTTTATTAATAAAGATATATATTTTTCATTGGTTCCCAACCGCCCACTGTATTTATACGGTGGGCAGTCAAAGTCCTTAAAACCCGCGCCATTGTAAATCTACGGCGCAGGCTTTAGCTGGCTGCCCAAGCGATCGAGCAGCTAAATGTCGGGTTTTCACCATTTCTGTCTACTGTGTTCTCTTGTACACAGCGCTGTCGCCTCTAGTGCTCCCACTGATCATTTGACTGGTCACATGATTGTCGGGATGCCGTTAATGTCGTGCTGCTGCTGGGTCTAACTAAACCTAGCACAGCCCGAATAGTGGCAATTTTCACTATAAGAGGGCTGATCTCCCAGTTACAGTGGAAAAACATAGTGTAAGACAGGAAAAAAGAAGAAAAAAAAAGTCCCCAAAGAGCTGACCTTTAAGGGACAAGCCAGAATAATAAATAAATAAAAGTAAAATAAAGTAAAAATAAATTAAATAATAAATACACATAAAAATGTCCTCTTTACTGAGCATACACTGACACTGATGCTGACACTGAAAGCTGCAATTCCGTTGCAAAACACGCAACAACAAAAAAAAAAATCTTATACTTACCCAGAATTCTGTGCTTCTTCATCCAGGCCGGCCTCCTGGGATGACGTTTCATCCCTTGTAACTGCTGCAGCTAATCACAGGCTGCAGTAGTCCGATGAGATAAAAATTGATCCCAAGAGGCCGGGTAGCATGACATCAGAGTGTAAGTATGTTTTGTTTTTAGTTTTTTCACATGCAGTTTTCCGCAGCGGACATTTCGGCCGAAAAACTGCACCACAAATTGATGCGTTTTTTTTCATACAGAATTCCCTGTATACACAGTGTACCTTTACGCAGCGTATCCGCCCTGTGTGAATGTAGCCGAAGGCCTCATGCACAATTCCTTCACCGTTTTATCGGCCGTTTTTGACGGATCCGTGTCCCCGTTTTGTTCCCGTGTACACTCCGTGTTTCCATTTCCGAGTGCCGAGCATGGTACTGTCCAGAGTGCTGAAAGAGCATGGTTGTTCAACACTAGTCACTGTACAGGGTGCTGAAAGAGTTAATGGGCTGCACTGATCGGCGGTAACTCTTTCAGCACCCTGGACAGTGACTAGCGCTGAAGAATGACCATGCTCGGCGCTCGCAAAATACAATTCTAATGAAATAAAAAATCAGTTCATACTTACCCAGAACTCCCTGCTTTTTCCTCCTATCCGGCCTCCTGGGATGACGTTTCATCCCATGTCACCGCTGCAGCCAATCACAGGCTGTAGTGGCGGTCACATGGGATAAAAGTCATAACAGAAGGCCGGACTGGATGACGTCAGAAGGCCGGCCTCCTGGGATAACGCTTCATCCCATGTGACCGCCTCTGCAGCCAATCACAGGCTGCAGCGGCCACATGGATTGCCGAGTCATACAGGAAGGTCGAACTGGAGGAAGAAGTGGGATTCGTCACCAAGACAACGACCGGGGTGCGTATGAACTGCTTTTTATTTTATTTTTATCAGCAGCCTCTTCTCTCTATCAGTGCTGAATAGAGAGAAGTGGCTGCCGATTAGTGTAATATCTCTAATGTACTTCTGCCCGCCCGGCTATTGCTAGGCAACGGCTCTGTCACACACGGACGGCACACGGATGCCTTCCGTGTGCCTTCAGTATTTTAGAACCCCCCCATTGACTTGCATGGGCCTCACGGTCACGGAATCTCAGACCAAAGTAGGACATGCTCTACTTTTGTCGGAACGAAGCAACGGGACCGTCAAAAAAACTGAAGTGTGCATGGCCCCATTGAAATGAATGGGTCAGGGTGCAAGCCCTCAGAAAAACGGCTAGCACCCTGAAGAAAAAGACTGAAGTGGGCATGAAGCCTTAAGAGTTCAAGTCCTTTCTTCTTTTATGTTTACATTATTTTAGTTAGGTTGCAGTTTTCTCATGGTTTTGCCATGGATTTTGAATATCAGGGCAAAGCCACGCTACAAAACCTTGACACATGAACAGAGTCTTATAAAGTCATATCTGCCTTCACTTACTATTCTGGAGATGTCAATAGCTTAAAGAATAAATAGGAGTTATATTCAGATTAGAATCACTGATCATGATCACATATATTATACCTATTACTACATTATATTACATGATACTATATATTATATAATACATTATATATTATGTATGCCTATTTTACATTTCTACATATATGCATATTTACTTTAAGTAGTATAGCATGCAAGGTTAAAGCTTCTTGTGCATTTAGGCATATAAATTACACATATATGCCGTTTCCCAAATTACTTGCAATTTAAATTAACTGAAGTTACAATTACAGCTTAACTGGCATTATAGTTAAATGTAATAATGAAACACCTGCACTTTTCTGTTTTCTGTCAAAGAGACTTGGTGGTTCATATGCCTTTCTACCATATCTATTAGATTTGAATAGAAAATACAAACACTAATTATAAATATGAACTGATTTATAGCTGGTAATGAGAACTGTTTGGGTGCCTTTTCATTTATTTGTTTAGTTACTGTAATTTAGATATGCAAGGTCAATTACAAATTTGTCAAAAATAAAATTATATAAAAAGTTGCCAGTTTTACTTTAAACATTGCATACAAAATTATTTCCCACCTTCTCATCTGATTACCATAGACAAGTAAGTTTAATATAATGTATCAAGTGGCAATACTATCACAAAGAAACCAAAGTTACATGTTCATCCAGTACTAAGAAAAGAATTGCACTCCCTCATGTAGCCATTCTGTAACACTGATGGCAGTTTTTATGTGGTTCAGGTCTGCCCTTAGGTCTATATCCTTAAAACCCACCCCACAGTACATCTACGGCACAGACTTCAGCTGGCTGCCGAAGCGATCAGGCAGCTAACTGTCGGGTGTATGGCAGTCAGGCCTCATGCACACAAACTTATTTTTTTCCTCCCGTAAATACTGGCATAAATACGGGTCCTTTGTCACACGTATTCGACCCATATTCCACCAGTATTTATGGACCCGTGCCCGTAAATACGGGTCCGGTGTCACCAGTATTCTACCCGTATTTACGGACCCATTTTCTCTTCACTAATCGGCAGCCCCTTCTCTCTATCAGTGCTGGAAAGAAAGAAGGGGCAGCCCTTTCGGACAGAGTTTCCGCAGCAATTGAAAGTAAAAGAAGTTCATACATACCATTGTCTTGGTGACGCATCCCTCTTTTGACATCCAGTCCAACCTCCCTGGATGACGCCGCAGCCCATGTGACGGCTGCAGCCTGTGATTGGCCTATGATTGGCTGCAGCGGTCACATGGGAAACGTCATCCCGGGAGGCCGGACTGGAAGAAGAAGCAGGTAAGTTAACTTTTAATACTATCAACTCCAGCGGTAGTTACTGTTCCGGGTTCGGAAAGAGATGATCAGTTAACTCTTTCAGCACCCTGGACAGTGACTATCCCCTGACGTCGCCTAGCAACACTCCCGTAATTAAGGGTGCACACACGTAGCCACCCGTAATTACGGGAGCCCCATAGACTTCTTTGGGCCTGCCCGTGCCGTTATTACGGCCTGAAATAGGACATGTTCCATATTTTTCAACGGCACGGGCACCTTCCCATAAGCATGGGAAGGTACCCGTGGCCAGTAGAAATCTATGGGCCCGTAATTACGGCTCGTAATTACGGGCGTTTTTACGTTCATGTGCATGAGGCCTTAGAGACTGCCGTGGAACTTAGAGAGAAGCAGGTTTTTACCTCTTCACCTCTACACATACACAGTGCTCAATGAGCGCTGTTTACAGAATAGATGCAGAGGTGGCACCGCTACCTCTTTTAGTCCCGGTAATAATGTGACTGGTCCCATAAACCCCTGGGATTCCATTAGTGTGCTAACCCTAATACTGGCAATAATCACTATAACAGGGCTGATTTCCCCTTTAACTGGGGCTGCTGTAATAAATACACATACAATACCCAAACAAATAAAAGGTCTATTTTAGGGTAACACTATATTATTACTAGAAAAAGTTAGCTAGAAAGTAAAAAAAAAAGGATATTTTTATTTACTAATATTTTCAAACTATAAGCCCAAAAATTCTAAAATGACAAAAAGGATGTTTACAAAAATTATAAAAAACGCAAAATTTTTTATGAAAAAAAAACCGGCACAATAATCACGTCGCTAGCCCTACAAATAAAAAAGGCCAAACATGGCTAAATGTTGTCTGGTCCTGAAGGCTCAAAATAGCCTAGTCCTAAACGAGTTAAAGGGAAACTGTTGACAGATGTGAAAGCCACGTGATTCAGAAATCAGTTTAAACATACCTATGTTGATGTTCACAGAAGTAGCATAACCGAGAACGTTTTAATTACTCTTGCGCCGAGATGCCAAGTGTCCAACAGGCAGACCTTAACCATCCAAGTGTCCTAAGCTATCAACAGTAAGCCCTCCCAAACCTCTCCCCTCTGCTCCTGAGTGACAGCTGTAGTGGTCTTGGATAGCGCATCATATGATTGATCAATTATTTCAATTTCACACCAGTTTTGCAACATACAACAGTTTCTTTTTAACAGTTGTGCACTTTGATACAATCCTCTTGAAATGCTAAATGTCAATTTATTTTACACTAAAGACTTCTTTGAGGTGTTTTATCACCCTTCTCATTCCGTTCTATTAGTGAGTATTGTCTTCAAATGAAAGATGTATTGAAATTTCTTTGCAGATCTGTTAATTATTATGTTTCACCATTTAACATAAGAGTAGCAAAAAGTCTTCTTTTAAACATATGATTTCTAGATTAATTTAACTAAAAATCATTCTTATTTGTATTACAAAGTTATACACGTGACCACGTCACCTCAGACTTACCTCAAATAAATATTATATGGGTTATTTCATGAATAATATTATGTTTAGTTAAATAAAGTACCTAATTCTAAACATGTTTTGTGTTAACACATTAATTTTCTTTTATGTACCAATATATCATAGCGCCACCTAGTGTTTTAGCACTTGCCCCTATAGTGTGTCCACCTTACTAAGTGTTCAGAGGTGGACACGCATGCGCCGTTTCATTGCTCTTCTGGTTTCTCTGCTCGGTCTCGTCTTCGGTGGTGTACAGGAATCCCTGCTGGTGAGCAAGCTGTCCATTAATCTTCTGCATCTTCTCTGCTTGCCAAAGTAGTAGAATGTTATTGTGTGGGCTCTGCATCTACGTTGACAAATAGAGAAAATGCTGAAGACGGCATTCTCCTCTGACAGACGCCGAAAAATTTGGGAAACACAGCACAGCAGTCTGCAGAGTGTGTGTGAGTTCTTCTCTTCTCTCCGGCTGTTGCTGTAAACAATGCAAAGAGAAGAGGTGATAACCAGAGTATCTGCTATTAGGTCAGAACACATATCTGACATTCCAGGACCTTCAGAAAGGAGAGGACTACAGAGGATGAGTTGCATACAACGATACGTACAAAGTAAGTAAAAGTGGCTAACAGCACCCACCCATCTCCACTTGAACTCAGTGCCCTGGGCACAAGCCCCGCCAGCTCCAACCCCACTAGCTACTCCCCTGCTTCTATGCCAATATACCAGTTTTAGTTTTTCTGTTTGAAACTCAAGCACATGGCATTGCACAAACCCTGTATTACAGACCCTTAGGATATCTGTGTGATGCCATGTTGCGTCTTCGAGGTACCATATTCTTCCTTTGAAGTAATGCTTATAGGGGGAAATAACTTCATGATGAAACTTACCACAATTTTTTTTCTTGTGGATTCTCATGGAATCCATGAGACTTTGTCTATCTATCTGTCTGTCTGTCTATCCATCTACTATTAGGTGATACAAGGTAGTAAGGAGACTCCACTTCATACCCATAAAGTACACAACTGTTGTCATAATTATTATACAGGTATACGCTGTTAGCCAACTAAAACCAACCAATTCTCAGTTATTACACAAAATAATCTCAAGTCCAGAATCACCTGATGGTCCAGAATCTTGCTAAATTCTATCTATAGTGTATAGTCTATAACTACTATTGCTAGTATACTTCATATGTTTAATTGTATAGCTGAGCTTGCTTCAAACTGCATAAGTACTGAATTGTACAGTAGGATTTGGATGGTGAAACAGCATCTGGCACTTAATCCTCTTATTTTTTATAAGAAAATTAAATTTGAAAGACCTGGCACTAGTTTGTGCTGATTATCACCTCCCTAATTATCAGATTGTCAAAATCTGGCATGAACTGCTCGGCATTTCTGTTTATCCATTCTACTAATTCTGTTTCAACCTAATCAGTAAGTGATGACAGTGTTGATTTATTTTCTTATATATTTCTGGGAGAAACTTTGGTACTGACTTCACCAAATGAAATATTCTCCAATCATTTTACCAGAAGTAAAAGGTGAATTGATATTATACACGTATTATATTAAAAGTTATAAATATAGATCTATATATATAATTTATACCGTTTTTTACATCAGCTCTAAAAAAAAAACACCACATTGTATTCTTTACTTTTTTAACCCCTTCAGGGGGCAGCCTGTTTTGGCCTTGTTGCACAACCGATTTTTTTCAAATCGACATGTGTCACTTTATGTGGTAATAACTTGGGAATTATTTTACCTATCCAAGCGATTCTGAGATTGTTTTCTCGTGACATATTGTACTTTATGATGGTAGAAAAATTTGGTTGATAAATTCAATATTTATTAGTGAAAATCACCAAAATTTAGAGAAAATTTGCAAAAATTTGATTTTTTCTAAATTTAAATATATCTGCTTGTAAAACAGATAGTAATACCACACAAAATAGTTACTAGTTAACATTTTCCATATGTCTACTTTATGTTTGTATCATTTTTTGAACGTCCTTTTATTTTTCTAGGACGTTACAAGGCTTAGAACTTTAGCAGCAATTTCTCACATTTTCAAGAAAATTTCAAAAGAATATTTTTACAGCGACCAGTTTAGTTCTGAAGTGGTTTTGAGGGCCTTATATATTAGAATCCCCCAATAAATCACCACATTTTAAAACTGCACCCCTCAAAGTATTTAAAACAGCATTCAGAAAGTTTCTTAACCCTTTAGGCGTTTCACAGGAAATAAAGCTGTAACGTCTATGGCCGCAGACCGTCTTTCTGACTTACCCTCTGACGGCCGCGGCCATGGGCGTGTGAGTTCTCGGCGGCATCTCCCTCCTGAGAGACGCTGGCACTCACTTCTTGGTTCAGAGACTGTCTCCCGCAGTGCGTGCCCGCGCGTGCACGGCCTTAAAGGGCCAGTGCGCGCACAGTTGCAGAATATCTGCAACAAGCCCAGAATGCTTCCGGACTATAAAAGCGGCTCTGCCCTCTTGATCATTGCCCGAGCGTTGTTGTGTTACCTAAAGTTTGTCTTTGCAAATGGTCTTCTAGTGTTTTCTAGTTCCCAGTGTTACCCGTTCCTGCTGCTTGTACCCTGTATCCTGTGCTACCATGCCTCTGTGCCGTCAAGAGTTGGAGTCGTGTTGTATCCTCCACTGCATCTAGTGTGTCGCACCCCGCCGGGGGTCTGTCTCTGTCTACTATCGGAGCCTCATCTTAGCCTGAATTCATCGCTACTGTCTACATTGCCTCAGGTACCCTTTCTGAACTATAAAGTTTGCATTGTACCTGTTTGGCCAGCTGCTATCCGACTACGCGGTACGGCCCAGTGGGTCCACATGCCGCGCCGTGAAAGTATGGCTCAGGCCATGGACCCCACTGGTCAATTCAAGGGCCTGTCACTCTCCCAAGCCATGCAGGCGGACCTGCAGGATCTGTGATCACGACAGGATCAACTTCTTGTGGCAGTAGACTCCATGGCACAGCAGCTAGGGGCGCTAGCTGCTTCCTTCTCTGCTCCCACTCCAGCTTCCCCAACTGATCCTCCTGCTACACCTCCTGGCAGCACCGGTTCTGATCCTCGGTTCTCACTGCCACTGCCACCTCGTTTTCATGGAGACGCAAGCGCGTGCAGGGCATTTCTTAACCAATGTCATATCCACTTCACCCTGCACGCCAGAGCATTTCCTTCAGATGGAGACAGGATCGCCTTCATTATTTCCTTATTTGCCTGCAAGGCCCTGGCGTGGGAGAATCCAATCGGGGAACGACAGGGACCCGAGACCCGAGACTTCCAGGGGTTTGTGCGGTTATTCCGTACTGTGTTCGAGGAGCCTGGACAAGTCTCGTTGGCAGCTACCTCTATGCTGAACCTTTGCTAGGAGGACACCTCCGTGGGTGAGTACCCTGGCAGGAGAACTGTCCTGGAACAACAAGGCATCAGTAGCTTCCTTCTGGCATGGTCTGTCTTCCGAGATTAAAGACGAACATGCTGCTCGTGCTCTACCATCTACCTTGGATGACCTAATATTACTCGCCACCCGAGTGGACATGAGGCTCAGAGAGAGATCCCAAGAGGTTCGTCATGAGAGAAGACTTCCTAGGTTGGCTCCCAACTTCCAGCAACCCCTCTTGTCTTCATCTGCTGCTCCACCCGAAGTTCCGATGCAAGTGGATCGTCTCAAACTATCGGTCCAGGATAAACAGCGCAGACGCACTTCTGGACTCTGTCTATATTGCGGCCTCGCTGGCCATGTCGTGCGTCTGTGTCCCCAGAAGCCCAAAAACTCCAACGCCTAGGACAACCCTCTGCGATACAGCATTTGATAGAGAACTCTACTCCAAGCTGTTCATCCCTGTGACCATAGTCACCGGCAAGAGGCCCCATCTGGTCTCTGCCTATCTGGACTCTGGCTTCGCAGCCAATTTCATACGTAAAGACTTTGTGGATCTTCTTCATTTGCCTACTACCCTTCTCAGAGAAGCCATTGATTGTTGCCTCGGTGGATGGACTGCCGCTGTCCGGCCCAATTTTGGCTGTAACCAAGCCGCTGAGGCTTCAAGTGAGTGCCCTTCATTCTGAGCTCATCTCCCAGTTTGTCCTGCCCAAGGCTGTCAACCGTGTGCTGCTGGGTTTGCCTTGGCTCCATTTACACGCCCCAGTCCTGGATTGGAACTCTGGAGAGGTTCTCCAGTGGGCTCCCAAGTGCCTCAACCGCTGTCTGGGACATATTCATCCACTTCAGCTTCTCCGCATCAGTCTTTCGCAGGGTTGCCCTCCTGCTACTCTCATTTCTCTGATGTCTTCGTCAAGAAGTAGGCAGAGACGTTGCCACCACATCGAGCTTATGATTGCCCTATTGACTTGGTTCCTGGTCTCCTCGCTGTAGAGTATACCCTCGCTCCTTATTTGAAACCCAGTCAATGACTATATTAAGGAAAATCTAGAGAGAGGCTTCATACGCAAATCCTCATGCCAGGCTTTGTCAAAAAGAAGGACGGTTCCCTCCGACACTGCATTGACTACCAGGGTCTCAACCAGATCACGGTAAAGAACAGATACCTATTGCCTTTGATCTCCGAACTGTTTGATCGCATACGGGGGCAATTTTTTTTCTAAACTAGACCTGCGGGGGGCTTACAATCTAATACGGATTTGTCAGGGTGACGAGTGGAAGACTGCATTTAATACATGTGATGGGCACTACGAATACCTGGTTATGCCCTTCGGCCTATGTAACGCCCCCGCAGTTTTTTAAGAATTTGTCAATGATATTTTCCGTGATCTCCTCTATGTCTGTGCTGTGGTGTATCTCGATGACATTTTGATTTTTTTCCCCAGATCCTGTAACTCATCACAAACATGTTCGCCAAGTGTTGCTTCGTTTAAGGGAGAATCACCTATATGCCAAGCTGGAGAAGTGCGTGTTCGAAAGAAAGTCTCTACCCTTCCTGGGCTATATCATCTTCGATCAGGGCCTCAAAATGGATCCTGAGAAGGGAAAAGGCTGTCCTGGAATGGCCACGCCCTCAAGGCTTAAGGGCCATACAGCGCTTCCTGGGATTCGCCAACTTCTACCGGCTGTTCATTCCCAACTTCTCCTCATTGACTGCTCCCATCTCTACCCTCACCAAAAAGGGCATGAATGCCAAGGAGTGGACTCCAGAAGCAGGGGCCACATTCAAGAGCATAAAGAAGGCCTTCACGTTAGCCTCAATTCTTCATCATCCTGATGTGACCCTACAGTTTTCGTTGGAGGTGGACGCCTCATCTGTTGGTGCTGGTGCACTTCTGTTCCAGAGAGGTTCCAAAGGCAAGACTGGGGTATGTGGCTACTACTCTAAGCTGTTTTCTCCCGCAAAGTGCAACTACTCGATTGGGGATTGGGAGTTACTGGCCATCAAGCTAGCACTGCAGGCGTGGAGACACCTACTAGAAGGTGCAGCTCATCCAATCCTGGTCTTCACGGACCACAAGAACCTTACCTATCTTCAGACGGCTCAACGGCTGAATCCTCATCAAGCCAGGTGGTCACTGTTCTTCGCTCGGTCACAGACTTTGTCTCCTCCTGTACGGTGTGCGCAGCAAATAAAGTTGCCCACTCCCGACCAGCTGGTCTGCTCCAACCACTGCCTGTGCCTGATGCTCCCTGGCGACATATTGGACTTTGTCACAGATCTGCCTCTCTCTGCTGGGTGCAGTGTGGTCTGGGTGGTAGTGGATCGATTTTCCAAGATGGCTCATTTTGTTCCACGGACTGGTCTTCCTTCTGCTTCCCGACTGGCCGATCTCTTTGTCCAAAACATCTTCTGTCTGCACGGCTTGCCTCTGCATATTGTCTCGGATCGAGGGGTCCAGTTCACCTCGAAGTTCTGGAGAGCACTCTGCGGTCTTCTCTGTGTAAAGTTGGACTTCTCCTCGGCCTACCATCCCCAGTCCAATGTTCAAGTCGAGAGGGTTAACCAGATTATGGAGAACTATCTGCGGCACTTTGTCTCCAGGCGGCATGATGACTGGGTGCAGCTGCTTCCGTGGGCTGAGTTCTCCTATAATAACCATACTAGTGAGTCCACCACCTCCAGTCCGTTCTTCATTGTCTATGGCCAACATCCACGAATACCTCTTCCTGTCTGTACTATGTACCAGGTGCCTGCAGCTGACTCTACCTTCAGGGACTATCTGCAGATATGGCAACAGACCCGATCTTCTATTCTGCTGGCGGGGGACCGCATGAAGAGAAAGGCAGACACTAGAAGATGAGAGCCTCCCCAGTTTCTTCCAGGTACGAAGGTCTGGTTGTATACCAAAAATATCCGGCTGAGGGTGCCGTCTTGCAAATGTGACCCCAATTTCTTCAGTCCCTTCGAGATTCTGCTGCAAATTAATCCTGTGTCTTACAAGCTTCGGCTGCCTAACTCCCAAGTTCCCTAACTCCTTCCATGTCTCCCTGCTCAAGCCCGTGTTCCTGAACCGCTACTCCAGGACTCCTACTTCTGCAGTGGCTCCTGGCGACTCGCCAGGGACTTTCGAAGTGAGGGAGATCCTGGCCACCAAGAAAGTGGGAGGAAGGATGTTTTATTTGGTGGATTGGAGGGGATTTGGCCCAGAGGAGAGGTCTTGGAAGCCAGAGGAGAACATTGATGCCCCTGTCCTCGTGAAGAAGTTCTCTCCCGCTCTGACCCCAAGAAGAGTGGGCGTAAGAGGGGGGATACTGTAACGTCTATGGCCGCGGACCGTCATTTTAACTTACCCTCTGACGGCCGTGGCCATCGACATGTGAGTTCTCGGCGGCATCTCCCTCCTGAGAGACGCCGGCACTCACTTCCTGGTTCAGAGACTGTCTCCTGCAGGGTGCCCTCACATGCACGGTCTTAACCCCTTAAGGACACAGCCTATTTTGGCCTTCAGGACACAGACGATTTTTTCATATCTGACATGTGTTACTTTATGTGGTAATAACTTGGGAATGCTTTCACCTAGCAAAGTGATTCTGAGATTGTTTTCTCGTGACATATTGTACTTGATGTTAGTATAAAAATTTGGTCGATAAATTCAGTATTTATTTGTGAAAAACACCAAAATTTGCATTTTTCTTAATTTAAATGTATTTGCTCATAAGACAGATCGTAATACCACACAAAATAGTAACTATTTAACATTCTCCATATGTCTACTTTATGTTTGCATTGTTTTTTGAATGTCCTTTTATTTTTCTAGGACGTTACAAGGCTTAAAACTTTAGCAGCAATTTCTTACATTTTCAAGAAAATTTCAAAAGGCGATTTTTACAGGGCCAGTTCAGTTTTGAAGTGGCTTTAAGGGCCTTATATATTAGAAAGTCCCAATAAATCACCCCGGTTTAAAAAAATGCACCCCTCAAAGTATTCAAAACAGCATTCAAAAAGTTTTTTAACCCCTTAGGCGTTTCACAGGAGTTAAAGCAAAATAGATGTGACATTTACTAATTTTATTATTTTTTGCCAAAATTAAGTTGTAATAAAAACATTTAGTACCACAGAAGGTTTTAGCCAAGAATTGCAACTCCATATTTATTACCCTGATTCTACCGTTTTCAGAAATATCCCACATGTGGCCCTAGTGTCCTCTTGGACTGAAACATGGACCTCAGAAGCAAAGGAGTGCCTAGAGGATTTTGGGGCCTCCTTTTTTAGAATATATTTTAGGCCCCAGGTCAGGTTTAAAGAGGTCTTGTGGTGCCAAAACAGTAGAAAGCCCCCAAAAGTGACCCCATTTTGGAAACTACACCTCTCAGGAAAATTATCGAGTTGTATAGTTAAACACAGGTTTTTTGCTAAATTTATTGGAAATAGTCTGTAAAATTGAAAATCCACCTTTTTTCTGAAAAAACTTAGAATTTTTTAATTTTTACAAGGAATAAAGGAGAAAAAGAACAACAATGTTTGTAAAGCAATTTCTCCCGATTACGGCAATACTCCATATGTGGTAATAAACTGCTGTTTGGACAAATGGCAGGGCTCAGAAGGGAAACCGCGCCATTTGGATTTTGGAGCACAGATTTTGCTGGAATGATTTTCGGTGCCATGTCGCGTTTGCAACGTCCTGGAGGGACCAAAACAGTGGAAACCCCCCAAAAGTGACCGCATTTTCGAAACTACACCCACAAGGAATTTTCCTAGGGGCATAGTTAGCTTTTTGACCCACAGATTATTTGCAGAATTTAGTGGAATTAGGTCGTGAAAATGAAAATCTACATTTTATCTAATAAAATGTTGAAATTTTTTATTTTTACAAGGCATAAAGGAGAAAAAGCACCCCAACATTTGAAAAGCTATTTTTTTTGCTTCTGAGCCTGCGCCATCTTGAAATTGAGGCCGGACGCCTTTTAGGCCCCGCCTCTGGGCGGGACCTAGCAGGCTTCTGTACTTGGCAGACGGGAGGCCATTGTTAGGCTTCCGGACTGCCGAAGCAGTCATCGGAACCCCGCAATTTCATTGCAAACACCATAGATGCAGCTCTCGGTTTTGAGGGCTGCATCTAAGAGGTTAATCGGCTGGATCGGAGGCTAGCTCCGGTACTGGCCTTGAAGCAGTGATAGCTTTAAGCTATCACTGCTTTAAAACCGTGTCTGCAGACGTGTGCCCTGTTAATGCTGTGACGTAATAGTCCGTCAGTTTGCGTTAACAGGACAACTCCTGTGATGGACTATTATGTCACATAGCGGGAAGGTGTTAAAGGGCCAGTGCGCGCACAGTTGCAGAATATCTGCAATTAGCCCAGAATGCTGCTGGATTATAAAAGGGGCTCTGCCCTTTTTTGATCATTGCCTGAGCGTTGTTGTGTTACCTAAAGTTTGTCTTTGCAAATGGTCTCCTAGTGTGTTCCAGTTCCCAGTGTTACCCGTTCCTGCTGCCTGTACCATGTATCCCGTGCTACCGTTCCTCTGTCATCTGCCATCAAGAGTTGGAGTCGTGTTGTATCCTCTGCTGCATCTAGTGTGTTGCACCCGGGCTGGGTGTCTGTCTACTATCAGAGCCTAATCTTATCCTGAATCCATTGCTACTGTCTACATTGCCTCAGGTACCCTTTCTGAACTATAGACTTTGCATTGTATCTGTTTGGCCAGCTGCTATCCCGCTACGCGGTATGGCCCAGTGTGTCCACACCCTGCGCTGTGACAAAAGCAAAGTAGAGGGGAAATTTACAAATTTCATTTTTTTTTGTAATAAATTTTTTTTTGTAACACAGAAGGTTTTACCTGAGAAACGCAATCAATATTTATTGCCCAGGTTCTGCAGTTTTTCGAAATATCCCACATGTGGCCCTAGTGTCACCAGCCTCAGAAACAAATGGAGCACCTACAGGATTTTGGGGTCTGCTTTTTTTTTAATTAGATTTTAGGCACCATGTCAGGTTTGAAGAGGTCTTGTGGTGGCAAAACAGTGGAAACGCCCCAAAAGTGACCCCATTTTGGAAACTACACCTCTCAAGGAATTTATCTAGGGGTATAGTGAGCATTTTAACCCCACAGGTATTTTGCTATACTTATTGGAGTTAGTCTGTGAAAATGAAAATCTGAAATTTGTAATATTTACAAGGAATGAAGAAGAAAATTCACCCCAATATTTGTAAAGCATCTTCTCGCGATTAAGGAAATACCCATTAGTGATAATAAACTGCTGTTTGGACCCACAGCAGGGCTCAGAAGGGAATGAGCGCCATTTGGATTTTGGAGCTCAGAGTTTGCTGGATTGGTTTTCAGTGCAATGTCGCGTTTACAACGCCCTGGAGGGAACACAACAGTGGAGACACCTCAAAGTGACTCCATTTTGGAAACTACACCCCTCAAGGAATTCTAGGGGTATAGTGAGCGTTTATACCACACAAGTTTTTTTTGCAGAATTTAGTAGAATTAGTCTGTGAAAATTAATATCAACATTTTTGTCCACTAAAATGTTGAATTTTTTCATTTTTACAAGGGATAAAGGAGAGAAAGCTGCCCTAAATTTGTAACGCAATCTCTCCCAAGTATGACAATACCCCACATGTGGTAATAATTGTTTTTTTTAATATAAATTAATTAACCTTTGCAGGACTGATCCTTTTTTGCTTTTCCATTTTAGTTTTTCACTTACCGCCTTCCAAACGCCATAACTTTTTCCATCAATAGAGCTTATTTTTTGCGAGAAGAGTTCTAGTTTCTATTGATACCATTTAAAGTACCATATAATGTACTGGGAAACCAAAAATACAATTCTTTGTGTGATGAAATTGGAAAAATCTGCGATTTCTCCATTGTTTTTTGGGTTTAGTTTTTACAGCTTAAAACGACAACTTAACTTTATTGTGCGGGTCAATACGATTGTGGTGATACCAAATGTATATAGTTTTTTTTTATATTTTATTACTTTTACAAAGAAAAAACTATTTGTTAAAAAAAAAATGTTTTGTATCAACACATTCTGAGAGCAAGAACTTTTTTATTTTTTGGTCGATTGATCGGTGTGAGGGCTTATTTTTGGCGGGACGAGCTGTAGGTTCTATTGGCACAATTTTTTTGTTCATACAAGTTTTTGATCACTTTTTATTACATTTTATTTAGATCTAAGTTGACCAAAAAACAGTGATTTTGGCATTAAAATTCTTTATTTCTTACGGCGTTCATTATGCGCTGACACTTACAGTTTTACTTTATTCTGCGGGTCGATACGATTATGACGATACCATATGTATATAGTTTTTTTTTTATGTTTTGCAGCGTTTGCACAATAAAATAACTTGTTTATAAAATAATTAATTTTCTGTGTCAAAAAATTCTGAGAGCCATAACTTTTTTATTTTTCAATCAAAAAAAGCTGTGTAAGGGCTTGTTTTTTTGCGGGACCCCTTGTAGTTTTTATTGGTACTATTTTGGGGTACATGCAACTTTTTGATCACTTTTTATTCTATATTTTGGGAGGTGTGGTGACCAAAAAAATTGTAATTCTGGCATTGTTTTTAGTTTTTTTTTTTTGGGGCGTTCACCGTGCAGGAAAAATAGCATTATAGTTTTATAGTTTGGGTCGTTACGAATGCGATGATACCAAATATGGCTACTGTTTAACGTTTTAATTTGTTTCCTATAATAAGAGACTTATTATAGGAAAAAAATATCTTTTATTTTTACACTTTTGTAAAACATTTTTATTAACTTTTTTAACATTATTTTTTACTTTTTACACTTTCTTTTTTTAACTTCAGCACTGATCGCTGCTAGAATACATTACACTACCTAGTAGTGCAATGTATTCCAACTGTCAGTGTGACGTCACAGTCACTCTGACAGTAAGTCTACGAGGCCCAGCCAGAGGCTGGTCTTCATAGGCTTCCATACATGGCAGACCCGGAGGCCGTTGTCTGGCCTCCGGATGCCATCACAAGCATCAGCAACTCCCACAATTGCATGGGGCTCTGATGTGCTACAAACCCCCTAAATGCGGCGATCGCAATCGAGCGCCGCAATTAACGAGTTAATTGCCGAAATCAGCAGCCATGAGCCACTGATCAGCAACAGTGGAGTGGCAGCTGTCGGGTACAGCTGACCTCCTGGTTCCCGATGCACACTGTCACCGACACGGTCACCGACAGAGTGCATCGTGAACGACACAGTGACTGCCTGTCACTCTGACAGGAAGTCTATCAGCAGGCTGGTCTTGATAGGCTTCCGTACATGTCAGACAAGGATGGCAATTACTTGGCCTCCGGTCGCCATGCTAGCCATCTGCAAACCTCATGATTTCATTGTGAGATCTGCCGATGTGCTAGAAACCCCTAAAATGCAGCGATTGCAATCGATCGCCGCATTTAAGGGGTTAATTGCCAAAATCAGCGGAAATGAGCCGTTGATCGCCAACAGTGGAGTGTCAGCTGTCGGGAACAGTGTGCATCGGGAACCGCGCAGTAACTGTACGTCCTGGTGTACTGACATTGGCCACTCGGACGTACAGTTGCATCGTGGTGCACCTAAGGGTTAAACAGATAAGGTTTCACATCAAAGTTAAGAATACAATTTACCAAAGCTACAGCTTATATCATTGACCCTGACACCCACTATTCTAAGTGGTGTATCTATTACATTTGCATCTAAATTTTTGGAAGCATACTGGCTCAAATGTAGCAAGCCCTGTTTGTCACTTTTTTTGGTGCATTTTCAGGGGAACTAATGGCATATACTGTGTACATGTGATTTATTAAGTAGATGCCAAAATGAAAAACGATTTGCGCCATGTGCGCCACTTTGTTATTTATGTTAAACAAAGTACAAAGTACATTTTTAGCTGTATTTATGAAATGCAACTTTTTAAAGGTACAAAAAAGTATGCCACCAGCAGGCTGTTGTAAAATGTAGTTAAAGCACTATACATTCTCCAATATAAAATGTAACATATTTATTAATAATGGTGTGCAACAATTAATATTTTTTTTACTAAATAAACTCCAAAAATAAGCCAATATTGATACATGTGGGTCACTGATTGTCCATTATGAAACTATCTCTAAATGTCAGCTTAGCAAAACAATTTTCTAGATGTTTTAAGGTGAAAGTCCTAGAATCAAGCTACAGTATACACAATTCTATATGCAGCAAGATTCTAAGCAAATCCTTGTGGTAACTTATTTGGAGCTCCATAGCAGAAATTCAAGGGTCCTATGCCTTTAAAAAAATATTATGAAATTAATCAACACAGAAATTTAGACCTATTTAGATTTAAAGAAAAATAAAATGTACACATAGCAGAATGAAAACCTCCTCGATCTCCTTGGACAATTAAAAAATGTGTCATGGAGGAAAAAAATATTTCAGAATCCCCATGACTAGTTGAATAATTTTCCTGTGTCAAATTAAATACTTTACTAGATTACAACTTAATACCATTACTCAAAAGAAAAATTTCTAATCATTTATCAAATTATATTATTAATTTAGCTTTAACTACTTTTTAGCCATTTTAAATTATTCAATTCTGGCTGACTGAACCCACCACTAGGGAATATTAGGGACGTGCATTTAATATTGGGTTCAAAGGGTGTATAGACCCATATGCAGTAAACGTGCCCTAAAGGTGACTGCAGACCCCTTAACTCTATGGCTATGAGGGGGAATTTGGAGCTCTACACCATTAAAATGGAGCTACAACCCTTATAAAAATATATAATGAAAGGTAGCTGTATGTTACAGTCGACACTTCAAAGCAACGGGCGGAATCGGAGAGAACACCTATCCTGCTCATTTAAGCCCTCTATGCTGCATTCAATAGTGACCTCGGCAACTAAGCCCTTAGAAAAAGAGGGGCGGCCCTCTCTGACAGCCTATCACCCCCACACCCACAATGCAATTACAGGGTTATCATGGCCTACATAAGGTCACCAGGTGTGCTATCCATCTTTCTGCTCCTGTTAAGCCCTGCCCAGAGCTACAGGGGAAATAATGAATTATACAATTCCTATTGAAATCAATGTGCTATACATGTACCTGTGGAGAAAGAGGGACACTGTTTGCAGCCTTCTTCCACTCTGAGTAATATATCAGAGGCAAATGGTTTTCACAAATTTTTAAATGAGTGTTTTCAAGTGCATTGGTGTCCACAATAGAGGCGGCAAAATTCTCGTCCTTGACCCCAGATTATACTCACTGCACTACATCACACATTTTTACATGGAGTGGTTTAGTGATATTATTCCTATAACATCTCTGGAGATCTAAATTGGCTTAGCAGTTAATTCCTAGCATCTCTAGTGGTATAACGTGATGAAGAATTTAATATTGATATCTATCGTCCATGGTGGTCTCAAATGGTTATAGATTAATATCAAATATTCCTGAAGGTCAAAGGGGTTTATGGTTTAACCCCTTAATGAGCGGGCCATTTTGCACGTTAATGACCAAGGATTATTTTTTGTTTTTTCATGGTTGCATTCCAAGAGTCGTAACTGTTTTTTTATTACGTCGACATAGCTGTATAAGGGCTTGTTTTTTGCGGGACGAGTTGTATTTTGTAATTGCACCATTTTTAGGTGCTTACAATATATTGATTAACTTTTATTAACTTTATTTTAGGAGAGAATTGAAAATAAGCAGCTATTCCAGCATTGATTTTCATGTTATAAATTTACGCCGTTTACTATGCAGCGTAAATAACATGTTAACTTTATTCTATGGGTCGGCACGATTACGAGGATACCAAATATGTAAAGGTTTTATATGTTTTCCTATGTTTGCACAATAAAAACCCTTTTAGAAAAAAATTACTTGTTTTTGCATCGCCGCGTTCCAAGAGCCGTCATTTTTTTATTTTTCCGTCGATGTGGCCGTATGTGGGCTTGATTTTTGCAGGCCAATGTGTAGTTTTCATTAGTACTATTTTGGGGTACATAGGACTTATAGATTAACTTTTATTTTATTTTTTATGGGGAGAAAGGGAGAAAAGAGAGAATTTTGCCGTTGTTTTTTGCGTTTTTTTTAGACGCCGTTCATCCGGCGGTTTAATTAATTTGTTCATTTTATTGGTCAAGTTGTTACGATCGCGGGGATACCATATATGTGTATGTGTGATTTGTTTTGACACTTTTACTGAATAAAACCACTTTTTGGGCAAAAATAGTTTTATTTGATTTTGACTGTAATTATTATTATTTTTTTTCAACAAACTTTATTTAACTGATTGACATTTTTTTTTTAAGTCCCACCAGGGGACTTCACTATGCGATGTGCCGATCGCATATATAATGCTTTGGTATACTTAGTATACCAAAGCATTATTGCCTCTCAGTGTAAAACTGACAGGCAACCTGTTAGGTCATGCCTCCGGCATCGCCTAACAGGCAGTTGCGGAAGACAGACCTGGGGGTCTTTGTTAGACCCCCGCTGCCACGGAAACCCGACGGCGACCCGCGATTTGTTTGCGGGGGCGCCGATCGGGTGACAGAGGGAGCTCCCTCCCTCTGTCAAACACATTAGATGCCGCTGTCACTATTGACAGCGGCATTTAATGGGTTAAACTGCCGCAATCGGAGCGCGCTTCGATTCCGGCAGTTGCAGCAGGAGCCAGGCTGTGTATAACAGCCATGCTCCTGCCGCTGATCGCGTGGGTACAGTGGCAGTACCCGCGCGATCACAGGACGGATATATCCGTCCTCCTGCGCGAACTAGCAGCTGCTGAGGACGGATATATCCGTCCTTCGGCGTTAAGGAGTTAATACCTAATATAATGTAATAATATTATATACAGTAGATTGTTATTATATGATTTAGGATTGTGAAGGGTTCAATGGTGGAGGTCTAGCATAGGAAAATACATTTAATTTGATTTAAAATTAGTAGGTCGAAAATTCTTATAGGGGTCAGAGCTTTTTCTGAAACAGAGCTCTAAATCTCCTTTAATAGGGGCTCTGAACGTAGGTTGCAGATGAATTTTCTCATTCAGTGTTTCAATAAATAATTTTTAGGGAGAAAGAAGAGGGTGAGCTGCAGAAAGGAACATCTGATTGGCTCAAAGTATACAGCAGAACTTGTACATTACACCAGAAAGTACCGTTAGACAGTTTTGGTAAATGAGGTCCATTATTGGTTTTCTGGTTTCTTGTTGCTGTGAGCTTGTGTAACAGCCTACACTTTCTAGTACTCAGATGTAAACCTACTAGGCCTATGCTCAAATGAGCCTATGGGTACTGTACAGTATAATTCTAGATAGAAGACAAGGACGATGTTGATCCAGCGGAGCTGTGGATAAAAAGGAACTTGTTCCAAGTTTAATGGACGATATTCTTAAAATGATTCAAGAGCAATCCGGACGATGTCCTGAGGTGCTTAGGAGAGATGTGTGGGATTTTGAAGGAGCCTACGCGTTTCAAACGCTTCCTGCGTTCTTAATCATGGCTGTGTTCAAACTGACTGACTTGTCTCGTGTATTTATCTGTATCCACATAAGTGTTTAATTACGTTCCAGGTGATTGTAATCTCCTGGGGCGCAAACCGGAGGTCTAATTTGCTATGCGTTCCACTTGTGTCAGAGCATGATTGATTTTGTAAAAATACATTCATGTTGGTGCAAAGTCTTAGATGAGTGTGAGAGAGTAAGGTCTATTACTTTTTAATGTGAAAAGAATGAGTTTACAGGAGTCGGGATATCGCTACGTTACTTAACTTCTCAAGTTTGACATAGAATGAGTGTCATTTCCGGTCTGAAGTGAGTTGTTATTGTATTTGCGTTTCAGCGTCACATGTGTTTCGTGGAGCGCAAACCGGAAGTAGCTCTGCTGGTTTGCGTCTTGAAAGAGGATCCCAAGTTCTGCATGGATTCTTTGTAAGTATGTATTTTTTTAATTTTATTTATGAACGATGTATCTACATTATCGATGCAATGAGAAGGTGGAAAAATATATTTACGTTGTGTATGAGTATAAACCGGTGTTAGTTAAATTACAGTGTAATATTCAAGCAGATGGTAACGTTTTGTCAAAATTACCGAGACAAAAATTGGCAACAATAAACACGGGTCTTGTATATATATTTAATTATTTGTATATATATTTTTTTGTGTTTATACTTATTGTATCTGTTGTTTTATTTGCTCATTTGAGTGATAGATATGTTGTCATGGTGGTCAGTTAAAATTGTTAAATTACGCCAACTAGGAGTAGGATATGAAAAGCAACGTGATGGGAATGGGGTATGGGTATGAGGAGGAGTGGGCTAAAAACTTGTACCTGTACTAGGTATATAGCTACATACAAGTTGTTTTGAATACAAAGAGAAAAATAATAAATGTTTATTAAGTTCAAAGTATAATTTTAAAAATAGGGTGGTAAATATGGAGATCTAATTGTTAGAGGTGATTTCTATTTTTATTTTGTTTTCAATTTTTTTGTTGTTTAATTGTTATTTGCTCAATGACCTTATTGTTAATTTTGAGAGTATTACTTGTTATCTATTGCGGGCCCTCAAAGTAATTCAGGGCTATACCCTCTTCATTTGTTTCGGGTGAAAAAATATTTAGTTAATCACGAGAGTTGCTAGAAGGACTAGAATCTATCAGTAACTTTCATGTTGTCGTTCCCTTGCGACAATAGTTGAGTAAAAGATTTGTCTGATATAAACTGTTATATATTCAGAACTTGATGTTGGATGTGTGTGAAATTAATGTTCAATAGTGGAACATAAGTTCCTTTTTTAAATTCAGGCCATTAGGGACTCGGGTGTCTAATCTGTAGATCCAGAAGGCCTCTCTTTGGTGAATTTTATGTTGCCAGTCACCGCCTCTCTTGGGAAAATGTACTTTTTCTATGGCGTAACATATTAGCGATTTTATTGTTCTATTGTGATGTATTATAAAATGTCTGGCTGCATTGGATATGTTACAGATGTTTGGATTCCTTATGTAGCTTAAATGTTCCAGAATTCGCGTTTTTAATTTTCTGCTGGTACATCCTACATATTTCAGACTACAAGCGGTACATTCAATTATATATACTACCGAAATGGTGTTGCAATTAATGTAGTTTTGAATCTTAAAAGTTTCAGAATTGTTTGAGTTAGAGAAGGATTTGGTGGTATGAACGGTGGTACATGTTTTACACGGGTGTTGGCCGCATTTGAAAAAACCTTTGCTTTCTAGCCAGGTGGTTTTGGTTTCTTCTGAAATGAACAGAGAAGGGGACAGTGTGTTTCCCAATGTGGGCGCTTTCCGAGCCACTATCTTACAGCCTCCTTGTAGAATGGTCCTTAGTCCATCATCCTCCATCAAAATGGGTAAGTACTTATTTATTATTTGTTTGATTTGTGTGAACTGGTTACTTTGTTGTAATACTAGTACAGGTGTTTTAGGGTCTAATTTCTTATTTTTAGTTGACTGTTTAAGTAAGTTGATTCGGGAAGTTTTTGTAGTGATATCGTTTGCGCGGGTCAATGACCAGTTGGGGTATCCTCTATTTGTTAATCTTGAGTGTATCTGTTGTTGTTCCACCTTGTATTGTGCTTCTGAGCTACAGTTTCTCTTTGCTCTGTACATTTCACCTATAGGGATGGCCATGATGGTTTTCTTAGAATGATTACTTTTGGCATGAAGTATTGTATTGGCTGTGGTAGGTTTCCTGTAGGTTTTTGTTTCTATGATAGATCCTACCTTTCCCTCTAGAATTAGGTCTAAAAATGTGATTGTTGTTTTATCGTGATTAAAGGTGAATTGTAGGTTGTATGGATTGCAATTCAGAAATTCTACAAAGTTGGGGATACTTGACGTTTCCCCCTTCCAGATGAAGAGGAGGTCGTCAATATATCTGCCAAACCAGGCAATGTTATCTCCAAATGGGTTGTTTAGTGAGAAAATGTACTGTTCCTCCCACCACGCCATGGTTAGGTTAGCTATTGACGGGGAGAATTTTGCTCCCATTGACACCCCCCTTCGTTGTAGATAAAATTCTTTGTCAAATTGAAAGAAATTGTGTGTCATCAAAAACATTAGAATATCCAGTATGTACATTTGAAAATTTTTAGTAAAAGTACTATGTGTGACTAGATGGTGTGTTAGTGCAGCATAGGCAGTCTGGTGGGGGATACTTGTATATAGAGCAACAACATCACAGGTCAACCACACATCGTCTTCATTCCACACTCTGTTTTGAAAATGCATTAGGACATCCTTGGTGTCTTTGATGAACCCAGGTGTTCGTTGGGCTAATGGTTGGAGTAGTGTATCCAACCATTCTGATAATTTTTCCAATATGGAACCTATGCCCGAAACAATAGGTCGCATTGGTGGAGGAAACTGATTTTTATGGGTTTTCGGTAGAGCGTGAAAAATAGGTATGATCGGTTGTTCTACAAAAATGTAGTCTGCTTGTTTTTGATTGATGAAGCCTTTTGTGACACCCTCTTTTAGAAGTTCCTTCATTTTGTTCTGGATTCTTTCTGTGGGATTGTTGTCTAGACGTTTATATGTATTTTCGTCCGATAGTAGATCTAGGATGGAATTTTTGTAATCTGTTCTGTTCATTACAGTTATTCCTCCTCCCTTGTCAGACATTTTTATGATTATTTCTTTATTATTTTTAAGTGATTTAACTGCGTTTTTTAAGCGTAGAGGAAGGTTGAATTCAGTTTTGGTTTCTTTGAGTTCGTTGGATAGTTTTTGGAGTTCTTTTTCTACCGTGGATTGGAACCACTCCATGGACTCTGTTCTTGATTGTTTTGGGTAGTATTTTGGATTTAAAGTATGGAAATCAATACAGTTGTCAGTAAGCATGTCCGGATCTTCCGTGCGTAAACTGTCTAGGCACACAATAGTTTTAAGTTCTTGAAATGAGAATTCTTTTACTGTTTGTGGAAACTCTTGATATGACTTTTCAGAATGTTCCGTAGGTGACTGAGTTGATGGACAAGTTGAAGGTATGTTCACTTCTTCCTGGGTCTCAGGTTCATGTGTGAGAAAATGTCTCTTAATTGTTAGGTTCCGAATAAATTTGTTAATATCGAGAAGGGTGTTGAAAGGGTCAAAATTATTATTCGGAGCAAAATTCATTCCCATTGAGAGCACTTCGATTTGTGGTAATGTAAGAGTACAGGATGACAGATTTGTGACATTCATATCTAGGACTGGTATTTGCGAGATCGGAGGTGACGGCTTTGGACCTGGTCCTGTCGGTCTATGCTTCTTGCCGCCCCTCCTTCTTCGTTTTTTGATGATAGATATTGATTGATGTCTGGTCTATGATTATATTTTGTTCGGGTTCTGATAGAATCATCCTCCGATATTCCTTCATTTGAATCTAGCTCAGTGGAGCTGAAGCTAACTCTATGAGATATGTCTCTTTGTCTTCTGTATTGACTCCGCTGTTTGAGGATGGGTTTGGGTCTGGATCTACTTCTGTCTTTGTTGTTCCAATTGTAGACTTCATTGGAGCTATAGTCTCGTGTGTCTCTTTGAAACTTAGTTTTTTTAGTTTCGGCTATTGCCCTGTCCAACTTGTCTATATATTGAGAAGTGCGGGTCTCAAGAAGTGCAAAATCTGGTGAGTTTGAAAAGCCGTCTAATTTGCCCTCTGTTTCTGATATTTTGATTTCTAACTCTGTTAATTTGATTTTTTCTTGATCAGTTATCAACTTCATAAGCTTAATTGAGCATTCTGACAGAATATTGTTCCAATTTTCACTGAAGGTTTCTGAATAGTTAAAGGATGGTGTTTTTCTAATCCTCAGACCTCTAGGAATCATATTCTTGGTTATGTAATTGTTCAAGGTAGTAAGGTCCCACCAAATTTTAGCTTGTTGTGCCTTGTCTTTCTCAAGGTTGTGGAACAACACTTCTAGGTCCTGGTCTTGTATAGTTGTGTTGTTCAGGTTTCCAAACACTTTGGCGGCCATTTGGGCTCTTGTGAGCAATACTTCTTGGGTCATGGTTGTACTTTAAATATTTCCTCTTTTTAGTGAGTTGTCTCCAAAGAAAAAATTGGGTGGTTTTAAAATCAATGGTAAGGTTTTAGCCACTTCATTTGTCTATTCATTCATTTATTGCTTTTGCTGATAGAAGGCATGCATAACTCAACTTCTCCTAAGACACTGTAGTATGCAGATGATTGTTTTAAATGCATATGATTACTACTATGGGAAACAACATACGTTTAGTATTCCCAAGGTGGGTGAGCACGTGAGGTATAAGCCGATAAATTTGTAGAAAACAAGAGGGGGAGACGAAACCTCCAGCTCACCTTTTGTGTATAGATTTTGCACTTTGGTTCCGCACGGATCCTCGCGTCGGCACGCGATATAATGGGTAGAAGACAAGGACGATGTTGATCCAGCGGAGCTGTGGATAAAAAGGAACTTGTTCCAAGTTTAATGGACGATATTCTTAAAATGATTCAAGAGCAATCCGGACGATGTCCTGAGGTGCTTAGGAGAGATGTGTGGGATTTTGAAGGAGCCTACGCGTTTCAAACGCTTCCTGCGTTCTTAATCATGGCTGTGTTCAAACTGACTGACTTGTCTCGTGTATTTATCTGTATCCACATAAGTGTTTAATTACGTTCCAGGTGATTGTAATCTCCTGGGGCGCAAACCGGAGGTCTAATTTGCTATGCGTTCCACTTGTGTCAGAGCATGATTGATTTTGTAAAAATACATTCATGTTGGTGCAAAGTCTTAGATGAGTGTGAGAGAGTAAGGTCTATTACTTTTTAATGTGAAAAGAATGAGTTTACAGGAGTCGGGATATCGCTACGTTACTTAACTTCTCAAGTTTGACATAGAATGAGTGTCATTTCCGGTCTGAAGTGAGTTGTTATTGTATTTGCGTTTCAGCGTCACATGTGTTTCGTGGAGCGCAAACCGGAAGTAGCTCTGCTGGTTTGCGTCTTGAAAGAGGATCCCAAGTTCTGCATGGATTCTTTGTAAGTATGTATTTTTTTAATTTTATTTATGAACGATGTATCTACATTATCGATGCAATGAGAAGGTGGAAAAATATATTTACGTTGTGTATGAGTATAAACCGGTGTTAGTTAAATTACAGTGTAATATTCAAGCAGATGGTAACGTTTTGTCAAAATTACCGAGACAAAAATTGGCAACAATAAACACGGGTCTTGTATATATATTTAATTATTTGTATATATATTTTTTTGTGTTTATACTTATTGTATCTGTTGTTTTATTTGCTCATTTGAGTGATAGATATGTTGTCATGGTGGTCAGTTAAAATTGTTAAATTACGCCAACTAGGAGTAGGATATGAAAAGCAACGTGATGGGAATGGGGTATGGGTATGAGGAGGAGTGGGCTAAAAACTTGTACCTGTACTAGGTATATAGCTACATACAAGTTGTTTTGAATACAAAGAGAAAAATAATAAATGTTTATTAAGTTCAAAGTATAATTTTAAAAATAGGGTGGTAAATATGGAGATCTAATTGTTAGAGGTGATTTCTATTTTTATTTTGTTTTCAATTTTTTTGTTGTTTAATTGTTATTTGCTCAATGACCTTATTGTTAATTTTGAGAGTATTACTTGTTATCTATTGCGGGCCCTCAAAGTAATTCAGGGCTATACCCTCTTCATTTGTTTCGGGTGAAAAAATATTTAGTTAATCACGAGAGTTGCTAGAAGGACTAGAATCTATCAGTAACTTTCATGTTGTCGTTCCCTTGCGACAATAGTTGAGTAAAAGATTTGTCTGATATAAACTGTTATATATTCAGAACTTGATGTTGGATGTGTGTGAAATTAATGTTCAATAGTGGAACATAAGTTCCTTTTTTAAATTCAGGCCATTAGGGACTCGGGTGTCTAATCTGTAGATCCAGAAGGCCTCTCTTTGGTGAATTTTATGTTGCCAGTCACCGCCTCTCTTGGGAAAATGTACTTTTTCTATGGCGTAACATATTAGCGATTTTATTGTTCTATTGTGATGTATTATAAAATGTCTGGCTGCATTGGATATGTTACAGATGTTTGGATTCCTTATGTAGCTTAAATGTTCCAGAATTCGCGTTTTTAATTTTCTGCTGGTACATCCTACATATTTCAGACTACAAGCGGTACATTCAATTATATATACTACCGAAATGGTGTTGCAATTAATGTAGTTTTGAATCTTAAAAGTTTCAGAATTGTTTGAGTTAGAGAAGGATTTGGTGGTATGAACGGTGGTACATGTTTTACACGGGTGTTGGCCGCATTTGAAAAAACCTTTGCTTTCTAGCCAGGTGGTTTTGGTTTCTTCTGAAATGAACAGAGAAGGGGACAGTGTGTTTCCCAATGTGGGCGCTTTCCGAGCCACTATCTTACAGCCTCCTTGTAGAATGGTCCTTAGTCCATCATCCTCCATCAAAATGGGTAAGTACTTATTTATTATTTGTTTGATTTGTGTGAACTGGTTACTTTGTTGTAATACTAGTACAGGTGTTTTAGGGTCTAATTTCTTATTTTTAGTTGACTGTTTAAGTAAGTTGATTCGGGAAGTTTTTGTAGTGATATCGTTTGCGCGGGTCAATGACCAGTTGGGGTATCCTCTATTTGTTAATCTTGAGTGTATCTGTTGTTGTTCCACCTTGTATTGTGCTTCTGAGCTACAGTTTCTCTTTGCTCTGTACATTTCACCTATAGGGATGGCCATGATGGTTTTCTTAGAATGATTACTTTTGGCATGAAGTATTGTATTGGCTGTGGTAGGTTTCCTGTAGGTTTTTGTTTCTATGATAGATCCTACCTTTCCCTCTAGAATTAGGTCTAAAAATGTGATTGTTGTTTTATCGTGATTAAAGGTGAATTGTAGGTTGTATGGATTGCAATTCAGAAATTCTACAAAGTTGGGGATACTTGACGTTTCCCCCTTCCAGATGAAGAGGAGGTCGTCAATATATCTGCCAAACCAGGCAATGTTATCTCCAAATGGGTTGTTTAGTGAGAAAATGTACTGTTCCTCCCACCACGCCATGGTTAGGTTAGCTATTGACGGGGAGAATTTTGCTCCCATTGACACCCCCCTTCGTTGTAGATAAAATTCTTTGTCAAATTGAAAGAAATTGTGTGTCATCAAAAACATTAGAATATCCAGTATGTACATTTGAAAATTTTTAGTAAAAGTACTATGTGTGACTAGATGGTGTGTTAGTGCAGCATAGGCAGTCTGGTGGGGGATACTTGTATATAGAGCAACAACATCACAGGTCAACCACACATCGTCTTCATTCCACACTCTGTTTTGAAAATGCATTAGGACATCCTTGGTGTCTTTGATGAACCCAGGTGTTCGTTGGGCTAATGGTTGGAGTAGTGTATCCAACCATTCTGATAATTTTTCCAATATGGAACCTATGCCCGAAACAATAGGTCGCATTGGTGGAGGAAACTGATTTTTATGGGTTTTCGGTAGAGCGTGAAAAATAGGTATGATCGGTTGTTCTACAAAAATGTAGTCTGCTTGTTTTTGATTCATGAAGCCTTTTGTGACACCCTCTTTTAGAAGTTCCTTCAT
The DNA here is from genome assembly GCF_050947455.1 of Rhinoderma darwinii. Lineage (NCBI taxonomy): Eukaryota > Metazoa > Chordata > Amphibia > Anura > Rhinodermatidae > Rhinoderma > Rhinoderma darwinii. Next base: position 143,814,587 of record NC_134687.1, read on the forward strand.
TTTGTTCTGGATTCTTTCTGTGGGATTGTTGTCTAGACGTTTATATGTATTTTCGTCCGATAGTAGATCTAGGATGGAATTTTTGTAATCTGTTCTGTTCATTACAGTTATTCCTCCTCCCTTGTCAGACATTTTTATGATTATTTCTTTATTATTTTTAAGTGATTTAACTGCGTTTTTTAAGCGTAGAGGAAGGTTGAATTCAGTTTTGGTTTCTTTGAGTTCGTTGGATAGTTTTTGGAGTTCTTTTTCTACCGTGGATTGGAACCACTCCATGGACTCTGTTCTTGATTGTTTTGGGTAGTATTTTGGATTTAAAGTATGGAAATCAATACAGTTGTCAGTAAGCATGTCCGGATCTTCCGTGCGTAAACTGTCTAGGCACACAATAGTTTTAAGTTCTTGAAATGAGAATTCTTTTACTGTTTGTGGAAACTCTTGATATGACTTTTCAGAATGTTCCGTAGGTGACTGAGTTGATGGACAAGTTGAAGGTATGTTCACTTCTTCCTGGGTCTCAGGTTCATGTGTGAGAAAATGTCTCTTAATTGTTAGGTTCCGAATAAATTTGTTAATATCGAGAAGGGTGTTGAAAGGGTCAAAATTATTATTAGGAGCAAAATTCATTCCCATTGAGAGCACTTCGATTTGTGGTAATGTAAGAGTACAGGATGACAGATTTGTGACATTCATATCTAGGACTGGTATTTGCGAGATCGGAGGTGACGGCTTTGGACCTGGTCCTGTCGGTCTATGCTTCTTGCCGCCACTCCTTCTTCGTTTTTTGATGATAGATATTGATTGATGTCTGGTCTATGATTATATTTTGTTCGGGTTCTGATAGAATCATCCTCCGATATTCCTTCATTTGAATCTAGCTCAGTGGAGCTGAAGCTAACTCTATGAGATATGTCTCTTTGTCTTCTGTATTGACTCCGCTGTTTGAGGATGGGTTTGGGTCTGGATCTACTTCTGTCTTTGTTGTTCCAATTGTAGACTTCATTGGAGCTATAGTCTCGTGTGTCTCTTTGAAACTTAGTTTTTTTAGTTTCGGCTATTGCCCTGTCCAACTTGTCTATATATTGAGAAGTGCGGGTCTCAAGAAGTGCAAAATCTGGTGAGTTTGAAAAGCCGTCTAATTTGCCCTCTGTTTCTGATATTTTGATTTCTAACTCTGTTAATTTGATTTTTTCTTGATCAGTTATCAACTTCATAAGCTTAATTGAGCATTCTGACAGAATATTGTTCCAATTTTCACTGAAGGTTTCTGAATAGTTAAAGGATGGTGTTTTTCTAATCCTCAGACCTCTAGGAATCATATTCTTGGTTATGTAATTGTTCAAGGTAGTAAGGTCCCACCAAATTTTAGCTTGTTGTGCCTTGTCTTTCTCAAGGTTGTGGAACAACACTTCTAGGTCCTGGTCTTGTATAGTTGTGTTGTTCAGGTTTCCAAACACTTTGGCAGCCATTTGGGCTCTTGTGAGCAATACTTCTTGGGTCATGGTTGTACTTTAAATATTTCCTCTTTTTAGTGAGTTGTCTCCAAAGAAAAAATTGGGTGGTTTTAAAATCAATGGTAAGGTTTTAGCCACTTCATTTGTCTATTCATTCATTTATTGCTTTTGCTGATAGAAGGCATGCATAACTCAACTTCTCCTAAGACACTGTAGTATGCAGATGATTGTTTTAAATGCATATGATTACTACTATGGGAAACAACATACGTTTAGTATTCCCAAGGTGGGTGAGCACGTGAGGTATAAGCCGATAAATTTGTAGAAAACAAGAGGGGGAGACGAAACCTCCAGCTCACCTTTTGTGTATAGATTTTGCACTTTGGTTCCGCACGGATCCTCGCGTCGGCACGCGATATAATGGGTAGAAGACAAGGACGATGTTGATCCAGCGGAGCTGTGGATAAAAAGGAACTTGTTCCAAGTTTAATGGACGATATTCTTAAAATGATTCAAGAGCAATCCGGACGATGTCCTGAGGTGCTTAGGAGAGATGTGTGGGATTTTGAAGGAGCCTACGCGTTTCAAACGCTTCCTGCGTTCTTAATCATGGCTGTGTTCAAACTGACTGACTTGTCTCGTGTATTTATCTGTATCCACATAAGTGTTTAATTACGTTCCAGGTGATTGTAATCTCCTGGGGCGCAAACCGGAGGTCTAATTTGCTATGCGTTCCACTTGTGTCAGAGCATGATTGATTTTGTAAAAATACATTCATGTTGGTGCAAAGTCTTAGATGAGTGTGAGAGAGTAAGGTCTATTACTTTTTAATGTGAAAAGAATGAGTTTACAGGAGTCGGGATATCGCTACGTTACTTAACTTCTCAAGTTTGACATAGAATGAGTGTCATTTCCGGTCTGAAGTGAGTTGTTATTGTATTTGCGTTTCAGCGTCACATGTGTTTCGTGGAGCGCAAACCGGAAGTAGCTCTGCTGGTTTGCGTCTTGAAAGAGGATCCCAAGTTCTGCATGGATTCTTTGTAAGTATGTATTTTTTTAATTTTATTTATGAACGATGTATCTACATTATCGATGCAATGAGAAGGTGGAAAAATATATTTACGTTGTGTATGAGTATAAACCGGTGTTAGTTAAATTACAGTGTAATATTCAAGCAGATGGTAACGTTTTGTCAAAATTACCGAGACAAAAATTGGCAACAATAAACACGGGTCTTGTATATATATTTAATTATTTGTATATATATTTTTTTGTGTTTATACTTATTGTATCTGTTGTTTTATTTGCTCATTTGAGTGATAGATATGTTGTCATGGTGGTCAGTTAAAATTGTTAAATTACGCCAACTAGGAGTAGGATATGAAAAGCAACGTGATGGGAATGGGGTATGGGTATGAGGAGGAGTGGGCTAAAAACTTGTACCTGTACTAGGTATATAGCTACATACAAGTTGTTTTGAATACAAAGAGAAAAATAATAAATGTTTATTAAGTTCAAAGTATAATTTTAAAAATAGGGTGGTAAATATGGAGATCTAATTGTTAGAGGTGATTTCTATTTTTATTTTGTTTTCAATTTTTTTGTTGTTTAATTGTTATTTGCTCAATGACCTTATTGTTAATTTTGAGAGTATTACTTGTTATCTATTGCGGGCCCTCAAAGTAATTCAGGGCTATACCCTCTTCATTTGTTTCGGGTGAAAAAATATTTAGTTAATCACGAGAGTTGCTAGAAGGACTTGAATCTATCAGTAACTTTCATGTTGTCGTTCCCTTGCGACAATAGTTGAGTAAAAGATTTGTCTGATATAAACTGTTATATATTCAGAACTTGATGTTGGATGTGTGTGAAATTAATGTTCAATAGTGGAACATAAGTTCCTTTTTTAAATTCAGGCCATTAGGGACTCGGGTGTCTAATCTGTAGATCCAGAAGGCCTCTCTTTGGTGAATTTTATGTTGCCAGTCACCGCCTCTCTTGGGAAAATGTACTTTTTCTATGGCGTAACATATTAGCGATTTTATTGTTCTATTGTGATGTATTATAAAATGTCTGGCTGCATTGGATATGTTACAGATGTTTGGATTCCTTATGTAGCTTAAATGTTCCAGAATTCGCGTTTTTAATTTTCTGCTGGTACATCCTACATATTTCAGACTACAAGCGGTACATTCAATTATATATACTACCGAAATGGTGTTGCAATTAATGTAGTTTTGAATCTTAAAAGTTTCAGAATTGTTTGAGTTAGAGAAGGATTTGGTGGTATGAACGGTGGTACATGTTTTACACGGGTGTTGGCCGTGTTTATTGTTGCCAATTTTTGTCTCGGTAATTTTGACAAAACGTTACCATCTGCTTGAATATTACACTGTAATTTAACTAACACCGGTTTATACTCATACACAACGTAAATATATTTTTCCACCTTCTCATTGCATCGATAATGTAGATACATCGTTCATAAATAAAATTAAAAAAATACATACTTACAAAGAATCCATGCAGAACTTGGGATCCTCTTTCAAGACGCAAACCAGCAGAGCTACTTCCGGTTTGCGCTCCACGAAACACATGTGACGCTGAAACGCAAATACAATAACAACTCACTTCAGACCGGAAATGACACTCATTCTATGTCAAACTTGAGAAGTTAAGTAACGTAGCGATATCCCGACTCCTGTAAACTCATTCTTTTCACATTAAAAAGTAATAGACCTTACTCTCTCACACTCATCTAAGACTTTGCACCAACATGAATGTATTTTTACAAAATCAATCATGCTCTGACACAAGTGGAACGCATAGCAAATTAGACCTCCGGTTTGCGCCCCAGGAGATTACAATCACCTGGAACGTAATTAAACACTTATGTGGATACAGATAAATACACGAGACAAGTCAGTCAGTTTGAACACAGCCATGATTAAGAACGCAGGAAGCGTTTGAAACGCGTAGGCTCCTTCAAAATCCCACACATCTCTCCTAAGCACCTCAGGACATCGTCCGGATTGCTCTTGAATCATTTTAAGAATATCGTCCATTAAACTTGGAACAAGTTCCTTTTTATCCACAGCTCCGCTGGATCAACATCGTCCTTGTCTTCTACCCATTATATCGCGTGCCGACGCGAGGATCCGTGCGGAACCAAAGTGCAAAATCTATACACAAAAGGTGAGCTGGAGGTTTCGTCTCCCCCTCTTGTTTTCTACATAATTCTAGATACTCTACAAGTCAGAGACATAACTTGAATCTCCTGGGCCCCAATACAACAGGTCCCCCACCTACCATATATCATTTATAATACTGTCTTCTTATGCGGATGAGGGGCTTTTGGGCCCCCTCAGGCTCCAGGGCCCGGGTGCAACTGCTACCTCTGCACCCTCTATAGCTACGGCCTTGCTTCAAGTAATTTCTGTCGTAAACACCTGACAAAGTGCCCAAATGTGGTGAAACTATCTGTGCTTACTATGTAATAATGTATTCAGTTATCCAAAGTGTAGTTTTTGGGGGTGCAGGAGGTTATATTTTTTGAGCAAATGTTGAAAAAAGTTTACCAGCGTTTAACAGCGATCGCGCTGTTCCTGGCCATTTAATCCCTCAAATGCTGCCCTTCCAAACTTGCCTGAGCGTTGTTAGTTTATCCCATGTCAGTCTTGCAAATGGTCCCTTAGTGTTATCCCGTTCCTGTTGTTACCGGTGCCCTGTTTCCTGTATCCTGCGCTGTGTTCTTGTTCCTGAGCCTGTAGTGTTGGAGTCGTGTTTTCACTGCATCTGCTGTCGTCTGCCAAGTCCAGTGTCATCTTCCACGTCCAGTGTGATCCCCCATGTCTGGCGCAATCTGCGGCACCTGATGTCATCCGCCACGTCTGGCATACCTGCTGCACCCACCTTCATCCATGCCAAAGCCTCGGCTACTGTCTAACCTATTCAGGTGTGGGACTTTGTATTGCTGGGGTGCTCTGATATTTGGCCAGCTGCCTCCCCGCTACGGCGGTGCGGCCTAGTGGGTCCACATACCCACAGACCGTGACAGTACACTCAGGCCATGGACCCCGCTGGTCAACCTGAGACCTTGACGACACAAGCCATGCTTGCCGAGATGCAAGAGTTCCAGTCATGGCAAGACCAACTCCTCCTGTCGGTGAACGCCATTGCTCATCGGCTGGTTGCTCAAACCACAGTTGTCACCATACCAAGTCCTGCTGTTCCTCCTGCTACAATTCCTGTCTGCACCAGTGCCGATCCCTTATGCTATGACGGAGACACGAGGACCTGCAGGGGATTTCTGAATCAGTGCCAGATCCACTTCAGACTACATGCCAGGGCCTTCTCTTCTGATGACGCCAGGATCGCCTTCATCATCTCTCTCCTTACTGGCAAAGCCCTGGCATTGGCTAATCCTTTGTGGGAACATCAGGGACCAGAGATCCGTGACTTGCAGTGCTTTTTATGGACTTTCCGTTCGAAATTTGAGGAACCTGAGAGAGTTTCTTCAGCTGCTGCATCCCTGCTGACCCTACACCAGGGAAACCTCTCCATGGGCGAGTATGCCATACAGTTTCGTACCCTGGCTGGTGAACTAACATGGAACAATGAGGCTTTGTTGGCCACATTCTGGCAGGGCCTGTCTTCTGTGATTAAAGATGAGCTGGCTGCTCACGATCTGCCATCTACCTTGGACGATCTCATTCTACTTGCCACCCGGGTTGACATGAGGATACGAGAGCGTTCCCAAGAAGTTCTCCGGGAGAGAGGATTTCCTAGGCTGGATTTTACTTTCCAGCATTCCCTACTATCCTCCTCAGTCATCCTATCAGAGGATCCTATGCAGATGAACCGAGTCAAATTATCTACCCAGGAGAGACAACACAGACGCACTTCTGGACTTTGTCTGTATTGCGGCCTCGGAGGCCATATTGTATGTTTGTGTCCCCAGAGGCCAGAGAGACCTCAGAGCCTATGATTGGTTGGAGAGATAACCCTTGGTGGAACGATACCAAATAAAGCATTCTGTTCCAAGTGGACTATTCCTGTGACCATAGTATCCGGCGAGAAGGCGCATCGGGTTTCTGACTATTTGGACTCCGGGTCTGCGGCAAACTTCATCCAAAAGGAGCTAGTGGATCATCTCCAGTTGCCCACAGTTCCCCTGAAGACATCTTTGGCTGTTGCCTCAGTGAATGGATTGCCTCTACCTGATCCAATCGTATCTAAGATCAAGCCGCTGAAGCTCCAAGTTGGAGCCCTTTATTCCGAACTATTTTCATTTCTTGTTTTGCCCAAAGCCATCAATCTTATTTTGCTGGGCCTGCCTTGGCTTCGACTCCATGCCCCGTCCTGGACTGGAGTTCCGGAGACGTTCTCCAATGGGGCTCTCAAGTTCCTCGGTCGCTGTCTGTTGCAGATCCATCCTGTCCAGCCTCCTCTGCCTCAGTCATTGGCGGGACTGCCCCCCCCCATTTCGCTCAGTTTGCAGATGTCTTCAGCAAGAGGTATATATGTAAAAATAAAAAAGGGGGCGGAGGAAGACAACGGCGCTCATCTAAGGTGATATTGTAGGGAAGCGATTGCAGCAATAGAAGGTAGGTTGGTTTACTCACCTAATAGCGTTGTGTGAGTATAGGCACAACGCTTTTGCTTTGCATGAATACTGAAGGCAATCTTTCCTTGCAGTGTCGGCTGCCACCTGCTGCTATCGCACGGGTAGAATCCTCTGTACTCGGGGAAACGAGAACAGGAGGTTAGAAAGAAAAGCTTGCAGTTTTCGGGATACGGCGCCGGACCAGTAAGTAATCACATCAATGTGTTGAGTTTTCTGTATTTTTATTAAAATTAGCACTACGCGTTTCAGGACTGGACAGGTCCCTTCCTCAGGCAAATACCTTATGTGGCTATTATTCGAGACTTTTGTCTTCTGCAGAGCGCAACTACTCTATTGGGGATCGAGAGCTACTGGCCATCAAATTGTCTCTATAGGAGTGGAGACATCTGCTAGAGGGCGCAGCACACCCCATCCTGATCTACACCGACCACAAGAACCTCACCTATCTCCAGTCCATGAAACGACTAAATACCCGTCAAGCAAGGTGGTCGCTGTTCTTCTTCCGTTTCCAATTTGTGCTTCCCGCTGATAAGAATGTGAGGGCCAATGCCCTGTCCAGATCATTTGAGACGGATGACTCGGTGGAGTGCCTTCAAAGTATCATAGCCCGTTCTGCATTATCACTGCCAATACTTTGCAGGTTAGAGGCATCCCTCCGGGGAGAACTTTTGTTCGTTGGGCAGACAGGAGAAGAATTCTCCGATAGGGACACAGTTCTAAACTGGCTGGGCACCCTGGCGTTCGTAAAACCAGAGACCTGATTGCTCGTCACTTCTGGTGGCCCATGCTGCCCAAGGATGTTGTGGACTTTGTCTCTTCTTGCATGGTGTGTGCTTCTAACAAGGTTGCAACACTGTCTGGGTGGTGGTGGAACGGTTCTCAAAAATGGCACATTTTATCCCGCTGACCAGCCTACCTTCGGCTCCCTGACTGGTGAGTCTCTTCATTCAGCACATCTTCCACGTGCATGGCTTGCCCCTTCACATTTTGTCCGATCGTGGGGTTCAATTTACCTCCAAATTCTGGAGAGTCCTCTGTAAGCTCCTGGATGTGAGATTGGACTTTTCCTCAGCCTATCACCCCCAGTCCAATGGGCAAGTCGAGAGGATTAACCAGATCATGGAGAATTATCTCTGCCACTTCATCTCCTTGCAGCATGATAACTGGGTACAGCTTTTTCCATGGGCCGAGTACTCGTATAACAACCACACGAGTGAGTCCACCACTTCCACACCATTCTACATTGTGTACAGTCAACATCCTAGAGTCCCTCTTCCTGTGTCAACTACTTTTCAGGTACCCACTGCCGACTCTGCATTTGAGGATTTCCTGCAAAACTGGCAACAGACCCTGTCTTCTATTTTGCTGGCAATCGATCGCATGAAGCAAAAAGCAAGGGAGCCGCCTCAGTATCTTCCAGGTACCAAAGTCTGGCTGTCCTCACGGAACATTCGTTTAAAGGTGCCTTCATACAAGTTTGCGCCCAGGTTCCTTGGACCTTTTGACATATTGTAACAGATAAACCCTGTCTCCTATAAGATTCGGCTGCCTCCTACCCTCAGAATCCCCAACTCCTTTCATGTGTCCCTCCTGAAGCCTGTGCTACAGTAAGACTCCCAGTCCCACAATTGCTCCCAGCTGTTCATCTGATGTGTTTGAGGTAAGGGAGATCCTAGACTGCAAAAGGTTAGGAGGAAGGACTTTCTATTTGGTGGACTGGAGAGGGTTTGGTCCTGAGGAGAGGTCCTGGGATTTGGAAGAAAACCTGCTCTCATTAAGAAGTTCCTCTCTCGCACTGGCCCCAAGAAGAGGGGGCGTAAGAGGGAGGATACTGTAACGTCCGTGGTCGCAGATTGCAGACACCTATCATCCTGCAGACGTCTTCCACCCCAGAGATGCTAGAACATGCGGCCGTCCTATCCTGCAGTGACCACTATGGTGCGCACTCGAGCTCATTCCCGGCCTTAATGAGCCAGAACACACACATGTTTTAGATTGACTGATTGCTCCCATGATTTCCTGGATTATAAAAAGGGCCCTGCCCTTCTGATCCTTACCTGAGCATTGTTAGTTTATCCCATGTCAGTCTTGCAAATAGTCCCTTAGTGTTATCCTGTTCCTGTTGTTACCCGTGCCCTGTTTCCTGTATCCTGTGCTGTGTTCTTGTTCCTGAGCCTGTAGTGTTGGAGTCGTGTTTTCACTGCTTCTTTGTCGTCTGCCACATCCTGTGTCATCTGCCATGTCCAGTGGCATCTTCCATATCCAGTGTGATCCGCCACGTCTAGCGCAACCTGTGGCACCTGCTTTCGCCTGCCATGTCTGGCGTACCTGCTGCACCCACCTCCATCCATGCCAAAGCCTCGGCTTCTGTCTGGACTATTCAGGTACCCTAGTGCAGAACTTTGTATTGCTAGGGTGCTCTGCTGTTTGGCCATCTTATTTTTTTGTGCACAAGCTTTGTTTTTTATTGGTACCATTGTTTGGTACATACAGCGTTTTGATCAGTTTTCATTTAATTGACCGCAGCATTTGAGGGGTTAAATGGCCAGGAACAGCGCGATCGCTGTTACTGCCCGTTAGTGCCGGGTGTCAACTGTAATACACAGTTGACACCCGCAGCGTAGGGAGCAGGCTCAGCGCGTGAGCCCGATCCATACATCACCCCCCACACCAGGATGTACGGCACGTCCTGGTGCGTGAAGGGGTTAATATTATATAGCGCCAACATATTCCACAGCACTTTACAATTGGGGAAGTAACAAACAAGTAAAGTTGCAAAATACAGTGAAACAGATTTTTTATTTTTCTATCTTCTGTGTATATTGGTCACTTCTTTGAGAGGACCACACCCTAGGTGGCAAATTTTCACTGCATTATTGGTTGGTCGCCTAACGGAGGATTCACTGTACTTAAAACAAATAAACAATCAAGAAAAATGACACATACTTACTACTTTGCTTATTTTCTTATTTAAGAGGTGCAGGAATTTTTAACCGCTTTGCACATTTGGACGTACAATGCAGAGCATGTTAAGGGATTTGGATGTACAGGTAAGCTTTCACTGGCACCTCTGAGTTAGCCACGGGTTTACGTGCAGGAGTGTAGCTATAAAGTAATGTTTACATGAATCTTCTTTTATGGGGGTTTCTACAAAAATGTCACTGTTTTCACAAGAAAAAATTACTCATGTAAACATACCATAATTGATAGTCACACTCCTGAGGTAATAGCCAGCTTTAGAGAAAGCTCTGATCCTGACTTTTTAACACTTAGATGCCATAGTCAATAGCAACCGCTGCACCTAAGGGTATGTGCACACGTAGTGACCAAAAACGTCTGAAAATACAGAGCTGTTTTCAAGGGAAAACAGCCCCTGATTTTCAGACGTTTTTTGAGCAACTCACATTTTTTGCGGCGTTTTTTACGTCCGTTTTTGGAGCTGTTTTCATTGGAGTCTATGAGAAAACAGCTCCAAAAACGTCCAAAGAAGTGTCCTGCACTTCTTTTTACGAGGCGTAATTTTATGCGTCGTAATTGCCGTACGACGCGTAAAATTACGCGTCGTGGGAACAATACAGCGTTATACCCATAGAAAGTAATGGGCAGATGTTTGACAACGTATTTGAGACGTATTTTCAGACGTAAAATGAGGCAAAAAACGCCTCGTATACGTCTGAAAATAGGTCGTGTGAACCCAGCCTAAGGAGTTTGATCCTTGTGAGACGATCGGGGGTTGCAGATAGCTAACCATGGCAGCTGTGGGCAAAGATTACAACGACAGGCAATAATGCTTTGAATACTTAGTATTCCAAAGCATCATATATATGCGATCAAACAATTGCAGTTTACAAATCCCCAAGTGGGACTAAAAACCTTATTTTAACCCCTTCACGCACCATGACGTAAGTGCATGTCAAGGTGCGGGGGGTCATGTATGGAGCGGGCTCATGCGCTGAGTCCCCTCCATACCCTGTGGGTGTCAGCTGTGTATTACAGCTGACTCCCGGCACTAATGGCCAGGAACAGCGATCATGCTGTTCCTGGCCATTTAACCCCTCAAATGCTGTGATGAATCACGACCGCAGCATCTGAGGTGTTATAAAGAGGGGGCCACCCCCTCCGGCAGCTCATCACTCCCCCCCCCCCCACGATGCGATTGTGCATTGCCGATGGTTGTCATGAAAGCCCAGTGGCCAAATGAAGGCCTCCAGGTCTGCCTTCACTCTGCCTCTGTTAAGCCCTGCCTTGTATGGCATTATATGGTACTTTAAATGGTGCCAAAAGAAACGACAAATCCTCAAAAAACAAGCCTACACACTACTCCATTAACGGAAAAATAAAAAGGTTATGGCTCATAGAAACGGGGAGTGTAAAATGAAACTCAAAGATCAAAAAAGGCTTGAATTTTAAGGGGTAAATAAAAACAATATGAAAAAGAAAACATAGTTTGCCTTGCAATGCCATAAGTAAAAGATTGTGAACAAATAATTACATGTGGTATATCAGGATGAAGTCCTATGATATTAAAACAGGGTTACAGGGTTATCCCCTGAAAGACAACAACTACAACAGAAATGATTGTCTAAAAGTCTCTTTGGGCTACGTTAAAGAGGATTCTTGATCAAATTGGCTTCAAATATGGGCATAAACGTACGTGATGCAGTTAATTTACCAGATGTCAAGAAGACTTGTATGATCCAGGATGAAGGCTAAACAACTTGTCCTTTGAATTTACGCTGTTGCAAAGATTTGTCTAATGCTCTAAATCCTGAGGCAGTTTTAAAATATGTCACTACTGTTTCAGGGCACTGAGCAGGTAAAACATCCTACAAGAGGTGAAAACTTGATATGCACCTAGCAAGGAAACATTTTAGAGCTTTTCTTGGACACTTGTGTACTACCGTATAAGCCTTAAATCTTCATCAGAATTAAAATAGGTCTACATTGCGTTTGGCGATTATGTTTGGCAGGACCGTTTGACACAGTCTCACTGAACGTATGCCCCAGAAATATGTAACTGTATTCCTATACTAGTGACTCTTTCTGCCATTGACTCCAAATTGTTTTGTATACAGTTTTACTAAAATGTGTGGTCATTGTCAACAGATGTTCAATACAGTTGAGGTGCAATATCTCAAAGTATGCCAGCCAAAGTCTGTGTGCACATCGGCCACACCACAGATAGGTTGTAAATTCAGCCTTAGATCTACCCTTACTAATGTATACAGTATATATTAGTATTAACTAATGATTTTGTATATAATTATTTGGATTAATCTTGAAACATACTGATTTTTCTATTACATAACTATGCAAATAAAAAAATAAAATCAATAAATAATAATAATAAAAAATATTTGTACGGTCTCAACTGATTTTTTTGTATTATATTTTTTAAATAACTGTGTATGTTAAAACAACATGCTAAAGTATGTATCCTAAGTTTATGCAGGGGTGTAGCTAGGGGGGGGGGGGTAAGCGGGGCATGTGCCCCGGGCGCAGTTCGGAGGGGGGCGCCAGCGCCACCTCCTCCTGCACTATAATTGTACCTGTGTCGCAAGGACACAGGTACAATTAGAAGCAATGAATGACCGGGCACATTCCATGCCCTGCCATTCAGCGCCTCTCCACGAATGAAGTGACTGGTACCTTTTGTACCAGTGCCGCTTCCGTCGATGAAAGGCGCTGACTGACTGGCAGGGAAAGTCATCCTGCCCAGCCAATCAGCGCCTTTCATAGACGCTGCGTTCAACCCCCTGGAGACCTGCGCAGAAGAGAGCAGGTCTCCATGGCTGCCGAACGGCGTGGGAGCGGGAATTAGGTGAGTTTGAAATTATTTTATTTTTTTTAATTGCAATAGAAGTGTGGCTGTATCTGCGGGGGGGACTCTGTCTACACGGGGGACTTTATCTACGGGGGGTGTCTATCTACAGGGAGACTATATCTACAGGGCTGGGCTATATACAGGGGGACTATATCTGCTGGGCTATATACAGGGGGACTATATCTACAGGGGGGCTATCTACAGGGGGGCTATCTACAGAGGGACTATATCTACAGGGGGACTATATCTACAGGGGGACTATATCTACAGGGCTGGGCTATATACAGGGGGACTATATCTGCTGGGCTATATACAGGGGGACTATATCTACAGGGGGACTATATCTACAGGGGGCTATATACAGGGGGACTATATCTACAGGGGGGCTATATACAGGGGGACTATATCTACAGGGGGGCTATTTATCTGGAGTGGGCTGTCTATAGAGCACCATATACAGGGGTGGGCTATATAGTATATAGCCCAGCCCTGTAGATATAGCCCAGCCCTGTAGATATAGCCCAGCCCTGTAGATATAGCCCAGTCCTGTAGATATAACCCAGCCCTGTAGATATAACCCACCCCTGTATATAGCCCAGCCCTGTAGATATAGCCCAGCCTTGTAGATAGCCCACCCCTGTAGATATAGTCCCCCTGTAGATATAGCCCACCCCTGTATATAGTCCCCCTGTAGATATAGCCCACCCCTGTATATAGTATCCCACAAATATCTCCCCCTATAGTGCTCCACAGAAAGCCCACCCCTGTATATAGCCCCCTTGTACATATAGTCCACCCCTGTATATAGTGCTCCACAGATAGCCCACCCTTGTATATAGTATATACAGGGGTGGGCTATCTGTGGAGCACTATATACAGGGGTGGACTATCTAGTGGAGCACTATATACAGGGGTGGACTATATGTACAAGGGGGGGCTATATACAGGGGTGGGCTATCTGTGAAACACTATATACAGGGGTGGACTATATGTGGAGCACTATATACAGGGGTGGGCTATATCTACAGGGGGGCTATCTGTAGAGCACTATAGGGGGAGTTATTTGTGGGACACTATATACAGGGGTGGTCTATATGGGGGCACTATCTACAGGGGCTCTATAGCAGGCACTATCTACAGGTGGCACAGTGTGTGTGTGTGTGTGTGTGTGTGTGTGTGACACACAGTGTATGGTGCTATTATAATCAGAGGTGCAGTGTATGGCGCTATTATATTTAGGGGCATAGTGTGTGGTATAATAACTTTATATTTATTTATAGGTGCAGAAATGTTGGAAAAGTGAGAAGCTGAAGACATGTGAGCGGCAAACTGCAGAAATGGACCGGGAGAAGTCGTCATAGAGGTCTGGACCAAATGGAGAAAAAGAACTAGAATCTGAGACGGTACCGGTGAGTCACTTAATGTAAATGTTCACTCTGCCTCTAATCAGTAATGTAGTCACTGTATGATCTGCAGCGAGATGATTATGATAGGATTTATTTTTTGTGAAACGGCATCTCCCAGCATATCCTTACCATTGTTCGGGCCATGCTGGGAGCTGTAGTTTTATGCCGTACAAACCTATACGGCAGGGGTTGCACTAAATTGAGCTGTATTTGTGCTGGTGTTGCATATATGTAGTGAGCTTTGTTCTTGTGTTGTGTATAGAACCATATTGCTTGTAAGATGTACAAATAATTTTATGCTCGCGTTACATAAAAATAAATGACACGTCGATTGGTAGAGAAAACAAACACGGCGAGGGGGAAGGAGATGTCGAGAAAGAGGTTGGGGGGGGGGCGCCAAACTGAATCTTTGCCCCGGGTGCTGGAGAACCTAGCTACGCCTCTGGTTTATGCTGCCAATATGTGATGTTTTGATAAATTTGTCAAAGTTCAGGAGAGTATTCTCACAGTTTAGCATATTTTATGTGCTGTCCCTCCAGTGGCAGAATAGCTTTTGTGTTATTTACTGCATTTGCGTTGAAAAAAGATCCTTGTCTGTCAATTGAAACATTTCTCTAGCTGTCTGATCTGGAGGAGGAAAAAAATAAAACCACTTGGGGATAGTGCTTCATCATTCTGTAGACTAGGCATTCAAAGAGCATTAGCCAGATTAGATAAAATTATATACTAGTCCTCCTCAATGAATTAGAATATCATCAAAAAGTTAATTTATTTCAGTAATTCAATTCAAAAAGTGAAACTCATATATTATATAGATTCATTACACACAGAGTGATCTGTTTCCAGCATTTATGTACAGTATATGCACTCAATTCTTGGTTGGGGCTCCTTTTGCATGAAAAAGTGATCAAATATTTCCTGGTAGACGGCTGCGTTGACTCTGGACTTGATATAACACAGTGGACCAACACCAGCAGATGACATGGCTCCCTAAACCATCACTGACTGTGGAAACTTCATACTAGACCGCAAGCAACTTGGATTGATGCCTCTCCCCTCTTCCTCCAGACTCTGGGACCTTGATTTCCAAATGAAATGCAAAATTTACTTTCATCTGAAAACAGGACTTTGGACCACTGAGCAGCAGTGCTGGTCCACTGTGTTATATCAAGTCCAGAGTCAGGGCAGCCGTCTACCAGGAAATTTTAGAGCACTTCATGCTTCCCTCTGCTGTCAAGCTTTATAGAGATGCTGACTTCATTTTCCAGCAGGACTTGGCACCTGCCCACACTGCTAAAAGTACCAATACCTGGTTTAATAACCACAGTATCACTGTTCTTGATTGGCCAGCAAACTCGCCTGACCTAAACCCCATAGAGAATCTATGGGGTATTGTCAAGAGGAAGATGACACCTGACCCAACAATGCAGGCGCGCTGAAGGTCGCTACCAAAGCAATCTGGGCTGCCATAATACCTCAGCAGTGGCACAGGCTGATCGCCTCCATGCCATGACGCATTGATGCAGTAATTCATGCAAAAGGAGCCCCGACCAAGTATTGAGTGCATATACTGTACATACTTTTCAGTAGGCCTACATTTCGGTATTAAAAATCATTTTTAAATTGGGCGTATATAATATTCTAATTTTCTGAGACGCTAAGTATTGGGTTTTCATTAACTGTTAGCCATAATCATAAACATTAAAAGAAAATAATGCTGGAAATAGATCACTCTGTGTGTAATGAATCTATAGAATATATGAGTTTAACTTTTTGAATTGAATGAAATAAATTAACTTTTTGATTATATTCTAATTAATTGAGAAGGACTAGTATATCTCAGTCAAAAGCAGGACTAGGTATGTACAGGTTTTCTGCCTCCAGTAGCATATCAATCGCAGTTGCAGGAGTTGTGACCGGGCCTGGAGGGTTAGGAGTCCGGTTTTAAATCCAATGCAGCACGTGACGTCCTAATGCTGGACACTGTGTACCGCATTGCATAAAACATCCTGACGCTGCTTGGCGTCAGGACTTTGTATGCACCACGACACAGACCAGGCCTAATGTGACAACCTGAGTGGATTCAGGGCTGGGCCCCTGTGGAGAAAGAGGAGTGGAGAGTACAGTCTATATGTATATACACCATTTCAGGCAGGTGTGGAAAATGCTGCAAAGTCAGGATGCTTTAAAAATAGAAGTGTTAATAGTTTTTTTTATCAATTAACAAAATACAAAGTAAATGAACAGAAGAGAAGTCTAAAACAAATCAATATTTGTTGTGACCAAGCTTTCCCTTCATAACAGCATCAATTCTTTTAGGTACACTTGCATAAAATCGTGGATTTTGTAGGATTATAGTCAGGTGTATAATTAACCAATTATACCAAACAGGTGATAATGAACATCATTTTAATATGTAGGTTGAAACATGGTCATTAACCCCTTAGTGACCAGCCCATTTTAGGCCCTAATCACCAAGCTATTTTATTAGTTTTTCTATAGTCACATTCAAAGAGCTATAACTTTTTTATTTTTTCGTCTACATAGCTGTATGAGGACTTGTTTTTTGCGGGATTAGTTGTGCTTTTTAATGGCACCATTTTTGGGTACATATCATTTATATATTAACTTTTATTAACCTTTTTGGGGGGGGATTATAAAAAAAAACTGAAATTCCGCCATTGTTCTATGCGTTTTTAAATTGACACCGTTCACTATGCAACGTAAATAACATGTTACCCTTATTCTATGGGTCGGTATGATTACGGCGATACCACGTGTGTAGAGTTTTTTTATGTTTTACGACTTTTGCACAATAAAAACACTTTTGAACTAAAATTATTTGTTTTTGCATCGTCGCTTTCCAAGAGCCGTAATTTTTTTATTTTTCCATCACTGTAGTGATTTTTTGGGCTTGTTTTCTGCGGGACAAGACGTAGTTTTGAATGGTACTGTTTTGCGGTGCATGGGACTTATTGATTCATTTTTATTATTACTTTTTTGGGGGGCAATGGAAAAAAATTGCAATTTCGCCATGGTTTTTTCCGTTTTTTTTTTACGGTGTTCACTTTGCGGTTTAAATTACATATTAACTTTATTAATGGAGTCATTACGGTCGCGGAAATACCATATATGTGTACTTTTTTTTTTTTTACACTTTTACTAAATAAAACCACTTTTTATTGAAAAAAATGGTTTTATTTATTTTTTTACTGTCATTTTTATTCATAATCTTTATTTCACTTTGATGACTTATTTTATTAGTCCCACTTGGGGACTTTACTGTGCGATCTTCCGATCGCTGCTATAATGCTTTGGTATACGTCGTATACCAGAGCATTATTGCCTGTCAGTGTAAATCTGACAGGCAATCTGTTAGGACGTGCCTCCGGCGCGTCCTAACAGGCATATGTCCAGGGCAGACCTGGGGGCTTTTATCAGGCCCCCGGCTGCTATGACACCCCATTGGAGACCCGCGATTGCATTCGCGGGCCGCCGATGGGTGACAGAGGGAGCTCACTCCCTCTGTAAACAAAGTTAAATGCCGCGGTCGCTATTGACGGCGGCATTTAACGGGTTAAACGGCCGCGATCGAAGTAAACTTCGATCGCGGGCATTGGAGCAGGAGCTCAGCTGTCATCAGACAGCAGAGCCCCGGCTCCTGCCTGCACGGGAGACCCGTGCAGGACTTAGACTAGGCTGACGTGAAAAGGCGTCAGCCTAGCCTAAAGCCCATTAGTGACCGACGTAAAAAGGCGTATTGGTGGTCACTAAGGGGTTAACTGTAAAAGAAACAAGTGTGGAGGAGGATTAAAACTAAGTTAAGAACAGCCAAATTCTGCTACAAAGGTGAGGTTGTAGAAGACTGTTTCGTGTCACAAGTTCATCATGGCAAGATTGAGCACAGCAACAAGACACAAGGTAGCTATACCGCAGGAGCAAGATCTCTCCCAGGCAAAGATTTCAAAGCAGACTGGGGTTTCAAGATGTGCTGTTCAGGTTCTTTTGAAGCAGCACAAAGAAACAGGCAACGTTGAGGACCGTAGACGCAGTGGTGGTCCAAGGAAACTTAGTGCTGCAGATGAAAAACACATTCTGCTTACTTCCCTTCAAAATCGGAAGACGTCCAGCAGTGTCATCAATTCAGAACTGTATAGAAAAGACAACCCAAGCACTTTGAGTGCTTGGTTTGTTTTTTCTATACAATTTGTGGGGTATTCAACCCAAACACTTATAGCACCTGAACATTCCATCCAGGAGTGCAGTCCATTGTTTCCCCTCTGTCAGCTCAGAACTGGCAGAAACCAGTTGAACCCAGGTACACCCATCTACTGTTTGGAGAAGTCTGGCCAGAAGTGGTCTTCATGGAAGAATTGCGGCCAAAAGCCATATCTTCGACGTGGAAGCAAGGCCAAGCGACTCAACTATGCATGAAATAGGAACTGGGGTGCAGAAAAATGGCAGCAGGTGATTTGGACTGATGAGTCAAAATTTAAAATATTTGGCTGTAACAGAAGGCAGTTTGTTCGCCAAAGGGCTGGAGAGTGAACCGATAATAAGTGTCTACAGGCAACAGTGAAGCATGTTGGAGGTTCCTTGCAAGCATGGGGCTGCATTTCAACAAATGGAGTTGTGGACTTGGTCAGAAATAATTGTTTCATTAATGATGAGAAATAGAGGCAGATACTTCCATAATGAAATACCATCAGGGAGGTGTCTGATTGGCTCCAAATTTATTCTGCAGCAGGACAACAACCCCAAGCATACAGCCAATGTCATTAAGAACTAACTTCAGCATAAAGAAGAACAAGGAGCCCTGGAAGTGATGAAATGGACCTCACAGAACCCTGATCTCAACATCATTGAGTCTGTCTGTGTATATATATATATATATATACTCCTCAACATTGAAATTGCAACACCAAATAGGGCAAGCCATAAGGTTATGCAAATCAAGGAAGTAGCAGGTGTCGCTAAGGTCTGCAAATTATAAATTTTCAAGCCCCTAGCTCAAATCTGTGGCATGGGGGAGGGGCATAAAAGCCAAATTGAAAGCAAAGTTTTTTAGCCACATGAAACCTCAAAGATCAGTTGAAGTGGTGTGGGATGAATGTGTGAAGACTCCTGTTCCTCGATGGGCCAGTTATCAACACTTGTCCCAAAACTGAGAGGGACAGAATCTTTGCACTGAGAGAACTTAAGTTATCACGCAGTGCTTAGGCCGAGATGTCAGCTTTGCGTTTCCCGATGGTTGCACGAATGCAAACCTCTGCATGGACGGATCATCCGATTAGAAGAAGGGCTACGAGCCGGACAGCCAGCTACAGGTGTTCCATTGACCACACCACAATGCTCTCAAAGGCTATCATGGTGCACAGCAAGATAGCAATAGAGACTGGAATGGAGGTCTATGCTCTTTAGCAGTGAGTACCGCTTTAGTCTCGGATGTAATGATAGCCGGAGATTGGTCTGCAGACCACGTGGGCAACGTGAACAGGCCTTCACAAGGGAACATCACACCGGTCCTACTCCTGGGATTATAGTGTGGGGTGGCATAATGTACAGTAGCCAGACCCCTCTAGTTTTAATTTCATGTACACTTACAGCTCGGCGTTACATTGATTTAGTCGTGGAACCAGTGGTACGGCCATTTCTCGAAAGTGTCCCAAAAGCTGTTTTTCAACAGGACAATGCCAGGCCGCAATTGCAATTGTTTCTCCTGCTACTGTGAGTAGCCTGTGGAGCCTTAATGTGCTACAATGGCCTGCAGCATCTTCGGACTCGTCTCTCATTGAGCACATCTGTGACGTCATTGGTCAGCAATTGCTAAGGGAGCTGCCAGCAGCCAATCTTGATGATTTCCGTGCCCAAGTTCACTCAGCGAGGCATAACATTTCTCAGACAACCATTAATAACCTCATTGATAGCATGCCAAGGTGTGTAAGTGTGTGTATTTCTGCATGTGGCCCTTATACTCGATACTGAATATATCAAGATGCTTGTAATATTTTGTTTCCATTTTCTCATACTTTGCATATCATTAACATATCTATTGATCCTGTAATTTCCAAAATTCCAAAACTTTCTCTTCTTGGTGTTGCAATTTCAATGTTGAGAAGTGTATATAAATATATATATATATATATATATATATATACACACAGGGTGGGCCATTTATATGGATGCACCTAAATAAAATGGGAATGGTTGGTGATATTAACTTCCTGTTTGTGGCACATTAGTATATGGGAGGGGCGAAACTTTTCAAGCTGGGTGTTGACCATGGCGGCCATTTTGAAGTCAGACATTTTGTATCCAACTTTAGTTTTTTCAATGGGAAGAGGGTCACGTGACACATCAAACTTATCGAGAATTTCACAAGAAAAACAATGGTGTGCTTGGTTTTAACGTTACTTTATTCTTTCATGAGTTATTTACAAGTTTCTGACCACTTATAAAATGTGTTCAAAGTGCTGCCGATTGTGTTGGATTGTCAATGCAACCCTCTTCTCCCACTCTTCACACACTGATAGCAACACTGCACAAGAAATGCTAGCACAGGCTTCCAGTATCCGTAGTTTCAGTTGCTGCACATCTTGTATCTTCACAGCATGTGTCAGGGTGTCAGGTCCGAGCATTCCTAGATGAACAGTTTCCTGGAAAGTGGATTGGTCATCGTGGGCCAGTTGAATGGCCCCCTAGGTCTCCCGATCTGACCCCCTAAGACTTTTATCTTTGGGGTCATCTGAAGGCAATTGTCTATGCTGTGAAGATATGAGATGTGCAGCAACTGAAACTACGGATACTGGAAGCCTGTGCTAGCATTTCTTCTGCGGTGTTGCTATCAGTGTGTCAAGAGTGGGAGAAGAGGGTTGCATTGACAATCCAACACAATGGGCAGCACTTTGAACACATTTTATAAGTGGTCAGAAACTTGTAAATAACTCATGAAAGAATAAAGTAACGTTAAAACCAAGCACATCATTGTTTTTCTTGTGGAATTCTCGATAAGTTTGATGTGTCACATGACCCTCTTCCCATTGAAAAAACTAAAGTTAGATACAAAATGGCCGACTTCAAAATGGCCACCATGGTCAACACCCAGCTTGAAAAGTTTCCCCCCCTCCCATATACTAATGTACCACAAACAGGAAGTTAATATCACTAACCATTCCCATTTTATTTAGGTGTATCCATATAAATGGCCCACCCTGTATATGTATATATATATATATATATATATATATATATATATATAAAAATCTGGGGGGGCTGATCTTGTGGGGGTCTGATGGGGGAGTCTGATTGTAGGGGGGCCCAGCACGAGGGCACTGACACGTGGCCTGGCACTCCTTGATTACACTTCTGGCTGCCTCTGCATGTAAACAAGAATGTTCCCATTCATTAACAGCTGACACATATCTTAAAATAGGTTAGGAACTTAAACAAAAAGTATATTAGGCTTAAACAAAAAGTATATTATGCTTGTTCATATCATGTTTCTTGTCCCGCATTTGAGATATATATGATGGGAAAAGCTCCTGACATATACATTAAATTAAACGTAGGCTGTGACAGATGCCGTTAAATGTATACTGTTTTTAGCCCACATGCTCCGTTTTAACGTATACCTCAAATGTAAACCATTATACGCTGTACAGAAAGAATAAGTAATTTTTTTAAGCCCTACCCGTAATAGCACGTCGTGGTGTGTGTGTGTGTGTGTGTGTGTGGGGGGGGGGTGATATATGGAGCAGGCTCACCCACTGAACCAGCTCCGTACGCAGCGAGTGTCAGCTGTGTGTTACAGCTGACTCCCGGGACTAATGGCCAGGAACAGTGATCACGATTGCATCATTTAAGATGTTAGAGAGAGACAGCTGACAGCTCATCGGCGCCCCTACAATGCGATTGGGGGTGCCAATGGTTATCATGGCAGTCCACGGGCATAATGAAGGCTTGCTTTTCTTCATGAGCCTGTAAAAATTACAATTTACTCCAATACATTAGTATTGCAGTGTATTGTTTCAGCGATCTAACGATCGCTGGTTCAAGTCCCCTAGGGGGACAAATAAAATGTGTAAAACAAAGGTTAATAAAGTTTTTAATAATAAATGTAAAGTTAAAAACAAAACCACCCATTTTTCCTCTGAATTAATGTAAAAAATAAAAAAATATATACAAAATTGGCATTGCTGCGTCCGTAAAAGTCCAAACTATTACAATTTAGCACTATTTAACGCGCACGGTGAAAATATAAAATGCCAGAATCGCTGTTTTTGGTCAATTCATACCCCAAAAAAATTTAATAAAAAGTGAACAAAAAGTCTCATGTAACCCAAAATGGTACCAATAGAAACTATAGCTCATCCTGCAAAAAATAAGCCCTCATACCGCTTAGTCGACACAAAAATAAAAAAGTTATGGCTCTGTGGCGACAAAACACAAATTTTATTTTTAACAATTAGTTTCTTACTTGTAAAAGTAGTAAAATTAAAAAATTATATATAAATTTGGTATTGCCGTAGTCATATTGAAAGAATAAAGCTAACATGCTAATTTTACCATATGGTGAAAGTCGTAAAAATAAAACCCCTCAAAAGATTGAGGAATCACTGGTTTCTTCCTATTCCACCCCATAAATATTTTTTCCCAGTTTCCCACTACGTTATATGGTACAATAAATGGTGCCCTGAAAAACTACAACATGGCTTTGTCAACAGAAAAATAAAAAGCTATGGCTTTTGGAAGGTGAAAACGAAAATCCAAAAAATGGTTGTGACGTGAAAGGGTTAAGATATACAGAATGTACCCTAAAATGGTGCTAATAAATAATACAACTCATTCCATAGAAAACAAGCCATCATATACGTATGTAAATGGTAAAAATGTAAACAATATGGCTGTCTAAATTCAGTGAGGCAAAAATAAAAAATTCCCTGCATCCTCAGGTCAAAATTTATGAATTAGCTAATATTCTTTTGACAACAAATATTTGTGAATAGCCTGTTTGTGAACCTAGCAAAACATTTTGCTAATCTCTCATCTCAACCCAAGATCCAATGAAGGTCCATTTCATACACACATTTTCAGTGGTGTTTTGTTAAGCATTTTTTGAATGGGCAAATGTCCTGCAAGCAACTGTTAGGGTATGTGCACACGTAGTGACCAAAAACGTCTGAAAATACAGAGCTGTTTTCAAGGGAAAACAGCCCCTGATTTTCAGACGTTTTTTGAGCAACTCGCGTTTTTCGCTGCGTTTTTCGCGCCGTTTTCGCGGCGTTTTTTACGTCCGTTTTTGGAGCTGTTTTCATTGGAGTCTATGAGAAAACAGCTCCAAAAACGTCCAAAGAAGTGTCCTGCACTTCTTTTGACGAGGCTGTATTTTTACGCGTCGTCGTTTGACAGCTGTCAAACGACGACGCGTAAATGACAGGTCGTCTGCACAGTACATCGGCAAACCCATTCAAATGAATGGGCAGATGTTTGCCGACGTATTGTAGCCATATTTTCAGACATAAAACGAGGCATAATACGCCTCGTTTACGTCTGAAAATAGGTCGTGTGAACCCAGCCTTAGTTTAAGTCTATTGTAAAATTCAAAAAATCTCCATACATAGGGGGAGAATTTGTAATACTGTCTATTTTAGGCCCCATGCACACGAACGTGTTTTTGCATCCGCAATTCCCCCGCAAATCCACGGGCGAATTGCGGACCCATTCATTTCTATGGGCCCATACACACTATCCGTGTTTTCACGGGTCTCCGCATGTCCGCAAATCCGTGCCGCATAAACTCAGGACATGTCTTATTACGGCCCGCAAATTCGATGCGGACATGCACATAGAAGTCAATGGGCCCGTGGAAATTGCGGATACACCTCCGTGTGTCAACCGCAGTTTGTGGATTTGCGGAAGTGTTGCTAGGCGACGACCGGGAATGAGTTCTGTCGTCGTGAAGGCTGGAGACAGTGCAGGAAAGCAGCAGAGAGCAGCAGAGAGCAGCATGGCTTCAATGATCAGCGTGGAGAAGCTAATCATCCTGGTCCAGCACAAGCCCTGTCTATGGGATAAGCGCCTGGAAGAGTATGCTGACAGGAATCTGAAAGATCTTGCCTGGCAGGAGGTCTGCGGTGAGCTGCATCTTTCAGAGTGGGAGAAGGCAATGAAAGCGCAAAAGAAACACATGGGTAAGTTTCACACCTTGATGCGGTTTCTTATTTTTTAAAGAGTACTCCTGTCATGTCATAATGACATGCCAGAAGTTTTGATTGGTGAGGGTTGGATCACTGAAACACCCACCAATTGCTGAAATGAAGCTGCAGAAGTGCACGTGAGATTGTGGGGGTCTCATGGTTCGGACCACCACCAATCAAAACGTGACATGTCACTATGAGGGTATGTTCACACACACTAATTACGGATGTAATTCTGGGGTTTTTGCCCTGAATTACGTCCGCTAAATGCGCCGCAATAGCGTGGACAAACATCTGCCCATTGAAAGCAATGGGCTGACGTTTGTCTGTTCACACAAGGTGTATATTTACACGCCGCTGTCAAATGACGGCGCGTAAATAGACGCCCGCGTCAAAGAAGTGACCTGTCACTTCTTGGGCCGTAATTGGAGCCGTTATTCATTGACTCCAATGAAAAGCAGCGCCAATTACGTCCGTAATGGACGCGGCGTTCAAGCGCCTGCACATGCCGTTACGGCTGAAATTACGGGGATGTTTTCTCCTGAAAACATCAATGTAATTTCAGCCGTTATGGACGCTGTCGTGTGGGCACGGGCAGACGTGGTGGAATTGATGTTGAATTCAATGAGAAAACAGAAAACTGTGGCAAGTCTGCTGTCGTTTCTGCAACGTCTGAATTACCTGTCAAATATGCAAATGTTGGTGCAGATTTGTTGCGTAAACGCCCCAAATCTGCACCAACATTTTCAGCGAAAAAACGACATTTCCTAAGTTCTAGTAATGTACACTTCAAATATGTTGATCTGTGATTGTTTTATTTTATATCATAGTTGACTACGTGAAAACACGCTGGAACACGTGCCGTGACCAATTCAAGTGTGAGCTAAATGACAAGGGGAGGAGCGGAGACGGACGGCAGAAAAAAAGACCATACCTATACACAAAACAGCTGTCGTTCCTGCTGGATGTCATGCAGGTTGGCCCGTAAGTATTGCTTATATACTTTGATCATTGTAGTCTGGCCATGTAGTCAGTGGCGTAACTACCGCTGTAGCAGCCGTAGCGACTGCTACGGGGACCGCGGCATGAGGGGGCTCCACCATGGCCGGAGGCTCCGCTAGCAGCCGCTATGGCTGCTACAGCGGGACGCCACTGAACACTACGGCAGAGCAGGGAGGTATCTCCCCACTCTGCCATTAAACAAAAGACATGTATGACCTATCCACAGGATAGGGGATACATGTGTGATCGCTGGCATTGACAGGGAGAACGGGGGACTGAAAGTCCCCTGAAGTTCTCCATCACAAACCTCGGACTTCCGGGCTCTGTGTCGGCAGCTCTGGAGCGCCGGTCGCGGTTGTGCGCATGCGTGACCAGCGCTCCTTTCACTTTTATTGAGCTGCGCAGACGCCGGAAGTCAGAGGTTAGTCATGGAGAACTTCAGGGGACTTTCAGTCCCCCGTTCTGCCAGCGATCACACATGTATCCCCTATCCTGTGGATAGAGGATGCATGTTATTTGTAGGACACACTATAGGTCACATTTTTTTTGGGGGGGGGAGGAGGGCTGTATGGCGTTCCCTGCAGGGGGGGGCTGTATGGCGTTAGCGCCATACAGCCCCCTCTGTAGATAACGCCATACAGTCCCCTTGTAGATAACGCCACACAGTCCCCCCTGTAGATAACGACATACAGTCCCCTTCTCTAGATAACGCGATACAGTCCCCCTGTAGATAACGCCATACAGTCTACAGTGGGTCTCTGTATGGCGTTATCTAGAGGGGGACTGTATGGCGTGATCTACAGGGGGGGCTGTAAAAAAGGCACTATCTACAAGGGGGAGGGTTGTGTGACACCCAGTGGAGGGTGGGCCCCAGTCAAAAGTTTGCTATGGGGCCCAGTCTTTCCTAGTTACGCCCCTGCATGTAGTGATGCATGTGAGTATGTTAAAAGAGTACGTATTGGTGTGGCCAATTATACGGTCTATTCAAGCACATAATTCCCTCTAGGCAGCCCATCGGATAAGCTGCATATGTTTACATAGTGTATTTGCCCTGCTGTAGACATGACGTTAAATTACTACTAAAATTCCCTAACATTATGTTTTAATTTTCCAACAGAACCAAGGATAATCTGGAGACGGAAGACGACTCAGATGCCACTCTAATAGAAGAGGCTGATGTAGGTTTGGGGAGTGCTAGGTCCACTTCCACTCCTGTGCCTGTGGAAAACACACCAGTGGATAATCCTGTCTGTGCCACGGAACCGGAAGCCCAAATTCTACCCCGAGCTAAACGCCGACGTTCTGCCAATTAAGGTACCACACGTACAGAGCCAAGGCAGGAGGTCGACTTGCGTGTTTTAGAACACCTTGAAAAAAGAGCGACAGAAACGGAAGAGGGCACCTTCTGTCACTCTCTTTCAAATCTGCTAAAAAGAGTGCCAATTGAGAGGCAGATGAGGTGCCAAACAGCCCTAATCGAAGTTGTTTAAATTTTTGCAACACATCCAGACCCACGTGAAATCCATCAAGCCATAGAGTATCATAGGCGGGGGTGTGATGGAAGCAACTTCCGCTGTGTCCCTCCAGCACCTGCAGCAACCGCTCAAGCCAGCCAGCAGCCACCATATGAAGCCTCAATGCCATTATTCAGTCAAGATCGTCCAGGGTATGGCATGCCTGGACCTTCGTCACAGCAATATCGGCACATGCAGCAGGGGGAGGCTGTTCAATGAC
Organism: Rhinoderma darwinii; assembly: GCF_050947455.1. Classification (NCBI taxonomy): domain Eukaryota; kingdom Metazoa; phylum Chordata; class Amphibia; order Anura; family Rhinodermatidae; genus Rhinoderma; species Rhinoderma darwinii. The sequence continues at coordinate 143,841,829 of NC_134687.1, forward strand.
CCCATCACGACCCTGCACCTTCTCAATCATTTTATGATTTATAATTTTGTAATATATCGTTTTGTTTTTGTTTCATGACACTGTTTTGTGTAAAGATTAAAAGAAGTTTAATAGTTAATTATGTGTTTGTATTTTTTATTATTGAAAAACATAAGGAGGTATTGGTTTGCATTTCTGCTGAATGCAAAGAATCAAATATATATATTTTTTAATTAATAAATAATTGTTAAAAAAAACTACAGAAATACATTAGCTCGCAACCCGCGTCAAGGGTCCTCATTCTCTTGCGAGTCCCTACTCTACATACTGCAACTTTAAACTACTAACATTTGTAACATAAACAGGAAATACAACAGTCCCTATTAAATTTTAATTTGGCAGACAAAGCACATCCCTTTGCCAAGGAACTGCTCCCTCAGGTGATACAAAATAGTCTATATACAAATTACGGACTGCCAGTCCAGACACTCCAGGTCTTCCATGTTGTGTGTAGTCCAAAGCGATGGAATTTGTTGAAAAATGGTTCAGCTCTGCGTCCACTGCCGACTCATGAATCCTCAGAAAATTGTGGAGGACAACACAGGCTTGGATAACCTTTGTCACATTTTCAGGATTCATCTGAATGGAGCTCTGGAACACACGCCACTTGCTGCTTAGAATTCCGAAGGCGCACTCCACATACCGTCTCGCACGGGTAAGGCGGTAGTTAAAAATGCGCCTCCGTTCATCTAAGCCACGCCTAGGGAATGGACGCATCAGGTGAGGGGACAGTCCGAAACCTTCATCACCCACAATGACAAAGGGTGCTGGTGGTCCTGTAGATCCTGGAAGCTGTCTATGTTCCGGAAGGTCGAGCTGGTTAGATGCTAGCCGTTCACCCATTCTGGAAGCCCTGAAGATGCCAGCATCCGCAGAGCTTCCATAGGCCCCAATATCGACAATTATAAACCGATAGTCACTGTCAGCCAAGGCCAACAGCACCACCGAGAAAAACAGTTTATAATTGAAATACTGTGACCTTGAGTGAGCAGGCTTTTTAACGCGGATGTGCTTACCATCCAGCGCACCAACACAGTTGGGAAACTGTGCTGATTGTAAGAAGCCATCGGCAATCCGAATCCAGTCCTCAGGCTTGGGATTAGGCATCACTGCTGCTCGAAGTTGCTGCCAGATGACTTCGCAGTTAAGCTTGACAATCTTAGAAATAGTGGAGCACCCCAGCAGAAAATGGAAATGTAGCGATGCAAAGGAGTTGCCGGTTGCAAGAAATCTGTAAAAAAAAATATATATATATAAAAATATGCACATACAGGAAAAATATCTGCAGCACGGTGACATGGCGGCAATATGCACAGGGGACAAGTATACTAATATTGTTTGCAGGGTAGAGACATGGCGTAGAAGGGGATTTAGGTTTTCTTACCTCAGAGTGACCATCAGGCGTTCCTCTGGAGAAATGCAACGTCTCATGGTGGTGTCCTGGAAGATGAGTCCAGGACGAAGGTCCGCCAGCAGACAGTCAAAAGTTTGAACGGACATACAGCAGTAGCTGAGGAACTTGTCCGGGTGCTGCCGCAGGTCTGAGTACAGCATGTTAAAATGCCCCTTCCTAAGCCGTTGGGAGACAATGGGGTAAACCCAATATCTCCTCCTCCTCCTCGGTTCTTCGTCCAGCATTGGTGGTTGCTGTCCAAATCGCCTGGAGAGGAGCCAGTACAGGAGTACATCATCCACATCATCAAAAGACATCTTCGCAGTGAGGAACTGCCAAAAACCACAGCTATATCAGCAGCGCAATTTGACCGAACTCGCACAAAGCAAAGATCAGGAAAAATGCACAAGGAAATGGCTCCTGAGCGATCATGTGACCTTCTAAAGGGGTTGGGACAAGCTTTTGACATCCTGTTTAACCTTTTTTTTTTTTTTTTTTTATCCGCATTTTGCGGATTACATACGGATGAACTGCGGATTACATACGGATGAACTGCGGAGGACATTTCACGGAACACGGTCCTGGACTTTGCGGACCAGAAAAACACTACGGTCGTGTGCATGAGGCCTTACAGTGCAAACTTAGACAAGGCAGTCAGAAAATGCTCTACATTTATTAAAGGGGTGTACGCTGTATGGTAAATTTGGCGCATCTAGCTAGGAATGTTAAATACTTTTCTCTTCCTCATACCAACTCTCTGTTGACTTAGTTTACACAAGTTTTTTGTGCCAAATTTTTGACAAAAATTAGGCGCATTGTGTCACATTTTAAGTCACACCTTCTTTATGCTCGACCTCCCCCTTTCAGGCTAAGAAACCCCCTTGTTGAGCGAGGCAAAATGATTGTCTACGACAGTTAATAAATGTGGACACAGCATGTATGTCAGAATTCTGGTGCATTTTGAATAGTACATCTGCCCTACAGTGTTTTAGTTTTTGTCACACGTTTTAACACCTTCCCGACCGCCCACTGTCTTTTGATGTCAGGCGGTGCGGGTGCTTAATCTACAGAGACGTCTTTTGGCGTCGCTGCAGATCAGGCTAATGAGCGCTCGTGTGAGCACTCATCCTCTAAGCAGGAGCTGTTACTAACAGCTCCTGATCTTAGAGCAGCCTCCTGAACACAGATGGGGTCGGCAAACATTCGGACCCCAGCTGTGTAACCCTTTGATTACCACGGTCCGTGACCGCGGCATGATCAAAGGGAATTCCCCTCTTTGATCGCATCACCGGGATTCCAGTGATGCGATCAAACACTGGGGAATCCCTCTGCAGTCAGCCATGGGGACCTACAAAGGACCCCAGGGTTGTCTGTTCCGTGCGCCTGCTGTTCGGGCACACTATGTGCTGCCCGATCAGCAGCCTGTGTCATAGTGACACAGTGTAATGTATTAGCGTACAGAAGTATGCTAATACATTGCAAGTAAAAAATAAAGTTACAAATAAAGTTATCCCTTGATGGGATTAAAAAAAAAAGTAAAAACAAATAAATAAATAAAAAAAGTCCCAAAAAGAGTCTTTATTTTTCATTAAATACATTTTATTGCCCCTACACTAAATAAAAACAAAAAACCTACGCATATTAGGTATCTACACGACCGTAATAACCTGAAGAATTAATCTAATGGGTTATTTAGCGTGAAACGTGAACGGGATAAAAAATAAACAAAAAAAACTATTCCGAGAATCGCTTTTTCCTATATTCATGGCGTATAAAAAAAATTTTTTACCCCCAAACTGTGGGAAAAATAAAATACTATTTCTCTCGCATAAAACAAGGCCTCATACAGCCACGTCAATGAAAAAATAAAAAAGTTATGGCTGCTGAAGCGCAGAGAGGCAAAAACAGAAAAATTGAGCTGGTCATTAAGGTCTTTTCAGGCCCGGTCATTAAGGGGTTAAAGTGTTTCAACAAGGTTTAACATTGATGGAATTCATAGCCCAGTATCAACTGGCAGTCATACTGTTTGACCCTAGTGTCAAGATTTATTAAGGCTGTGACATCCACGGCATCATTGGTTCACAATAGTATCTACAGCTGCCAACAGTTGGCGAGCCACAAGCATGGGACCCTAAATCCACATGTGACTCTGGAACCAATGCTTGGGGAACATACATTCTAAAAGGCATCCAGTAGCTTACTAGTTTATTTTAGTTTATCAGTCATTTTATTAGGACATTTCTTTATAGTTTAGTGTGTAATAGCATTATTACTGGATTAGGAATATTATTCCTGTTTTTAGAGCTATAACATGCTGCTTAATTTACTCATCTTTTTAACTATAACTACAGAAATAAATTCAGCTTCATTCCGTTAGAGGTATTGAACAGCTCCAGGAAAATCCATACAGTAGGTGACAGGTTACTTAAATTATTGTATTATCCATGGAAATCCTTTTGCTATATTAGGAATTGTATTAAAGTCTTTTCATGATGACAATAAATTACAAATTCTATTCTTGACGTCTCATTGCTATTTTTATTATTATTAGTCCTGTTAGTAGTTTTAGTAATTGTTGTAGTGCATATACTCGATTATATTTACAATAATTTTCACTGTATTAGGCCTCATGAACACAAATGTGTTTTTGCGGCCGCAATTCACCCGCAAATCTGTGGGTGAATTGCGGTCCCATTCATTTCGATGGGCCCATGCGCATTTTGTGGTCCAGACTAATTGAAATGAATGCACATGGCCATGTGCATGGCCCATTATTTGTGGGCGGACCGCAGGTGACACTCCGCGGCCGTCCGAGCCGCAAATCACAAGCCGTGCACACCATTACGGTCGTGTGCATGAGCCCTTAAGGTTTTAGGGATCAAATTGCCTAAAGTTCATCAGGAAAATATAAGCCTTTCAAAAATGACACATAATTTATTATATATTTTTTAGCAGAAATGTGCAGAAATAGAAAAAAATAAATGTTTCCTTTTCCTATTTGCAATTTAATGTAGTTGGTTTAACAACATAAATGTATACCAAAATAACCATATCACTTTTCCATGTATGACAATACCATGCATAACATAAACTACTGTATATTTAATAGTGTGATTACGCTGCTAAAAATTCCCATTGATCGAATACACAATCACATGATTATAGTTTTGATTTCCTAGAGTAGCTAAATGTCCAAACTGAGCAGTAGATAGAAAAATGGGTGAATACAGGCCCAATGAAGACCAGTGATAAACAGATGCTCTGTACAGAAGTAGATTTTTAATGATGAGCGTATTGGAATTTTGTTTATTTTCTTATTTCTGACCCACCCTTAAGGAGTGGTATACACATATTAATATAAACTCATGTTAATAAACTGCATAGTGCTAAGTGTAAATAACTACATTTTTATTTTTAGATTCACTAGTAAGTGCCATGCCAGCCATATATTGCATATAACCTTCTCTAATGATGACCGTACACGTCTGATTTAAATGCTATAGTTATATTTGTCTTCCATATTCTATATCATGATAATCATTAAAATTTAATCATTAATTCATAATAGACAATTGTAACTCGTCAAGGACCATGTGCCATAAATGTATGGTGGGTGATCCTGGGCGCTCGCTCTCTCTCTCTCTCTCTCTCTTTTTTTTTTATTTGTACTTAGCAGACACAATGCTATTCTTTTAAGGAAATATTTCTACTAAGATGATATTTCAATCTTTATCTTTACCGTAACATGGTTCAGAGTTTCTATAAATGGTATTGATTCATAGGAAAGATGAAAAGTGATATATTAATGTTTTAAACTATTCTAGCTATAGTAAACAAATCAATAGCAAAGGTAGACAGTATGATATAGATATTAGATGTAAACACACTGGAGTTTCCAATAAAGTGTAGAACAATGCTAACTAAGCATTTTGTTTTATATTGTGCTTACAAGATGCGATATTCTGTAAAGGTACACCTTTTGAATTATTTACTTAAATGAGAATTAATAACGGTTTAGAGATGTAGATAAACAAATAGATTTGATTTAATGGAAGCATTCTTCAAATAAATTCAATATTTTTTGCATTCATGTGTTTATTATTTTTGTTAAACTTTTCAACGTCTAATTTATTATTGCAAATGTTTTCATCATCAAAATTAATAATATTGAAACGTGCACGCACGCATGCGCACACACACAGCCTGGAGCAGTTGCTTGAATAACAAATGCCTCACCCACATCAAACCAATACAATTTACATCAGGGGCGTAACTAGGAAAGACTGGGCCCCATAGCAAACTTTTTACTGGGGCCCCCTTCCACTGGGTATCATACAACCCGCCCCTTGTAGAGAGTGCCCCCTATAGATAGCACCATACACAGCCCCCTGTAGATTACGTCTTTCAGCGCCAATCCCCCTGTAGATAACACCATACAGCCCCGTGTAGATAACGCCATACAGACCCCCCTGTAGATAACGCCATACAGACCTCCCCTGTAGATAATGCCATACAGAGTCCATCCTGTAGATAACGCCATACAGAGTCCCCACTGTAGATAACGTCATACAGAGTCCCCCTGTAGATAACGCCATACAGCCCCCCTGTAGATAACCCCATACAGACACCCCCTGTAGATAATGCCATACAGACCCCCCTGTAGATAACGCTATACAGACCCCCCCCTGTATGTAACGCCATACAGACCCCCCTGTAGATAACGCCATACAGACCCCCTGTAGATAACACCATACAGAACCCCCCGTAGATAACGCCATACAGAGTCCCCCCTGTAGATAACACCATACAGAGTCCCCTCTGTAGATAACGCCATACAGACCCCCCCTGTAGATAATGCCATACAGCCCCCCTCTGTAGATAATGCCATACAGACCCCCCTGTAGATAACGCTATACAGACCCCCCCCTGTATGTAACGCCATACAGACCCCCGTGTAGATAACGCCATACAGACCCCCTGTAGATAACACCATACAGAACCCCCCGTAGATAACGGCATACAGACCCCCCCTGTAGATAACGCTATATTGCCCCCTCCAAAAAAAAACGGCCTATAGTTTGTCCTACAAAAGAGATGTATCCCCTATCCACAGGATAGGGGATACATGTGTGATCGCTGGCAGCGATAACGAGAACAGGAGACCGAAAGTCCCCCCAAGTTCTCCATGACTAACCTCGGACTTCCGGAGTCTGCGCAGTTCAATAAAAATGAAAGGTGCGCTGGTCACGCATGTGCACAAGCGCGACCACTGCACAATTCATTTCCATGGAGCTGCAGACAGACCCCGGAAGTCCGAGGTTTGTCATGGAGAACTTCCCGTTCTCCTTATTGCTGGGCATCCCAGCGATCACACATGCATCCCCTATCCTGTCGATTGGGGATGCATGTCTTTTGTAGGAACAACCCCTTCAGTGGCGTTGCGCTGTAGCAGCCATAGCGCCCTTTTGTAAGGCAGTTGATAAAAGCCCTATTGTCAAACACCTCCCCCGTTACATTGCTCTTAAAGGTCTTGCTCTTGAGGACAGATGTGCAAGCCTTACAGCGACCACAACGATATGAACCAACAGTATTGGTAGACAGCCAGGTAGTGGCACCCGTTCCCTCAAGATGGCTGTGCACCAGTCAATCCCTAAGGTTACGGCCTCTACGAAAAGTGATCTGTGGCCAGTCCCCAACCAGACTACCCACATCAGGGTCCGTTTTGAGTATGTCCATTCTAGGGTATCTATTGCTATGCTCGGTGTGGTGCTGTCCCCCTTTTTTTATTTTATTTTTTCTTGAAATTTTTTTTTTTAAATGTTTTTTTATTTTTTATTTTTTTTTATAAAAAATTTATTTTTTATTTATTTTTTAATTTAATTTAATTTTTATTTTTTTTATTGGGGGGAGGTTTGCTCGCTTTATCAGCCTGATTCGTGCTTTCTCTCTGTGACTCGTCTGATCTCCGCCTATGTTACTATGCGGTGTATTTGCTGCATTTTTAATTGGATCCTGATGTGCGTACTTTATGGTATGTTTGTGCCTTGGCGTCGGCGTCGGTGACTGATGCCGGCGTCTATGTCGTCCTGGCTCTCTACTCTGTGCTGTATGCGCCTCCATTTACGGCCTTCGGGCTGTCATTTTCCAATTCTGTTTCCCTTGCTGTATCACAGCGTTCAGTTTGGTGCTATGTCGTCTTGCTGGGTTCGGCCGCCTTTGGCTCCCCCCATGTTACTAACGATGCTGTTTGCATCGATCCCTTTGGCTGAGTGGTTACCAGGGGGCCGGCTGATCGAATGGGCGTCTGTTCTGACGTCTTGTGTTTTGATTGGTGCGGCTCGATCACGCCTCCGGCCAGGGAGGTGGGGCTTGATGTGCATAAGATCCCAGTGTTCTGCCGGCGCGTGTTGGGACCGACATCAGATGTCTCATACGTGCCGTAACTGAAATTTAAACAGCATAATACATGCTGACCGGCCCTTTACCAATAAGGATTAATAAGACAAGATATACCCCTGAGGACGCTCCCCTACTTGGTGCAGAAACGCGTTGGGAAGTGGTCTTTTTATATCTGTGGCAGGCAAACCCATTCAAATATTTTGCCAGCACACCTAGCAGCTGTGAATGTGTGGGGTCTTTATTACATGCTAGGCACTTCTATTTTGGTGCTGACTACATGTTCACACCCCGCAAGCTATTGTGTGCAATCCGGATTTGCTTGCCAACGCCTGTAGCTGATTTCCTTGGCAACTTTTGCCCTACATTTTTTAATAATGAATTATGTTTAATAAAATTTGTTGTAAAACATTTACACAGGCAGTTCTAAATATAAGTGAACGTATACCTACCACACCCATATTTTTGTGAATAGACATCACCTCCAGTCAGGATGTGATGTCTATTCAAAATCCCGACACTTCGGTAAAGTTTGTGTGGGACTTAATTGATGCATAGCGTGATCTCGCAAGATCACGCTATAAATACATCCCTTGATTTTCAATCTACCCCAGTTTCACTTATCCTGATGTACTCCGCACAGCTTATCCCCCTCATCTTTCCCCTCTGGGCCCTGCTGTGTGCCCAGGCAGCTGTAAACAGCCACATGTAGGGTATTGCCGTACCCGGGAGAACCCACATTACAATTTATGGGGTGTGTGTCTCCGGTGGCACATGCTGGGCACAATATATTGGACACTGAAATGGCATTTATGTATAGCAAATTGCAAATCTCACTCTGCACTTTCTGCTGCGCTCTATCTTTTACACAATACCTGGGATCAAAATGCTCACTACACCTCTACATGAATGCCTTAAGGGGTGCATTTTTTTTTAAAACGGAGTCACTTCTCGGGGGTTTCAACTGTACTAGTACCTCAGGGGCTTCTGCATACATGACTTAGCACCAGAAAATCCCCAGTAGGCCAAATGGTGGTCCTTTCCTTCTGAGCCCTCCCATGGGCCTAAACAGCAGTTTATCACTATAAATGGGGTTTTGCCCCACTCAGGACAAATTGGGCAACAAAATGTGGTATTTTATTCCTTGTGAAAATAGGAAATTTTGAGTCAAAACTACATCTTATTGGAAAAAAAATATTTTTTTTTAAATTCACAGCCCAATTCAAATAAATTCTGTGAAAAAACTGTGAGGTCTAAATGGTCACAACACCCATAAATGAATTCCTTGAGGGGTGTAGTTTCCAAAATGGGGTCACTCATTTCCATTGCTCTGGGGCTCTGCAAAAGTGACATGGCCCTCGAAAACCAATCCAGAAAAATATGGAGTTCAAAGAACACATAGCGCTCCTTTCCTTCTGATCCCTCCATGGGCCTAAACGTCAGTTTATCACCACATATTTGGTATTGCCGCACTCAGGACAATTTAGGCAGCAAAATGGGGTATTTTGTTCCTAGTGAAAATAAGAAATTTTGAACCAAAATTACATATTTTTGGAAAAAATTTCATTTTTTTTAAATTTCACAGCTCATTTCAAATACACGCGGTGAAAAAACTATGTGGTCAAAATAGTAACAACAACCATAAATTAATTCCTTGAGGGGTGCGGTTTCCAAAATGGGGTCAATTTTTGGGGATTCCTATTTTTTTGGTACCTCAACATCTCTTCAAACCTGGCATGCTGCCTAAAATATATTCTAATAAAAAAGAGGCCCCAAAATGCACTAGGTCAGGGGTCTCAAGCACGCGGCCCGCGGGCCGCATGCGGCCCCTGGGGCTGTCATCTGCGGCCCGCGGGACACAGAGCCGCTAGCATCGGCTCTGCTCCGAGACTCTGGAATTCCCTGACATCGCTGTCCACATATGAACAGCGATGTCTGGGGCTTCCCCAGAGCCGGAGTCCCGAGCAGAGCGCTGGTGTCGGCTCTGCTCCGGGACTCTGTGGAATTCCCTGGCATCTCTGCCCATATATGGACAGTGTGTCAGGGTCTTGCCCAGAGCGGAGCAGAGCGCTGGTGTCGGCTCTGCTCCTGGACTCTGTGGAATTCCCTGACATCGCTGCCCATATATGGACAGTGTGTCAGGGTCTTGCCCAGAGCGGAGCAGAGCGCTGGTGTCGGCTCTGCTCCTGGACTCTGTGGAATTCCCTGACATCGCTGTCCACATATGAAAAGCGATGTCTGGGGCTTCCCCAGAGCCGGAGTCCCGAGCAGAGCGCTGGTGTCTGCTCTGATCCGGGACTCTGTGGAATTCCCTGACATCGCTGTCCACATATGAACAGCGATGTCTGGGGCTTACCCAGAGCCGGAGTCCCGAGCAGAGCGCTGGTGTCGGCTCTGCTCCGGGACTCTGTGGAATTCCCTGACATCGCAGTCCACATATGAACAGCGATGTCTGGGGCTTCCCCAGAGCCGGAGTCCCGGGCAGAGCGCTAGTACAGGCTCTGCTCTGGGACTCTGTGGAATTCCCTGACATCGCTGCCCATATATGGACAGTGTGTCAGGGTCTTGCCTAGAGCAGAGCAGAGCGCTGGTGTCGGCTCTGCTCCTGGACTCTGTGGAATTCCCTGACATCGCTGTCCACATATGAACAGCGATGTCTGGGGCTTCCCCAGAGCCGGAGTACCGAGCAGAGCGCTGGTGTCGGCTCTGCTCCGGGACTCTGTGGAATACCCTGACATCGCTGCCCATATATGGACAGTGTGTCAGGGTCTTGCCCAGAGCGGAGCAGAGCGCTGGTGTCGGCTCTGCTCCTGGACTCTGTGGAATTCCCTGACATCGCTGCCCATATATGGACAGTGTGTCAGGGTCTTGCCCAGAGCGGAGCAGAGCGCTGGTGGCGGCTCTGCTCCTGGACTCTGTGGAATTCCCTGACATCGCTTTCCACATATGAACAGCGATGTCTGGGGCTTCCCCAGAGCCGGAGTCCCGAGCAGAGCGCTGGTGTCGGCTCTGCTCCGGGACTCTGTGGAATTCCCTGACATCGCTGCCCATATATGGACAGTGTGTCAGGGTCTTGCCTAGAGCGGAGCAGAGCGCTGGTGTCGGCTCTGCTCCTGGACTCTGTGGAATTCCCTGACATCGCTGTCCACATATGAACAGCGATGTCTGGGGCTTCCCCAGAGCCGGAGTCCTGAGCAGAGCGCTGGTGTCGGCTCTGCTCCGGGACTCTGTGGAATTCCCTGACATCGCTGCCCATATATGGACAGTGTGTCATGGTCTTGCCCAGAGCGGAGCAGAGCGCTGGTGTCGGCTCTGCTCCTGGACTCTGTGGAATTCCCTGACATCGCTGCCCATATATGGACAGTGTATCAGGGTCTTGCCCAGAGCGGAGCAGAGCAGAGCGCTGGTGTCAGCTCTGCTCCTGGACTCTTTGGAATTCCCTGATATCGCTGTCCACATATGAAAAGCGATGTCTGGGGCTTCCCCAGAGCCGGAGTCCCGAGCAGAGCGCTGGTGTCGGCTCTGCTCCGGGACTCTGTGGAATTCCCTGACATCGCTGTCCACATATGAACAGCGATGTCTGGGGCTTCCCCAGAGCCGGAGTCCCGAGCAGAGCGCTGGTTTCGGCTCTGCTCCGGGACTCTGTGGAATTCCCTGACATCGCTGTCCACATATGAACAGCGATGTCTGGGGCTTCCCCAGAGCCGGAGTCCCGGGCAGAGCGCTAGTACAGGCTCTGGTCCGGGACTCTGTGGAATTTCCTGACATCGCTGCCCATATATGGACAGTGTGTCAGGGTCTTGCCTAGAGCGGAGCAGAGCGCTGGTGTCGGCTCTGCTCCTGGACTCTGTGGAATTCCCTGACATCGCTGTCCACATATGAACAGTGTATCAGGGTCTTGCCCAGAGCGGAGCAGAGCAGAGCGCTGGTGTCAGCTCTGCTCCTGGACTCTTTGGAATTCCCTGATATCGCTGTCCACATATGAAAAGCGATGTCTGGGGCTTCCCCAGAGCCGGAGTCCCGAGCAGAGCGCTGGTGTCGGCTCTGCTCTGGGACTCTGTGGAATTCCCTGACATCGCTGTCCACATATGAACAGCGATGTCTGGGGCTTCCCCAGAGCCGGAGTCCCGAGCAGAGCGCTGGTTTCGGCTCTGCTCCGGGACTCTGTGGAATTCCCTGACATCGCTGTCCACATATGAACAGCGATGTCTGGGGCTTCCCCAGAGCCGGAGTCCCGGGCAGAGCGCTAGTACAGGCTCTGGTCCGGGACTCTGTGGAATTTCCTGACATCGCTGCCCATATATGGACAGTGTGTCAGGGTCTTGCCTAGAGCGGAGCAGAGCACTGGTGTCGGCTCTGCTCCTGGACTCTGTGGAATTCCCTGACATCGCTGTCCACATATGAACAGCGATGTCTGGGGCTTCCCCAGAGCCGGAGTCCCGAGCAGAGCGCTGGTGTCGGCTCTGCTCCGGGACTCTGTGGAATTCCCTAACATCGCTGCCCATATATGGACAGTGTGTCAGGGTCTTGCCTAGAGCAGAGCAGAGCGCTGGTGTCGGCTCTGCTCCTGGACTCTGTGGAATTCCCTGACATCGCTGCCCATATATGGACAGTGTGTCAGGGTCTTGCCTAGAGCGGATCAGAGCGCTGGTGTCGGCTCTGCTCCTGGACTCTGTGGAATTCCCTGACATCGCTGTCCACATATGAACAGCGATGTCTGGGGCTTCCCCAGAGCCGGAGTCCCGAGCAGAGCGCTGGTGTCGGCTCTGCTCCGGGACTCTGTGGAATTCCCTGACATCGCTGCCCATATGTGGACAGTGTGTCAGTGTCTTCCCCATAGCGGAGTCCCGGGCAGAGCGCTAGTATAGGCTCTGCTCCGGGACGCTGCGGAATTCCCTGACATATCTGCCCATATATGGACAGTGTGTCAGGGTCTTCTCCAGAGCGGAGTCCCGGGCAGAGCGCTAGTATCGGCTCTGCTCCGGGACGCTGCGGAATTCCCTGACATATCTACCCATATATGGACAGTGTGTCAGGGTCTTCCCCAGAGCGGAGTCCCGGGCAGAGCGCTATTATCGGCTCTTCTCCGAGACTCTGGGGAAGCCTCTGACATCGCTGTCCATACATCGACAATGATGTCAGGGGATTCCCCAGAGCAGGAGTCCCAGTGATGTCAGGAGCACAGCTGGAGTCCCAGGAAGAGCCTACTAGCGCTCTGCCTGGGACTCCAGCTCTGGGCAAGCCCCTGACATCACTGGGGCAGCCTCTACAGAGGGCACTGGGGCAGCCTCTACAGAGGGCACTGGGGCAGCCTCTACAGAGGGCACTGTGGCAGCCTCTACAGAGGGCACTGTGGCAGCCTCTACAGAGGGCACTGTGGCAGCCTCTACAGAGGGCACTGTGGCAGCCTCTACAGAGGGCACTGTGGCAGCCTCTACAGAGGGCACTGTGGCAGCCTCTACAGAGGGCACTGTGGCAGCCTCTACAGAGGGCACTGTGGCGTTATCTACAAGTGGGTGTGTGACAGTATCTGAAGAGGACACTGGCATTATCTAGGGGTATGTTGCATTATCTACAGAGGGCACTGTGGCCTTATCTACAGAGGGCACTGTGGCCTTATCTACAGAGGGCACTGTGGCCTTATCTACAGAGGGCACTGTGGCCTTATCTACAGGGGGCACTGTGGCCTTATCTACAGAGGGCACTGTGGCCTTATCTACAGAGGGCACTGTGGCCTTATCTAGGGGTGTGTTGCATTATCCACAGAGGGCACTGCGGCAGCATCCACAGAGGGCACTGCGGCAGCATCCACAGAGGGCACTGCGGCACTATCTAAAAAGGGGCTGCCCAATCTTGACATGTGTGCTAACTGAGCCGCCGGACTGCATTTAGCGACACTTAAACTGGAAAGCTGGATTGTTGAAATAAGCACGTGGAGAAATATCTCAAATTTTAAACCTAGCGCTATTATTATAGTAATGTAGTGTTATTATTCTAGTAATATAGTGTTATAGTAGTTCAAATAACTAATTGATTAACAATAATTTTGTATTGTATCAAATTTGAAAGTAATGCGGCCTGTCAACTTCCCATTTTTTCTATATGCGGCCCACTTACCCGGCCGAGTTTGAGACCCCTACACTAGGTGCTTCTTTGCTTCTGAGGCTTATGTTTTAGTCCACAAGCACACTAGAGCCACATATTGCAAATTTCTAAAAACTACAGAATCTGGACAATACATATTTAGTAGTGTTTTTATGGTAACCTTCTGTGTTACAGAAAAAAAAATAGACTAAAATTGAAATTCAGCAAGAAAAATGAAATTTGCAAATTTCACCTCTACTTTGCTTTAATTCCTGTAAAATGCCTAAAGGGTTAAAAAAAACTTTTTAAATTCTGTTTTGAATACTTTGAGGGGTCTAGTTTTTAAAATGGGGTGTTTTATGAGGGTTTCTAATACATAGGCCCCTCAAAGCCACTTCAGAACTGAACAGGTACCTTAAAAAAAGGCTTTTGAAATTTTCTTAAAAATATGAGAAATTGCTGTTTATCATCTAAGCCTTGTAACGTCCAAGAAAATAAAAGAATGTTCAAAAAACGATGCAAATCAAAAGTAGACATATGGGAAATGTGAACTAGTAACTATTTTGGGTGGTATAACTATCTGTTTTACAAGCAGATGCATTTAAATTCAGAAAAATGCTTTCTTTTTTTTCAAAATTTTCTCAAAATTTTGCAATTTTTCAAAAATAAACACTGAATATATCGACCAAATTTTACTACTAACATAAAGCCCAATGTCTCACGAGAAAACAGTCTCAGAATCGCTTGGATAAGTTTAAGCATTCCGACTTTATTACCACATAAATTGAAATATGTCAGATTTGAAAAATGGGCTCTGAGCCTTAAGGCCCAAACTAGGCTGCGTCCTTAAGGGGTCAAGAAAGTAATTAGCATAAATTGCACATAACTTCCACAAAAATTATCGTTTTTCAAAATAAAAAACAGTGTTGTTAAATACATTACAGCGCCGATGTCACGGACACAGGGTATGTGGACCCACTAGGCCGCTCCGCCATAGCGGGGAGGCAGCTGACCAGGTCACAGTCTATGCGGAAGTCAATGGCAGACAGTAATGCTTGGGTACCTGAAATAGTCCGGGCGGTGGCTGTGGCTTCAGCACGGATGGAGGCAGGAGCGGCAGGTGGCGCCAGACGTGGCAGGCAGTATCTGATGAAGCGGAAGACACTTGACGTGGCAGAAGACACTTGACTTGGCAGATGACACTTGACGTGGCAGATGTCACTTGGCGTGGCAGATGACACTTGGCGTGGCAGTTGACACTTGACGTGGCAGATGACACTTGACGTGGCAGATGACACTCCAATGCTGGTAGGCACAGGAACTAGAACAATACGGAATACAGGAACGGTAACAGGGCACGGGTAACAGCTGGAACGGGAGACACTAAGGGACCATTGCGAGACAGACTGGGAAAGACTAACAACGCTCAGGCAAGGATTAGAAGGCCAGGGGCCTTCTTATAGACCAGGAAATCGTGGCAGTTGATAGTGATGACGATTTCCTAATTGCGCGCGCTGGCCCTTTAAGGCCGGGCGCGAGCGTGCGCGCACCCTACGGGACCCAGCCGAACGGAGCGGAAGTGAGCGCTGGCATCTCCTAGGAGGGAGACGGAGACCAGCGCTCACAGATCCATGGCTGCGGGCGTCGGGATGTGAGTAAACCCGCTACAGCCGATCACATTATGTAGGAGATAGGGCACTTATAATGCGATGACAGAGCCTCTTTAAACTCACTCAAGATCACCTCTAGTTCATTTGTAGGTCCTAGTCTCCACCCAAATAGCTAGGCAGTAATCTAGTTTAACAAGTTAAAGCAGCAACCAGATATGCTATTACAGATATAGACATCTTCATCTTGAATCTTATAACTTGCTGTAGCATGATATCACACAGCAAAAGCCTTTGACAAGTCATTGAAAGATTCAAGATAAAGGATCCTGACACTGTGTATTTAATGCATTAAAAGTCAAGATAAAGACGGCTACATCTGTATTATGAATAGGACATTAAAAAATCCCTTTCACACAATATAGTCAAAAAGCTCACAATGTTTAGGACATGCTGTACTTTTTCCTAAATCACCGCATGCCCTAAAGTTTATAGTTCTGTTGCAAAATTGTAGCAATTTTTCCCCATTGTGAAGCCACAATCCTGTTTACCATAGAAGCAGTACAAAATTACCATTTTCCTCAAGCTGTTTCTTTACATGCAGCTTTTGCAGAAGTATTATTGTTGAGGTAGCGGTATCGATCATGTGAATGTTTGTCGATTTAGATAAATGTTTTCTTATAATATATTTGGACAACTTTCCAGCAGTGTAGCAGCAACCCTTAAAGATCCAATAACTAATAATTAAGAAGTATAGAAAAAAGGTTCAAAGGCCTGGGTGGGCAGCATCTTTTTTAGGCTTAATGTACATGGTCATGTCATATTAGGACTCTGTAGAAGCTCCGAATTGTACTGAGCCATAATCAGGGCTGGCGTCAGCACCCGATGAACCCGGGCAAATGGTGGGGCCCACTACCCTTGGGGGGGCCCATTCGGCTGGTGGGTGCTGTCGCTGCCGTCGTCACGGCATCACTGTCCATATATGGACAGTGATGTCGGGAGGAGAGAAGGAGTCCCAAGCAGAGCGCTAGCGGCTCTGCTCCGGGACTCCGTCTCTGTGGAAGCCCCTAACATCACTGTCCATATATGGACAGTGATGTCAGAGGGAGAGAAGGAGCCCCAGGCAGAGCGCTACAAGCGGCTCTGCTCCGGGACTCCGTCTCTGGGGAAGCCCCTTACATCACTGTTTATATATGGACAGTGTTGTCAGGAGGAGAGGAGTCCCAGGCAGAGCGATAGCGGCTCTGCTCCAGGACTACATCTCAGGGGAAGCTCCTGACATCACTGTCCATATGTGGACAGTGTTGTCAGGATCAGAGCAATGTCCAAGGCAGAGTCCTAGTAGCGATCTGCCCGGGACTTTAGCTATGGGGTTGCCCCTGGCATCACTAGCCGTATATATACAGTGATGTAAGGGGTTTCCCCAGAACTGGAGTACCGGAGTAGAGCCTTAACTAGGGCTATTTCTGGGACTTCAGCTCTGCTCCAGACATCACTATCCATATATGGACAGTGATGTCAGGAGCAGAGCAGGAGTCCCAGGTAGAGTGATAGGAGTGCTCTGCCCAGGACTATGGCTCTGGTATTGCCCCTGACAACATTGTCCATATTTGGACAGTGACATCAGGGGTTTCTCACAGGATATGTGGACCCACTAGGCCGCTCCACCATAGCGGTGAGGCAGCTGACCAGGTGCAGTCTACATGAAAGTCAATAGTAGATAGTAACGCTTGGGTAGCTGAACTAGTCCAGACGGTGGCTGTGGCTTCACTACTGATGGAGGCCGGTGCAGCAGGTAGCGCCAAACGTGGCGGGCAGTATCCAATGTGGCAGAAAACACTCACTGGACGTGGCAGAAGACACTGGACGTGGCAGAAGACACTGGACATGGCAAACAACACTGGACGTGGCAGAAGACACTGGACGTGGAAAACGACACTGGACGTGGAAAACGACAGCCGGTGCAGTAGACACGACTCCAATACTGGTAGGCACAGGAACAAGAACAGTACGGGATACAGGAACAGGTAACAGGGCACGGGTAACAACTAGAACGGGAACCCTAAGGGACCATTTGCAAGACAGACTGGGATAAACTAACAATGCTCAGGCAAGGATCAGAAGGCCTGGGGCCTTCTTATAGACTAGGAAATCATGGCAGTTGATGATGATGACGATTCCTTTGTGCGCGCGCTGGACATTTAAGGCCGGGCATGAGCGTGCGCGCGCACCCTACGGGACACAGCAGAATAGAGTGGAAGTGAGCGCTGGCGTTTCCTAAGAAGGAGATGGGGACCAGCGCTAACGGATCCATGGCTGCGGGCGTCGGGAGGTGAGTAAACCCGACGGCCTGTGGCCATGGACGCTACACTGGGGTTTCCACTCCTAGAGGGAACCCCCAAAGGCGCTGCCTACAGGTAGGGAGGCTGTGTAGTACTACGAGAGAGGGCGGCTGCGTGGCACTACCAGGGAGGGCGGCTGTGTGGCACTACCAGGGAGGGGGGATGTGTGGCACTACCAGGGAGGGGGGCTGTGTGGCACTACCTGGGAGGAGGGGGCTGTGTGGCACTACCTGGGAGGTTGTGGCTGTGTGGCGCTACCTAGGAAGTGGGGGCTGTGTGGCGCTACCTGGGAGGGGGGTTGTGTGGCGCTACCTGGGAGGCGGGCTGTGTGGCGATACCTGGGAGGGGGGGCTGAGTGGCACTATCTACAGAGGGCACTACATTTATGGGGGTACAAACTGGGGTCCTAACTTCTATATAGGAGCATAAACAGGGCCTAATGTCTATATGGGGGCACAAAGTGAAGTTTTCTGACATTTTACTGCCGCCGCGAGTTCCCCCGCAAATGGGCCTACTGAGTACTTAGTCTGTGTCGCCCAAGGGCCCACATAAACCTGGAGACGACACTGGCCATAATACAGTAATTACAAGTGAATAGGGCTTTACTGTACCTCCATATGCCATAGTTCATATGTAGGCATATGGATACGTTTTTTTTAAATTCTTTATGAATTGGAAAAAATGTAGCTTGCTCGATTGGTTACAGTATTGCAAAGATATTCCTTCTTGGGGAGAATATCTCTACAACATGGTGTCGAATGGAGACATGATTAGGGTGCACAGGGTGAGTTTCTGGTGAGTTGCATGAGGTCTTGCATACATAGGGAAAGATGGGAAGATTTTGTTTGCAAGCACATTAATTCATATTCTTTCACTTCCATTATTTGGATGACAAGTTGTAAAAAGAAATATCATAGAATATAAAGAAACCCTTTCATTACATTTTTTATGCATTTATTATCTGAAGTTGTTTAGTAAATTTTTGTATAATATATATTCTAATAATATTTAAGCTTTATATCAATATCAGAGACTTCACTGCAGAGTTGTAGCTAGGGGTTTAGCACAGGGGGGGGGGGGCGAAACATATCTGAGTGGGCTCACACCCAGTAGCCCCCCCAATGCATTTTAACAACTGCAAAGGCGCAACCGAATCATAGTGGTTATCATTGTGAATGAGCAGGAGTTCTGTACTGTATACGCTGCTATATTATCCATGATAATTAAAAGTTTAAGAGCAGTATAAAAGGCTGCTATCTACTTCATTATGCAAAACAGTAGAAAAGAAGGGGACTATTAAATTAAGAATGATTAACAGGAGAAGACACGGCAACCATCTCTATATCAGAGACACATCCTAATCTATAGAAGTTTAATAGTGGACTATAATACCAGTTCAGAGGTATATCAAAAGGAGATACACATCCAAACCAACTTGATACTTGAAAGCAGTAGACTAGCCAAATATAAGCAAGGAGAACATCGGCTCTAATCCATCACATAAACCTTATCATATGACTATATACAGAATTATGTGACAATAAATAGTCATATAAATAATCCATCACATAAACCTTATCATAGGGACTAGAGATGAGCGAACTTATGAAAAGTTTGGTTCGGCTGGTTCGCCGAATTTCACGAAAAAGTTCGATTGGTACCGAACTAGTTCTGACCGAACCTGTAATTTCCGTGTGCCGAGCATTGTACTGTCCAGGGTGCTGAAAGAGTTAATGGGCTGTACTAACTCTTTCAGCAACCTTGACAGTACCATGCTCGGCGCACGGAAAAATAAATTTTTTGTAATAAAAATAAATAAAAAATACGTTCATACTTACATTCCCCCTGTCCGGCCTCCAACGATGACGTTTCATCCAATCACAGGCTGCCGCGGCCTCTGCAGCCAATCACAGGCTGCCGCGGCCGCTGCAGCCAATCACAGGCCAAAAAAAAATAAAAAATGTCTCTCTTCAGGAAACATACAGAAGTTAGGTTCATGTTTAAAGGTGGGTCATGAGAAATTCATGACCTTGTGGCTAACGCAGTATTGAAACATGTACATATACACCAGGGATCTCAAGCACGCGGCCCGCGGGCCGCATGCGGCCCCTGGGGCTGTCATCTGCGGCCCGCGGGACATAGAGCCGCTAGTATCGGCTCTGCTCCGAGACTCTGGAATTCCCTGACATCGTTGTCCACATACAAACAGTGATGTCTGGGGCTTCCCCAGAGCCGGAGTCCCGGGCAGAGCGCTAGTACAGGCTCTGCTCCGGGACTCGGTGGAATTCCCTGACATAGCTGCCCATATATGGACAGTGTGTCAGGGTCTTCCCCAGAGCGGACTCCCGGGCAGAGCGCTAGTATCGGTTCTCCTCCGGGATGCTGCGGAATTCCCTGACATAGCTGCCCATATATGGACAGTGTGTCAGGGTCTTCCCCAGAGCGGAGTCCCGGGCAGAGCGCTAGTATCGGCTCTGCTCCGGGACTCTGTGGAATTCCCTGACATCGCTGTTCACATATGAACAGCGATGTCTGGGGCTTCCCCAGAGCCGGAGTCCCGGGCACAGCGCTAGAACAGGCTCTGCTCCGGGACTCTGTGGAATTCCCTGACATCACTGCCCATATATGGACAGTGTGTCAGGGTCTTCCCCAGAGCGGAGTCCCGGGCAGAGCGCTAGTATCGGCTCTGCTTCGGGATTCTGTGGAATTCCCTGACATCGCTGTCCACATATGAACAGCGATGTCTGGGGCTTCCCCAGAGCCGGAGTCCCGGACAGAGCGCTAGTACAGGCTCTGCTCCGGGACTCTGTGGAATTCCCTGACATCGCTGCCCATATATGGACAGTGTATCAGGGTCTTCCCCAGAGCGGAGTCCCGGGCAGAGCGCTATTATCGGCTCTGCTCCGGGACTCTGGGAAAGCCTCTGACATCGCTGTCCATACATCGACAATGATGTCAGGGGCTTCCCCAGAGCAGGAGTCCCAGGCATGTCAGGAGCCCAGCTGGAGTCCCAGGAAGAGCCTACTAGCGCTCTGCCCGGGACTCCGGCTCTGGGGAAGCCCCAGACATCGCTGTTCATATGTGAACAGCGATGTCAGGGAATTCCACAGAGTCCCGGAGCAGAGCCGATACTAGCGCTCTGCCCGGGACTCCGCTCTGGGGAAGACCCTGACACACTGTCCATATATGGGCAGCTATGTCAGGGAATTCCAGAGTCTCGGAGCAGAGCCGATACTAGCGGCTCTGTGTCCCGCGGGCCGCGGATGACAGCCCCAGGGGCCGCATGCGGCCCGTGGCCCACGAGCTTGAGACCCCTGATTTAAATGCTGAGAAGGAGAGAAATGGGTGCACAGCACCAAAGCTATTGGTACTCACACCAACCTCCCGTCAATCACAGGCTGCCGCGGCCGCTGCAGCCAATCACAGGCTGCTGCGTCAGGAAAGAAGGTCGGACTGGAGGAAGAAGAGGGACTCATCACCAAGACAACGACCGGGTACGTATGAAATGCTTTTTATTTTATTTTTAATCAGCAGCCTCTTTTCTTTAGCAGTGATTGATAGAGACAAGTGGCTGCCGATTAGTATAATATTTTTGTAATATTTTTTCTGCCTGCCCGGGTTCGGTCAAAACGTGTTCGGCCGAACCCGGTGAAGTTCGGATTCGCTGCGAACCGAACTTTTTGCGATGTTCGGACCGAAACCGGGTTCGGTTGTCCCGTTTCGCTCATCTCTAATAGGGACTATATACAGAATTATGTGACAATAAATAGTATTATAAGTGACAGCCAGCACGGTTTTACTAAGGACAGAAGCTGTCAAATCAACCTGATATGTTTTTATGAAGAGGTGAGCAGAAGCCTAGACAGAGGGTCCGGTGTGGATAATGTGATTTTGGACTTTGCAAAGGCATTTGACACTGTCCCCCATAGACGTCTAATGGGTAAATTAAGGACTATAGGTTTAGAAAGTATAGTTTGTAATTGGATTGAGAATTGGCTCAAGGACCTTATCCAGTGAGTTGTGGTCAATGATTCCTACTCTGAATGTTCCCCCGGTTATAAGTGGTGTACCCCAGGGTTCAGTGCTGGGACCACTATTATTCAACTTATTTATTAATGATATAGAGGATAGGATTAATAGCACTATTTCTATTGTTGCAGATGACACCACGCTATGTAATATAGTTCAGACTATGGAAGATGTTCGTGAATTGCAAGCGGATTTAAACAAACTGAGTGTTTGGGCGTCCACTTGGCAGATGAAGTTTAATGTAGATAAATGTAAAGTTATGCACCGGGGTACGAACAACCTGCATGCATCATATGTCCTAGGGGGAGCTACACTGGGGGAGTCACTTGTTGAGAAGGATCTGGGTGTACTTGTAAATCATAAACTAAATAACAGCATGCAATGTAAATCAGCCGCTTCAAAGGCCAGCAATATATTGTCGTGTATTAAAAGAGGCATGGACTCGCGGGACAGGGATGTAATATTACCACTTTACAAAGCACTAGTGATGCCTCATCTAGAATATGCAGTCCAGTTCTGGGCTTCAGTTCATAGAAAGGATGCCCTGGAGTTGGAAAAAATACAAAGAAGAGCAACAAAGCTAATAAGGGGCATGGAGAATCTAAGTTATGAAGAAAGATTAAAAGAACTAAACCTATTTAGCCTTGAAAAAAGACAACTAAGGTGGGACATGATTAGCTTATATAAATATATGAATGGCACATACAAAAAATATGGTGAAATCCTGTTCCATGTAAAACCCCCTCAAAAAACAAGGGGGCACTCCCTCCGTCTGGAAAAAGAAAGGTTCAACCTGCAGAGGCGACAAGCCTTCTTTACTGTGAGAACTGTGAATCTATGGAATAGTCTACCGCAGGAGCTGGTCACAGCAGGGACAGTAGATGGCTTTAACGAAATGCTTAGATAATTTCCTAGAACAAAAAAATATTAGCTCCTATGTGTAGACATTTTTTACTGCCCCTTTCCTATCCCTTGGTTGAACTTGATGGATATGCGTCTTTTTTCAACCGTACAAACTATGTATAATATATAAATCCCAGAAGCAGAGCAGGTGAGTGGCTAGAAGTACATTCACAATTAGGCCTACAGCATGCAACTATTATAATTCAGATAGAAAAACTGTTTAATATACTCATACAAAATACATTTAAAAAACATGTTACTCGGTATATACAGGGATGATAGGGGGTTGTGTACAGGGATGATGGGGGTTATATACAGTTATATACAGGGATGATAGGGGGTTATATAAATGGATGATGGCTGCTTCAGCTATCATCCCCGTATAAAACCCTGATCATTCCTGTATATGTCAACCATCATCCCTGTATATAACGCCATAATTCCTGTATATAACCTCCATCATACTTTTATATACCAGCCAGTGATGATGGGGGTTATATACAGGAATGATGGGGGTTATATACAGGAATGATGTGTAATCCCGCCATCATCCCTGTATTAACCCCCATCATCCCTGTTTAAAGCAACCATTATCTCAGTATAATTTTAGAACGGGATACATCGGGGAGGGGTGCTTGCTCAGCCTCTCCTTACACGCAGGCAGGCTTCTTCTGTTCCTGGCGGGCAGCGTTAGAAGCATGCACTAGCAGACGTGACTAGCATGCGCGCATGTCTGCTAGATTGAATGACTGTGTGGCCACGCACAGTCATGGAGAGAGTGACGGGTGCGACGAGAGAGGAGCGGAGGAGCGGAGTAGCGGGAGCGGAGCGGCGGGAGCATAGCGGAGGGCCCCACCATTGCTGTGAGTGGGCCCCACAATCTCAGTGGGCCTGGAGCCACTCCCCCCTGACCCCCCACTATCAACGCTACTGCTTCACTGATGAACCTAGATATCAGTGTAATGTCCATTATTATTGCATATATTCACTGAAACTGAAGGAAATCTGTTAGAAATAAAGAGGTTAAAACTCACTTTTAATTGTAATGTTTAAAAAGCTATAGTCGCAGCTGTGTTATTAATAAGAATTTGCCAACCTGTGTGTCGCTCTAGGGATATCTCTAGTAAAGAATTAGTGCTTCTAAGGGGCATTCGTAAATTTTTCTTATCTGACAAATAGGGTGAACATAACACCTGTACTGAGATATGGGCCAATAACTATATGTAGAGCCTACACAAAGATGTGTGAAAAGGAAAACGAATGAACCACCAATATAAAGATCACACAAATTCTCATATTAGTCAAAAAAGTAACAAGGCTTTATTAGGGATATACAGATATAAAATACATTAAAGGGAACCACATTATCCACACAAAATGGATCCCTACATTGACCCGGTTAAAACCTCACAAAAGTGCAAGCATAGTTCAGCAAAGGAGAGGCAATACATTATAGACAAGGTAAAACAAGAGCACAAAACGTGCATGCTACAAGAAAGGCTATAGATTGAAACTCAAGTGAAGAGAGGTATACAGACCAGGACTACCACCACGTGAAGGAAACCGGGACAACATTATACTTCGGAAGGAGTTACAATGGATGTTTAGGCTAGAAACTGTGAAGCTGAAAGGCATTAATGATTTCATTTCATTTGCATGTTTCATGGAGTAGAATTTTATAGAGTAACTGGTGAAGATCACCTGTCTCACTAGAAAGAATAGGTCAGGAAGACCACATGGGTGTACACCACCGTATGTTGCTGAATATTAAAGGGAAGGGAAAGAGAAAGATGTGGTCTAAACTAAATGGTAAAATAAGTAGCTTTATTAGGTATGCATTAAAATAAATGTTAAAAGTCCATTGGTGCAAACAGTATATGTGAGTGACCCCCCAACTCACATACCTGGACCTGATAAGGAATTAGATATTGTATGAAAGATGCCACTAATTGTAATGTCAAGTGATTGTACTACCGCTGTTGAGCACTAGGTGGCACGTGTCACTGCACTGAACTGAGAGAAATAGCTCCCGATGAGCCACTAGCACTACCATGCGACTGTACTGCAACACAGTGTGAACATGAGCTTGCTGTTTACGCCCTCCAGTTGAGGTCTCAGTGAACCAAAGCGTAAGCGTGTGGCGCAGTAATGGCTGCAGAGCTGTCACTTGTATAACAAGGTAATCGCCATACTAAATGACAGAGGGCTGTGTGACGGTAGAATTGATTTTATTATGAAGCAAAAGAGTATATACAGGTGTTGGGTAGCAAGTAGGAATGGTTGAAAACTGCTCGTGTTTGTATATCACATCTGCAGAGCGTGACAGTGAATGAGTCAGGGCAAATAACCTGCCACACCATCACACAGAGCTGCCACAGCACAATTTGAACAGTTTCAGGCAGCTGAATCTCCACGCCGCCGTCCCTGGCGACAGAGCTGTAGCGTGGAAAACAGCCGGGGTTGCCTAGCTGTGGCCGCGCTCAGCATCAGCTGAGAGGCGGTGTCACAACACTCTGCCGGAGTGTGACTCAACTGTCAGTGGAGTCAAACTTAGCATGTGTACTGTTTCTCAGGGCGGAGCAGTGCCTCCAGCGCTGAGAAATCAAAGAGCCCCGCAGGACAAGCTGTCCTGCAAGGCAATAGCCCTATTGTGCACGGGGTAGGCGCCACTGACGAGACCGCACGGTGAGTTCACCGGCGGTCAAATGGAGCGTAGCGGCTGGTGAGAGCTTACACCCAGCTGCTCGGGAATAACAGCAGGGGTGGCGCAGTAATGGCTGCAGAGCTGTCACTTGTATAACAAGGTAATCGCCATACTAAATGACAGAGGGCTGTGTGATGGTAGAATTGATTTTATTATGAAGCAAAAGAGTATATACAGGTGTTGGGTAGCAAGTAGGAATGGTTGAAAACTGCTCGTGTTTGTATATCACATCTGCAGAGCGTGACAGTGAATGAGTCAGGGCAAATAACCTGCCACACCATCACACAGAGCTGCCACAGCACAATTTGAACAGTTTCAGGCAGCTGAATCTCCACGCCGCCGTCCCTGGCGACAGAGCAGTAGCGTGGAAAACAGCCGGGGTTGCCTAGCTGTGGCCGCGCTCAGCATCAGCTGAGAGGCGGTGTCACAACACTCTGCCGGAGTGTGACTCAACTGTCAGTGGAGTCAAACTTAGCATGTGTACTGTTTCTCAGGGCGGAGCAGTGCCTCCAGCGCTGAGAAATCAAAGAGCCCCGCAGGACAAGCTGTCCTGCAAGGCAATAGCCCTATTGTGCACGGGGTAGGCGCCACTGACGAGACCGCACGGTGAGTTCACCGGCGGTCAAATGGAGCGTAGCGGCTGGTGAGAGCTTACACCCAGCTGCTCGGGAATAACAGCAGGGACAAAATTATTGAGACAAAAGGATTTTTTTCCTGTAACAAGTGTAAAGCTTGTAAAGAAGTGGGGTATAATAAAAGAAAGGGGAATGTTACCTTTTTCATGGATGCCGAAAATAAAAGAAAATATGAGATCAAACATTTTACAACGTGTAATACTAAAGGGGTTATATACTTATTGCAGTGTCCCTGTGGGCAGTTATATGTAGGACGTACAGCCCGCAAATTGAAAACTCGAATAGCAGAACACTGTAATAACATCAGAAAAGGCAAGATGGACCATAGTGTGTCAGCACACTATTGTAAATTCCACCATAAAGATCCCAAGGACACTAAATTCTTTGCTATTGAGACAATTTATAATCATTGGAGGGGGGAGGATTTTATTAAAAAAATGAGCAAGCAAGAAAGTTTTTGGATCTATCAATTAAAAACGCTTCAGCCCTTAGGACTCAATTCAGACTTCGAATTGAAGTGTTTTTTATAAAAATGTTTTTTTTTTTTTGTTTTTTGTTTTGTTTTGTTTATACAAGTATTTATTAATATTGGTGAGATATCATCTGATAGATATTCTGGTCCATATTTGTAGTTCCAGGTTATGAAAACAATTATGCAAAAAAATGCCCTATGTATAGTATTAGTAAGAGACTTGTTCACACATAGCATTTTGACCAAGGGATCTTGTCTCAGCAGAACTTAATTGTTCTGATTAGCTGCAGCTCACTGAAGCTCTGGAAGCTTTAGAGATTGGCCACAGTTCAGACTAAGTGGAAAATTAAAGACAGAAAAAATATAAAACAACTGATAAAATATAAATAAAAATCAATATAATGGATATGGGATGATATGTGGAATCTAACCGACTATAAAGGTGGCAAATAGGCTTGTTTAGCATAATATATTGTATATATTTTTTTACTTTTTAAAGAGATTAGGCATTTATATAAAAATAATAAAAGTGTATATATATGTATACGATTATGATGGTAAGATCAGATTATCTCTATATATTGCAGAGATCATTGTGGGTGTATATGTTTTTTTTAAACCATTTTTTATGTATGTAAATTTATGTAAATTTAAATGATATGCGGCTATATAAACCTGTTAATTAGACACGTCACACATGCCCCAGAGGAAGCCGGAAGGGCGAAACCCAGGGTCGGGCGAGAGTGTTTGGCGTGCCGCCTAGAAATTTTAAGATTTTTACTTACCTTGATGCTTTTATTTCTTGTTACTTCTAGACATAAGATCCTTTTCCTACCAGGAGTTCTTTGAATGTGGAGGGAGACGATAAGGAGCTTGGTGGAACTACAAGGATAAGAATTACCATTCACACCCTCATTGGATTGCGGACTGTCCACTATATTGTACTTTATGTTAGTGAAAAATTTTTGTAGAATAATTCAATATTTATTAGTGAAAAGCACAAACATTTTGCAAAAATTTGCAAAAATTAGTGCTTTTCTAAATTTAAATGTATCTGCTTGTAAAACAGATAGTAATACCACACAAAATAGTTCAGATATTCCATATACAGGGCCGGCCTTAGGGGTGTGTGACTTGTGCGAGTGCACAGGGTGCTGCACCCTACCAGCATGTAGGGGGCGCCACTGGGCTCTGCCTCTACTCTGTGCTCTGCTCTTAGTTACACGCACGGAGTAAGAGCCGAGGCGCAAGAGAAGAGGAGGAAGCTCTGCACACAGCCCGTCCTGCAAGAAACCTGTGATCCTGTCAGCAAAGAGAGATGGTGAGTATCTATGTGTCTGTGTGTCTCTGTGTGTATATGTGTGTGTATGCAGTATGTGTCTCTGTGTGTATACATTGTGTGTCTCTGTGTTTGTATGTGTATATGTTACAGTATGTGCATGTGTATATGTGTCTGTATGTGTTTGTCACTTTGTAAAAGTGTGTCTTCAATATTAAAGTAGAACAGATAAAACAAAGATATCTGTGCTGCCCCTATATACCCTGCTGCCCCTATATATCCTGCTTCCCCTATATTTCATGCTGCCCATTATATACACTGCTGCCCCCTATATAACCTGTTGCCCCTATATATCCTGCTGTCCCTTATATAACCTGCTGCCTCTTATATACACTGCTTCCGCTTATATACCCTGCTTCCGCCTATATACCCTGCTGCCACTTATATACCCTGATGCCTCTTATATACCCTGCAGCCTCCTATATACGCTGATGACCATTATATACCCTGCTGCCCCTATATAGCCTGCTGCCCCCTATATTTACCCTGCTGCTCCTATATACCTTGCTGCCCCTATATACCCTACTGCCCCTATATAGCCTGCTGCCCCTTTATACCCTGATGCCCCTATATACCCTGCTGCCCCTTATATACCATGCTGCCGCTTATATACCATGCTGCCCCATATACCCTGCTGCCCCTATATACCCGGCTGCCCCTATATACCTTGCTGCCCCCTATATACCCTGATGCCCTCTATATTCCCTGCTGCCTTTACATACTCTGCTGCCCCTTATATACCCTTCTGCCCCTTATATAACCTGCCGCTTCCTATATACCCTGCTGCCCCTTATATACCCTGCTGCCCCTATATACCCTGCTGCCACTTATATACCCTTCTGCCTCCTATATACCCTGCTGGCCCTATATAACCTGCTGCCCCTATATACATTGCTGCCCCTATATACACTGCTGCCCCTATATACCCTGCTGTCCCTTATATACCTTGCTGCTCCTTATATACCCTGCTACCTTTATATATATGCCTCCGTGTGTGTGTGTTTATATGTGTCTGTGGGCATAATTATCATCTGCAACATTATCCATACTCAGAGAGTTATCACTGTGTGTTATCTGTGGTGTTACATAGGGCTGCATGTGAAATCTACTACATTCTCTGCACTGTGTATATATGGGACTGTTTGTGAATGTGTCTTTGTGCTTGTATATATGTGCCTTTCATGTATTTTTATATGCTCCTGTCTGTTTATTTATCTGCCAGTGTGTGTGCGTGTGTGTGTGTGTGTGTGTGTGTGTGTGTGTGTGTGTGTGTGTGCATATATGTGTTTGTACGTCTATATATTTACCTGTATGTATATATTTCAGAATGTGTGTATTTATATTTGCCCATATGTCTAAATATCTGTTTTTATGTATGTACAGTATATATTTCCAGTATGTGCGTGTCTATATATGTGGTTAATTTTTTATTTGTGTAGGGGGCGGCAATAAAGAGTGCCCAACAAGGCACCATCCAACCTAAGGCCGACCCTTTCCATATGTCTACTTTATGTTGGCAATGCATTTTTGAATGTTCTTTTCTTTTTCTAGGACGTTACAAGGCATAGAACTTTAGCAGCAATTTCTCACACATTCAATACAATTTCAAAAGGCTATTTTTTCAGGGACCATTTCAGTTGTGAAGTGGCTTTGAGGGGTCCATACAATTCACACCCCCATAAATCACCACATTTTAAAAACTGCACCCCTCAAAGTATTCAAAACAGCATTAAGAAAATAGTGGGGAAATTTCAAAATTGAAATGATTGAATGATTTTTTTTTATCAGAGAAACGCAACTAAATATTTATTTCCCAGATTCTGCAGTTTTTAGAAACCCCATGTGGCCCTAGTGTTCTAAACGTACAGGCCCCCAGAAGCAAAGGAGCACCTAGAGGGTTTTGGGCCTTCTTTTTATTAGAATATATTTCAGGCACAATGTCAGGTTTGAAGAGGTCTTGTGGGGCAAAAAACGTGGAAACACTCCCAAAGCGACACCATTTGGTAAATTACACCCCTCAAGGAATTTATCAAGGGGTATAGTGAGCATTTTGACCCCACAGGCTTTTTGCTGAATTTAGTGGAATGAGGCTGTGCAAATGAAAATCTAAATTTTTCAAATAAAACAAGGCATGAAGGACAGATAGCACCCCAGCATTTGAAAAGCAATTTTTCCAGATTACGGCAATACCCAATATGTGTTAATAAACTGCTGTTTGGACACACGGCAGAGCTCAGAACGGAAGGAGCACCATTTGGCTTTTGGAGCTCAAGTTTTGCTGCAATGGTTATCGGGTGCCATGACGCATTTGCAAAGCCCCTGCGGGACCATAACAGTGGAGAACTCCAAAAACTTACCCCATTTCAGAAATTACACCCTTCAAGGAATTTATCAAGTGGTAACGTAAGCATTTGGACCCCACAAGTTGTTTGCTGACTTTAGTGGAATTAGGCCGTGAAAATGAAAATCTACATTTTTTTCCAATAAAATTTAGTATTAGCTCCGATTTTCCATTTTCACAATAAATAAAGGAGAAAAAGCACACCAAAAGTTGTAAAGCAACCTCTTCTGAGCACAGCAATACCCCATATGTGGCAGTAAACTGCTGTTTGGACCCATGGCAGGGCTTAGAAGGTAATGAGCACCATTTGGCTTTTGTAGCTCAAATTTTGCTGGAATGGTTTGCGACGCCATGTCACATTTGCAAAGCCCCTGCGTGATCAAATCAGTGGAACCCCCAAAAGTGACCCATTTGGGAAAATAAAACCCCTGAGGGAATTTATCTAGGGGTATAGGGAGTATTTTGACCCCACAGGTTTTTTTGCCGAATTTAGTGGAATTAGGCCATGGAATTGAAAAGCTACATTTTTTTCTGATAAAATGTGGACATTTTTAAATTTTTCCAAGGCATAAAGGAGAAAAAGCACCACAACATTTGAAAACATTTCTCCCGGTTACTGCAATACCCCATAAGTGGTCGTAAACTGCTGTTTGGACACACTGCAGGGCTCAAAAGGGAAGAAGCACCATTTGGAGCTCAAATGTAGCTGGAATGGTTTTCAGGTGTCATGTCACATTTCAAAAGCCCCTGCAGGGTCAAAACAGTAGGAGGCCCCCAAAAGTGACCCCATTTGGGAAACTACACACCTTAACCCCTACCCGCACGAGTAAGTAACTGTACGTCATTGCGGGAGGTTACTTCCCGCACGAGGAAGTAAAGTTACTGAGTTGTTTCCAGTGCACACTGTCGGCGACAATGTGCACCGGGAACTGGGAGGTCAGCTGTCGCCGACAACTGACACTCCACTCTTGCCGGCCAGCGGTCCTTTACCGGTGATTTTGGCGAATTAACCCCTTAAATTCGGCGATCGGTTGCAATCGCCGAATTTTAGGGGTTTCTAGCATATCGGCAGACCCCGGTCCGAAATTGCGGGGTTTGCCGATAGTTAGCATGGCAAACGGAAGCCAAACAATGGCTTCCATGTCTGCCATGGACGGAAGCCCATCAGGACCAACCTTCGGCTGGTCCTGATAGGCTTCCTGTCAGAGTGACAGGAAGTCACTGTGTGGTTCCCGATGCACACTGTCGGCGTCAAGGTGTGCATCGGGAACTGGGAGATCAGCTGTCCCCGACAGCTGACACTCCAGTGTTGCCGATCAGCGGCTAATCTCCGCTGATTTCGGCAATTAACACATTAAATGTGGTGCTCGATTGCCATCACCACATTTAGGGGTTTTGTAGCACATCAGCAGCCCTCATGCAATTGTGGGAGCTGCTGATGCTTGTGATGGCATCCGGAGGCCAGGCAACGACCTCAGGGTGTTCCATGTATGGAAGCCTATGAGGACCAGCCTCTGGCTGGTCCTTGTAGACGTACTCTCAGAGTGACTGTGACGTCACACTGACAATTGGAATACATTACAGTACCTAGGTAGTGTAATGTATTCTAGCAGCGATCAGAGCTGCAGGTAAAAAAAAATGAAGTGTAAAAAGTAAAAAAGAAGTTAATAAACAAAAAAATAAAGTGTGAAAAGTTAAAAAAAAATAATAAAAATGTTTTATAAAAGTATAAAAATAAAAGTTTTTCTTTTCCTATAATAAGTCATTTATTATAGGAAAAAAATTAAAACGTTAAGAAAAGTACACATATTTGGTATCACCGTATTCATAATGACCCAAACTATGAAACTATAATGTTATTTTTTCCGCACAGTGAACGCCGCAAACAAAATAAACTGAAAACTTTGTCAGCATCGCTATTTTTTGGTCACCACCCCTCCCAAGATATAGAATAAAAAGTGATTAAAAAGTCGCATTTACCCCAAAATAGTACCAATAAAAACTACAACCCGTCCCACAAAAAAACAAGACCTCCCACAGCTTTTTTGACGAAAAAATTAAAAAGTTACGGCTCAGAATAGGGTGTCTCAGAAAATAAATTATTTTATAGAAACATTAAAAAACTTAAATAAAAAACTATACACATATAGTATCGCCGTAATCGTACCAACCCGCAGAATAAAGTAAAACGTAATTTATTGCGCACGGTGAACGCTGTAAGAAATAAAGAATTTAAAGCGCCAAAATCGCTGTTTTTTGGTCACCTTAGCTCTAAAAAAGATCCTGTGGGGTCAAAATTCTCAATATACCCCTAGAAAAATTCGTTGAGGGGTGTCGTTTCCATAATAGGGTCACTTTTGGGGGGATTTCACTGTTTTGGTCCCTCAGAGGCGTTGCAAACCTGACATGGCACTGAAAACCAATCCAGCAAAATCTGCGCTCCAAAATCTAAAAGGCGCTCCTTCCCTCCTGAGCCCTGCTCTGGGTCCAGACATCAGTTTATGACCACATATGGGGTATTGCCGTAATCGGGAGAAATTGCTTTACAAATGTTGGGGTGCTTTTTCTCTTTTATGCCTTGTAAAAATAAAAAAATTCTATGTTTCCACAGAAAAATAGGTGATTTTCATCTTTACAGACTAATTCCACTAAATTCTGCAAAAAAAACTGTGGCGTCAAAATGCTAACGGTACCCTAGAAAAATGCCTTGAGGGGTGTAGTTTCCAAAATGGGGTCACTTAAAATATATTCCTAAAGAAAGGAAGCCCCAAAATCCACTAGGTGCTCCTTTGCTTCTTAGGCCTATGTTTCAGTCCATTAGGATACTAGGGCCACATGTGGGATAGTTCTAAAAATGGCAGAATCTGGGCAATAAATATTGAGTTGCATTTCTCTGGTAAAACCTTCTGTGTTCCAGATTTTTTTTTTATTACAAATTAATTTCGGCAAAAAAAATGAAATTTGTAAATTTCACCTCTACTTTGCCTTAATTCCTGTGAAACGCCTAATGGGTTGAAATACTTTCTGAATGTGGTTTTGAATACCTAGCGGGGTGCAGTTTTTAAAATGGGGTGATTTATGGGGACTTTCTAATATAGAAGGCCCTCAAAGCCACTTATGAACTAAACTGGTCCCTAAAAAAATGGCCTATTGAAATTTTCTTGAAAATATGAGAAATTGCTGCTAAAGTTCTAAGCCTTGTAACGTCCTAGAAAACAAAAAGGACGTGAAAACAAACGACATATGGGGGATGTTAACTAGTAACTATTTTGTGTGGTATTACTATCTGTTTTACAAGCAAATACATTTAAATTTAGAAAAATGCAAATTTTTGCTAAAATATGAAGATTTTCACAAATAAACATTGAATTTATCGACCAAATTTTTTCACTAACATAAAGTACAATATGTCACAAGAAAACAATCTCAGAATCGCTTGGATAGGCAAAAGCATTCCGAAGTAATTACCACATAAAGTGACAAATGTCAGATTTGAAAAAATCATCTGTGTCCACAAGGCCAAAACAGGCAGTGTCCTAAAGGGGTTAAGGAATCTATCTAGTGGTATAGTGAGAATTTAGACCCCAGAGGTCTTTTGCAAAATTTATTGGAATTAGGCCATAAAAATGAATATAACACTTTTTTCCACTAAAAAGTTGCATTTTTTAATTTTCACAAGGGATAAAGTAGAAAAAGTCACCCAATATTTGTAAATCAACTTCTCCCAAGTACAGCAATACCCGACATGTGGTCATAACCTGCTATTTGGAAACACAGCAAGGCTCTAAAGTGAAGGAAGCGCAATTTGTGGAGATTTTACAAAATTTGTTTTCTGACACCATGTTGCATTGAGCTAAGGTACCAGTACAGTGGAGAGCTCCAAAAAACTTACCCCATTTTTGAAACTACTTCCCTGAAGAAATTCATCTAGAGGTATTGTGAGCATTTTGACCCCACATGTGTTTCGCAGAAATTAGTGCACAGTGGATGTTGCTGATTGATAATTGCCGTTTTTTCACAGAAATGCGATTTTAGTGACCAATATGCTGTGCCCAGCTTGGGCCACTGGAGACACACACCTCATAAATTGTTAAGCGGGTTCTACAGAATACAGTTTTACCCTATATGTGGTAATAAACTGCTGTTTGGGCACACTATCAGGCTCAGAAGGACCGCTATTTGGCTTTTGGAGTGCAGATTTTACTTGGTAGTAGTTTTGTTTGGGGTTTTACTGGTATTTCAGCTTTTAAACTCTTTTCGCCGCAGCCCTTTTTCAGATTTTCATTTTAGTTTTTTCCTCCCCACCTTCCAAAAGCCATAACGTCTTTGTATAGTATTATGAGGGCTTGATTTTTGTGGGACGAGTTGTAGCACCATTTATTTTGCCATATAATGTCTTCAATGTTTATAATGGAAACGGGAAATAATTATTTATGGGGTAGAAAATGAAAAAAAAAACAGCGATTCCTCCATGGTTTTTTGCGCGCCGTTTTTACGGAATTCACTGTGCAATTAAAACAACATGTTAACTTTATTCTGTGGGTCAATACGATTACGGCGATACCAAATATATATAGTTTTTTCTATATTTTACTACTTTTACAAGTAAAAACCTAAGTGTAAAAAAGAAAATTTATTTTGTGTCGCCAAATTCCGAGAGCCATAACTTTTTTATTTTTCCGTCGATTAAGTGGTAAGAGGGCTTATTTTTTGCGGGATAAGCTGTTGTGTTTAATAATACTATTTTGGTGTACATGCGACGGTTTGATCACTTTTTATTTCATTTTTTGTGGGAGATTAGGTGACCAAAAAATAGAGATTCTGGCATTTACAATTGGTTTTTTTTACGCCGTTCACCGTGCGGGTGTATAATGATATATTGTAATAGTTCAGACTTCTACGGACACGGCGATACCAATTATGTTTATTTTTTAGTTTTTTTACTATGCTCTAGGGGGAAAATAGGAAAAGGTTTTTTTTTTTTTACTTTTAATATTTTTTATGTTTTTTACATGAAAAAAAACTTTAACAAATTTTTACTTTGTTTTTATTAGTCCCCCTAGGGGACTACAACCAGCGATCGTTAGATCGCTTGCACGATATACTGCAATACTAATGTATTGCAGTATATTGTGATTCTGACAGGCATCTATTAAGCCTTGCCGGAGGCAGGGCTTAACAGGTGCACAAAGACGGCGGACCTGGGGGCTTCATTAAGCCTCCAGGCAGCCATAGCAACCCTCGCCCCCCCGCGATTGCGTTGCGGGGGGGCGCGATGAGCTGTTAAAGGAGGTTGTCCCCCTCTTTCTAACGATTTAAATGCTTCGGTTGCTTTTGACCGCAGCATTTAATGAGTTAAACTAGCGGGATCACGATCGAGCACGATGCAGCTCGTTACTCTGAAGTGTCAGCTGTAATAAACAGCCGACACCCGCATCGTATGGAGCGGGTTCACTCCGTGAGCCCGCTCCATACTTCCCCTACCCGACTTTGGTGTATGGATACGTCAAATGTCGGGAAGGGGTTAATGTGGGGGCATATGTAATCTGTGTAGAGTACATCAGGGTATATTTAAGCTGGGCGGAGTGCATCAGGGTATATGTAATCTGTGCGGAGTACATCAGGGTATTTGTAAGCTGGGCAGACTACATCAAGGTATATGTAATATGTAAACCAAACAATACCCCAATATATACTAGTGGTCCTAGTGACTAGATAACAAGCCCAGAAGAAGAAACAAGTCACGACCAGATAATTGGAAAAATACAAACAGTCTTTATTGAAGTTAATTTAGACACAGAGACAACATACAGACAATTAAATATATTAAAATACCATAAACCTCGAACAAGAATGGAATCCGAACAAAAAAGCAGAGCGACCCCCAGATAGTAAAATATGGTCACAATCGACTCCTATATACAGCTAAAGTGCATAAGTATAAACTATTAAAGCAAGTGCTAGGCATAATACATTTGCACAGATGGACACGTATGCATAGTGTAAATAGTAAAAAAATCTAGAATGCAGTCCTAAGTACATATAGCACACTGAGCAATGTACCTACACCTACATGGTACAAAATGAATAGGAGATCCGGACCAGGAAGGGGGACCTCTGCTTGACCCGACGCGCGTTTCGCTCGTGCTTCGTCAGGGGTTGGTGTCCAAATGCCCCAAATTGCCTTAAATACCCCTTCCTCACCAGTAGTTGCCAGCTGTTCCCTATCGAGTGGTTAGGTGTTCAGCGGCAGTCACCAATGGCAGCCGCTGATACATCCAGCCCACCCACGATGGCGTCCCATCGTGCAGTCCAATGATCAGGATATCCTCCTCCCCTGTCTGCCTCCAGCGGTATAGCCACGCCGAGCAGGCGGAGAGTAAAGAAACACCCGCCCGCTCGATGCGGCATCGCCAGCAAGGGCAGAGAAACAGGGAGCTGCAAAAAAAGCTTATCAATGCAATTGATATGAACAATGGCCAGAATTAAACAATTTATTAAAACCCCAAAACAAGTAAAAGTATCCTTGCCAATCAAACAGTTAAAGCAGCAGCGGGACGCAGCGGGACGCAGCGGGACCCAGCGTCCCGTTGCTAGGTAACAGTACAGCATACGAACAGCGCTTGCTGTCCAACATGCTGGAGAACACAACACAGCATTGCAAGCAGAGATCGCTGTCCAACGTGCTGAACCCCTCAGCACAGCCGTCAAATACAAATATAGCACCGGTCAGATCTGTCGCTGTCCAAGGTGCTGAAGCTGGATAGCAGGTCACATACACCGCTCCAGACCTGCAACACAGTGCCGAAATTGCTGTGAACAATAAAATAAAATAAAATAAACGGAGGAAGGTTGAAATAGCCAAAAAATATAGGAGACAGATACCGAAACAAGTGTACAGTACAAGAAGGAAAAAGGTGGAGAGAAACCAGCGACAAGAAAAGGGTGAAATATGCGGTGCAAAAGAGTGGAAATGGGATGGTAATGATAAAAGAAAAAAAGAAAAAAGAGGGAAAGGGAAAAAGATAACCTGATTGTTGATCGGGCAAATGAAAAAATACATACAAGAAACACCGTATACATATGCGGCAATTGAAACAAAGTGAAACATAGCGTCAATGTAAATAGCCGTAAATAATTATATGATATGTGAAAAATGATAGTGTATCTAATTGAATTAAATTCTTAGTTTCTTAAACTGTTTTAGTGAAAAGAACCAACATGTGTACGTGTAAATATGCAAAACATGTATGTGTAGAGTGAATATATATTTATATTAATAAGTGACTACATGATGAACCCCTAATCTCGATAATGATATAGGTGAAATGAGAGGTGGGGGGAGGGAGGGAATGAAAGGTGAAGGATGGGAGAGGGGGGATAAAATGGGGTGGAGAAGGGAGGGAAGGAGGATGAGGAATGGAAGGACCGATAATGCAAACCATAAACGGAATGGGCAGGTAGACACTGAACCAATGAATGGGCAAAACGGTGACTGCTAGTATTATTAATATACCAGACATCAACTTATAAATGGAACAATTACTGCATATAGACACCAGAAGAAGATATAATACAAGAACAAAGTCTACAATATAAGCACATAATAAATATATAATACAGTACAGAATAAAGTGTTGATCTGTGCAAATGTACAAATACCAGAAAAAACAAAAACAAAAATACCAGAGTGATCATGAACCAAACAAATATATGAAAAATGATCCTGTGCTTAAAAATCAATATAAACCAGATATTGTGTTATATAAATAAATAACGAATGATCAGTATTGAAAGTGATAGATAAATCCTGAGAAACCGCTGGCCGAAAGGAAGATCTGCGAGATGTCTGTAAGCGGTCACTCCGAATTCACGATGGAAACGTTGCAAGACCTTGAGCTGGATCCAAATATTGAATATTATGGCAAGAGTATTACTGTAGGGCAAAAACAGGTCTTATAGCTATGTGAAGATTTTTGAAAAATATATCTATATATCTCATCCAACATCAAGAAACTGGGATACTAGTTGGCGTCAAGCATACAAGTCAATACCAACATATATCTAGAGAGGAAGAGGAGGCATAGGGGGAATGGCAAATAGAAAACCCAAAATACAAAAATCTATATACATATAAAATTAATAGAATAAAAACAATAACGACAAGTTAAAAGGTACGGGGATAAAATATTGGCGGACACCAATAAGAGAGTGGCAATAATCCAACCAGAAAAAAACCCTAAATTTAACTATAACGATTTCACAGAAATGGTGCAAAACTATTGTACTCATTAAGCCCATATGAGTATAGGGATCCCAACCTAATAATCCAAGTGGTTTCTTTCTGTCCAAAGGCCTTCTTCCAATTTCCTCCTCTAGGACCGATAAGTACACGATCAATAGCTCTCACTTTCAGGAGTGATGCATCACAGTTATGAAATAACCTGAAATGGCGAGGAATCGTATTAAGTTGTGATACATCATCAATTCCCATAGCTGCTTGGATGCTCAATACGTGTTCCCGTACCCTTCTGCGTAGTTGTCTGGTCGTCATACCTGCATAAATTTTGTCACAAGGACAAACGGCAAAATAGATGACTCCCGTGGTGGTACAGTCAATGTGATGGGTAATCTTAAATTCATGTGTATGATCAAAATCATAAAATGTAGTCGCCTGTTCGATATTTGGACAAGCTACACAGCGTCTACATTTAAAGCACCCCCATTTGGGACCTCTAGATCCGAATGCATATTGAGGTTGTAAGCCCCGGTGGTAGCTATGTACCAAAAGATCCTTGAGGTTTTGGGCTCTCCTAAATGTGATGGAGGGAATAGGTGGTAACAGTTTACCTAAAGTGTGGTCCTGCTGAAGTATTGGCCAAAATTTTTTCATTATCACTAATATTTCCTCGGATTTGCAGTTGAAGTTAGTGATCAGGCGAACCTTGTTTTCAGTGGCATCTTGACGGCTCGAGCCCTGTAACAGCATCGTTCTTTGACTCCTGAAATGCTCCTGGTATTTGTACGTTTTCACAGATCAACACTTTATTCTGTACTGTATTATATATTTATTATGTGCTTATATTGTAGACTTTGTTCTTGTATTATATCTTCTTCTGGTGTCTATATGCAGTAATTGTTCCATTTATAAGTTGATGTCTGGTATATTAACCCCTTAACGACCGCCCACCGTCTTTTGACGTCGGGCGGTGCAGGTACTCAGTCTACAGCGACGCCTTTTGGCGTCGCTGTAGTAGAGTGTGTTTAACCGCAGCCTGGTCAAGTCTGCACTAAAAACCGGCTGTATGTAACAGGTCCGGTTCTTAGTGCAGCCATCAGGACCTGCCGATTTCGTCGTAACAGCATGTGACCGCTGTGACAGCCAATCACAGCGGTCACACGCTGTTACTGTGTACAGAGCCGCTGGGAGTGTCTAAATGACAGCTCCTGCTCTAAGAACGAGCTGTTGCTAGCAGCTCTGTTCTTAGAGCAGTGATCAGGAGCCAATAGTATTGGTTCCTGATCTTTTTTGTGTTCACTATGATATCCAATCATAGTGATCACTACTGTAAAATAAAAGTAAAACATGTATCTGTTTCTCCTCACTCTGTTCTAGCTGTGGAGAGAAATAGATACAAGTGTGTCAGTGTCCCCTACACAAAATCACTTGTTCCTCACATAGTTTCAAAAAAAACAACATTTTTTCAGTATTTTATAGTATATAGTATATACATATATATATAAATATAAATATATTTACTGTATATACTAAGAATCGTACTATAAACTACTTTCTTTTTAGGGTACGCTGTTAGACGGCGTGTACGCTGTTAGACGGCGTAGGGTCCTGTTCTGGGCTTAGGTTTACAGTTCGTGTTAGGCGTAGGGTTTAGGTTTGAAAAAAAAAAAAAACCGTAAAAAAAATAAATAAAAAAAATGTAATTCCTTTAGTGTGATTAGTTGATAAAAAAATTGAAACCGCTAGTTACGTTTATTATTTGCGGTTTAGACTGTATAATCATTATGGCTGCCAAAAGATACAGCGTTGAGGAAGCCTATCAGATGCTATGCTCCGATACGGATTCTGCATCTGAAGTTGAGCTTTTTCTTGAAAGCGACAGCGAAAGTGTCGCTTCAAGGGATTCTACAGATATGAGACCCAGCACCAGTGATATGGGAGACGGCGCAGTTGCCACAACGTCCGTTCAAAGTGCAGCCCCTGAAATTGCGCAACCCCACCAAACCAATTTAGTGTGGGAACCCACAAGTCTATTTTCTCCCACCATAAATGACTTTATTGCTACTCCTGACATAAATCCCAATGTCAGTAATTTTTCACCACTAAATTATTTGAATATTTTTATTACGGACCAAGTTTTGGAACATTTTGTGCAGGAAACAAATTTGTATGCCAGGCAGTACATTGCCAATAAGCCTTCGTCACCTTATGCCAGGTTGTGGAATCCCACAAATGCAACGGAAATAAAAAAAATTCTGGGCCTCACCCTTAACATGGGAATTATAAAAAAAAACTCTATTAGGTCATATTGGGCATCAAGCCCTATACATGCCACCCCCATTTTTTCTGGCATTATGTCACGCAGCAGGTATGAAATACTTATGTGATTTCTCCACTTTAGTGACAACCTACAGGCACCCCCTTCCAGCGACAGAAGCCGTGACCGGCTGTATAAATTAAGGCCTCTGCTAAATTTTCTTAATTCCTCCTTTTTAGGAGCATATACCCCTGAACAAAATTTAGCAGTGTACGAATAGCTAATGAATTTCAAAGGGCGTCTCTCATTCCGCCAATTCATACCCTCAAAAAGTGCAAAATACGGGGTAAAGATCTACAAATTATGTGAAAGCACTACTGGCTACACATGTGCATTTAAGATCTACGAGGGTAAAGACAGTGAATTCAATCCACCAGGGAGCCCTCCAAATATTGGTACCACTGGTAAGATTGTGTGGGATTTAATTGGCCCTTTCCTACACAAGGGGTATCATGTATACACGGACAGTTT
This sequence comes from Rhinoderma darwinii, assembly GCF_050947455.1. NCBI lineage: Eukaryota > Metazoa > Chordata > Amphibia > Anura > Rhinodermatidae > Rhinoderma > Rhinoderma darwinii. The sequence continues at coordinate 143,883,140 of NC_134687.1, forward strand.
TTATACCAGTGTGCCATTGTTTAGCGCCCTTCATTGTGCCAACACCGGAGCCCGTGGCACAATACGTAAGAATCGCAAAGGTTTCCCACGTCAACTTGTGGATAAAAAACTACCAAAGGGGGAGTCATGCACTTTTCAAATTGAGAAGATGCTGGCTTTAAAATTTCGTGACCGCAAGGACGTCTACATGATCAGCACTATCCATACAAGTGCAACAGCAACTGTTAGAGAACGTGGGGCCTCTGCAGAGAGACAAAAGCCTGTGTGTGTCATCAACTATAATAAATTCATGGGTGGGGTAGATTTGTGCGACCAGATGTTACAACCTTATCTGGTTAAAAGGAAAACCAGAACGTGGTATAAGAAAGTGACAATATACCTCATCCAGGTTGCAATGCACAATGCATTTGTCCTGTACAAAAAAATCAGCGGGCAGGGCGACATTCTTTGAATTTCAGGAGAAAGTGATTGAAGATCTCCTATTTCAATCTGCAGACCAGAGAGTAGTCCATGAGTCAGAGGATGTACGCCGACTTGTTGAAAAACATTTTTTACACCCCATCCCTTCAACACCTAACCAAAAATACCCCAAAAAACGGTGTCGGGTCTGCAGCAAACGAGGACAGCGAAGTGAGTCAAGATATTATTGTTCCGCTTGTCCTTCCAACCCCGGTCTATGCATAAGTCCCTGTTTTGAAATCTATCATACCGTCGCACATTACTAATTTTCTTTTGTGAGCTATAAAAGTTAAAATGCAGGATTTATTTCGGATTTTATTTTTCTGTACACCTCTTTTTTTTTTTTTTTAGGGAAGCAGCTTCGCTTTATATTTAGGAGATGCCAAAATTTAGGGTTCTTTTAGAGATTTCTCTTTTTTAATCACTTTTTTTGGGAGGGAGGGAAATATACTTTTCAGTCATTTTGGGATATAACGCAGTTATATAATGTGGAATAAGGCCCTGAAATTCATTCAAGATAAAATTGTGCCCTGAAAGCTTTTTATTTCCTTTTCCGTTATGACTATGTCCTGCCATAAATAGCTGTTACTGACTGAGGATACGGCATCATTTTTTCTTTTTACTCTGAGGATTTCTAATAAGTGAGCTGTTCCTTATCAATACACTATGGGCTTTATTACAGTTTTGTTCGGGTTTTTGGTGGACCTCTTACACCCAACAATACTTCTAGAAATAGCGACATTAACTTTTATATATTCTACAGGTGATTGGTTGTTTTGTGCACACGGCGGTTCCTACCTTGCCGGGCAGGGGCTTGTTATGGTGTACCGCGTCACTTAGCGCATTCGTCCCTTATATAGGGATTGATAGAGCTAAAGAGACGTTGTATGACCAGTCACTTTGAATAATAAAGTCATTACAGCCCTACAAATTTTCTTTCATCCTGTGAACATGCTCTAGTTTTCCACATAGCTGGATACATTCTTCCTCCTTTTTTTTGGATATATTGCCTTTTTCCGCCAACAGTTTAATAAATTTTCCCACTCTAACTTACTATATATCAGAGCGGGTTGATATACATAATGTCTATGGACTGACATGATTTCAGGACAGCTGCTTTCTTAGCACGACATGGTCATAGGGTGTAGAAACTGTTAGGGACATATATTTCTCAATCTAGAAAAGTAGAATCCTCCCATTTTCAAGCAAAATGTGTGTCCTGAAAGCCTCCGGGTGCTCCCTTCCTTTTGGGTCCTTCCGTGTGTCCAGGAAACGCTTTAGGGCCACAATGGGGATATTTTTGAACACAGGAGAAACAGGGTGATACATTTTCTGGTGCATTTCCTTATTCTCATGTCCTCTGTACAAGAAATCTGACCTTAAAATGACACATTTGTGAAAAAAAGTTAAATAAAATTTTCTTTCCACCTGCTTTGCATTACTTCCTGCGAAAACTGTGGGGTCAAAATACTTAGTACACACCTAGATGAATACCTTAGTTTTCAAAATGGGGTAATTTATTGGGAGTTTCTATCTTTTTGGCAGCTCAGTGCCTCTATAAATGTGTAATGGGACCTGAAACATTTTCAAGCAAAACGTGTGTCCTGAAAGTCTTTGGGTGCTCCCTCCATTTCGGGCCCTGCCGTGTGTCCAGGCAACGCATTAGGGCCACAATGGGGAAATTTTTTAAAACAGGAGAAACAGGGTGATAGATTTTGGGGTGTGTTTCTTCATTCTCATGGTCACTTGACAAAGAAATCGGTCTTCAAAGTGATACTTTTATATAAAAAGTTTTTTATTTTTTATTTCACCTGCTATGCATTAAATTGAGCAAAAAACTGTGGGGTCAAAATACTCAGTACACCCCTAGATAAATACCTTAAGGGGTTTAGTTTTCTAAATGGGGTCGTTTATGGGGAGTTTCTTTCGTTCTGGTAGTTCAAAACCTCTCCAAATGTACAGTGGGGCCTAAAACATTTTCAAGCAAAATATGAGACCTGAATGCCTCCGGTTGCTCCCTTCCTTTCGGGCCCTGCCATGTGTCCAGGCAACGCATTAGGGTCACAATGGGGGCATTTTTTAAAACAGGAGAAACAGGGTGATAGATTTTGGGGTGTGATTCTTCATTCTCATGGTCGCTTTACAAAGAAATCGGTCTTCAAAGTGATACTTTTATATAAAAAGTGTTTTGTTTTTTTATTTCACCTTCTATGCATTAAATTTAGCAAAAAATTGTGGGGTCAAAATACTCAGTACACCCCTAGATAAATACCTTAAGGGGTCTAGTTTTCTAAATGGGGTCGTTTATGGGGAGTTTCTTTCGTTCTGGTAGTTCAAAACCTCTCCAAATGTACAGTGGGGCCTAAAACATTTTCAAGCAAAATATGAGACCTGAATGCCTCCGGTTGCTCCCTTCCTTTCGGGCCCTGCCATGTGTCCAGGCAACGCATTAGGGTCACAATGGGGGCATTTTTGAAAACAGGAGAAACAGGGTGATAGATTTTGGGGTGTGTTTCTTCATTCTCATGGTCACTTTACAAAGAAATCGGTCTTCAATGTGATACTTTTATATAAAAAGTGTTGTTTTTTTTTATTTCACCTGCTATGCATTAAATTGAGCAAAAAACTGTGGGGTCAAAATACTCACTACACCCCTAGATAAATACCTTAAGGGGTCTAGTTTTCTAAATGGGGTCGTTTATGGGGAGTTTCTTTCGTTCTGGTAGTTCAAAACCTCTCCAAATGTACAGTGGGGCCTAAAACATTTTCAAGCAAAATATGAGACCTGAATGCCTCCGGTTGCTCCCTTCCTTTCGGGCCCTGCCATGTGTCCAGGCAACGCATTAGGGTCACAATGGGGGCATTTTTTAAAACAGGAGAAACAGGGTGATAGATTTTGGGGTGTGATTCTTCATTCTCATGGTCGCTTTACAAAGAAATCGGTCTTCAAAGTGATACTTTTATATAAAAAGTGTTTTGTTTTTTTATTTCACCTGCTATGCATTAAATTTAGCAAAAAATTGTGGGGTCAAAATACTCAGTACACCCCTAGATAAATACCTTAAGGGGTCTAGTTTTCTAAATGGGGTCGTTTATGGGGAGTTTCTTTCGTTCTGGTAGTTCAACACCTCTCCAAATGTACAGTGGGGCCTAAAACATTTTCAAGCAAAATATGAGACCTGAATGCCTCCGGTTGCTCCCTTTCTTTCGGGCCCTGCCATGTGTCCAGGAAACGCATTAGGGTCACAATGGGGGCATTTTTGAAAACAGGAGAAACAGGGTGATAGATTTTGGGGTGTGTTTCTTCATTCTCATGGTCACTTTACAAAGAAATCGGTCTTCAAAGTGATACTTTTATATAAAAAGTGTTTTGTTTTTTTATTTCACCTGCTATGCATTAAATTTAGCAAAAAATTGTGGGGTCAAAATACTCAGTACACCCCTAGATAAATACCTTAAGGGGTCTAGTTTTCTAAATGGGGTCGTTTATGGGGAGTTTCTTTCGTTCTGGTAGTTCAAAACCTCTCCAAATGTACAGTGGGGCCTAAAACATTTTCAAGCAAAATATGAGACCTGAATGCCTCCGGTTGCTCCCTTCCTTTCGGGCCCTGCCATGTGTCCAGGCAACGCATTAGGGTCACAATGGGGGCATTTTTTAAAACAGGAGAAACAGGGTGATAGATTTTGGGGTGTGTTTCTTCATTCTCATGGTCACTTTACAAAGAAATCGGTCTTCAAAGTGATACTTTTATATAAAAAGTGTTGTTTTTTTTTATTTCACCTGCTATGCATTAAATTGAGGAAAAAACTGTGGGGTCAAAATACTCACTACACCCCTAGATAAATACCTTAAGGGGTCTAGTTTTCTAAATGGGGTCGTTTATGGGGCGTTTCTTTCGTTCTGGTAGTTCAAAACCTCTCCAAATGTACAGTGGGGCCTAAAACATTTTCAAGCAAAATATGAGACCTGAATGCCTCCGGTTGCTCCCTTCCTTTCGGGCCCTGCCATGTGTCCAGGCAACGCATTAGGGTCACAATGGGGGCATTTTTTAAAACAGGAGAAACAGGGTGATAGATTTTGGGGTGTGATTCTTCATTCTCATGGTCGCTTTACAAAGAAATTGGTCTTCAAAGTGATACTTTTATATAAAAAATTTTGTTTTTTTTTTATTGCACCTGCTATGCATTAAATTTAGCAAAAAATTGTGGGGTCAAAATACTCAGTACACCCCTAGATAAATACCTTAAGGGGTCTAGTTTTCTAAATGGGGTCGTTTATGGGGAGTTTCTTTCGTTCTGGTAGTTCAAAACCTCTCCAAATGTACAGTGGGGCCTAAAACATTTTCAAGCAAAATATGAGACCTGAATGCCTCCGGTTGCTCCCTTCCTTTCGGGCCCTGCCATGTGTCCAGGCAACGCATTAGGGTCACAATGGGGGCATTTTTTAAAACAGGAGAAACAGGGTGATAGATTTTGGGGTGTGATTCTTCATTCTCATGGTCGCTTTACAAAGAAATCGGTCTTCAAAGTGATACTTTTATATAAAAAGTGTTTTGTTTTTTTATTTCACGTGCTATGCATTAAATTTAGCAAAAAACTGTGGGGTCAAAATACTTACAACACCCCTTAATAAATACCTTAAGGGGTGTAGTTTTCAAAATGGTGTCACTTGTGGGGGTTTCCACCATTCTGACACCTATGAGCCTCTGAAAACCTGGCTTGGTGCAGGAAAACAAAATGTACTTCAAAATGTATAAAATTATTACTAAACTTGTAAGTCTTCTAAATTGCTAAAAAAAATAATTTTTTTTTTCAAAAGTGCTGCAAAATAGAGTAAAGCGATGGAAATATATATTTAATAAAAAAATTGTACAGTATGTATGTACATATGTCACATATTGCAGTTAAAAATAGGGAAAAATGATAATTTTTACAAAATTTCTTCCATTTTTCTATTTTTTAATTAATTTCCACAAATCGTATCAGTCTACTTTTACCACTAAAATAAAGTACAACATGTGACGAAAAAACAATGTCAGAATTACTTGGATATTCAAAACTTTCGCTGAGTTATTCTCTGATAAAGTCAGACATACCAGATTTAACAAATCTGGCATGGTCATTAAGGTCTTTTCAGGCCCGGTCATTAAGGGGTTAATAATACTAGCAGTCACCGTTTTGCCCATTCATTGATTCAGTGTCTACCTGCCCATTCCGTTTATGGTTTGCATTATCGGTCCTTCCATTCCTCATCCTCCTTCCCTCCCTTCTCCACCCCTTTTTACTTTTTTTACCCCCCCCCCCTCCCCTCCTTCACCTTTCATTCCCTCCCTCCCCCCCATCTCTCATTTCACCTATATCATTATCGAGATTAGGGGTTCATCATGTAGTCACTTATTAATATAAATATATATTCACTCTACACATACATGTTTTGCATATTTACACGTACACATGTTGGTTCTTTTCACTAAAACTGTTTAAGAAACTAAGAATTTAATTCAATTAGATACACTATCATTTTTCACATATCATATAATTCTTTACGGCTATTTACATTGACGCTATGTTTCACTTTGTTTCAATTGCCGCAAATGTATACAGTGTTTCTTGTATGTATTTTTTCATTTGCCCGATCAACAATCAGGTTATCTTTTTTTCAGGTTATTTCAGGTTATCTTTCTTTCTTTTATCATTACCATCCCATTTCCACTCTTTTGCACCGCATATTTCACCCTTTTCTTGTCGCTGGTTTCTCTCCACCTTTTTCCTTCTTGTACTCTACACTTGTTTCGGTATCCGTCTCCTATATTTTTTGGTTATTTCAACCTTCCTCTTTTTATTTTATTTTATTTTATTTTATTGTTCACAGCAATTTCGGCACTGTGTTGCAGGTCTGGAGCGGTGTATGTGACCTGCTATCCAGCTTCAGCACCTTGGACAGCGACAGATCTGACTGGTGTTATATTTGTATTTGACGGCTGTGCTGAGGGGTTCAGCACGTTGGACAGCGATCTCTGCTTGCAGTGCTGTGTTGTGTTCTCCAGCATGTAGGACAGCAAGCGCTGTTCGTATGCTGTACTGTTACCTAGCAACGGGACGCTGGGTCCCGCTGCGTCCCGCTGCTGCTTTAACTGTTTGATTGGCAAGGATACTTTTACTTGTTTTGGGGTTTTAATAAATTGTTTCATTCTGGCCATTGTTAATATCAATTGCATTGATAAGCTTTTTTTGCAGCTCCCTGTTTCTCTGCCCTTTCTGGCGATGCCGCGTCGAGCGGGCGGGTGTTTCTTTACTCCCCGCCCGCTCGGCGTGGCTATACTGCTGGAGGCAGACAGGGGAGGAGGATATCCTGATCATTGGACTGCACGATGGGACGCCATCGTGGGTGGGCTGGATGTATCAGCGGCTGCCATTGGTGACTGCCGCTGAACACCTAACCACTCGATAGGGAACAGCTGGCAACTCCTGGTGAGGAAGGGGTATTTAAGGCAATTTGGGGCATTTGGACACCAACCCCTGTTGAAGCACGAGCGAAACGCGCGTCGGGTCAAGCAGAGGTCCCCCTTCCTGGTCCGGATCTCCTATTCATTTTTTACCATGTAGGTGTAGGTACATTGCTCAGTGTGCTATATGTACTTAGGACTGCATTCTAGATTTTTTTACTATTTACACTATGCATACGTGTCCATCTGTGCAAATGTATTATGCCTAGCACTTGCTTTAATAGTTTAAACTTATGCACTTTAGCTGTATATAGGAGTCGATTGTGACCATATTTTACTATCTGGGGGTCGCTCTGCTTTTTTGTTCGGATTCCATTCTTGTTCGAGGTTTATGGTATTTTAATATATTTAATTGTCTGTATGTTGTCTCTGTGTCTAAATTAACTTCAATAAAGACTGTTTGTATTTTTCCAATTATCTGGTCGTGACTTGTTTCTTCTTCTGGGCTTGTTATCTAGTCACTAGGACCACTAGTATATATTGGGGTATTGTTCGGTTTGCTAAATTGTATCTTCTGTATTTATTACAGAATTTAAACCCTCTTCCATACAATGGATTACAGGAGTAGAGAGATCTCCTGGTCAGCACAGGCTGCTAACGTTTTTTCTAACCAAGCCTCGTATCTGATGGAGTCCGTTCAGAGGGTGGCAATAAAGAAAACCCTATTTAATTTGCTACATCGGCGCACTAGAATATGGTGGAACAAAACCTATATGCAGCAATACCTGAGTAAGGGGTTAATTCCACGTGGGCTACGGGTACAAGTTTTTCCATCTTTCCCTATTGAGGATGATGCCTTTACCACTAAATGGGAGGAGACGTGTGCGATGTGCTCTAGAAATTTTATGGCGCTTTTGGTGAGTCATAATGGGGTGTCATTGGAATCCCTGGATAAAGAAATCGAAGAAGTACAGACACGTGTACAAACTGAGTTTTCCAAGGACGAATTGGACAACTTGAATAAGCAATTGGATGAGTTGTTTACTACCTGGGAGAAAGAAATCTCCTCTATTAAAATGAAGAAGTACCAACGAGATGTGGACGACTTCCAGAACAAGCGTATTTACAAGTGGCATTGGAAGATGGGTAACGAACGAGCACGGTCAGCATCCATCTCCTCACGCTCCTCAGCGAGTACCGCCTCCATTACCTCCAACTCCAGACCAGGAAGATACCCACAGCGACAGGGTAAACGTAAAGGTGATGAGGATCGGGGACACGATTATCGTCAACACGCTAATAAGCGGACTTTTGCATCTGCATCAGAGTCCAACTCTACTAACCCTCTCAAGGTAATTAATCTCTCTGATAAAGTTTTAACATCTGCCCAAACTGAGGTTTTGCAATTGGGCCTAACTTTCTCACCTGTAGCTAAGTTTAACGTCTTTTCCGCAGTGAAGGATCTTCACTTGTTTGCTAGGAAATTGGCTTTTAAAAAGATCTATGCCAATAAAGACCCTAATTTTTTCTCCCTTTCGGCATTGGAGTTGGAAGCAGTGAATGCCCTTCAAGATCTACTGGACGAACAAGCAGAACCTTCCCAAGGTGGGTACCCTCAGCACCTTTTACCTAAGTCTACTAAATTTCCCTCTCTTAGCCTATTCCCAGAAATATCTCTATTTGTTAATGTTGTCTCTCAGGAATTCAAGAGGATTCCTGATTACATAAAAAATGATAACCTTACGCGTACTCAGAGAATGGCTATTAGGGAATTGACCTCCATGAAAGGGATTGTCTTCAAACCCTCGGACAAGGGTGGAAACATAGTGCTTTGGCCCACTGTATCCTACGAGAGAGAAGTATTTCGTCAGCTACGAATGCCTGAATATTATAAAAAGCTTATGTATAATCCACTATCTAAATACAAACAGGAATTATCTACTCTCATTGGACAGGCGTGTGAAGATGGCATTGTCACTAAAAAACAAGCGGATGGATTACTGGTTTTGGAACCTAAGTAGCGACAATTTATCTGCTACCAAAGATACACAAGGACGCCCGTAATCCTCCAGGACGTCCAATCGTGTCGGGATCTAACAGTATTTTAGAACCATTATGTAAGTATATTGATCACTTCTTGAAGCCTATGGTTGAAATTCTTCCATCTTTTGTTCAGGATACTAACGATATCCTACGAAAAATAGAGGGGATACATCTCCAAGGAGACATGTACTTAGTTACATGTGATGTAGAATCTTTGTACACTTCAATCCGACATGGAGATGGTCTGAATGCAACAAAGTTCTTTCTGGCAATGGGAAATCTGGATAGGAGTCATCAAGACTTTCTATTGAAGGCTCTCCAGTTTGTCCTGACCCATAATTTCTTTATCTTTAAAGAGTCCTTCTACCTACAGCTCCAGGGAACGGCTATGGGGGCAGCCTGTGCACCTTCGTATGCCAATCTCTTCCTGGGGCTGTGGGAGAGGGACATCTTCCTGTCTAACCCTGTCCCGCTGATTGATAGAGTACATCTTTGGGCTAGATATATTGACGATGTTGTGTTTATCTGGCAAGGAACATCAGCTGAACTCAAAACGTTCATCAATTACTTAAATTGTAACAATATCAGCATCAAACTCATATATCTGTTTAGCAAAACTGCAGTTGAGTTTCTTGATATCCAGATTAGAGTAGATGATCAGGGACTGGTACACACGGATCTGTATAGAAAGAAGACTGCTGTTAATTCGATTTTACACGCATCCTCGGCCCATCCTAAACACCTCATCAGAAACATCCCTGTTGGTCAATATTTACGAGCAAGACGTTTGTGCTCAGACCAACACACCTTTGAAATGCAAGCCCAAGATCTCAAAAAGCGTTTCAAAGAAAGGGGATACAGTAATCGATCTATTCAGCGAGCCTATGATAGGGCAAAAAGGAGTCAAAGAACAATGCTGTTACAGGGCCCGAGCCGTCAAGATGCCACTGAAAACAAGGTTCGCCTGATCACTAACTTCAACTGCAAATCCGAGGAAATATTAGTGATAATGAAAAAATTTTGGCCAATACTTCAGCAGGACCACACTTTAGGTAAACTGTTACCACCTATTCCCTCCATCACATTTAGGAGAGCCCAAAACCTCAAGGATCTTTTGGTACATAGCTACCACCGGGGCTTACAACCTCAATATGCATTCGGATCTAGAGGTCCCAAATGGGGGTGCTTTAAATGTGGACGCTGTGTAGCTTGTCCAAATATCGAACAGGCGACTACATTTTATGATTTTGATCGTACACATGAATTTAAGATTACCCATCACATTGACTGTACCACCACGGGAGTCATTTATTTTGCCGTTTGTCCTTGTGACAAAATTTATGCAGGTATGACGACCAGACAACTACGCAGAAGGGTACGGGAACACATATTGAGCATCCAAGCAGCTATGGGAATTGATGATGTATCACAACTTAATACGATTCCTCGCCATTTCAGGTTATTTCATAACTGTGATGCATCACTCCTGAAAGTGAGAGCTATTGATCGTGTACTTATCGGTCCTAGAGGAGGAAATTGGAAGAAGGCCTTGGGACCGAAAGAAACCACTTGGATTATGAGGTTGGGATCCCTATACCCATATGGGCTTAATGAGTACAATAGTTTTGCACCATTTCTGTGAAATCGTTATAGTTAAATTTAGGGGTTTTTTCTGGTTGGATTATTGCCACTCTCTTATTGGTGTCTGCCAATATTTTATCCCCGTACCTTTTAACTTGTCGTTATTGTTTTTATTCTTTTAATTTTATATGTATATAGATTTTTGTATTTTGGGTTTTCTATTTACCATTCCCCCTATGCCTCCTCTTCCTCTCTAGATATATGTTGGTATTGACTTGTATGCTTGACGCCAACTAGTATCCCAGTTTCTTGATGTTGGATGAGATATATAGATATATTTTTCAAAAATCTTCACATAGCTATAAGACCTGTTTTTGCCCTACAGTAATACTCTTGCCATAATATTCAATATTTGGATCCAGCTCAAGGTCTTGCAAGGTTTCCATCGTGAATTCGGAGTGACAGCTTACAGACATCTCGCAGATCTTCCTTTCGGCCAGCGGTTTCTCAGGATTTATCTATCACTTTCAATACTGATCATTCGTTATTTATTTATATAACACAATATCTGGTTTATATTGATTTTTAAGCACAGGATCATTTTTCATATATTTGTTTGGTTCATGATCACTCTGGTATTTTTGTTTTTGTTTTTTCTGGTATTTGTACGTTTTCACAGATCAACACTTTATTCTGTACTGTATTATATATTTATTATGTGCTTATATTGTAGACTTTGTTCTTGTATTATATCTTCTTCTGGTGTCTATATGCAGTAATTGTTCCATTTATAAGTTGATGTCTGGTATATTAATAATACTAGCAGTCACCGTTTTGCCCATTCATTGGTTCAGTGTCTACCTGCCCATTCCGTTTATGGTTTGCATTATCGGTCCTTCCATTCCTCATCCTCCTTCCCTCCCTTCTCCACCCCATTTTATCCCCCCCTCCCCTCCTTCACCTTTCATTCCCTCCCTCCCCCCCCCACCTCTCGTTTCACTTATATCATTATCGAGATTACGGGTTCATCATGTAGTCACTTATTAATATAAATATATATTCACTCTACACATACATGTTTTGCATATTTACACGTACACATGTTGGTTCTTTTCACTAAAACTGTTTAAGAAACTAAGAATTTAATTCAATTAGATACACTATCATTTTTCACATATCATATAATTCTTTACGGCTATTTACATTGACACTATGTTTCACTTTGTTTCAATTGCTGCATATGTATACAGTGTTTCTTGTATGTATTTTTTCATTTGCCCGATCAACAATCAGGTTATATTTTTCCCTTTCCCTCTTTTTTTTTTTTTTCTTTTATCATTACCATCCCATTTCCACTCTTTTGCACCGCATATTTCACCCTTTTCTTGTCGCTGGTTTCTCTCCACCTTTTTCCTTCTTGTACTCTACACTTGTTTCGGTATCCTTCTCCTATATTTTTGGGTTATTTCAACCTTCCTCCTTTTATTTTATTTTATTGTTCACAGCAATTTCGACACTGTGTTGCAGGTCTGGAGCGGTGTATGTGACCTGCTATCCAGCTTCAGCACCTTGGACAGAGACAGATCTGACTGGTGCTATATTTGTATTTGACGGCTGTTCTGAGGGGTTCAGCACGTTGGACAGCGATCTCTGCTTGCAGTGCTGTGTTGTGTTCTCCAGCATGTAGGACAGCAAGCGCTGTTCGTATGCTGTACTGTTACCTAGCAACGGGACGCTTGGTCCCGCTGCGTCCCGCTGCTGCTTTAACTGTTTGATTGGCAAGGATACTTTTACTTGTTTTGGGGTTTTAATAAATTGTTTCATTCTGGCCATTGTTAATATCAATTGCATTGATAAGCTTTTTTTGCAGCTCCCTGTTTCTCTGCCCTTGTTGGTGATGCCGCGTTGAGCGGGCGGGTGTTTCTTTACTCCCCGCCCGCTCGGCGTGGCTATACCGCTGGAGGCAGACAGGGGAGGAGGATATCCTGATCATTGGACTGCACGATGGGACGCCATCGTGGGTGGGCTGGATGTATCAGCGGCTGCCATTGGTGACTGCCGCTGAACACCTAACCACTCGATAGGGAACAGCTGGCAACTACTGGTGAGGAAGGGGTATTTAAGGCAATTTGGGGCATTTGGACACCAACCCCTGACGAAGCACGAGCGAAACGCGCGTCGGGTCAAGCAGAGGTCCCCCTTCCTGGTCCGGATCTCCTATTCATTTTGTACCATGTAGGTGTAGGTACATTGCTCAGTGTGCTATATGTACTTAGGACTGCATTCTAGATTTTTTTACTATTTACACTATGCATACGTGTCCATCTGTGCAAATGTATTATGCCTAGCACTTGCTTTAATAGTTTATACTTATGCACTTTAGCTGTATATAGGAGTCGATTGTGACCATATTTTACTATCTGGGGGTCGCTCTGCTTTTTTGTTCGGATTCCATTCTTGTTCGAGGTTTATGGTATTTTAATATATTTAATTGTCTGTATGTTGTCTCTGTGTCTAAATTAACTTCAATAAAGACTGTTTGTATTTTTCCAATTATCTGGTCGTGACTTGTTTCTTCTTCTGGGCTTTATATGTAATATGTGAGGAGTACATCAGGGCTTAATAGGATGCTGTAATAATGGGGTGAATGAATAATAAAATTAATATTCCATGGATTGGTGTAGTACGCTTTGAACCAATCCTTTAAGCACCGGACAGGTTTTTTGGGTATTGTACAGAATATCTGCGCTCCAGTATTGCCTAATCTTTGTCTTCATCACTAGCCCTATAAGCAGCACTACGCCTTAAAGCTTCCTCATCTCTGCTGCATCTACGGGGTCCACCTCTGGGGTCTAGCAAATAAATTATTTTTCTTGAACATTTTTTTTACTTTTTCTCACCTTTTTTTTTTTTACACTTACTAGGGGCAGGACCTAATAGGCTTCCATACCTGGCCAACCAGGAAGCCGTTGCTAGGCTTCCTGGTTGGCATAGCAACCATCGGCACCCGCGACCCCTCGTGGGAGGGGAGTGGGGTACAGAGGGAGCCCCTTCCCTTTATCAACCACTTCAATGCGGCGGATGCCATTGACAGCCGCATTGAAGGGGTTAGACGACGATCAGTGATATCTTTGATCACCGCCGTTGCAGCGGGATGTGAGCTGTATATTACAGCTGACACCCGATGAAATTAAAGCAAGCACAGCTCCTGTGCCCTCTTCATCTACATGACTGGTCTGGTACATGGGATTGCGGTAAGTCACTTGCAATGCCGACATATCAGACTCGTCATTTTGCGGGAAGGGGTTACATAGACTTGTGTAAAGCACTGACAGTAGCATTAGTGTCTCCCTGGCAACCAATGATGTGTGTTTTTCTCACCCCCCCTCACAACTGGCTTAGCCAATAATGTACAGAAGGCGGAGGCAAGGGCTATGTCTAGTGGCCACATGGGAGTTCTCATGTGGCTATTGACATCATCACTGCCCTGTAGCGCCTATTGGCCGGCTAGGAGGTATGGTCCTAACAAGGGGGGGAGCACACTAAATCAAAAAAGCTGGGAGTCACCAGTGGAGCAAGGCTGTTATCAATGCCAGACGTAGAGATGCTGCCCGGCGGAAGATCAATCTAACCAGAAGTTATAATATGTGCAAAAAGGATCCCTGATGACACTTTGCACAGTTGAAACGCGTAGGGTCTATTTGCCAACGCTGAGTCGGTAGGGGAAGTGTTTAGGGTCTGCAGTTAGCATTGGCTTATGCCTCTGAACACAAGACAGTGAGGGCTGTTATACAGGCTGACTGCTAGCAATGCCCCTAGAAGCACTCATTCTTTACTAGAGATATCCCTAGAGTGACTCACAGGTTTTCAAATTCTTATTAATAACACAGTTGGGACTATAGCTTTTTAAACAATAAAATTAAAAGTGAGTTTTAACCTCTTTATTTCTAACAGATGACCTTCATTTTTCAGTGAATATTTGTAATTATATCAATATCAGACCTTAAATAAATAACACTGTAGATAGTAATGTAGGGAATTCATACATTCTTATTAGTATCATCACAGATTAGTGTAAAAATAATACCAATTACGTCAATCTCAGGCATGGAAATTTCATAATTAGAATTTTGCCAAAGGAAAAAAAAAAATCAATGAAGAGCACAAATCAAAGAGTTTCCCTTTAGTTGAAAAGAATGTTATTAGAGTTCCATTGTCCACATTTCTATCAGAATAGATTATGCTGGTTGGCAGAAAAAGGAGTCACCGCGGGCGCTGCTGCACTTCAATGGAACCAAAATGCTTGGAAGGTTCAGACCGTAGGTAATAATGTACGGAAGAGTATGAGAATAAATGGAATTTATTGAAAATATGACTACGCGTTTCAATGCCGTACTGGCATCTTCATCAGGTCATGGATGAACAAACAAAAGTCACTGTTTAAATAGCCATGTTAATGTTGAAAAAAAACCGCCAATGTGAACGGGGTCAAGGTGTTTAAGTGACGTCATAGTTCAAAGTTCAAAATACACAGGACCGGAAAAACACACAAAAACAGTAAAAGTATGTCATATAATAAAAACAATAAAAATGAATAGAGAAAGAAGAGTTTAAAATGTATGAAAAGAGAACATAATGAAAACCTTGTAATTAAGAAGACTTGAAATGTAGTACATAATGTGTGCCGAAGCGACACGGAAAAAAAGGGCTGCCCGATAATATAGAATAATAATGTAAGTGAATACAGATATAGGTATGGACTACAAAATCCGGTGTATGGTACAAAGGTACTGACCTTTATGTACCAAAAACTATATAATTTACAGAATAATAACCTTAATGTCGGCAATAATTCAAAGCGGCGATATGCATATAAGAAAAATGGGAATAAAACAACCCACTAGTCAAGGCAGGCTAGATTTCAGAAATATTAAAAAGGCAAAATTGTATAGTAAATTAGAATATAAAACACTATATATAATATATATATATATATGAAAAAGATATATATATAAAAGGTAAAGGTGGCAATACATCGGCAATGGGAAAAAAATTATTTTCATAGTAAGAAATGTCAATATGAATAATAAAACAATAGAAAAAAAATAAAATGAATAAAATAAAATACAGAAGCTAACAGGAACTGTCAGGAAACGACAGAGAGGTAATAGCCTTATGAGTTAAAACAAAGTCGGAAAAGCCGATAAATTGTAATAGATGACCCAACGAAATAAAGAGAAAGCAATGTGTCATGAATGAAATTCAAAAAGGGAACGTAATGAATAATATATCTGAGGGGGGGAGCATCAAAAATGTATATGAAATTAACCGGTAACGTGGTAAACGGGTTATGTATAAAATAGTGATATATGTAGGAGATACACTGAATGTAAAGTCGGCAAGGCTGAAAAATTTATTAGGTGATACAGTGAAATCGATGTCATAGGTACAAAAATTTGAGATAATGAATAGGGGCATAAAGACAAAAAATGGTGATAATAATAATGAATGATAATAATAGAAAAAATAATAAAATGAAAAAAATAAATATAAATATAAAAAAAAATAAAATAAGAAACAAAATATAACGAAAAAGTAGCATCATAATGTGCAAGAAAATCAACAAAATATGAATAATATAACTGTGAAAATGAAAATAAATGAAAAATAAATAATAAATATAAATATAAAAGTCAATAATAATAAATTAAAAGAAACAAAAATATAACAGAAAAAGTAGCATCATAATGTACATGAAAATCACCAGAATAAGTATAATATGCATTCGTATACACAAAAATGTAATGATAAGTTAATAATCAATGATGTTTAACCACAGAAAACACAAAGTTAAATGATAAATAGTAAAATGATATACTAATCAAGAGTGGATTCGGATATATCATTAAGGCCATCCGGTTGGAGGGTCTTCATTTTAAAGATCCAGTAATTTTCACGCTGTTTAAGTTTACTGAACCGATTGTTAATGCTAAGTGGAATTTGCTCTATAGGCGTGATACGTATACTGCTAAACTGGCTGTTGTGCATGATGGAAAAATGTCGAGAGACACTATGTTTCAAAAAAACAGTGTTTATATTGAATCTGTGATTGTTGATCCTTGTACGTAAACATTGTGTAGTGCGACCGATGTATTGGAGATGACATGGACACTCCAACATATAAATAACAAACGAACTTCCACAGTTGAGAAAGCTATTAATATTAAAACATTCTTTAGTTACTGCAGATGTGTAGGTAGATGTTTTGTGGGTTATATTGGTACAACACATGCAACGCTGTCGACCACATTTGTAAGAACCAAGAGTCCTAGGGAGCAAAGAGGTGCAGAGTGCCATGGAATTTTTTATTTTACTGGGAGCTAAAATGTTTTTGAGGTATTTGGATCGTCTATAAGTGATGATAGGTCTATCGGGTAATTCTGTTTTTAAGAAAGGATCATTTTTCAGGATATGCCAGTGTTTATCAAGAACTTCTCAGATTTTTTTTACTTCCACTATTGAATGATGTGATAAAATTGTTACTAAAATTTTGTTTATTTTTCATTACCTTCTCATGTTGGACGCATGAATCTTGCGAGAGTAGAGCAGCTTTACGACGTGCCCCTTTAATGAGACTCAAAGGAAAATTCTTTTCCCTGAATCTTTTTTCTAATAGATTGCATTCCTCTATGAAATCAGAGTCTGTTGTACAATTCTTTCTCACCCTTCTAAATTGACCAAATGGGACATTTTTTATCCATGGGGGATAGTGGGCGCTGTTGAAGTTTAAATAGCTGTTGACATCGACAGTTTTGAAGTGAGTCCTTGTAGTAAATTTGTTAATACTGGTATCAAAAGCAATAGTCAGATCTAGGAAGTCAATAGACATTGTAGAAAAGGTATGTGTAAAGGATAATCCTAAACTATTCGTATTAAGGGACTCAATAAAGGATATAGCCTCAGTCTCATTGCCCAACCAGATGAAAAGAAGGTCGTCTATGTAACGCTTATAGAATAAAATTTTGCTTCTGAAGGGGTGATCATGATAAATATACTGGTCTTCTAAATGTCCCATATAAAGATTGGCATAGGATGGTGCGAACCTCGAGCCCATGGCACATCCTTTAATTTGACTATAAAATTTGTTATCAAAGCTAAATGAGTTATGATTCAAGATGAAATCAACACATTTGATTAAAAATTCGGTTTGTTTCTCAGACATACAGGTTTTGGTGGAAAGTGTCGCCCTAATGACCTCGAGACCTTTGGCATGGGGAATGTTACTATAAAGGGCCGTTACATCAGCAGTGAGAAAATTGATGGGGTACATAGAGTTAGTGACATTTATTGAGTGAAGTTCTCTTATTATTTGGGTGGAATCTCTGAGATATGAAGGTAGGCTAGTTACTAGAGGTTGAAGGTGAATATCAATGAAGTGTGAGAGATTACTGGTAAGGGACCCAATGCCCGATATGATAGGACGTCCAGGGGGATTAGTGATGGACTTATGTATCTTGGGGAGATGATATAGAAATGGCATATTAGGAAAGAGCACATTGAGAAAACCTCTTTCCTTCTTGGTAATGACTCCTTCATGAAAGGCTGTGTCTATTAGGTGAGTGTATTTGGGTATATGAGTGGGTAAGGGGTTAGTTTCTAATCTGACATAAAAACTATTATCATCCAAGATTCTATAGGATTCGCCCAAATATTTGTCTTTGTCCAAATCGTTTTGTCAGAAAGCTCACTCTGACTAGGCACTTTTCTATGACCAAACTGATCCCCATTTTTCCAGTACCAACTCCTGTTTCAGAACCCTCAATCACAACGATTCCCCCTGTAATCATTACCACTGATTTAAAGCCTAAATCAAGCTTTTATCCTCTACATCACCAAGGTTCTTTTTTAGAAACCTTTTCTGCTCTCGTAGGGAATGAATTTAGATCCCTTGACAAACCCATTAATACACCTGACAATCTGACCTATCAGGAAAGAAATTCCCTCAAGACACTCGCCAAAAATAATAATATAGTTATCCGTTCCGCTGATAAGGGAGGGGGAATTGTAATTATGGACAAAGACAAATATTTGGGCGAATCCTATAGAATCTTGGATGATAATAGTTTTTATGTCAGATTAGAAACTAACCCCTTACCCACTCATATACCCAAATACACTCACCTAATAGACACAGGCTTTCATGAAGGAGTCATTACCAAGAAGGAAAGAGGTTTTCTCAATGTGCTCTTTCCTAATATGCCATTTCTATATCATCTCCCCAAGATACATAAGTCCATCACTAATCCCCCTGGACGTCCTATCATATCGGGCATTGGGTCCCTTACCAGTAATCTCTCACACTTCATTGATATTCACCTTCAACCTCTAGTAACTAGCCTACCTTCATATCTCAGAGATTCCACCCAAATAATAAGAGAACTTCACTCAATAAATGTCACTAACTCTATGTACCCCATCAATTTTCTCACTGCTGATGTAACGGCCCTTTATAGTAACATTCCCCATGCCAAAGGTCTCGAGGTCATTAGGGCGACACTGTCCACCAAAACCTGCATGTCTGAGAAACAAACCGAATTTTTAATCAAATGTGTTGATTTCATCTTGAATCATAACTCATTTAGCTTTGATAACAAATTTTATAGTCAAATTAAAGGATGCACCATGGGCTCGAGGTTCGCACCATCCTATGCCAATCTTTATATGGGACATTTCGAAGACCAGTATATTTATCATGATCACCCCTTCAGAAGCAAAATTTTATTCTATAAGCGTTACATAGACGACCTTCTTTTCATCTGGTTGGGCAATGAGACTGAGGCTATATCCTTTATTGAGTCCCTTAATACGAATAGTTTAGGATTATCCTTTACACATACCTTTTCTACAATGTCTATTGACTTCCTAGATCTGACTATTGCTTTTGATACCAGTATTAACAAATTTACTACAAGGACTCACTTCAAAACTGTCGATGTCAACAGCTATTTAAACTTCAACAGCGCCCACTATCCCCCATGGATAAAAAATGTCCCATTTGGTCAATTTAGAAGGGTCAGAAAGAATTGTACAACAGACTCTGATTTCATAGAGGAATGCAATCTATTAGAAAAAAGATTCAGGGAAAAGAATTTTCCTTTGAGTCTCATTAAAGGGGCACGTCGTAAAGCTGCTCTACTCTCGCAAGATTCATGCGTCCAACATGAGAAGGTAATGAAAAATAAACAAAATTTTAGTAACAATTTTATCACATTATTCAATAGTGGAAGTAAAAAAATCCGAGAAGTTCTTGATAAACACTGGCATATCCTGAAAAATGATCCTTTCTTAAAAACAGAATTACCCGATAGACCTATCATCACTTATAGACGATCCAAATCCCTCAAAAACATTTTAGCTCCCAGTAAAATAAAAAATTCCATGGCACTCTGCACCTCTTTGCTCCCTAGGACTCTTGGTTCTTACAAATGTGGTCGACAGTGTTGCATGTGTTGTACCAATATAACCCACAAAACATCTACCTACACATCTGCAGTAACTAAAGAATCTTTTAATATTAATAGCTTTCTCAACTGTGGAAGTTCGTTTGTTATTTATATGTTGGAGTGTCCATGTCATCTCCAATACATCGGTCGCACTACACAATGTTTACGTACAAGGATCAACAATCACAGATTCAATATAAACACTGGTTTTTTGAAACATAGTGTCTCTCGACATTTTTCCATCATGCACAACAGCCAGTTTAGCAGTATACGTATCACGCCTATAGAGCAAATTCCACTTAGCATTAACAATCGGTTCAGTAAACTTAAACAGCGCGAAAATTACTGGATCTTTAAAATGAAGACCCTCCAACCGGATGGCCTTAATGATATATCCGAATCCACTCTTGATTAGTATATCATTTTACTATTTATCATTTAACTTTGTGTTTTCTGTGGTTAAACATCATTGATTATTAACTTATCATAACATTTTTGTGTATACGAATGCATATTATATTTATTCTGGTGATTTTCATGTACATTATGATGCTACTTTTTCTGTTATATTTTTGTTTCTTTTAATTTATTATTATTGACTTTTATATTTATATTTATTATTTATTTTTCATTTATTTTCATTTTCACAGTTATATTATTCATATTTTGTTGATTTTCTTGCACATTATGATGTTACTTTTTCGTTATATTTTGTTTCTTATTTTATTTTTATTTACATTTATATTTATTTTTTTCATTTTATTATTTTTTCTATTATTATCATTCATTATTATTATCACCATTTTTTGTCTTTATGCCCCTATTCATTATCTCAAATTTTTGTACCTATGACATCGATTTCACTGTATCACCTAATACATTTTTCAGCCTTGCCGACTTTACATTCAGTGTATCTCCTACATATATCACTATTTTATACATAACCCGTTTACCACGTTACCGGTTAATTTCATATACATTTTTGATGCTCCCCCCCTCAGATATATTATTCATTACGTTCCCTTTTTGAATTTCATTCATGACACATTGCTTTCTCTTTATTTCGTTGGGTCATCTATTACAATTTATCGGCTTTTCCGACATTGTTTTAACTCATAAGGCTATTACCTCTCTGTCATTTCCTGACAGTTCCTGTTAGCTTCTGTATTTTATTTTATTAATTTTTTTTTTATTTTTTTTCTATTGTTTTATTATTCATATTGACATTTCTTACTATGAAAATAATTTTTTTTCCATTGCCGATGTATTGCCACCTTTACCTTTTATATATATATATATATCTTTTTCATATATATATATATTATATATAGTGTTTTATATTCTAATTTACTATACAATTTTGGCTTTTTAATATTTCTGAAATCTAGCCTGCCTTGACTAGTGGGTTGTTTTATTCCCATTTTTCTTATATGCATATCGCCGCTTTGAATTATTGCCGACATTAAGGTTATTATTCTGTAAATTATATAGTTTTTGGTACATAAAGGTCAGTACCTTTGTACCATACACCGGATTTTGTAGTCCATACCTATATCTGTATTCACTTACATTATTATTCTATATTATCGGGCAGCCTTTTTTTCCGTGTCGCTTCGGCACACATTATGTACTACATTTCAAGTCTTCTTAATTACAAGGTTTTCATTATGTTCTCTTTTCATACATTTTAAACTCTTCTTTCTCTATTCATTTTTATTGTTTTTATTATATGACATACTTTTACTGTTTTTGTGTGTTTTTCCGGTCCTGTGTATTTTGAACTTTGAACTATGACGTCACTTAAACACCTTGACCCCGTTCACATTGGCGGGTTTTTTTCAACATTAACATGGCTATTTAAACAGTGACTTTTGTTTGTTCATCCATGACCTGATGAAGATGCCAGTACGGCATTGAAACGCGTAGTCATATTTTCAATAAATTCCATTTATTCTCATACTCTTCCGTACATTATTACCTACGGTCTGAACCTTCCAAGCATTTTGGTTCCATTGAAGTGCAGCAGCGCCCGCGGTGACTCCTTTTTCTGCCAACCAGCATAACCTTCGCGGTCGTTCATTTGAATCACCGGTCCCGAGTCCTGGCAGCAGTTGTACCTTTATTCTTTATTGCCTCCTACCATCCGTTACCAGGTGAGTACCACTCTTCTTTTACACCACTCCATACCTGGGTAACCTGCACTATGTGGCGCCGTGTTTTTTGCTTTTTCTTATCAGAATAGATTAACAGGAGGAACGAGTGTCTAATAAAATAAAGCTACATATTCTTTATCCTCAAAAGCATCTCGCTTTGAAACATATCTCCAATTTATCTAAGATGGCATCATTTCAGAACTTATCTCTCTATTTTTCTGCTAATCATATTACATGAAGCAACAAGATTATACCAGTACATACTTTTGGATAAAAGAGGAAAACAATATTTATATCTGTTGCCTGTCATCTCCTGATGCTGCTAATAAGAAGACAGAAAGCTGTGAAAGTACTTTAAAGTAGAGAGTGGAATTAGACTGAGCATTTCACATCTGTAAGATATAAAGAAAATCATTAAGTTGCAATATATATTATATATATATATATATATATATATATATATATATATATATATATATATATATATACATATACATACATACAGTGAAGGAAATAAGTATTTGATCCCTTGCTGATTTTGTAAGTTTGCCCACTGTCAAAGTCTAGAATTTTTAGGCTAGGGTAATTTTACCAGTGAGAGATAGATTATATTTAAAAAAAAAAAGAAAATCACATAGTCAAAATCATATATATTTATTTGCATTGTGCACAGAGAAATAAGTATTTGATCCTTTTGGCAAACAAGACTTAATACTTTTTGGCAAAACCCTTGTTGGCAAGCACAGCAGTCAGACGTTTTTTGTAGTTGATGATGAGGTTTGCACACATGTTAGATGGAATTTTGGCCCACTCCTCTTTGCAGATCATCTGTAAATCATTAAGATTTCGAGGCTGTCGCTTGGCAACTCGGATCTTCAGCTCCCTCCATAAGTTTTCGATGGGATTAAGGTCTGGAGACTGGCTAGGCCACTCCATGACCTTAATGTGCTTCTTTTTGAGCCACTCCTTTGTTGCCTTGGCTGTATGTTTCGGGTCATTGTCATGCTGGAAGACCCATCCACGAGCCATTTTTAATGTCCTGGTGGAGGGAAGGAGGTTGTCACTCAGGATTTGACGGTACATGCCTCCATCCATTCTCCCATTGATGCGGTGAAGTAGTCCTGTACCCTTAGCAGAGAAACACCCCCAAAACATAATGTTTCCACCTCCATGCTTGACAGTGGGGACGGTGTTCTTTGGGTCATAGGCAGCATTTCTCTTCCTCCAAACACGGCGAGTAGAGTTAATGCCAAAGAGCTCAATTTTAGTCTCATCTGACCACAGCACCTTCTCCCAATCACCCTCAGAATCATCCAGATGTTCATTTGAAAA
Organism: Rhinoderma darwinii; assembly: GCF_050947455.1. Classification (NCBI taxonomy): domain Eukaryota; kingdom Metazoa; phylum Chordata; class Amphibia; order Anura; family Rhinodermatidae; genus Rhinoderma; species Rhinoderma darwinii. The sequence goes on from NC_134687.1 coordinate 143,906,657, forward strand.
CTTCAGACGGGCCTGTACATGTGCCTTCTTGAGTAGGGGGACCTTGCGGGCACTGCAGGATTTTAATCGATTACGGCGTAATGTGTTACCAATGGTTTTCTTGGTGACTGTGGTCCCAGCTGCCTTGAGATCATTAACAAGTTCCCCCCTGTGTAGTTTTTGGCTGAGCTCTCACCTTCCTCAGGATCAAGGATACCCCACGAGGTGAGATTTTGCATGGAGCCCCAGATCGATGTTGATTGACAGTCATTTTGTATGTCTTCCATTTTCTTACTATTGCACCAACAGTTGTCTCCTTCTCACCCAGCATCTTACTTATGGTTTTGTAGCCCATTCAAGCCTTGTGCAGGTCTATGATCTTGTCCCTGACATCCTTAGTAAACTCTTTGGTCTTGCCCATGTTGTAGAGGTTAGAGTCAGACTGATTAATTGAGTCTGTGGACAGGAGTCTTTTATACAGGTGACCATTTAAGACAGCCGTCTTTAATGCAGGCACCAAGTTGATTTGGAGCGTATAACTGGTCTGGAGGAGGCTGAACTCTTAATGGTTGGTAGGGGATAAAATACTTATTTCTCTGTGCACAATGCAAATATATATATATAATTTTGACTATGTGATTTTTTTTTTTTTTTTATATATAATCTATCTATCACTGGTAAAATTAACCTAGCCTAAAAATTCTAGCCTGTTCATGTCTTTGACAGTGGGCAAACTTACAAAATCAGCAAGGGATCAAATACTTATTTCCTTCACTGTATACATATATATATATATATATATATATATAAAAACATACACACACACACACACACACACACACACACACACACAGCAGAGATAGATAGATAGATAGATAGATAGATAGATAGATAGATAGATAGATAGATAGATAGATAGATAGATAGATAGATAGATAGTGGAAGTCAAAGTTAATATATTAGACTGAAATTTAGACGAGTGCTCCAACAGACGCTCACGCCAGGAACTTTATCCAGCATCCTAATCAGGAGATTTCATACCGATATATATAGAGAGAGGAGAAATAACACACAGATGCTGCTGATATGCTCTAAATACTCCTCTGGGGGTTTATTGCCAAACTCAATATTATCATTCAGAAGGGGTGTAGACTTGAGGTTTTAACAAAAAACAAGCCCTCATACAGCTTTGTGGAAGTAAAAATATAACAGTTATGGCTTTTGGAAGGCGGAGAAAAAAAAATGAAAATTGGCCTTAAGGGGGTTAAAAGATTTGTAAAAATGACCATATACTGCAATACATTAGCATTGCAGTATATTATCTAACGATTGCTGGTTCAAGTCCCCTAGAGAGACTAATAAAAAAAACATTAACATAACGTTTTTTTTAATGTATAAAATAATATATATATATATTAACCCCTTCGGGACAGAGCCTGTTTTGGCCTTGTGGACGCAGCCGATTTTTTTAAAATCTGACATGCGGCACTTTATGTGGTAATAACTTGGGAATGCTTCTACCTATTCAAGCGATTCTGAGATTGTTTTCTCATCACATATTGTACTTTATGTTAGTGGAAAAATTTGATCAATTAATTTAGTATTTGTTTGTGAAAAACACCAAACTTTAGAAAAACAAATACATAAAATCCTAGAACAATGTCATAACGGGCTAAGTCGTGTCCACAAGGAACACCTTCCCTTTTGTAAGAATTGGGCCTCTCCAAAATTAATGCCATACAGAAGAAACAGAGTACAAAGCCATATATATAAAAAAACAAACATTTTATTCACATATAGGTTAGACAAACAGTTAAAAAATGGTATCAAACAGAGAAGACTCTATAAATATTCACATGACTAGAGATGAGCGAACCGGGACAACCGAACCCGGTTTCGGTCCGAACTTCCGGTAAAGTTCGGTTTGCAGCGAATCCGAACTTCACCGGGTTCGGCCGAACCCGTTTTGACCGAACCCGGTCAAAAACATTATACAAATCGGCAGCCACTTATCTCTATCAATCACTGATAGAGAAAAGAGGCTGCTGATTAAAAATAAAATAAAAAGCATTTCATACGTACCCGGTCGTTGTCTTAGTGACGAGTCCCTCTTCTTCCTCCAGTCCGACCTTTTCTGACGCGGCAGCCTGTGATTGGCTGCAGAGGCCTCTGCAGCCTGTGATTGGCTGCAGAGGCCGCGGCAGCCTGTGATTGGCTGCAGCGCTCACAAGGCTGCATCGTCATCAAGGAATGTCGGGCCGGATGTCGAGAGGGACGCGTCACCAAGGCAACGGCCAGGAGACCGGACTGGAGGAAGCAGAAAGTTCTCGGTAAGTATGAACGTCTTTTTTTTTACAGGTACTGTGATCGGTAGTCACTGTCCATGGTACTGAAACAGTTACTGCCGATCAGTTAACTCTTTCAGCACCCTGAACAGTGACTATTTAGTGTATGTGCACACACACTAATTACGTCCGTAAATGACGGACGTATTTCGGCCGCAAGTACCGGACCGAACACAGTGCAGGGAGCCGGGCTCCTAGCATCATACTTATGTACGATGCTAGGAGTCCCTGCCTCTCTGCAGGACAACTGTCCCGTACTGTAATCATGTTTTCAGTACGGGACAGTAGTTCCACGGAGAGGCAGGGACTCCTAGCATCGTACATAAATATGATGCTAGGAGCCCGGCTCCCTTCAGGGTGTTCGGTCCGGTACTTGCGGCCGAAATACGTCCGTCAATTACGGACGTAATTAGTGTGTGTGCACATACCCTTACTGACGTCGCCTAGCAACGCTGCCGTAATGACGGGTGCACACATGTAGCCACCCGTCATTACGGGGCCTCATGCACACGACCATAAAAACACCCGTTATCACGGGTCGTAATTACGACCCGAAATAGCGGGCCCATAGACTTCTGTTAGCCACGGGTACCTTCCCGTTTTCTCACGGGAAGGTGCCCGTGCCGTTAAAAAGATAGAACATGTTCTATTTTTTTATTTTACGGGCCGTGCTCGTAATTACGACTCGTAAGTACGAGCACGGCCGGCCGGCCACGGGCAGCCGGCCGCTTTTGCGAACCGTGCTGTCATTATAATTATAGCAGCACGGCCCGTAAAATAGAAAAATAGAACATGTTCTATTTTTTTAACGGCACGGGCACCTTCCCGTGAGAATACGGAAAGGTACCCGTGGGTAACAGAAGTCTATGAGCCCGTTATTGCGGGTCGTAATTACGACCCGCAATAACGGGTGTTTTTACGGTCGTGTGCATGATGGGAGCACGGCTCGGAAAAACGAACGGCTGCCCGTGCTCATCTCCTGAAATAATCTGTGCTGCCTTAAACTCTGTGGACAGGTCAGGATCCTGTTTCTTTTAAATGCTGCTAGGGAACCCGCTCGATCCACTATATAAGGCTACGCTACAGTGCAGCATTTAAAAGAAACAGGATCCTGACCTGTCCACAGAGTTTAAGGCAGCACAGAGTATTTCAGGAGATGAGCGTGCAGATTCAGTGCTGTTGTGAACTCTGCTCTTACCATTACGTAGCTCTCAGTCTGTTATCTCTCCTCCACTCCTGTCCTCAAGAACACCTTCACATGATTGGCAAGTCACCACGTAATGGTAAGAGCAGAGTTCACAGCAGCACAGAGTATTTCAGGAGATGAGCGTGCGGATCTTGTGCGTGGTGGTGACTTGCCAATCATGTGAACGTGTTATAGAGGACAGGAGTGGAGGAGATGTAACAGACTGAGCTACGTAATGGTAAGAACAGAGTTCACAGCAGCACAGAGTATTTCAGGAGAGGAGCGTGCAGATTCAGTGCTGCTGTGAACTCTGCTCTTACCATTACGTAGCTCAGTCTGTTACCTCTCCTCCACTCCTGTCCTCAATAACACCTTCACGTGATTGGCAAGTCACCACCCCGCACAAGATCCGCACGCTCATCTCCTGAAATACTCTGTGCTGCTGTGAACTCTGCTCTTACCATTACGTGGTGACTTGCCAATCATGTGAAGGTGTTCTGGAGGACAGGAGTGGAGGAGAGGTAACAGACTGAGAGCTACGTAATGGTAAGAGCAGAGTTCGCAGCAGCACTGAATCTGCACGCTCATCTCCTGAAATACTCTGTGCTGCCTTAAACTCTATGGACAGGTCAGGATCCTGTTTCTTTTAAATGCTGCACTGTAGCGCAGCCGTATATAGTGGATCGAGCGGGTTCCCCAGCAGCATTTAAAAGAAACCGTGTTTGTGTATGTGTGTGTTTGTGTATATATGTGTGTTTGGGTATGTGACTTTGTCTGTTTTTGTTTTTATATGTGTGTGTGTGTGTATATATGGGTGTGTTTGTGTATATGTGTTTTGTGTATATGTTTGTGTATATATGGGTGTATTTGTGTATATGTTTGTGTGTAGATGTTTGTGTGTGTTTTTGTATGTGTATATGGGTGTGTGTTTGTGTGTATATATGGGTGTGTTTGTGTATATGTGTTTGTGTATATGTGTGTTTGGGTATGTGTGTTTTTGTTTGTATATGTGTTTGTGTATATGTGTTCGTGTATGTGTGTATAACTGTGTGTGTGTGTGTTTGGATATGTGTGTTTTTGTTTGTATATGTGTGAGTTTGTGTATATGTGCGTGTTTGTCTGTTTATGTGTGTGTGTATATCTTGTTGTGTTTGTGTATATATGTGTGTGTCTGTGTATGGTTGTTTGTTTGTGTGTGCGTGTATATATGTGTGTAGGTGAGTAGAAGTATTGGTATTGTTCACATTGATAACTGTTTTTTTATGTTGTTGCAGATTTTGATGTACCGATTGGACTACATCTACGATTCGTTGGACTACTGCGTAGATCTGCGTTTTTTCAAATTTTAATAAAATGGTTAACGAGGGTTTTGTTGGGGATTTCTTATTTCAATAAAAAAGAATTGTCTTTGTGTTTTTTTTTTCAAACTTTATTAGTGCCTAGATAATGGCAGTTGGCTGATTGACAGCGTCCATTATTAAGGCGGTACTTAGTGTTAGCCGGTGCAGAGGCTAGCACTAACCACCCATTATTACCCCGGTACCCACCACCACCAGGGGTGCCGGGAAGAGCTTGGTACGATCCAGTACCCGACCATCTGTTGTGATGGTCGGGTACTGGGGCGGCCGTAGGCTGGTATTATGAGGCTGGGAAGGGCCAAAATCAGTGGACCTTCCCACCCTTGTAATGCTAGGCTGCTGCTGCTGTGTTGTATCGGGCTGGTTATAAAAATGGGGGGGACCCCCACGTCGTTTTTTTTTTGGAATTTAACAAATTTAGCAATAGACGGGTCCCCCACATTTTTAATAACCAGCCATATACAAGGCCGCAGCAGTCTGGCATTACATGGGTGGGAAGGGCCACTGGTTTTGTCCATTCCCAGGCTAATAACACTGTGTTGTATGTGGCTGGTTATGAGAAATTGGGTGGAACCCCATGTCTTTTTTAAAAAAAAAATGTAAATAAATAAATAATTTAAAAAAATGACGTGGGGTCCCCCCCACTTTTATAACCAGCCAGATACAACACAGCAGCAGCAGCCTAGCATTACAAGGGTGGGAAGGTCCACTGTTTTTGGCCCTTCCCAGCCTCATAATACCAGCCTGCGGCCGCCCCAGGGCCCGACCATCACAACAGATGGTCGGGTACTGGATCGTACCTGGCTCTTCCCGGCACCCCTGGTGGTTTTGGGTACCGGGGTAATAATGGTGGTTAGTGTTAGCCTCTGCACCGGCTAACACTAAGCCTCGCATTAGTAATGGATGTTGTCACTCAGACAGCGGCCATTACTAAAGTGGTAATAATAAAATTTGAAAAGAAAAAGACAAAGATATAGATAAAATATTTTATTGAAATAAAGCACCCCCAACACAACCCTCATTAACCATTTTATTGTAGAAAAAAAACCGTCATCGAAGTAGTCCTCGAAACCGACGTAGTCCAAACACCAAACCTGTAAAAAAATAAAATAATGAAATAAAACATGTTGTAGGCTTAGATTCAGTTTAATGTGTGATACTGACTGTTATACCATGTATAGAAGCCTGCCGCAAAGTTGACTTAGATACAGGGCGCCAGCAGACAGTATCATACATGGCCATACATACATATATACAAATATACATACATATATACAAACATACATACATATATACAAGCATGCACATATATACATGCAAATATACATACATGCAAACATACACACATATATACATGCAAACTATCATACATACATGCATACACACACACATGAAAACATACATACATACAAACAAACATGCAAAGATACATACATACATATATACAAGCATGCACAAATATACATGCAAACATAAATACATGCAAACATAATTACATACATGCACATATATATAAACATACATGCAAACATACATGCAAAAATAAAAACATGCAAACATACATACATGCACATATATACATACATACATGACAACATACATACAAACATACATGACAACATACATACATGCAAACATACATACATGCAAACATACATACACACATGCAAACATATATACATGCAAATATACATACAAACATGCACATGTATACATACATGCCAACATACATGCAAACATACATGCACATATATACATACATACATGACAACATACATACATGCAAATATACATACATACACACATGCACATATATACATACATGCCAACATACATGCACATATATACATACATGACAACATACATACATACATGACAACATACATACATATATATATATACACACATGCAAATATACATACATTCATGCAAACATACATGCAAACATACATACATACATACAAATATACATACACACATGCACATATATACATACATGACAACATACATACATACATGACAACATACATGCAAAAATACATACATGCAAACATACATACATGCAAATATATACATGCAAATATACATACAAACATGCACATATATACATACATGCCAACATACATGCAAACATACATGCACATATATACATACATACATGACAACATACATACATACATACATACATACATGCCAACATACATACATGCCAAAAAATAATAATAATACGTTCATACTTACTTTCCTCCTGTCCGGCCTCCAGCGATGACGTTTCATTCATGTCGCCGCTGCAGCCTGTGATTGGCTGCAGAGGCGGTCACGTGGGATGAAGCGTCATCCTGACGTGCGTGACCGCCACTACAGCCTGTGATTGGCTGCATCGGCGAAAGGGATGAAACGTCATCGCTGGAGGCCGGACAGGAGGAAAGTAAGTACGAACGTATAATTTTTATTTTTTTATTACATTTAAATGGTATTTTCCGCGCGCCGAGCATGTACTGTGAAGGTTGCTGAAAGAGTTAGTGCAGCCCATTAACTCTATCAGCACCCTGGACAGTAGCATGCTCGGCGCACGTAAGTGACAGGTTCGGTCAGAACTAGTTCGGTCCGAACCGAACTTTTTTGTGAAATTCGGCGAACTAGCCGAACCGAACTTTTGATAAGTTCGCTCATCTCTACACATGACCATAGCAGAGTAGCAGACCTATACTCAGACATAATATATTGTGTTCTATATACAAGTACTATAGGTAGCGATATCCTATCCCAAAAAGTGCAAGTGCATATACTTTGGACAAAAAGCAGTCCATATAATGGGAGGAAAGGTCAAAGCCATCAAGAATAAACCAGCACCTTACCCATCTCAATGGTCCTGCAAGTCTGCATGTCATGTGTTGGAGCCCCTACACGAACACATGACATGCAGACTTGCAGGACCATTGAGATGGGTAAGGTGCTGTTTTATTCCTGATACTATTGGCCTTTCCTCCCTTTATATGGACTGCTTTTTGTCCTAAGTATATGCATTTGCACTTTTTGGGATACGATATCGCTACTTTCAGGCCACTGCACTACCTATAGTACTTGTATGTAGAACACAATATATTATGTCTGAGTATAGGTCTGCTACTCTGCTATGGTCATGTGAATATTTAAAGAGTTTTCTCTGTTTGATACCATTTTTTAACTGTTTGTCTAACCTATATGTGAATAAAATTGTTATTTTTTACAAACTTTAGAAAAAATTTGCAAAAATTAGCATTTTTCTAAATTTAAATTTATCTGCTTGTAAAACAGATAGCAATACCACAGAAAATAGTTACTAATTAACATTTCCCATATGTCTACTTTATGTTGGCATCGTTTTTTGAACTTCCTTTTTCTTTTTCTAGGACGTTACAAAGCTTAGAACTTTAGCAGCAATTTCTCACATTTTCAAGAAAATTTCCAAAACCAAGTTCAGTTCTGAAGTGGCTTTGAGGGCCTTATATATTAGAAAACCCCATAAGTCACCCAGTTTTAAAAATGGCACCCCCAAAGTTTTCAAAACAGCATTTAGAAAGTCTCTTAACCCTTTAGATGTATCACACGAATTAAAGCAAAGTAGAGGGGAAATGTACAAATTAATTTTTTTTGTCAGAAAATGCATTTTAATCAATTTTTTTCTGTAATACAAGACGCTTTAACAGAAAAACGCAACTCAATATTTATTGCCCAGATTCTGCAGTTTTTGGAAATATCCCACATGTGGCCCTAGTGTGCTAATGGACTGAAGCACGGGCCTCAGAAGCAAAGGAGCAACTAGAGGATTATGAGGCCTCCTTTTTATTAGAATATATTTTAGGCACCATGTCAGGTTTGAAGAAGTCTTGTGGTGCCAAAACAGTGGAAACACCCCCAAAAAGACACCATTTGGCAAACTACACCTCTCAAGGAATTCATCAAGTGATATAGTGAGCACTTTAACCCCACAGGTTTTTTGCTGAATTTAGTGGAATTAGTCCGTAAAAATTAAAATCTAAAGTTTTTCCAATAAAACGTAGAAGTTTTCAATTTTTACAAGGAATAAAGAAGAAAAAGTGCCCCAAGATTTGCAAAGCAATTTCTCCTGATTATGGCAATACCCCATATGTGGTAATAAATGGTTGTTTGAACACAGGCAGGGCTCAGAAGGAAAGCAGCACTATTTGACTTTTGGAGCTCAAGTTTGCTGGATTGTTTTTTGGGTGTCATGTCGCATTTGCAAAGCCCCTGAGGGACCAAAACAGTGGACATCCTCCAGAAGTGACCCAATTGGTAAACTACAGCCTTTTGAGCATTTTGATACCATAGGTTTTTTGCTGAATTTAGTGTAATTTGGCAGTGAAAACTTCTATAGTTTTTTATTCTTTTTTTTTACAGCGTTTACCGTGCGCTATTAATTACATATTTAATTTATTCTGCGGGTCGATGCGATTACGGCAATACCATATGTATATAGGTTTTTTATGTTTTACGGTGTTTGCACGATAAAATCACAGTTTTATAAAAATTATTTAGTTTTTGGGTACATGCGACTTTTTGATCCCTATCTATAAAAAATTTTGGGAGCTGAAGTGACTAAAAATAGCGATTCCTGGATTGTTTTTATTTTATTTTTTAAATGGCGGTCACCGTGCGGGATAAATTACATTATATTTTTTATAGTTCAGGCTGTTATGGTCGCGGCGATACCAATTATGCATAGTTTATTTATTTTTATTATTTTTTTTATACTAATAAAGGACTTTATAAGGGAAAAAGGGCAATTTTAAATGTTATTATTTTAAAATTTTACTTTTTGTAACTTTTTTTTTTAGTCCCACTAGGGACTTGAAGATCCAACTGTCGGATTGTTGTTATAATACACTGCAATGCTTATGTATTGCAGGGTATTATACCTGTCAGTTTCAGACTCACTGGGGGCATATTAGGTCCTAATCGCCTTCCATAGATGGCAGACCAGAAACCTTTGTTAGGCTTCCGGTTGCCATAGCAACAATCGGCCCCCGCAATCCCCCTGCGTCGTGCCGATGTTGCTATAACAACATAAATGTGGCGGTCGCTATTGATTGCCGTATTTAAAAAGGCTCTGTCACCAGATTTTGCAACCCCTATCTCCTATTGCAGCAGATCGGCGCTGCAATGTAGATAAGAGTAACGTTTTTTTTTTTTTTTAAACGAGCATTTTTGGCCAAGTTATGACCATTTTTGTATTTATGCAAATGAGGCTTGCAAAAGTCCAACTGGGCGTGTTTAAAGTAAAAGTCCAACTGGGCTTGTATTGTGTTCGTTACATCGGGGCGTGTTTACTTCTTTTACTAGCTGGGCGTTCTGACGAGAAGTATCATCCACTTCTCTTCAGAACGCCCAGCTTCTGGCAGTGCACAGACACAGCGTGTTCTCGAGAGATCACGCTGTGTCGTCACTCACTTCCTGCCCCAGGTCCTGCATCGTGTCGGACGAGCAAGGACACATCGGCACCAGAGGCTACAGTTGATTCTGCAGCAGCATCGACGTTTGCAGGTAAGTCGATGTAGCTACTTACCTGCAAACGCTGATGCTGCTGCAGAATCAACTGTAGCCTCTGGTGCCGATGTGGCCGACACGATGCAGGACCTTGGGCAGGAAGTAAGTGACGACACAGCATGATCTCTCGAGAACACGCTGTGTCTGTGCACTGCCAGAAGCTGGGCGTTCTGAAGAGAAGTGGATGATACTTCTCGTCAGAACGCCCAGCTAGTAAAAGAAGTAAACACGCCCAGATGTAACACACATAATACACGCCCAGTTGGACTTTTACTGTATACACGCCCAGTTGTACTTTTGCAAGCCTCATTTGCATAAATACAAAAATGGTAATAACTTGGCCAAAAATGCTTGATTTTTAAAAATAAAAACGTTACTGTAATCTCCATTGCAGTGCCTATCTGCTGCAATAGTAGATAGGGGTTGCAAAATCTGGTGACAGAGCCTCTTTAAGGGGTTAATCGGCAGAGATCACGGCTGTGATCTGACCCGATGTTTTCCCCCAGTACTAAGGCTGCTAGTAGTAGCCCGTTCTGGGAGATGCCAGGCTGTGGGGAGTGCCTGCGTGCTCTGTTAGGAGCACACGTAGATTAACGGGCTGCATGCACAAGGACCAGTGCTGCAGCCCGTTAATCTACGTGGGGTGGTCGGGAAGGGGTTAAACCACCACTATTTTTCCCCTATAGTAATGTAAAAAAATAAAAAAAATAACATAAAGGGTATCGATGCATCCATTAAAACCTGGACTATTCTAATATAACATTATTTAACCCACACTGTAAAAGTGATAAAACATTATAATATATAAGTTTATAGAATAAAGTTAACGTCATTGATACCACTATGTCGATGGAAAAATAAAAAAGTTATGGCTTTTGAAAGGCGAAGAGGAAAAACTGAAAATTAAAAAACTAAAATTGGCTGCATCTTCAAGGGGTTAATGACCGCTGTGAAAAGGCGTATGGCTGTCATTAAGGGGTTAAAGAGAACTTATCACTAGGGACATATAAGTTTTTTAGAATTCACAAATAGCCCCCACAAAATAAAAGATTTTCTGAATATCACAAAACAAAAAGTAAAAAAAAAGGTTTATGTGCCACGTGCACAATATGTGAGTAGGCTAACTCACCTCAGTAGTCGGCACCAAATTTCCTGTCCGGATATTGCCATCATGCCCATCGCCACCCACATGATCTTTCCATAAACTCTGGTGGCATTCAGTGTAAAAACAGGAGATCTCGCCATACAGTGGCATGCATCGGAGGTATACATCGAGAAATACATATGACGTATTCTTGTCTGATAATGACCAGTTCTCAAATGTAATCAGTCATGAAAAAAGCGTTTGTTTATTCTAGAAAAATACTTCCATGTTTTAATGTCTTATTACAAATTATTTTAGTTATTCACCTTTTGTGTATTTTGAGAAGCTAAGTAGAAAAACATTCCATAAACTACTTTGAGATAGAGCACAGTATTAAAATGCTGCCGACAAACAGTATACAGAGAGCAAGCAGCTGTTTGAAGCAACACATTAAGAAGATTACAGTGTTTAGAAGCTCAGTGGGTAACAAAATATTGTGATTTTTTATCTTGATTTCCTTGTCAGAAATAATTAGAGAAATATATGAATGGGTTAGCACTTGCATTAACTTGTCAATCCTTAGCAGGTTGCAAATAGCCTAAAGAATGCAAGCATCACTTACTCTGGATCTCATTCAGAAAGGACTTCAGGCAGACCCAATCCAGCTGTATGGCTAAAAATATTCCTCTTTTATTATTCAGTTAGCTTCGGCATTGTTCTTATTTTAAAAAAAAATGCAGGATTAAATTACATCGATATTAATTAAAACAATAATAATAATCTTTACTTTTATAGCGCCAACATATTCCACAGTGCTTTACAATTGGAGAAGTAAATAAACAAGCAAAATGCAAGTAATAAAAACAATAAACAGAGAAATGAGACAAAAGGAGAGAGGTGCCTGCCTATAAGCGATCACAATCTAAATGGAAGAGGGGGAGTTACACAATAGGTACATGGTGCTAATTTTGTCCCGGGCGCCGGACCCTTGTGTTGGAACTGTGAATATAAATGAAGCTGCAGGAACCAGGCACTCAGGCAGTATCTCAGCCAATATGGGTATAAAGCGCAGAGTAATGGGACAAGTGTAGCTAGTTTAGGACAGGGTGGCGTGGATATATCTTCGACCAAATAAGTTTGTGTGCGGGCCATGGACAGTTGCATAGCAATGGGACCTGGAGGGAATTAAACTTGTAGGGGGCCCGCCCCAGTTTTCTACAGATTGCCACATCAAGCAGCCTGTGCCACGCTGTATACAAGGTTCTTAAGCCGAGCAGCATCTGGACTTTGCATGTGTTGCGGCACAGACCTGATGTGGCAGCCTGAGGTAATCCGGATGGGCCACCTGGAGACAAGAGAAGATAGAGGAGTGTTGATTGAAGGCTTTTTTTTTTATGGGGTGGATATGATTTTGTGGGGGACTGATTTGGTGTGCACAGGGCCCAGCACTGAATGATATGCCCGTGGCCATAGACTGTGGCTATGTGACAGAGACCTCCTGAAGTAATACGTTTGCAAAGTACACTTATATAGGAACTACACTTTCATTAGAACTTTTGATATGTCATAGAGAGATATCAAAAGTTTGGATCGGTGGGGGTCCAGGTGCGGAGACCCCCACTGTTGCTGAAACAAAGGTGCAAAAGCTCTCACCTGAGCGCTTTGGTTCTTCAGCTGTGATCAGTGCTCCCTGCAGGCTGAAGACAGCTCTCATAGAACGTATATGTAAGCCGTCTACAGCCTTAAAGTGAGCGTCAATCACAGCCAAAGGTGTGGGCGCTTCGGCACCTTCATTTCAGCAATGTGGGGGGAAACAGCACCCGTGCCCCCACCAATTCAAAATTTTGATATGTTTCTATGACATATTAAAAGCTTGATGAATGCGTAGTTACTCTTTAAAACTGGGAATAATAGGAGCAAATCTAATAGTACGGGGCAGTATGTTCCACAAAATTAGTTCAGCACGGGAGAAGTATTACGGACGGGAGGGAGAGGCCTATAGATATTGTATAAGTGTAAAGGATCTGCCAGGCACTGCTTCGGGGTTAACTCCCAGAATTAATCAGTCAACACCTGAGTGTACATCCCTGAGACAGACACCAGCTTCCTCCACTCAGGCTGGCAGGCTTAGGAGTGGGAGAGCCTATCGCAACCTGGCCAGACTCAGCTAGCTCCCGCCCTCGGTCTATTTAAGCCTGCTCTTCCTGTCCATCTGTGCTTGTGACTTCTTTCCTTGAGGTTTCCTGGCCCAGCTACAGCTCCTGCTACTTTTTGATCCTGCTCCATACAGACCCCGGCTTACCGACTACTCTTCTGCTTTTCGCTTTGTACCTCGCACTCTCCTGGCTTGACTCGGCTCGTTCACTACTCTGTTGCTCACGGTGTTTCCGCGAGCAACTGCCCATTTCCTCTATCGAGTCCGATTTAGTCTCTGAAATTGCTGCTGATCAAGGTTCAGCTCCTGGGAACCTTCCTGAGAACAAGCTGTTTGTTCCCCTGCAATTCCGGCTAAGGGTACTTAGGGAAAATCACGACTCCGCACTATCTGGCCATCCAGGCATCCTGGGTACCAAACACCTCATTACCAGAAATTATTGGTGGCCTGGTTTGCCTAAAGACGTTAAGGCCTACGTCGCCGCCTGTGAGGTTTGTGCCAGGTCCAAGACTCCCAGGTCCCGACCAGCGGGCTTACTGCGTTCGTTGCCCATTCCCCAGAGACCTTGGACACATATCTCCATGGATTTTATCACCGATTTGCCTCCATCCCAAGGCAAGTCGGTGGTGTGGGTGGTGGTAGACCGCTTCAGTAAAATGTGCCACTTTGTGCCCCTCAAGAAACTACCCAACGCCAAGACGTTGGCTACCTTGTTTATCAAACACATCCTGCGTCTCCATGGGGTCCCCGTCAATATTGTTTCTGACAGAGGGGTACAATTTGTTTCATTGTTTTGGAGAGCCTTCTGTAATAAGTTGGGGATTGATCTGTCCTTCTCCTCTGCTTTCCATCCTGAAACCAATGGCCAAACGGAGAGGACTAATCAGTCTCTAGAACAATACTTAAGATGTTTTGTCTCTGACTGTCAATTTGATTGGGTTTCTTTCATTCCCCTCGCCGAATTTTCCCTTAATAACCGGGTCAGTAACTCGTCAGGGGTCTCTCCCTTTTTCTGTAATTTTGGGTTTAATCCACGGTTCTCCTCCGTTTCACCTGGTTGTTCCAACAATCCCGAGGTGGAGGTCGTTCATCGGGATCTGTGCACAGTCTGGGCCCAGGTTCAGAAGAACCTAGAGGCGTCCCAGAGCATACAGAAGGCTCAGGCCGATAGAAGACGTTCTGCTAACCCCCTGTTTGTGGTCGGGGATCTGGTGTGGTTGTCATCCAGGAACTTGCGTCTCAAGGTTCCGTCCAAAAAGTTTGCTCCCCGGTTTATTGGGCCGTATAAGGTCATTGAGGTCCTCAGTCCTGTCTCTTTCCAGCTGGAGTTACCCCCGTCTTTTCGTATACACAACGTGTTTCATGCCTCCCTCCTGAAACGCTGCTCCCCGTCCTTGGCCCCCTCGAGGAAACCTCCTGTTCCCGTCCTCACCCCTGAGGGGGTGGAATTTGAGGTGGCCAGGATCGTGGACAGCAAGATGGTCCAAGGCTCCCTCCAGTACCTGGTCCATTGGAGAGGATACGGGCCCGAGGAGAGGACTTGGGTACCCGCCCGGGATGTTCACGCTGGGGTATTGGTCAGGAGGTTCCACCTGCGTTTCCCCAGTAAGCCAGGTCCACTTAGAAAGGGTCCGGTGGCCCCTCATAAAAGGGGGGGTACTGTAAAGGATCTGCCAGGCACTGCTTCGGGGTTAACTCCCAGAATTAATCAGTCAACACCTGAGTGTACATCCCTGAGACAGACACCAGCTTCCTCCACTCAGGCTGGCAGGCTTAGGAGTGGGAGAGCCTATCGCAACCTGGCCAGACTCAGCTAGCTCCCGCCCTCGGTCTATTTAAGCCTGCTCTTCCTGTCCATCTGTGCTTGTGACTTCTTTCCTTGAGGTTTCCTGGCCCAGCTACAGCTCCTGCTACTTTTTGATCCTGCTCCATACAGACCCCGGCTTACCGACTACTCTTCTGCTTTTCGCTTTGTACCTCGCACTCTCCTGGCTTGACTCGGCTCGTTCACTACTCTGTTGCTCACGGTGTTTCCGCGAGCAACTGCCCATTTCCTTTGCTTGTATTCCCTTGTTTGTTTGTCGTGTTTGTCATGCACTTACTGAGCGCAGGGACCGCCGCCCAGTTGTACCCCGTCGCCTAGGGCGGGTCGTTGCAAGTAGGCAGGGACAGAGTGGCGGGTAGATTAGGGCTCACTTGTCCGTTTCCCTACCCCCCCCACCATTACAATAAGACATATTTATAATTGGAATACTTGTTAAATATTTAATTTTCAAATTGTTAGATATTTTTCAAATATTTTCTCTTCAGTTGAATTTCTTAAAAGAGAACCTGTCTCCTGCCCAAAAAACTGCAGCTAACACTACTGTGCCCGATATGCAAATAAGGACTTTGACTGTCAAATGGGCGGGTAACACCAGTCACTTGATAAGGGGTAACGGCCCACTCGACAATCAAAGGCCTCATTCACATATCAGACACCAGAACTAACGGCCCCGATATCTCATGTACGGGAGATAATAAATAAAAAGCGGCAGAAACTGTGAGGCCCCTGCAATCTAACTGAGATGTCAGTTGCAGTTTTTTGTGCAGGTGGCAGGTCCTATTTAGAATCTGCTATTATTACTATAAAATAAGCTAGCACCAATATGTTTTTAGAGTAGAGCAAAAAGGATTGCTTATTAATCTGTTTTTTTAAATTATTATTATTATTATTATTATTATTATTATAGCTATTATTATCATTATTGTTGTTATTACTTTTTATTTTTAATTAGCTGATTTTTTTTTGAAAAAGGAAGAGGGGAGAAGAGGAGACAATAAAAAAAATACCATATTTACCTAGTCTCCATTAGCGACGCGTCTCCGCCTACCTCCTGAGTTGTTTTGTCCCATGTGACCGCTGCTGTGACACGTCTCTGGCAGACTTTTGAAATTATGTAGTTTTGTCAAATGTGGCCGCCGCAGTCATTGCAGAAATCTCATCATTATGCCGAGGGAAAAAACACGCTGAAAACAAGTGCAGAAACTGACCTGCTGAGCGTACTCTCAATCTGCCGCATGTCAATTTGTTTTCCGGATGCTGCAGAATTTACGCACAGAAATACCGGATGCAAATTTCACAGCATTTCCGTCATGTGTGCAGGTGGTCTTAAGGTATATTCACACGTGGCAGATTTGTTGCAAAAACTCTACAATTGTCCTATGTAGAAATCCATGCAGAAACAGCCTCATTTACACGTATGAAATGGATTTTTATTTGCTGATATTCCTACAACAAATCTTCTGCTTGTGAGCTTACCTTTAGATACATGTTTTATCTGCATTTAATGTGTTCTTTTGTAATAATGACAGGAAAATATATTCATGTAATTTATAAAATTTGAACATGCAAACAAAAGAAACCATGTATGAACATATTCTAAGTGCCAGTGGCAGTATAAATGGTATATAGTACAGTATACTGGATGGGTGAAAGAAGTTGAATTTTTGTGGGGCCCACTTTGTCTATATCGCCCAAGGGTCCACATATATCTGTAGCCGACCCTGGAAATTATATTATCAATTTCTTAATATACTACCATTGCTCAAAATGCTATTTTTTATAATGGGGTAATATGTGAGAGCAGTATTGGGGTAATCACATTTCCTGAGGCTGCTCTGCCCAGTACTAACTTATGATTACTGCATTGTTTGAATGGAGAGAAGTTGTGCTAATGGCTATCATGACAGCAACTCATATCTAATAGGAATTTTTTTCACCAGGAACTTGGTACAGTTTTTCATGCATTTTCTTATTTTAAAGGCTATGTACACTTTCAAAAGCTTTTTTTTATTTTTATTTTTGTAATAAAAATGTGTAACAGTGTGTTTGTTGCAACTTTATAATTTGTTTATATTAAAAATTAGTTATACTAGAGATACAGCTGCTTTGTACCCTGTATACAGAGCAGCTGTATCGAGACCTGTATCCGTCAGGTCAGCGGCACCAGCGTCAGTGACAGCGGGTCCTGCGTTGTGAACTTAGATGTGATCGGTAAAAGCTCTATCCTGCGTGTCAGGACCCGCTGACACTGAACCAGTAAGGGTATGTTCACACGATTAACAAAATACTTCTGAAAATACGGAGCTGTTTTCAAGGGAAAACCGCTCCTGACTTTCAGACGTTTTTTGAGAAACTCGCGTTTTTCACAGCGTTTTTGCAGCATTTTTTATGGCCATTTTTGGAGCTGTTTTCAATAGAGTCTATGAGAAAACGGCTCCAAAAACATCCCAAGAAGTTTCCTGCACTTCTTTTGATGAGCTGTCATTTTACACATCATATTTTGACAGCGACGCGTAAAATGACAGCTCGTCTGCACAGAACACCGTAAGACCCATTGCAAGCAATGGGCAGATGTTTGCCGACTTATTGGAGCCGTCTTTTCGGCGTAATTCAAGGCGTAAAACGCCTCCATTACGTCTGAAAAGAGGTCCCACTGACCTGACGGATACAGGATTCAGCCCTAGATACAGCTGCTCTGTACACAGGATACATTGCAGCTGTATCTAAAAAAGTAAAAATAATTTTTAACAAAAGGTAATTAAAAAGTTGCACCAAACACATTTTTATTAAAAACAGAGGCAAACCTAATAGTATTGCGCTGTGCTTTACAATTTAGTTATTCTTTAAATGACTTCTGCAAAGCATCAATACAGTATTTCTAATAGGTTCATAGTTTCATGTTTTTCTATCATACACAAACTACATATAGATGTGGAAATCTTATTCATAAATGCCTATAATGCATGTCAATTTGTGTTTCAATTAGGTTTTATTGAAAGAAAAACAAAGTATACATATCCAGCATTATACTACATACAGCAGAATCCCAATCCTAGGGCTATGCATTACTTCTGAAAGTTAGTGATACAATAGTGATCCCAAAGAATAAAAGGTAAGTTTCAGAAAAACAAATATTAACATATGGTAGGTAAGAAGACCACTGTCAAATATGACTTTCAAAACATAGGTAGGTTATAATAAAAACTTAGATGAGAGATCAATATTTAATTTAATAATTTAGATTTATCTGATGTTTGTAAAGTAATAGGTGGATTTGGGGTACAAATTTTTTACACCACCTGGTTAGACATTTAGTTTTATACCATTGGCAGTTTATCAGGCTTTAGCAATGCGGTATCTAGTTGCAATGAATATATGGCCTGTATTCCATCTAAACTCTGTTGGGATATTATCAAAATTAAAGAGGCTCTGTCACCAGATTTTGCAACCCCTATCTCCTATTGCAGCAGATCGGCGCTGCAATGGAGATAAGAGTAACGTTTTTGTTTTTTTTTAAACGAGCATTTTTGGCCAAGTTATGACCGTTTTTATATTTATGTAAATGAGGCTTTCTAAAGTACAACTGGGCGTGTTTAAAGTAAAGGTACAACTGGGCGTGTATTGTGTTCGTTACATCTGGGCGTTTTTACTTCTTTTTAGTCGATATCTACTTACCTGCAAACGCCGATGCTGCTGCAGAATCAAATGTAGCCTCTGGTGCCGATGTGTCCTCGCTGGTCCGACACGATGCAGGACCTGGGGCAGGAAGTGCGTGACGTCACAGCGTGATCTCTCGAGAACACGCTGTGTCTTTGCACTGCCAGAAACCGGGCGTTGTGAAGAGAAGTGCATGATACTTCTATACACAACGCCCAGCTAGTAAAAGAAGTAAAAACTCCCAGATGTAACGAGCACAATACACGCCCAGTTGTACTTTTACTTTAAACACGCCCAGTTGTACTTTAGAAAACCTCATTTACATAAATATAAAAACGGTCATAACTTGGCCAAAAATGCTCATTTAAAAAAAATAAAAAAAACGTTACTCTTATCTCCATTGCAGCACCGATCTGCTGCAATAGGAGATAGGGGTTGCAAAATCTGGTGACCGAGCCTCTTTAATTATCAAAATGAATGTTTAGTAGCGCTAATGGTGGATTTGACTAAACCACTGTTCCCTACTGTTTAGAAACATATTGAAATATTCTCCTCTAAAATGGATACACCACCTTGCATGACCACTATAAGTTGTATAATGTGCCCCTCTGTCGATATTTTCTCTAACATACAGTAGTGGTTTAAGGCCAGGAGAAATATGGTAAAAATACACTCAAATACCAGCAAAATGTAACTTTGTTATACTTTTAACATGGTTTACACAACAATTTTTGCACTGCTAGTAAGCGATTCTAACCAAGTTTTTGGTTTTTGTTTTTAAAACGTGTGACTTAGTTCAGTTACCTCATTTTAACATATATGCATGGCAATTTGTTGTATTTTTTTCAATGTCATACTGGTACACAGTAACAGACTTAGCTTGATGCACTTATAAAAAGGAAAGCCCCTTTGCAATTACTAGATACCAGCAGTCGGCACCAGAAATCTGCACCATGTGCTCAAAGTGAACACGAAGTTGTACACCTCAAAGCCTCTGAAAGAAATGTGCATACAGAAATTGTTCATAATAGCTTAATAACTCTTAGAGGTAACTAGATAATGATGAGACAAGTAGTCGTCTGCCATGATAGGGAGATCATAAGATAGAAGAAAGGTGATTACAGCTTCTCCTTTTTGTGATTGTACTGGAGTTCTCAACAAAGATAAGCACAACTTCCTCTGAATAAAAAAATAAATATGCGAATAGTGAGTTTAGAACGAAAAAGGACTGTGCTTTAAACCTGCACTATATTAAATGTACAACACAGGTTTAAACCTGCTGTACAAGCGATTGTGCAGCCAACTAATGGGTGCCTGTCTATCAGAGCCAGACACCATTGTCCTCCCTGATTTACCATACACAGTACTCAATGATCTTTGTTTGTAGAATAGAGGAAGCGGCAGTAACTATCACTTGATCGCAGAGATGCCGGTGCTGGAGAGAGCTGGTGGACCTAACTGCACAGTTCTAACTTTAACAATTTTCAATTGGACCGTACCAGAAGATCCTTTGGTGACCAACACAATGATAGACATTAAAGGTCTAGGGGACAATAATCCAATTTGGAGTTGACTTTGGAGCCAATCACTTGCTACTAGGATCTATTTCTTATTGGATGATTCATCAACAACAATAACCTATTTTCCCCTTATTGACGATTCTGTATGTCCTGTGTGTGCAATGATAATTAAAATGTTTATGTGTATATGGTTTCCTTTGTAACATATATAACATCATATAATTCACCCTTTTCTGGCCCTTTTTAGGAGAGGTGTAGAAATAAGTAAAAAATTAGACTGAATAAAAAAAGGAACAATTTTTTTTACATTTATTTGAAGATTTATGCATTAGGTTTCCTTGGGTAAGGAGTCATACACAGACCTGCGCACCCTGTGTGCAATGCCAATGTATATAGGTAAGGTGGCTTAAGACACATCACCATTAGACTCTGCAGAGGGGAATGCTGCCTGTAACTTCTAACTTCAATTCCTTGAGGACACATATTTGAATGCTGAACTTTGGCTACAAAAACAAATAAATTTATGGCTGTTTTATTACAGTAAAACATTTTAGAATCTATGCCTGTATAACGTCACAGACTAATCACATTCCTAGCTGGATTTATTATTATAATGCTAGTGTTATTAAGTGTTGTGTCTCACAAACATTACATAAAGGTTCATGGTACCATGTTAAAAGCACTTCCTAATTTTCCAGTGAGTTAAAATGTTCAATAAAATAAAATAACCCTTTGACTCCTTCGCTAATGGAAGAAAATATTTGTCATGATAACAAGTTGTGTTCTCTATCATTACCACCACTTATCAACTCAGATGACTGCCATGAATGCTTCATAATTATCTCCTGCTGTTATTAGTGTGTCTTAGCAGTTTTCTGAAATAGTCAATTATCAACAGGAGAGCCTTGGAATACTCTACATTTATTAGAAGTATATTTCATTTAGTTTCGTAACATCTATTTACATATAGCTTAAGTGTCATATCAAATAGCAATTTCAAGACAAACAGTGCTTTCAGCATAAATAAACCCGCAGTGGGTACTATTTACAAACTGAATGCTCAGTACTAAAGTAAGGTCAACCTAGATCAGGGCAGTCTTTGTTGCTGATGGACATTCTACAGATGTTAACCCCTCAAGACACCATGATGTTCATGTACAATGCCTTAACTAAAGGCTTTATGATCTACATGTACATCATGATGATCATATGGGCACAGCACAACAGCAGGAGCCCGACTGTAGACCTCTTAGATGCCACCGTCAATAGCGACCTAGGAATCTAAGAAGCTTGACAGAAAGAATGGACTCTGTCTGCCCACCGGCGCCCCGCGACACAACCGTGGGGGTGCAGATGGGTTACCATGGCAACTGGGGACTTATAAAGGCTTCAAAGTTTACTATAGGTGTCTGGCCTAATAGATTGCCTGATTTGAACTGTATCACTGACAGGCAATAATGCTTTGAAATACTAAACATTCCATAGCATTATACAGGCTAACATACAATTGCAGCTTCAAGTCCCCTAGTAGTACAAAAAAAATAGAAGAGGAATAAAATTTAAAAACTTAAGTAAAAAAAGTCTTACCCCAACTAAAAATATTTCATTATTTAAAAATAGTAAGCCATAAATCTATATCCCTATAATCTAGCTAGATTATAGGGATATATAGAATACAGGACTGAGACTCCAATCAACCAGGGGTTGCTCTTTTCAGAGAGCTTGAATAGCCTTTGGTTTGTTACTATCAGAGATTGTGAATATATAGGTGTGAGTGAGTCTCCAATAGACTAACATCCATTTGGCAGACACTTAGGAGAATAAATACCATTCTGCCTGAGAGCTAACTGAACAATAGGGCATACTTGTTTCAAAGATTTAGAATTGCAATACTTATTTTTTGAGTCTTTGGTATGTCCTGATTTACCTAACAGTTTTCAACAGAACACCAACATCAGGGTGTTTTGTTTTTTTTTAACTTTTTTTCACATTTTATTTATAATTTAATAAAAGTTACATTTTAAGAGGGGCTTTCCCTGCCATTAGTAAATCCTAATGGCAGGGGATATATGCAATTGAACTTGTATCTATCAGTTACTTGGTAACCAATACATATAGGGCACTGTTGCAATTGTAACAACCCATAGAATATGCATGGAATAAATTCCCCCCCACCCAAAAAAAATTGACAGATTTGCCTTTTTTCCCCATTCTAAGCCTCACAAAAAACCTGTAAAAGTTAGGCAATTAATTATGTATACCCCAAAATGGTACCAATAAAAACTACATTTTGTTCAACAGAAAAACAAGCCTTTATATGGCTACGTCGACGGAAAAGTTAAAAAGTCATGCCTTTCAGAATTCAGTAACACAAAAACATTTTTTTCATAAAAATCGGAAAAACGATGATATAATTGTTTTGTTTTTTTACCATTCCTTCTCAAAAAAGTTAATAAAAGTTTGTTGATAAGCCAATAAAAACTACAACTTGTTCTGCAGAAAGCAAGCCATTATACAGCTATGTCGATGGCAAAATAAAAAAAGCAATGCGTATTGGAATGTGGCAGGGAAAAAAACAAAACATAACAAAAAATAGGCTGGACCTTAGGGGATTAAAATAAGATTGTAAATATAAATACTGTATCACATTTTATAAGCCATTCCTGGATTTGTGATATAATGTAAACATATCACTATGCCAAAATACAATAGGTTTAGCTTTTACTTTACACAAAATTGTACTCTTTTTTCACTTTAAATTCTGTATACTTTTTCATGTGATATTTGAATTGAAGCATTTATATTCATTTATTTATTAAGTAATGGTTATCCAAATTATAATATTTTATATTCTATTCAAAACCATCACTTCACAGGTGCTTCATTTTATGCCCTGAATGACATTATCAAGCATCTGCCACATAACATATTGGACATACTGTTCATCTGGAAAGAATATTGTGACATACAGTATATTAGAGCTTGGATTGTGTGTCAATTAGGAAACATATCAAATTAGATTAGCATTACAATGACAGTTGCCGGTATAGTAGCCCAATAGGCTAGTCGCCTGATTTTCCAGGTATATTATATGTATGTTCTTCCCTTTTTCATTGATGGTGCACCTGTTCAGGTGTACTTGTAAATATCCATGCTACAATATGGATATTGCATTGAAACCTGGTTTTAATTACAGTTAAGGGTCTATTCACATCTGCGTTGGGGCATTTTGTTGTTCTGCTCCGTCACAGAGGCAAAACAAGGGAATACCAGAAGCAACGGTTACGTTGCACAACGGATACCGCAGCCGGCCGACGGAATCGATTGCCCTCAATGGTTTCCGTCGACTTTCCATCGGGGTGTATTTGATTTTACCGGAAACAATTGCGCTACATGCTGAACTATTGCTTCCGGTAATGCCGGCCGAATTTGCGACGGAGGCCCCTAGCGGAGCCTCCTACACAGATGTGAACAGCCCCAAACATATATATGTTTACCATGTTTATTTTGTGAACCATGATTATTCATTCAGCTGAGTTAACTCACTAGGTACATTGTCAGTCGTATGGAAAAATCACCCAAAAAAAAAAAAAAATTATTTAGGGGGAAATTTGTTACTGTATAGTAAGAAAGAAAGGGATGGGAAAGAGATGTATCAAGTTGTGTTAAATGAGACAAGCAGATCTTTTGCATTAACCAACTGCTACTACCTTAGATGTCACAAAACGTGGAGATTCAAACATTTCTTTCCAAAGCTTATGCATTAGTATAGAGTTGATGCCCTTTTTACTGCCAAAACAGCCTCAACTCTCTTGAGAAGGCTTAAGACTAGATTTTGGAACGTTAGTAAGAATTCATGTTTATATTGTCCCATACCATTATGGTGGTCAAGCATTGATGTCACAAAGCCTGAGGGATTTTCTGTCGAGGGGCAATGTGAACCCACCTTGTCACCAAGGGATATTATGTGTAGTTAAACTGGGGAGCAGAGTCTCAGGAAACCCTTGGTCTTCACCCTATAACCCCTGTGCAGGGATCTGGACTTTGCTGCAGGGGAACCCCATGTTGCTACCCCCAGAATAGTCCCCCTTGGTGACGGCCAATGTAACAGGTGTAGTGTCAAATTAGCGTAGTCAGGTGTAGTGAAAGTTCAAAGGTAACAAAGCAAAAGGTCAGGGCAGGTAGCAGGCACCATCCGTCAAGATACAGGCTGAAAGCCACTAAAGCCACTAAATAAGATAGCTGAGACTCTAGAAACACTAGAAGAACCAAATTGCTCTGGCAAGGTGCAAAAAAAAAAGGTAGAAACTTAAATACTTAAGATGGGTAAAAATAATTTTGTGGTTAGCTAGCCCTTTAAGTAACTAGGGCCAGCGAGAGCACTTGCCAGATGTTGAGCAAAAAGTAGAGAAGTCGCGTAAACTAGGACGCCAGGAAAAGGTAAGTACAACGCGGGTTGCGGGGTCCATTACACTTGATATTAAAGGGGTTGTCCCAAGTTGACTCAAATTTTTTTTTTTATACATTCTAAGCAGGAAATGAATTTTAAAACATTTGGTGTTAAAAAAAATTTAAAATTCATTTCCTAAGTGCCTTTTTTTTACACTTGATAACTCAGCAAGTGCTGGTTATCTTTTCTAAAAAGGGGCGTGAGCGGCTCGATGTCAATCAAGCCGCTCTGCTCTGCAGTGTGCGCGCTCCCGATGTTACTAGATACTGTAGTTCTAGCAACATCGGGAGAATGTTCGTCTCAAGCGGGCATGGTAAGCCCGATTGAGACGAACTTACCGTGAATGTCATGAACCCTACACTACACTACACTACATTCACCCCGTTTCGGCAAGCCACTTTTCCCTCCCCCACCCTGTCACTACATTTTTGTACCCGCCGCACCGGTGCTGCATCAGCACCCGGCGAACAACTAAAAATATATAAAATAAAATAATAATCACCTAAGACGTTCTAACGGCGCTCTGAACGGTCCCGTCACTTGCCATCTTCCTTCTTCTTGGCGCCGCTCGCATTCATAGTAACAATGCGTTGTGGCGCAGATGACGTAATCATATCAGGCCCACGTGATTACTTCATCTGCGCCCACCGCTCTGTTATTGTGAATGGGAGAAGAAAAGTGACGGGACCGTTCAGCTCTTCGTGGGAACGTCTTAGGTGAGTTTATTTTTGTATGTATGTTGTTATGTATGTATGTATGTATGTATATGTTTTCTTGTATGTATGTTGTCATGTTTGTATGTGTATATGTGCATGTATGTGTATATGTGCATGTATGTTTGCATGTATGTATGTTTGCATGTATGTATGTTTGCATATATGTATGTTTGCTTGTATGTATGTTTGCTTGTATGTATGTTTGCTTGTATGTATGTTTGCTTGTATGTATGTTTGCATATTTGTATGTGTATATGTGCATGTATGTGTATATGTGCATGTATTTTTGCTTGTATGTATGTTTGCTTGTATGTATGTATGTATGTATGCTTGCTTGTATGTATGTATGTTTGCATGTATGTATGTTTGCTTGTATGTATGTTTGCTTGTATGTATGTTTGCTTGTATGTATGTTTGCTTGTAGGTATGTATGTTTGCTTGTATGTATGTATGTATATGTTTTCATGTATGTATGTTTGCATATATGTATGTTTGCTTGTATGTATGTTTGCTTGTATGTTTGCTTGTATGTATGTTTGCTTGTATGTATGTTTGCATGTATGTATGTTTGCTTGTATGTATGTATGTTTGCATGTTTGTATGTGTATATGTGCATGTATGTGTATATGTGCATGTATGTTTGCTTGTATGTATGTTTGCTTGTATGTATGTATGTATGTATGTATGTATGCTTGCTTGCATGTATGTATGTTTGCTTGTATGTTTGCTTGTATGTTTGCTTGTATGTATGTTTGCTTGTATGTATGTTTGCTTGTATGTATGTATGTATGTTTGTATGTGCATGTATGTGTATATGTGCATGTATGTTTGCATGTATGTATGTTTGCATGTTTGTATGTATGTATGTTTTCATGTATGTATGTTTTCATGTATGTATGTCTGCATGTATGTATGTTTTCTTGTATGTATGTATGTTTTCTTGTATGTATGTTGTCATGTTTGTATGTTTTCATGTATGTGTTTTCATGTATGTATGTTGTCATGTTTGTATGTGTATATGTGCATGTATGTTTGCATGTATGTATGTTTTCATGTATGTATGTTTGCATGTATGTATGTATGTATGTTGTCATGTTTGTATGTGTGTATGTTTTCATGTATGTGTTTTCATGTAGGTATGTTTGCATGTATGTATGTTTGTATGTATGTTTTCATGTATGTATGTTGTCATGTTTGTATGTGTATACGTGCATGTATGTTTGCATGTATGTATGTATGTTTGTTTGTATATATGTCTGTATGGCCATGTATGATACTGTCTGCTGGCGCCCTGTATCTAAGCCAACTTTGTATACATGGTATAACAGTCAGTATCACACATGAAAGTGAAAGTAAGCCTACGACATGTTTTATTTCATTTTTTTTTTATATTTTTGATTTTTTACAGGTTTGGTGTTTGGACTACGTCGGTTTCGAGGACTACTTAGATGACGCTTTTTTTTTCATCAATAAAATGGTTAATGAGGGTTGTGTTGGGGGTGCTTTATTTCAATAAAATATTTTATCTAGATCTTTGTCTTTTTCTTTTCAAATTTTATTACTACCACTTTAGTAATGGCCGCTGTCTGAGTGACAACATCCATTACTAAGGCGAGGCTTAGTGTTAGCCGGTGCAGAGGCTAACACTAACCACCATTATTACCCCGGTACCCACCACCACCAGGGGTGCCGGGAAGAGCCAGGTACGATCCAGTACCCGAGCATCTGTTGTGATGGTCGGGCTCTGGGGCGGCCGCAGGCTGGTATTATGAGGCTGGGAAGGGCCAAAAACAGTGGACCTTCCCACCCTTGTAATGCTAGGCTGCTGCTGCTGTGTTGTATCTGGCTGGTTATAAAAATGGGGGGGACCCCACGTCATTTTTTTTTATTATTTATTTATTATTTTTATTAAAAAGACATGGGGTTCCACCCAATTTATCATAACCAGCCACAAACAACACAGTGTTATTAGCCTGGGAATGGACAAAACCAGTGGCCCTTCCCACCCATGTAATGCCAGACTGCAGCAGCCTTGTATATGGCTTGTTATAAAAAATGTGGGGGACCCGTCTATTGCTAAATTTGTTAAATTCAAAAAAAAAAACGACGTGGGGGTCCCCCCATTTTTATAACCAGCCCGATACAACACAGCAGCAGCAGCCTAGCATTACAAGGGTGGGAAGGTCCACTGATTTTGGCCCTTCCCAGCCTCCTAATACCAGCCTACGGCCGCCCCAGTACCCGACCATCACAACAGATGGTCGGGTACTGGATCGTACCAAGCTCTTCCCGGCACCCCTGGTGGTGGTGGGTACCGGGGTAATAATGGGTGGTTAGTGCTAGCCTCTGCACCAGCTAACACTAAGTACCGCCTTAATAATGGACGCTGTCAATCAGCCAACTACCATTATCTAGGCACTAATAAAGTTTGAAAAAAAAACACAAAGACAATTTTTTTTTATTGAAATAAGAAATCCAACAAAACCCTCGTTAACCATTTTATTAAAATTTTCAAAAAACGTAGATCTACGCAGTAGTCCAACGAATCGAAGATGTAGTCCAATCGGTACATCAAAATCTGCAACAACATTAAAAAAAAGTTAGCAATGTGAACAATACCGATACTTATGCTCACCTACACACACACAAACAACCACACACAAACATATACACAAACACATATAAACACACACCCATATATTACACAAACACACACATAAACACATATACACACACACATATACACACACACATATACACACACATATACACAAACACATGTACACAAACACACCCATATATACACAAACATATACACAAACATATATACACACACACACACACACACACACACACACACACACATATATACACAAACACACACACATATACACAAACACACACGTATACAAAAACACACACAAACATATACACACAAACCTATACACATATGCACAAACACACCCATATATACACAAACACACACACACATATACACACACACATATGCATACATATACACATATGCACAAACACCCATATATACACAAACACACACATATACACACACACATATACATATACAAAAACACACAAACATATACACACAAACATATGCACAAACACACCCACATACACAAACACACACACACATAAACACACAAACACACACACAAACATATACACAAACACACATATACACACAAACATATACACAAACACATGTACACAAACAAACCCACATATACACAAACATATACATATATACACAAACACACCCATATATACACACACACACACACACACACATATACACAAACACATATACACACAAACATATACACATAAACATATGTACACAAACACACCCATATATACACAAACACATACACAAACCCACACATATACAAAAACACACACACAAACATATACACAAAGACACCCATATATACACACACACAAATATACACAAACACAAAAATATACACAAACATATACACACAAATACACCCATATATACACTCACACATAAACACACACACACATATACACAAACACACCCATATATACACACACACACACACACACACACACACACACACACACACACACTTACCTTTAGCGGAGCGCAGACTTCTCGCGACGGGTGCCTTCCACTTCATCTCTTTGCATCTCCTGCGCATGCGCCGAGATGCGCCGAGATGCGCGTTCATGAGTAAATGACATCCTCTGCTCCGGACGCAGAGGATGTCATTACGCATGCGCGGCCACCGCTAAAGGTAAATAGCGGTGGCCGGGAACCTAGGCAACGAGCAAGATACAAAGAGGGACCGACCGCAACTTCAATCAACGATATCAAGAAAACGACATCGCTGGACGACGGACAGGTAATTAGAATTATTCTTATTTTTACATGGGGGAGCTTTATAGCTCCATTTATCAACTTGGGACAACCCCTTTAAGTGGCCATATCATAGACGATATCCCAATTATTCCCAAAAATATTTTCTGGGTTACGGTCTTCAGTAAAAGGCAAAAAAACATTTTATTTATGGACTCAATAAACTTATGGACTATGCGGTTAGCACAGGGGTATTTTCATGCTGAAACAGAAAAGGGCCTATCCCAAACAGATACCACAAAATTTGTAGCATTAAGATTTTACCAAGAAACCCAGAATAAACCATCAAATAAAGCCCCAGGCCATTATTCCTTATCCACAAAATTTAAAAGGTTGTCCCACGGATAAATATTAAATTTCGTTGTTAGATCACACAAAACAACACTTTCTCAATTGGAATAATTTAAAAAAAATGCTAGTTATTGCAGTAACATACTGTTACGGAACCCTCTGTCAGAATGTTGATGAATCATTTCAGGATGAGTAGCAATTAGTAGTATTTTGTTTTAAATTAATAGTTAGTTAATGCAAATCGCATGTTTGAATTACGGGAATTTTAAGGCTCAGAAGTTATCTCTATGGAAATGTGAAATTGTACTAATATTTATTTACTGTGCCTAGTTATCATTCCTCCTTCACCTGTACCTAATACCTGTGCTATCTGCCATCTCTAAGCACTGATGGGTGTTGAGTGAATCTAAAACTTGTAATTGGATTACTGTAGAAGTGGTATTATTAAGGCAAAAATAACTTTCATCACCTGGTAAATAATGAACAGATCAATGAAGCATAAACAAGTCCACTTCACCTTCTTTGTGAAAAAGATAACGCTTAAATATGAAAAATATGTAAAAATGCTACCAGTACACATACTAATGTTATTAGTCTTTAATAATAATAATAATAATAATAATAATATTAATAATAATAATAATAATAGCTTTCTTGTTTAGTTTCTAGTATTATTATACAGTTTATAGATATGATATATTAAAAATGTATTACTAAATATCTATTTATTTTTATGGGTCTGTTCTCCCTTTACTACTGGTTGGAAAATGGCTGACACCCTTGAAAGTTGTGGGAAAGAAGCTACAAGTAGGTGTATGCACTATAGGGCTATAGTCTAATACTAGCCATGCATTAGGGACTTAAAGGGTTATTCCCATATTGAGTCTTTTTTATTTTTTTTTAATACATCTTAATCATAAATAAAAATATAAATATATTGCGCTAAAAAATGTTTTAATAATCAATTCCTAACTCCCTTTTTCCTCAACTAGATAATGCAGCTAGTGCTGGTTATAATGTATATTCTAAAAGGGGGCGTGAGCAGCCTGATGTCAATCAAGCCGCTCTGCTCTGTTAGTGCGCGCTCCCGCAGTCGTTAGCTGCTATCCCCCCTCCCTGAAGCTAACTCCATTGGGACTCCTTCTAGGAGTGTAATTTCCAACACTCTAGCCGGGAATTCCTGTCCTGGAGGTGCCCGTGACTGTAGGGTCCGTGGTGTAAGCGGCACATAAATAAACTGTATGAGACAGCATCCTGCTCTGTCTCCCGTGCTCCTGTCGGCAGTACAGCAGCCCGCACTGATACACTGATACGCTGACACACTGATACCGGGTTGGCTCCTTTACAGCAGATGAGAGCACAGGAGACCGAGCAGGACGCTGTCTCATACAGCTGATTTATGTGCAGCTACACCACGGACAGCAGTCAGTCCATGCTGCTGTGTAGCATAAGTATGTAACAGACAATGTTACATACCTTGTCCTGATAAGGGCTCAGCTCGGCTGGCCTTTACTAATGTGTCGAGTACAGGACGGCTCCAGGGCTACTGCACATGCCTGGGAGCCGTCCTATAGACTTGAATAGAACCCGAGAGGTGGTTGGGCAGGGAGTTACTGCGCATGCTCTAGCATGTAGAACAGCACAGGCGCAGCCACCGCTAGAGGTAAGCCGGATCCCTAGGCAACGAGCAATAAACAAAGAGGAGTTGTCAATAAGATGGAGCCAGGATATTTCGCAGAGTACAGCATTTAAAAAAAGAAGGTATTTACAAAAATGCCTAATTTGATGTTGTTAATCTTTATAGGTATATTTGTCAAGATGGGAACACCCCTTTAAGCCAACTGTTTTCTGAGCTTGTCAATCATGGTTAATCTGTTAAATATAACCTTTCACTATCCCATACATGTGCAGCTGAGTGCACCATGTAATAGGCACTGCTGCACAGACCTTGTGTCTCTTCTGGAGTCCTCCGATTTTTTAGACATCGTTGCCGTTATATTTGACATCCAATATGTGAATTACCTCCTGTACTGTCAATGGGGCATTTCTTTTCTTGGAAAGGGCAGGGGGGTGTGATACTTAGCGCTCTGACACTGTCCAATCAGCTACGGACACTGTCAGAGCGATTTGTGCCTGGTGATCTCTCTCGCGAGATTACATAGTCTTTCCATCACTGCCTGACAAGAGCTGGAGAGGGAAGGACAGCGTGTGCGCGCACAGCTCTGCTGCCGCTTCTACGGAACAAAAGAGGACAAGAAGAATTCACATTCATGGCATGCTGTCCTTCTCTCTCCAGCTCTGGAGACACAAGGTCTGTGCAACAGTGCCTATTACATGGTGCACTCAGCTGCACATGTATGGGCTATTGAAGGGTTTCCTTTAAAGTTATCGTTCTGTGGAAGTTAAAACGACACATTGGTGATCAATATTTATCTTGACCTTTGGCCTGGTCTGGTCTTCTATCGATGGGATGTAAAGCTATCGTTTGCCGTAAAGGACTTTACAGGACTGTACCCAACAACAACCAAAAAAATCCAACATTGCAGATCAACTTTCCACAAATATCTGTCTTTCAGTCAGTCCAAATAGCAAAGGTAAGAGCAGCAGAGCAGAACTGGACCTGACTAAAGTCAATAGGGTGCCAGCCTCCGGGAATCTGACTTGTAAATATCTCAAATGCAGACAGATCACGGAAAAGAGGTAGCACTCCAGATTGAAATATCAAAAGTGGTTTTATTCACCCATATGTGCAAGGAGTGCAACGTTTCAGCTGCTCAATGCAGCGCCGCTTGCATTGTTAAAAGGCACTGAGTAGCAGGGCAAGTCATTCTGCTCTGCTAATTAGCGCCTTTTGATGACGCAACCGACGGGATGATGTCATTGCGCCTCTTGCATCGTTAAAAGGCGGTCAGTGGCAGGGCAAGTCATTCTGCCCTACTAATCAGCGCCTTTCAATGATGCAAGCGGCGCAATGACGTCATCGTGCCGCTTGCGTAGTTGAAAGGTGCTGATTGACAGGGTGCCTTGGCAGCGAAGCAAGTGGCGCCAAGTACGATGACGTCATTGCGCTGCTTACGTCATTGCAAGGCACTAAATAGCAGGGCACGGAATGTTCCCCGCCATTCAGCGCTTATGCATGTATTTGTATCTGCGTCCTATAGACGCAGGTACAATCATAGTGCAGGAGGGAGTGGCGGCCTGAGGCGGGATGCTCATCTCACCTCATGGACGGTACGGCCCTGTTGGTCTCATTACAAATTGTATAACTTAATGCAATTCAAGAAAAACAAAGAGTGAACACATCTATAAATCGTCCTTTTTAGCTGACCAAAATCTCTAGTGTATGGCTAACTTAAGGCCTTGAGAAAAAAAGGGTAAATAAGTACCAGGGGGTCAAATTATGTCGAGCAAACGTCCTTCGTAAACTATTCAACTGGGTCCTTTTGTGCCAATGTGATACAGGCAGAGTTGGCACAGTAGTTATCTGAGTGGGGAGCATAGTCCATCCAAGCAGGAGAAATGGAGTTGTGGAGTATAGCTGGCCATGCAGGTAAGTCCATCAAGGATGGCGAAGCAGATAAACCCTGCCAGCGGTATGTACCTTTAATCTAATTGCAGTTTATTGCAGTGACTAATTGAAGGGGTAACAACGCACAACCTAAACAAACAGAGTCTAGGGCAAAAGGTGATCAACATCTACAAGGGAAACCTTATTTGTGGAAATTAGTCAAAAGAGTTTTCAGCAATAACTTTGATGTTTCTGCGTATTGCAATTCTGTTTATGTTTTAAAAAATGAATAAACGTATGATTAAAACGCACACGTTGGCCCTTTCTCATGTTCCTGTGAGCTTTCTGAGACTGATTAACTGAAAAATAAACTCTTTAATTAATGTCAAAGTAAAAACAAATATCTTCTAATTTCACTCCAGTTACTAAATTGGAAATAACAGTTAGCGTTAAGCGTTGGCACAGGAGATTGGACTGACTGTGTCCCTCTTATTTTTGACAAGGACTATATAGGGGGTGGAGTTTATGCAGGGTAGATTTTACATTCAATATCTTAAAATGCCCCTCATTAGGGTATGGACTTTATGCAGTCCTTACCCAATAGCAACCGCAGACGGCTTGCAGTTTGTATTTCCAAAGTAAGGTATCCGAGTCCATAAACAGAAGCGTGGTTGCACAAATCCGAGGTCATGGCTGGGAGAGTTCTTTCAATAAGTGAAGACAGATACAGGTCAGTTATCCCAAGGCAGTGTCAGGAAACATTCCAGACCCAATCCAAAATAGCAAATGACAAGCACCATAACAAATGGACAGGATCCAAAGTACCTTGTTTTACTAGTCATAGGCTTATAACTGAAACACTTTGTAAAATGCATGGGTATTTAAAAAAATGCATGACTTTTTAGAAAAATCAGCGTCTTTTGATGTAGCAAGCAGCGCAATGAAGTCATCACGCCACTTGTATCATTGAAAGGCACGGAACGTGCCTAGAAATTCAGCACTTATGCATGTAATTGTATCTGCGTTCTATAGATGCAGGTACAATTATGGTGCAGAAGAGTGTGGCGGTGGTTTCAGTGGCGCCACCACCCCCCTCAGAAAGGCAGAAAGCCGCCACCTGAGGCGACAATCTCATCTCGCCTCATAGACGGTGCTGTCCTGTACACAGGCAGATAATGCAGCAGATATTACCTGCAGTTCTATGTAACATCACAGATAATACACATAGTGATAACTCTCTAAGTACAGATAATGTAGTGGATGTTACCTGCAGTCCTATGTAGCACCACAGATAATACACATAGTGATAACTCTATGAGCACAGATAATGTAGTTGATGTTACCTGCAGTCCTATGTAACACTACAGATAGCACACAGTGATTACCCTCTGAGTACAGATGATGTATTGGATGTTATATGCAGTCCTATGTAACACCACAGATAACAATAACACATTCTGATAACTATACCCACACAGGCACATATTAACACACACACACACACACACACACACACAGGCATATTTTATATACACACACAGAGACATATATACACATGCAGACACATATATAGACACACAGGCTGACCTATACACACATACTGGAACATATACTCATATAAACACAGAGACTTATATA
Organism: Rhinoderma darwinii; assembly: GCF_050947455.1. Classification (NCBI taxonomy): domain Eukaryota; kingdom Metazoa; phylum Chordata; class Amphibia; order Anura; family Rhinodermatidae; genus Rhinoderma; species Rhinoderma darwinii. Next base: position 143,941,817 of record NC_134687.1, read on the forward strand.
CATAGACGCATATACACACTTCCATAGAGATATACATACACCTGCAGATACATATATAGACACAGAGGCACACATACACACATACTGGAACATATACAAACACAGACACATAGACACACATAGGCACTTACCATCTCTCCTTGCTTAAAGGCTCACAGGCTTCTTGCATGGACGGGCTGTCACTTGTTTCCTCCATGTGTGTAACTAAGCAGAGGACAGAGCAGAGGCAGAGCCCAGTGCCCCCCTACATGCTGGGAGGGTGTAGTGCCCTGTGCACTCGCACAGGTCGCACACCCCTAAGGCCGGCCCTGGATGAATTTTTCTTCCCAACAGTTCAAAAACACAACAAAAATGCAACATAAAAGCAACTTGTGAACCCAGCCTAAAGTTATTAGCCACAAGTTGAGCACCAACCAGCTGACGTAGGCCTGTCCCTTTAAGATACATTAGAGCTGGAGTGCAACAATATGAAGAGAGAGGCTAGCAGTGATGGCAGTGAGACAAGGAGAGGGACGTCGGCCACACAGATGAGCCCAGTGGGAAGCTCCAGTTAAACTGTAGTTAGTCCTATATATAGTCAAATAGCCAGTGGTGTAGCTATGGGGGTTTCAACAGTCTTAACTGCGAGCGGCCCCATGGCCCCCATTGCCATACAGCGCTGACCGCGCTGGTCCTGCTTTTAACTAAATCTGCATCTGCAGGACGCACATTCAGTTGGGTTCAATGCTGGAGCTTAGCTCCAGCTTTCACTGTGCCGTAAGTGGCTCGGAGCAGGCAGGCACGATGCAGTGACGTTATCGCGCCTGTCTGCACCAAATCACTCACAGCACAGTGGAGGAAAAGGATCTCTTCCATCCGTCGTGGGAACGGGAATAGGTAAGTAATTATGTAATTATTTTTCTTTTCGGTACATACATATAGGGGCATTACACTGGGTATGGGAGGGGGCTCATATGGTAGCTGCTGAGGGGGCATTATACTGTATGTGGCAGCTATGGAGGGCATTATACTGTATGGGGGCATTATATTGTATGGGGCAGCTATAGGGGCATTATACTGTATGGGGGCATTAAACTGTATGGGGGCAGCTTTAGGGGGCATTATACTGTATGGGGCAGCTATGGAGGGCATTATACTGTATGGGGGCATTATACTGTATGGGGCAGCTACGGGTACATTATACTGTATGGGGTCATTACATTGTATGGGGCATTATACTGTTTGAGGCAGCTATGAGGGAATTATACTGTATGGGGGAATTATACTGTATGGAGCAGCTATGGGGAGCATTATACTGTATTGGGAATTATAGTATATGGGACAGCTATAGGGGGCATTATACTGTGTGGGGGCATTATACTATATGTGGCAGCTATGGGTTGCAATATACTGTGGGGGAATCTATAGGGGCATTATACTGTGGGGGCAGCTATGGGGGGCATTAGACTGTGGGGCAGCTATGGGGGCATTATACTGTGTGGGGCAGCTATGGGGGGCATTATACAGTGTGGTGGTATTATAATGTGGGGGCAGCTATGGGGGGGCATAATACTGTGGGGGCATTCATGGGGTCTGATGGGCAAGGCAGCTGGGCATAGGCATGCACAGGGATCTGGTGGTGTTGGGTAGGGGGGCCCAAGCTGAATTCTTGCACCAGGGCCTATCAGCCTTTAGCTACGCCCCTGAAAATAGCAATTGCCTTTGTGCAGGAATGGCATTTCAAGTGATTGCTTTATAAATACTGCTTTATCAGAAAAATTAGGTTGCAGAAAAATGACATCATGAAGTCATAAGGAAATTGTGATGCAATGTTGTTAAGCAAACCTATGTGAAGATATATTAAGACTGGCGTTTCATACTGCAGTCTTAATAAACTATTCAAAGCAGTAAGATGCAACAAATTTATTATGTGACGAACGCCTTTTATCAAATATGTTGCATCTTTCAGATGGCCATGCTCCACAATTGTGGCATAATAACTGCGGCCGTGCGCCATACTGACATGTTCCATCATGTATCGTATGACAAAGACATTTTGTGAAGCTATGCCTTTAGCCTCTGTACCCAGCTATCTCCGGCAGTCCCATAGAGAATGAATGGAGCAGCAGGGCGTATGCACGACCTGCCACTCCATTCATTCGGAGGAACGGGTCTCCCGTTCTTGTGATCCTGTGGTTAGGAGATAACTTTCAACCTTGGGACAACCCCTTTAATGCCACTCGTAGCTGCGTGCAGAGAGATCATGAGTAGGTGAGTGGTGCTTGATCAGGGCGAGGTGAGTAACATTATCACATCATAAAATTACAATCTCAGAGCCAAAGCATTGAGCCACATATCTCCAAACAAGATGTCATATTCAATATTTTGCATGTTATCATTGATTATCTACTACTATAGCATTGCTTAAAATTTAGCTAAACATTTGACAAACTTCTGACATGTCATAGTGACATGTCAGAAGTTTGGATTGGTGGGGATCCGATCACTGAGTCCCCCACCAATTGCTAGAATGAAGCAGCTGAGGTGCTCGTGTGAGCGCTCAGCCGCTTCGTGTCTGTTCGACTTTTTCCGGAAATAAATGTATCGGTGTACGGATTCAATAGAAAGTTTATGAGCCCGTACTCCAATACATCGGCTTTCCGGAAAAATACGAACAGACACGAAGTGAAGTGTGAGCGCTTCAGCTTCTTCGTTCTAGCAATTGGTGGGGGTCTCAGTGCTTGGACCCCCACCAATCCAAACTTCTGACATGTCACTATGATATATCAGAAGTTTGTGAAACGTTTAGCTACACTTTAACATTTAAATGAAAAGCACAGCTTATAAATAAGTAATAAATAATAATCTATGCTATTTACTTAATAGATAAAAAAATCTAAAAGTTATTTTAAGGGAAATTGACTTGCAGTTTGAGTCTTCGTCTTACAGGTATAATGAGCATATTTATTGCTTTATAATAACTGTTCATATTTAATTATTCAAAATCCTAAATAAGACACCTGGGAAATAAAAATAAATAGATAATACTGCACTTGTCCTGAGGGGAAATTCCATTACGTTCTTCACTTCTCCATTATGAACTTGGCAGTGTCTAATGCTGTCTGTGGAGAATATTTTTAGTCTGCTTCAAATGAGCCAAAAGATTTCCCATGGTGGCTTTATCCAGAAGGTATGTTCTGTATATAATGCATGTGTATAGACAAAGAAACAACATGATGGAAACATGTAAAATACTCCATAATAAAGGAAAAGTACTGTTTACAAGACAGTAGATAAATTATTTATTGAAAAGGTTTCACCCACCCTTATGGGTAGGTAGGCTGTCCAAAATATACAATTATCTCTTAAAAGTTAAAAATAACATGTAATAAGCTTAAAAAGTTGACTGTGTACGTAGCGCAAATAAAGTAAAAGTGGTAGAAAACCCCTGTTTGATGGAGCACTGCTCTGCTACTTTTCCTTCACTGCTGACTGGTGTAATACACTGATCCAGGGCCGGCTCCTGGTTTCTGTGGGCCCTTGGGTGACACAGACTTAGTAGGACCCTTTGCGGGGGAACTCACGGCGGTAGTAAAGTGGCAGAAAATGTCACTTTGTGCCCCCATATAGATGTTAGGCCCCTCCCAGGTAGTGCCACACAGCCCCCCCTCCCAGGGGGTGGCACACAGCCCGCACCTCCCAGGTAGTGCCACATAGCCATCAGCTCCCAGGTAGTGCCACACAGCCCCCCTCCCAGGTAGTGCCACAAAGCTCACTCCTCCTAGGTAGTGCCATACAGCCCCCTCCTCCCAGGTAGTGCCACAGAGCCCCCCTTCCCAGGTAGTGCCACACAGCCCCCACCTCCCAGGTAGGGCTACACAGCCCCCACATCCTAGGTAGTGCCACACAGCCCCCACCTCCTAGATAGTGCCACACAGCCCCACCTCACAGGTAGTGTCACACAGCCCCCACCTCACAGGTAGTGCCATACAGCCCCCCTCCCTGGTAGTGCCACAAAGCCCCCCTTCCTGGTAGTGCCACACTGCCACCCTCCCTGGTAGTACCAAACAGCTACCCTCCCCGTAGGTAGCACCTTTGGGGTTCGCTCTAGGAGTGGAATTCCCAGCCATATCATTGTCGATGCTCTGGCTGTGGATTCCGCTTCAGAAGATACCCCTGACGTCACTGTCCATGTATGTTCAGTGTCATCAGGGGCAACCCCAGAGCCATAATCTCGGGCAGAGCACTACTAGCCCTCTGCCTGGGACTCTGCTCTGCTGCTGACGTCACTGTCCATATAAGGACAGTGATATCAGGGGCTTCCCCAGAGCATGATTCTCGGAGCAGAGCCGCTAGCGCTCTGCCTGGGACTCCTTCTCTCCTCCTGACAGAACTGTCCATATATGGACAGTGATGCTGTGACAACGGCAGCGACAGCACCCGGTGGCCGAGTGGGCTCCCACAAGGGTAATGGCCCCCGGCACTTGCCCGGGTTTGCCGGGTACTGACGCAGTCCCTGCACTGATCGGTTGTTTTTTGTTTGTTTTTTTGTTTCTTTTTATGCCATTTTAAAACACATGTAAAAAATGGCTGCAGTTCGAAGAGTTTTTTTGTGCATGTATTATTAACATGCATTTTTATAAGTGTTCTTAAAATTGTGTCTCTTTGTACAAGCATTTTACCAGGCGTTTCTTAAGTTATATTGAAAAGTCTATTTGGAAAAATGCCCTCAACATGCTATGATTTAATAAAAACACCACCAACTCCAAAAATGCTGCTTAAACAGCACAAACCAAAACACTGTGGCCCACATTTATCAAAAGTGGTCATACAGTATTTATGACTGTATGCTTCCTCTTTGATAAATCTGTCACAACATACAACACTGCCAGTAACTTTTAAACTGGCTTACATAACAGTATTTTTTTCTGCCCCAGGTCTTGTGTGGAGTAGAAATGCAAATTTTTTTTTGGGGATTTGGACTTTTTTTGCGACTTTTGAAAAGTAGCATTTCATAAATGTGACTATATCCTGGCCAATTAGTAAGTCACACCTACTTTTCACTTCACTTTCACAAACTAATGTGCCTGGCGCAAATGCCTCTAAATTCTGTCAAAAATGGTTAATAAATATGTTGCATAGAAGATTAATAAATGTGGGTGTGTGTATGTAGACATTTTTAGATTTTGCTCCCATCAAGCATCTGTCCGCAGCATTTCAGAATTAAAAAATAAATTAAACAAAATAATAAAAATATCTGCAGATAAAAGAGCTTTTTTGTTTTTTACTGAAGTGAATGTAATGCAGCAAGAACGTTTTGACAGTGTAGCAGCTTGTGCAGTACACCTTGTAAATGTGATAGCCAGGAAGGATGCTGCAATAGCTTGGGAAGTCGCTCTTTGTATCAAAAGAGTCTCTTTAAATTAAACTGAGGATAATGTCAGAATAGTCCAAAAGGACAACCTCACTCTGAGACCTCACTCTGGCCTTGACCCCTCCCTGATCCCCAGTGTCCAGTCATCTTGTCTCCTCAGCTCCGGCTCTGGTTCCACTCAGGGTACTCACTGACCTGCAACTCTGCACACAGCTACTCTGCAGACAGCACTCACAGTCCACCTCTGGAATAGTTATTCTCACACGTGCACTAACTGGAAGAAATTTACACACCTACATACTGTCCGGGCCGAATCTGCTTCCTCAGAAACAGCCTCTCCAATCACAGTGCCTTCTTCTGTAAGTTACAGATCAACAGTTACAATTAGGTCCAGAATCATATGGACAGTGACACAAGTTTTGGCATTTTAGCTGTTTAAAACATATTGAATATACAGTTATGTAATTATATGGGCTTAAAGTGCAGACTCTCAGCTGTAGTTTGAGGGTATTCACATCCTAATTTGATGAAGGGTTTAGGAATTATAGCTCTGTAATATGTAGCTGACACTTTTTCAAGGGAGCAAAAGTAATTGGACAAATATGTCCAAAGCTATTCAATGGGCTGCATGGGCTATTCGCTCGTTAATCCATCAGGAATTAAGCAGGTAAAAGGTCTGGAGTTGATTCCAGCTGTGGCATTTGTATTTGGAAGCTGTTGCTGTGAACACACAACATGAGTTCAAAAGAGTTCGCAATGCAAGTGAAACAGACCATTGTTAGGCTGAAAAAATTAAGAAATCCATCAGAGTGATAGCACAAATGTTAGAAGTGGTCAAATTACAGTTTAGTAAATTATTGAACTGGTGATCGTCCGTGGAAGACAACAGTGGTGGATGATCGCAGAATCCTTTCCATGGTGAAGAAAAACCCTTGCACAACATCTACCCAAGTGAAGAACACTCTCCTGGATGTAGGTGTATCAGTATCTAAGTCTACCATAAAGAGAAGACTTCATGAGAGCAAATACAGAGGGTTCACCACAAGGTGAAAACCATTAATCAGCCTCAAAAATAGAAATGCCAGATTAGACTTTGCCAAACAACATGTAAAGGAGCCAGCCCAGTTCTGGAACAACATTCTTTGGACAGATGAAACTAAGATCAACCTGTACCAGAATGATGGGAGGACGAAAATATGGAGAAGACATGGAATGGCTCATGATCCAAAGCACATCACATCCTCTGTAAAACATGGTGGAGGCAGTGTGATGGCATGGGCATGCATGGCTGCCAAAGGCACTGGGTCTCTAGTGTTTATTGATGATGTGACTGAAGACAGAAGCAGCCGGATGAATTCTGAAGTGTTCAGGGATATACTTTCTTCTCAGATTCAACCAAATGCAGCAAGATTGATTGGACGTCGCTTCACAGTACAGATGGACAATGACCCAAAACATACTGTGAAAGCAACCAAGGAGTTTTTTAAGGGAAAGAAGTGGAATATTCTGCAATGGCCAAGTCAATAGCCAGATCTCAACCCGATCGAGCTGCATTTCACTTGCTTAAGACGAAACATTAGGCAGAAAGACCCACAAACAAGCAACAACTGAAGACAGCTGCAGTAAAGGCCGGGAAAAGCATCACAAAGGAGGAAACCCAGTGTTTGGTGATGTCTAGAGATGAGCGAACTTATGAAAAGTTCGGTTCGGCAGGTTCGCCGAATTTTCGTGAAAAAGTTCGATTCGGACCGAACTAGTTCTGACCGAACCTGTAATACAAGAAAGCCCCTAAAAATCATGTATAACACTGTTTAAAAGCCCTAGAAGCCCTGTATAACACTCTTAGGTCACCCATGAGTGTATCCAAGTACTTTTGAGCTGTCTTTAAGGCAAAGTTAGTGTCAAAGTTACGCCAACATGTATGGCTATAGGAAAACGGATGGGACACGGTGATAACTAACAGAAACCACTGCACTTGTGCATGTTGTATGCTTAATGCATTGTTAAAAAAGGTACAAAAATTAACCATTTTTGGCGGCAGATGCCTGCCAGGGTTCATACATATAAGGTGGTAAAAGAAGAAGCAATGGCTTTTGACAAGCCCTCAAAAAATGTACCCTTTATGGTGGCAGATGCCTGCCGGGGTTCTTCCATACATGGATGTAAAAGCAACAAGCAATGGCTTTTGACAAGCCCTCCTAAAATGTACCCTTTTTATTGGCCGATGCCTGCCGGGGTTCTTCCATACATGGATGTAAAAGCAACAAGCAATGGCTTTTCACAAGCCCTCCAAAAATTGACCCTTTTTTTTGGCAGATGCCTGCCGGGGTTCTTCCATACATGGATGTAAAAGCAACAAGCAATGGCTTTTGAAAAGCCCTCCAAAAATTTACCCTTTTTTTTGGCAGATGCCTGCCGGGGTTCTTCCATACATGGATGTAAAAGCAACAAGCAATGGCTTTTGACAAGCCCTCCAAAAATTGACCCTTTTTATTGGCAGATGCCTGCCGGGGTTCTTCCATACATGGATGTAAAAGCAACAAGCAATGGCTTTTCACAAGCCCTCCAAAAATTGACCCTTATTTTTTGGCAGATGCCTGCCAGGGTTCTTCCATACATGGATGTAAAAGCAACAAGCAATGGCTTTTCACAAGCCCTCCAAAAATTTACCCTTTTTATTGGCAGATGCCTGCCGGGGTTCTTCCATACATGGATTTAAAATCAACAAGCAATGGCTTTTGACAAGCCCTCCAAAAATTGACCCTTTTTATTGGCAGATGCCTGCCGGGGTTCTTCCATACATGGATGTAAAAGCAACAAGCAATGTTTTTTGACAAGCCCTCCAAAAATTGACCCATTTTTTTGGCAGATGCCTGCCGGGGTTCTTCCATACATGGATGTAAAAGCAACAAGCAATGGCTTTTCACAAGCCCTCCAAAAATTGACCCTTTTTATTGGCAAGGGTGGTAGTAGTAATAGCAGCACATTGAAAGACACTGGACAGTCACAGGACAAAGCCCTGTGGTGGGGCAGAGCTCAGGCCTGCTTGTAGCAGACGGGCGGCAGTGGAGGTGTATTGGTGGTAGTAGAGGTAGCCAACACAGACAGCAAGGGTGGTAGTAGTAGTAGCAAAAAGGAGACCCCCTAGTGGCTGGCAGGGATAATTAAACAATGAAGAGAAATGTGCCTAGGCACAAAGTCCCAATTTCCCAGCCACCAGTCAATCAGTCGATAAATGTCAGTAAAGGCAGTTAAAATATAACTTTTATTATTGTATCAAACAGACAAACGACACTGAAGAGTTAAAATTGTATCAAAAGACGAACAGTATGTAACACAAAAGTCAGTGTGCATGCATCCAGTACAGCACTGGACGCAGTGAGAGAAACTGATTCGGCAGCTGCAGACTGCCGTACATAGGAACAGTTCCCCCGAATCGAGGCAATAACTGGAACGTCGGTGATGTATTAAAATGGCGATAGCCCCCCCGACATGTTTCGCTGCAGAAGCAGCGTCCTCAGGGGATAACACGGGGCTAAGGATTAGCATTAGCCCCGTGTTATCCCCTGAGGACGCTGCTTCTGCAGCGAAACATGTCGGGGGGGCTATCGCCATTTTAATACATCACCGACGGTCCAGTTATTGCCTCCATTCGGGGGAACTGTTCCTATGTACGGCAGTCTGCAGCTGCCGAATCAGTTTCTCTCACTGCGTCCAGTGCTGTACTGGATGCATGCACACTGACTTCTGTGTTACATACTGGCCGTCTTTTGATACAATTTTAACTCTTCAGTGTCGTTTGTCTGTTTGATACAATAATAAAAGTTATATTTTAACTGCCTTTACTGACATTTATCGACTGATTGACTGGTGGCTGGGAAATTGGGACTTTGTGCCTAGGCACATTTCTCTTCGTAGTAGTAGTAGCAGCACATTAAAAATAGAGACTGGACAACAGTCACAGTACAAAGCCCTGTGGTGGGGCAGGCCTGCTTGTAACAGACGGGCGGCAGAGGAGGTGTATTGGTGGTAGTAGAGGTAGCCAACACAGACAGCAAGGGTGCTAGTAGTAGTAGCAGCACATTAAAAAAAGAGACTGGACAACAGTCACAGGACAAAGCCCTGTGGTGGGGCAGGCCTGCTTGTAGCAGACGGGCGGCAGTGGAGGTGTATAGGTGGTAGTAGAGGTAGCCAACACAGACAGCAAGGGTGGTAGTGGTAGTAGCAGCTGCACATTAAAAAAAGAGTGGATAGGACAGAATCCCGTAGTAGCAGGCGGCAGTAGCAGGCTGCAGCGGCAGCAGCAGCAGCAATGTCAGATCTAATCAGTGGCATCAGGCACAGGGGTTTTAAAATCCTCACCGATCCACGCTTGATTCATTTTCAGAAACGTGAGATTTTCCAAGCTGTTGGCGACAATCTTGTTCGCTTAGGGGTGACATAGCCACCTGCCGCGCTGAATACCCTCTCTGACGCTACACTGGAGGGTGGACAAGACAGTACACCCATGGCAAACTGGGCCAGTTCTTGCCAATGATCCAATCTGCTGACCCAGAAGCCCATGGGGTCTGGGATCAGCATTTCTGATGGAGAAAGGGCACAGTCCAGGTACGAGTGAACCTGGTTGTTTAGGTGCTGCACCTGGTGATGGTGAACATCCCTTTGGTGACTACGATGTGTGTCAGGTCGGGGTATTGGATGTAAAAATGTTGTCATCATATTTTCCAAACTGAATTGGCTGCTGCTGCTGCCGCTGCCGCCTATTGCAGAGGTAGCTCTGCCAGAGGCGGTGGAACGATGAGACAGTGGGGAGCGGAGAGTGGCCCCCCGGTCAGACATGCTTGCAGCAGGTGTTTGCCGTTTGAAAGCCGCGACAAGCTGGCTGCATAGCTTCTCTCGATAATAAGCCAATTTTGCCTCCCTCTCGGAAGGCGCAAAAAACTCCCCCATTCTGGCTTTATACCGAGGGTCTAAAAGTGTGGCTATCCAGTACTCATCTCTTTGCTTCATGCTAACAATACGACAGTCAGCGCGCAAGTAACGAAGCATACAGCTCGCCATCCTGGCCAGCGTTTCAGAGGGCCCGGTTGGTTCCATCTCCGCCCCATACTGCCATGGTTGTCCATCATCAAGGTCGTCGGCAGACTCGTCATCACCAGCATCACTGTCACGTTGAGCGGCTGCCTCGTCCCCTATCCCTTCCTGTGATTCCATCTCCAAATCCAGCTCCTCTTCAGGTCCTGTTTCCTCATCCTCATCCTCCTCCTCCTCCTCAACATCCATAGCCAGATGTGATCCTTCCTCCATCCTTTGCTGAATCATCGCTGTGAGCGTTTGCCCCATAATGAATATCAGCGGCATAACATCGTTCATTCCGCTAGCGTCACGGCTCACAAATCGTGTGGCCTCTTCAAAGGGCCTCAAAACGCGACATGCGTCTCTAACCAGCTGCCAGTGCCTGAGCTCGAAATTACAATGGCTCCAAACGCTGCCCGTCTGCTGCATTAGGAAATCATTCATGGCTTTCCGCTGTTCGTACAGACGGTCCAACATGTGCAGGGTGGAATTCCAGTGTGTTGGAACGTCGCAAATCAGGCTGTGTTCTGAGAGATTGTTTTTACGCTGCAAGTCCAGGAGGGCGTGCTTAAATGCATACGAACGTCTAAAACGAACGCAAACTCTCCTGGACATGGCCAGCACACCCTTCAAACCAACATATGACTTTAAGAAGCGTGTTATGACCAGATTGATCACATGTGCCATGCAAGGAGCGTGTGTCAGGTGACCTAGACGCAGTGCAGCCACAACGTTCTTGCCGTTATCAGAGACAACATTGCCCAGTGTGAGTTTCAGAGGAGACAGCCAGCGTGCAATTTCCTCCTTGATGCACAGCAGCAGCTCCTGCCCTGTGTGGCTTTTCTCGCCCAGGCTCAGCAGGTGTAAGACAGCGTTGTGGCGCTTCACCTTGCACCTATGAAAAGAGGAGGAAGGAGGAGTGGAAATACGCTGTGTCCTGTCGGGGACGGGAAGACCTCCAAGGAGGAAGGCAAGGAGGAGGAGGAGGAGTAGGAGGAGGAGGATGGTAGGCGCCTTGTGTCCGGAGTTGAACCAGAAAGATACAAGCGTGGAGGTGGTAATGCCTGGCATTGCTGTGGTGGTGCATTGGACTGCAAAATATTGACCCAGTGGGCCGTGAAAGACATGTACTGTCCCTGCCCATAGTTGCTGCTCCACGTGTCGACGGTGGCATGTACCCTGCTGCACATGGATAATTGCAAGGACTGGCACACCTTTTTCTCCACATGCTTGGGCAAAGCAGGGACAGCTGTTTTGGAGAAGTAATGTCGGCTAGGTATTCGCCACCTAGGCTGAGCGCACGCCATCAATTGCTTGAAGCCGGCGGAGTCGACCAGGTGGTACGGCAGCAACTGCACCACCAACAACTTAGCCAGGTGTGAATTAAGCCGCATGACAAGTGGATGACTGGGTATATATTGTTGCTTATTGGACAATGATTCCGTAATGGATAACTGACGGGACGAAGGAGGAGCACTAGATGACAGTGATGATGATGATGACAACGACATGGTGGATAAGGCCTGGCTACTACTTAGATGACAGGGACTCGGAGCAGCAGCAGCAGCTGCAGAGGGGTCTTCATTAGATGTACATGATGATGGTGGGGCATGTCGATTGTCCCACATGGCCTTGTGATGCCGCTCCATGTGTTTACGTAGAGCGGTAGTTCCTACATTGCTGCCCTGCCCACGCCTTACTTTCTGCTTGCTGATACGGCACTGTGCCATGCTTTCGTCCTCCGGGAAGAAAGAGAAAAATTGCCACACGGCAGAGTACCGTAAAGAAGTAGTACCACGTCCACCACCACCACCACCACCCAAGCTTGCCCCTTGTCTGTCAGGCTTTTTTCGGGAGCCTACACCAGTATCAGTGTCGCCATCACCGGCTCCTGAGCTGACCCTACCGCTGCAACGTTTTGCAGATTGACTTCTGCCCCTACCTCGGCTTGGCTGTTTATCACGGCCAGTGCCGCCACTACTACCCTCCTCCTCTGACGCCGTCATCACCTCGTCACCTGGTTCCCACGTCCTGTCTAAAACAACATCATCATCATAGCCTTCCTCATCATCCCCGCCACTTCTGTCACTGTGTTGTGAATGTGATGTGACATCATGGCGGGCTCCATGCCCCCCCTCATTACTGTGTCTGCCACCACGGCTACCACCACCAACAACCCCACTACCGCAGCTATAATAATAATAATAATAATAATCTTTATTTATATAGCGCCAACATATTACGCAGCACTTTACAATTTAGAGGGAACATGAAACAAACAATATCAGACATTACATAGTGACAAAGTTCATTTACAATTCAAACCTGGGTAGTGAGGACCCTGCTCGCAAGAGCTTACAATCTATGAGGACATAAGGGAGACACAAAGTGTAACAGTGTTTGTTCTGTACAATAGTCCGGCCATTTTTATACACATGCGGTGGTAACATAAAGCTGCATGAGCCGGTCACCAGCCACTATCCGTGTATGACGGACATGAAGAGAAGGAGTGTGAGGGAATCTTATTCTGATGACTAATCTAAATGGAGGGCCATGGAAAGGAGTCAGATTAGGGAATGTTATAGGCCTGTCTAAATAGATGTGTTTTCAGGGCACGTTTAAAACTGTGGATATTGGGAATTAATCTGATTGTCTGGGGTAGCACATTCCAGAGGACGGGTGCAGCACGAGAGAAATCTTGGAGACGGGAGTGGGAGGTTCGGATTATGGAGGATTTTAATCTAAGGTCGTTGGCAGAACGTAGAGTCCGAGTAGGGTGGTAGACAGAGATGAGGGAGGAGATGTAAGGAGGTGCAGCACTGTGGAGAGCTTTGTGGGTGAGAGTAATAAGTTTGAATTTTATTCGGAAGGGGATGGGCAACCAGTGCAGTGACTGGCACAGATTAGAGGCGTTGGTGTAGCGGTTGGTCATAAAGATGAGCCTGGCTGCTGCATTGAGGATAGATTGGAGAGGGGAGAGTTTAGTGAGGGGAAGACCGACTAGTAATGAGTTACAGTAGTCAAGACGAGAGTGAATCAGAGCAACAATGAGAGTTTTGGCAGTTTCCTCCGTAAGAAAAGAGCGGATTCTGGAGATGTTTTTGAGGTGAAAATGACAGGAGCGTGAAAGTGATTCTATGTGAGGAGTAAAGGAAAGATCTGAGTCAAAAATAACCCCGAGACAGCGGGCGTGCTGCTTAGGAGTTATGATAGTGCCACACACAGAGATGGAGACATCAGGTTTAGGGAGGTTAGTAGATGGTGGGAACACAAGGAGCTCAGTTTTAGAAAGATTCAGTTTCAGATAGAGAGAGGACATGATGTTAGAGACAGCGGACAGACAATAACTGGTGTTCTGTATTAGAGCAGGGGTGATGTCACGGGAAGAGGTATATAATTGGGTGTCATCAGCGTAGAGATGGTACTGGAAGCCAAATCTGCTGATGGTTTGTCCAATAGGAGCTGTGTAGAGAGAAAAGAGGAGCGGACCTAGGACTGATCCCTGAGGAACCCCGATATCAAGGGGAAGAGGAGAAGAGGTGGAACCAGCAAATGACACACTGAACGAGCGGTCAGAGAGATAGGAGGAAAACCAAGAGAGAGCCGCGTCCTTGAGGCCAATAGAGTGGAGCATGTTAAGTAGGAGTTTGTGGTCTACAGTGTCAAAGGCTGCAGAGAGATCCAAAAGAATCAGGAGAGAGGATTTACCGTCCGATTTAGCCGCCAAGAGATCATTTGAGACTTTAGTAAGGGCAGTTTCTGTGGAGTGTAGAGTGCGGAAACCAGATTGTAAGGGGTCAAGAATGGAGTTAGCAGAGAGATAGCGGATAAGGCGAGAGTAGACCAAGCGTTCCAGGAGTTTAGAGATGAAGGGCAGATTAGAGACTGGTCGGTAGTTGGCAGCGCTGGATGGGTCAAGTGTTGGTTTTTTCAATAATGGGTTTATAATGGCATGTTTAAAAGCGGAGGGAAAGATACCAGAGGAAAGAGAGAGGTTAAATATTTTAGTGAGGTGACTAGTGACAGCTGGGGAGAGGGACTGGAGGAGGTGTGAGGGGACAGGATCACTAGGGCAGGTAGTAGGACGAGAAGAAGAGAGGACACCGCTTCCACCTCCACCACCGCCGCAACACACTCCGTTGGCTGACTCGCGGAAAACAAATCATCATCATCACTATGTTGTTCAGTATCTTCCTTCGCACCCGAGGCGATGTCTCTTAGGACTCTCAGGAAAGATGGCTTCCCGCTAGTAAGGGGGAGCGAAGACATAGATGATGGAATGGAAACGCTAGAAATACCTATATTACTACTGTCACTGTGCCAAGGAACTGTAGAGGATCTGGAATCCAACGAAACCTGGCTTGAAGCCAGATCATCAGAGTCTTCCTGCTGAGATGACCGCGAGTCAGCCAACCAGTCCACAATGGCCGTATTGTCTAAAGTAACCCGCCCACCGGAGGAGATGTACAAGTCTGGCTTGCTGATACTGCTACTACTACCAGCAGGCACATGGCTGCTGCTGCTAGTGGAACTGGGCACATGTCTTGTGCCACAAATGCTGGTACTGGGTCTGGCACCAACAGATCCAACATTTGGACTGGAAGAGGAGACGGCATGGGTGTTTTTTCCTCTACCCCGTCCTTTCACAACCTTTTTTTTCCCAGACATTTCACTGCTGGAGTGCAGCAAGTTAAATCAAATCCTGGGGGATGGGCCCCTTCTAAAAGCATATTCACACTGACACTGGCTTGGCAAATGGCAATGAATGAAAATTTCTATCAGCCACGCCGCAGTGCACTCAGGGAATGCTGGGCCTTGTAGTACTACTACCACTACTACAAAGGCTGCCTGTATTGCAAGTTGTATTGTTATTTGTTTGTTATGTTAACGGCCGGGGATGAGCCCCTTCTAAGAGCGTATTCACACAATGACACTGGCTTGGCAAATGGCAATGAATGAGAATTTTTATCAGCCACGCCGCAGTGCACTCAGGGAATGCTGGGCCTTGTAGTACTACTACTACCACTACTACAAAGGCTGCCTGTATTGCAAGTTGTATTGTTATTTGTTTGTTATGTTAACGGCCGGGGATGAGCCCCTTCTAAAAGCGTATTCACACACTGACACTGGTTTGGCAAATGGCAATGAATGAGGATTTCTATCAGCCACGCCGCAGTGCACTCAGGGAATGCTGGGCCTTGTAGTACTACTACCACTACTACAAAGGCTGCCTGTATTGCAAGTTGTATTGTTCTTTGTTTGTTATGTTAACGGCCGGGGATGAGCCCCTTCTAAAAGCGTATTCACACACTGACACTGGCTTGGCAAATGGCAAAGAATGAGAATTTCTATCAGCCACGCCACAGTGCACTCAGGGAATGCTGGGCCTTGTAGTACTACTACCACTACTACAAAGGCTGCCTGTATTGCAAGTTGTATTGTTCTTTGTTTGTTATGTTAACGGCCGGGGATGAGCCCCTTCTAAAAGCGTATTCACACACTGACACTGGCTTGGCAAATGGCAATGAATGAGAATTTCTATCGGCCACGCCGCAGTGCACTCAGAGAATGCTGGGCCTTGTAGTACTACTACTACCACTACTACAAAGGCTGCCTGTATTGCAAGTTGTATTGTTATTTGTTTGTTATGTTAACGGCCGGGGATGAGCCCCTTCTAAAAGCGTATTCACACACTGACACTGGTTTGGCAAATGGCAATGAATGAGGATTTCTATCAGCCACGCCGCAGTGCACTCAGGGAATGCTGGGCCTTGTAGTACTACTACCACTACTACAAAGGCTGCCTGTATTGCAAGTTGTATTGTTCTTTGTTTGTTATGTTAACGGCCGGGGATGAGCCCCTTCTAAAAGCATATTCACACACTGACACTGGCTTGGCAAATGGCAAAGAATGAGAATTTCTATCAGCCACGCCACAGTGCACTCAGGGAATGCTGGGCCTTGTAGTACTACTACCACTACTACAAAGGCTGCCTGTATTGCAAGTTGTATTTTTATTTGTTTGTTATGTTAACGGCCGGGGATGAGCCCTTCTAAAAGCATATTCACACAATGATACTGGCTTGGCAAAAGGCAATGAATGAGAATTTCTATCAGCCACGCCCCAGTGCACTCAGGGAATGCTGGGCCTTGTAGTACTACTACCACTACTACAAAGGCTGCCTGTATTGCAAGTTGTATTGTTATTTGTTTGTTATGTTAACGGCCGGGGATGAGCCCCTTCTAAAAGCGTATTCACACAATGACACTGGCTTGGCAAATGGCAATGAATGAGGATTTCTATCAGCCACGCCGCAGTGCACTCAGGGAATGCTGGGCCATGTAGTACTACTACCACTACTACAAAGGCTGCCTGTATTGCAAGTTGTATTGTTCTTTGTTTGTTTTGTTAACGGCCGGGGATGAGCCCCTTCTAAAAGCGTATTCACACACTGACACTGGCTTGGCAAATGGCAATGAATGAGAATTTCTATCAGCCACGCTACAGTGCACTCAGGGAATGCTGGGCCTTGTAGTACTACTACCACTACTACAAAGGCTGCCTGTATTGCAAGTTGTATTGTTATTTGTTTGTTATGTTATGTTAACGGCCGGGGATGAGCCCCTTCTAAAAGCATATTCACACAATGATACTGGCTTGGCAAATGGCAATGAATGAGAATTTCTATCAGCCACGCCACTGTGCACTCAGGGAATGCTAGGTCTTGTAGTACTACTACTACCACTACTACAAAGGCTGCCTGTATTGCAAGTTGTATTGTTATTTGTTTGTTATGTTAACGGCCGGGGATGAGCCCCTTCTAAAAGCGTATTCACACAATGACACTGGCTTGGCAAATGGCAATGAATGAGAATTTCTATCAGCCACGCTGCAGTGCACTCAGGGAATGCTGGGCGTTTTAGGAATACAAAGCCTGCCTGTATTGCAAGTTGGATGCAATGGGGATGAGCCCCTTATAAAAGCGTATTCACACACTGGCTGAGTAGTGAGTAGTGGATGAGCCCCTTCGATTGCTGGATTCCTGCCTTTTAGATTCCTAAAGCTTTCCCTTATTGCACAGAGATGCTATCCCTACAGCTCCTGTCTGTAAAATGGCCGCTGAGCTCCGTGCATAGACTTTTATTGCAGGCTTGAGCGCGCCCCTATGCTGCCTCCCGATTGGCTGGGAGAGCCGTTTGCAAGGCATTATGGGGTAGCCTGATGTCAGGTGATCTTGTGAAATCCTCCATTTTAGATGTAACATGTGGCAGGCGACAAAATGTAGCCGGGTTCGGTCAAAACGGGTTCGGCCGAATACGGTGAAGTTCGGATTCGCTGCGAACCGAACTTTTCCGGAAGTTCGGACCGAAACCAGTTTCGGTTGTCCCGGTTCGCTCACCTCTATTGATGTCCATGGCTTCCAGACTTCAGGCAGTCATTGCCTGCAAAGGATTCTCTACAAAGCAAAGCCTATTTAAAAAAACAAAACATTTTATTTATGGTAATGTTAATTTGTCCAATTACTTTTGAGCCCCTGAAATGAGGAGACTATGTAGAAAAATGGTTGCAATTCCTAAACGTTTCACAGGATATTTTTGTTCAACCCCTTGAATTAAACCTGAAAGTCTACACTTCAATTGCATCTCCGTTGCTTCATTTCAAATCTAATGTGGTGGCAGCAGAGCCCAAATCATGAAGATTGTGTCACTGTCCAAATAATTCTGGACCTAACTGTATTTGTCTTGCACTTGTGATGACTGCAGCTTAGGGCTTTTTTAGACGAACGTGTAATACGTCCGTGCAACGCGCGTGATTTTCACGCGCCTCGCACGGACCTATGTTAGTCTATGGGGCCGTGCAGACAGTCCGTGATTTTCACGCAGCGTATGTCCGCTGCGTGAAACGCACGACATGTCCTATATTTGTGCGTTGTTCGCGCATCACGCACCCATTGAAGTCAATGGGTGCGTGAAAATCACGCGCAGCACACGGAAACACTTCCGTGTGACGCGCGTGATTCGCGCAACAGCAGTAAAAAGTAGGATTTAAAACAGAAAAGCACCACATGCTTTTCAGTTTACAATCATACAAACAGAGTGTCATAATGATGGTGGCTGCGCGAAAATCACGCAGCCGCGCATCATATGGTGATGACACACGGAGCTGTTAAGTGCCTTTGGTGCGCGCAAAACTCCACGTTTTTTGCACGCGCAAAATGCACACGCTCGTGTAAATCCGGCCTAAAAGAGCAAAAAAGTGAGTTAATAAAAAAAGTGTCCAAGGACTGTGTAGCTTTTTTTTTTTACACGGCTGCAGCGATGATTTGCCTGTATACCCACATGATTGCTGCAACCAATCACTGGCCTCAGTGGGTATACTGCACAGGATCACCGAGGCCAGTAATTGGCTGCAGCGATCATGTGGGTATAGAGGCACGTCATCGTGATAGCCATGTCATCAAACACGGGAGCAGCTACGCTGGAACAAGGGGGGATCTTTTGGGTTGGTAATACTTTTTTTTTTGTTTTATGGCATCTCAGTTGTTATCAATAATAGGGAATATGGACAATAATTATCTTAAAGGGGTTGTCCACAACCGGACAACTATGACCTATCTACCGGATAGGTCATCAGTATATGTTCTGTGGAGGTCCAACACCCGGACCCTGCACCGATCAGCTGCTCCGGCTGCCTCTGGGTGCTCGATGTTTTGAACGGTATGCAGTAGTTGGAGCCAGAAGCAGATGGCTGCGACCACTCCATAGCAAATGTTCTGCAGAACTGCAGCTCTGCTCCTATTCACTTGAATAGAAGCAGAGCTGCAGTTCCGCAGAATGACCACAATGCAGTGGTCAGAGCCGTCTGCTTCCGGTTCCAACTACTGCCTACCTTTCAAAACATGTGGCGCCTGGAGGCGGCCGGTACAGCTGATTGGTGCGGGGTCTGGGTGTCAGAACCCCACAGAACATATACTGATAACCTATCCGGTAGCTACAGTGAAGGAAATAAGTATTTGATCCCTTGCTGATTTTGTAAGTTTGCCCACTGTCAAAGACATGAACAGTCTAGAATATTTAGGCTAGGTTAATTTTACCAGTGAGAGATAGATTATATATAAAAAAAGCAGAAAATCACATAGTCAAAATTATATATATTTATTTGCATTGTGCACAGAGAAATAAGTATTTGATCCCTTTGGCAAACAAGACTTAATACTTGGTGGCAAAACCCTTGTTGGCAAGCACAGCAGTCAGACGTTTTTTGTAGTTGATGATGAGGTTTGCACACATGTTAGATGGAATTTTGGCCCACTCCTCTTTGCAGATCATCTGTAAATCATTAAGATTTCGAGGCTGTCGCTTGGCAACTCGGATCTTCAGCTCCCTCCATAAGTTTTCTATGGGATTAAGGTCTGGAGACTGGCTATGCCACTCCATGACCTTAATGTGCTTCTTTTTGAGCCACTCCTTTGTTGCTTTGGCTGTATGTTTCGGGTTATTGTCTTGCTGGAAGACCCAGCCACGAGCCATTTGTAATGTCCTGGTGAAGGGAGGGAGGTTGTCACTCAGGATTTGACGGTACATGGCTCCATCCATTCTCCCATTGATGCGTTGAAGTAGTCCTGTACCCTTAGCAGAGAAACACCCCCAAAACATAATGTTTCCACCTCCATGCTTGACAGTGGGGACGGTGTTCTTTGGGTCATAGGCAGCATTTCTCTTCCTCCAAACACGGCGAGTTGAGTTAATGCCAAAGAGCTCAATTTTAGTCTCATCTGACCACAGCACCTTCTCCCAATCACCCTCAGAATCATCCAGCTGTTCATTTGCAAACTTCACACGGGCCTGTACCTGTGCCTTCTTGAGCAGGAGTTTTAGGAGTAGGAAAAAACGGGACCACCGGCGCTGCTTGAATCTTTAGTCGATACACAATACACAACCAGCGTAATGGATTAAGTGTATAAAGTTTTAATGTTGATAGGCTACGCGTTTCGACGTCGAACTGACGTCTTCCTCAGGCCAATACAGACTGTGCGGTTCCTGCCTTATTTATACATCAGGGCGAGGAAAAAGACTGCCAGTTATAATGGGTCAAAGGTCACATGAGATACAGAAATATAAAAAACAAAAGGAAGAAGCAGCATTAAAAGCAATTACAAGTGTCATAATACGATAAGAATGAACGGGATTAACAACATGTTTAAAAACTGTTTTAAAACTCTTAGTTCCACTGACAGATCAGTACCGTGTTTTCAAAGAGAAATTTATATAACAGCCAAAACCTCTATTTATGTGTAGGACTGTGGGTGAATAAACGATCATATATTAAATATTTGCTTATGTCTGAGTTTTATTGTGTTTTAACTAATGTTAACGGAAGAAACAAATGAAGCCCAAGAACTGCTGAGTCAGAGCGTCCTTGGTTACTAGGAGTCAGAAAGAACTCCGGGGAGCCGTAGGGGAACAAAAAGCTTTCAATGGACCGCATGTTTGGACCGCACAGGTATACAATAATGGTTGGGAGCGTCCTTGGTTACTGGTAGTCAAGAACACAAAACTGTCACGGGGGAAAGAAAGGCTTACGCTGGATCGCACAGTAAACTACATCAGGTCGCGGGACTCCGCGCCAAGAAAACTAAAAGAGGCACCTGCATCGGAGCTGGTGAGTGACAGGACGTCATGTTAATGGGATATTGGTTATTACGGATTACTATGGATCTCTTTCATTAATATCAGAATAGGTAAATGGTTATTTCTTAAAAACAACCTAAAAATTTAAAAAGTTGGCAAATGGGCCTGGATTGGTATCGATTAAATTGATTTTGTATGCCGATAACATATATGTTTATAAAAGTTTGTAGAAAGACCGAAAAATTCTTTTTTTAAAAAATAAAAATAAAATAACCTATTAAGAGAATTTGTACATACACTGAGGAACGGGGGTCAAGCTCATTAATATTACGGACTAGGGTTATTCTAATCATGGATGTCAAAGGTAGATAGTTAAAGAACCTCTTATAGTTGCGGCTCTGTTTGCTGATTGGTTATTTACTTATTTTTATTTTTATTCTAAAGATGACTCAGTAAGGTCATTCAGACCATTTGGATGTAGGGTTTCCAATTTAAAAATCCAATAATTCTCCCTCTGCTTTAGCTTGATAAATCTATTGGGTAGGTCCACTGATATCTGTTCGATTGGGGTGACCTTAATCTCGGAAAAATTGCACTTATGTTTATACATACAGTGACGGGACACACTTTGTTTTAAAAAAACCCTCGTGACATTATACCTGTGGTTATTAATTCGGTTCCTTAGGGTTTGTGTGGTTCGGCCCACATATTGCAGATTGCAAGTGCACTGCAGTAGATAAATGACATAGGAGCTACCGCAATTTAAAAAATCTTTAATCATGAATTTTTCCCCTGTTTTTATGGAGTAATATTCCCTGCATTTGTTTGAAATGTTATTACAGCATAGGCATCTGCTTTGGCCGCATCTAAAGGAACCTTTCAGATTTGGGAGTAAACAGTGATTTATTCTTTTGGCATTCCGCAGTTTGCTCGGGGCTATTAGGTTTTTTATTGTTTTAGCCCGTCTATATGTAATAATAGGTTTTACTGGTATTAAGGGTTTTAAAAGAGGGTCGTTTGTTAAGATATGCCAGTGTTTTTTAAAAACGGTGGCTATGGTATTACTCTCTTTATTGAATGTAGTTATAATATTGGTTTTAACCCTCTCACTGCTTGATTTTGGCTTAATGTTTGTAAGTTTCAATTCGATACATTCTTTTTGTGTTAGACTTTGGGCTTTTAGTTCAGCACCTTCGATGAGACTTTTTGGAAAACCTTTTTCATGGAATCTCTGCTTTAAAATCCCACATTCCTGGTTAAAGGTTAGATTGTCTGAGCAGTTCTTTCTAATTCTTCTATATTGTCCGAACGGGATATTTTTGAGCCACGGGGGGTAGTGAGCACTTTTAAAATCGAGATAACTATTCACGTCCACCATTTTGAAATGAGTTTTAGTTGTAAAAAGGCCATTTTTCTTACCAATTGTCAGATCTAAAAAGTCAATGTTCGTGTCTGAGAAATTATGAGTAAATGAGAGGCCAAAAGTATTATTATTTAAAACATCCATAAAATCATTGGCTGTACTAGCGTCGCCATTCCATATAAAAAACAGGTCATCGATGAATCGCTTATAAAATAGAATTCTGTTTCTAAAAGCATGCTTACTTAGAATGAGGGCTTCCTCGAACGCCCCCATATATAAGTTTGCATAAGAGGGTGTGAATCTTGTCCCCATTGCACATCCCTTTATTTGTTTGTAAAATTTCCCATCAGAATTAAAAGTATTATGGGTTAGTATAAACTCTACGCATTCCATGATAAAATTAATTTGTGTGTTGGGATACCGTAGATCAGTTGCAAGGTAGTCTAAGGTGACTTGTGCACCCTGTGTGTGTGGGATATTGGTGTATAAAGAAGATACGTCCGCCGTGAGAAAGTTGATATTAGAAATATCGCAGGTTGACTGTAATTGGAAAAGATCTCTTATGAGATGTGTTGAATCTTTAAGAAAAGATGGCAATTTGGAAACTAAGGGTTGGAGGTGGATGTCTACGAAATGTGATAGTTTGCTTGTTAAAGAACCTATTCCTGAAATTATTGGTCGGCCGGGCGGATTATGAAGAGCTTTATGGATTTTGGGAAGATGATACATGAATGGGATGGATGGAAACGGAACGGTCAAAAACATTTTTTCTTTTTTGCATATCAGGTTTTTGGTGAATGCAGTTTCGATCAGGGCTTTATATTCTATTTCAAATTCAGGGATTGGATTATGTTTAAGTTCCTCGTAATATAGAGTGTCTGATACTAATCTCTGCGCTTCTTTCAAATAATCGGATCGATCTTGTATGACAATGCCTCCCCCTTTATCTGCGGACCTAATTACTATGTCCTGGTTGTTCTGTAGATTTTTTAGAGCTCTACGTTGGGAAAAGGATAGGTTGTCCCTAGAAGTGCTAGTCTGTTGGATGGTTTTCAAATCAGAGCTTACCAGGTTGGAGAAGGTTTCTATGGCTGGACCCCTATGATGGAGGGGATAGAAAGAGGATTTAGGACGAAGATCAGTTATAACAGGTGCGACAATATCTGATATAATTTGATTTGGTACAGTCACTGATGGGGTGATGGCAAAATGACGTAGTAGGGTTATTTTCCTCATGAATTTATTTAGATCCATGAATAGATCAAAACTGTCATGTGATGAGGTGGGGCAAAAGGAAAGTCCCTTGGATAATAGGCTGATTTCGTCTATATTCGGGACAAATTTAGATAGATTGAAAATTTTGGTTAGATTATTTTGTGTTTTTTCTTTAGTGATAGCGGTGGAATTCTTGGTGTGGTGTCTACCTCCTCTACACCCTCTATATCTAACCCTAATTTTCTTTTGGATTGTGTTCTTTGTAGAGGTAGAAAATAAGAGTTGATGGTTTGGGACGGAGAGAGATTCTTCTCTTGGGACTGGCGAGGGGACATGATAGGAGGCATTGTAGGGGCAAGGGGACGGTCTAAAAAAGGAGGGAGGGGTTGGTACTACTGGTCAGATATTGTCGCACCTGTTATAACTGATCTTCGTCCTAAATCCTCTTTCTATCCCCTCCATCATAGGGGTCCAGCCATAGAAACCTTCTCCAACCTGGTAAGCTCTGATTTGAAAACCATCCAACAGACTAGCACTTCTAGGGACAACCTATCGTTTTCCCAACGTAGAGCTCTAAAAAATCTACAGAACAACCAGGACATAGTAATTAGGTCCGCAGATAAAGGGGGAGGCATTGTCATACAAGATCGATCCGATTATTTGAAAGAAGCGCAGAGATTAGTATCAGACACTCTATATTACGAGGAACTTAAACATAATCCAATCCCTGAATTTGAAATAGAATATAAAGCCCTGATCGAAACTGCATTCACCAAAAACCTGATATGCAAAAAAGAAAAAATGTTTTTGACCGTTCCGTTTCCATCCATCCCATTCATGTATCATCTTCCCAAAATCCATAAAGCTCTTCATAATCCGCCCGGCCGACCAATAATTTCAGGAATAGGTTCTTTAACAAGCAAACTATCACATTTCGTAGACATCCACCTCCAACCCTTAGTTTCCAAATTGCCATCTTTTCTTAAAGATTCAACACATCTCATAAGAGATCTTTTCCAATTACAGTCAACCTGCGATATTTCTAATATCAACTTTCTCACGGCGGACGTATCTTCTTTATACACCAATATCCCACACACACAGGGTGCACAAGTCACCTTAGACTACCTTGCAACTGATCTACGGTATCCCAACACACAAATTAATTTTATCATGGAATGCGTAGAGTTTATACTAACCCATAATACTTTTAATTCTGATGGGAAATTTTACAAACAAATAAAGGGATGTGCAATGGGGACAAGATTCGCACCCTCTTATGCAAACTTATATATGGGGGCGTTCGAGGAAGCCCTCATTCTAAGTAAGCATGCTTTTAGAAACAGAATTCTATTTTATAAGCGATTCATCGATGACCTGTTTTTTATATGGAATGGCGACGCTAGTACAGCCAATGATTTTATGGATGTTTTAAATAATAATACTTTTGGCCTCTCATTTACTCATAATTTCTCAGACACGAACATTGACTTTTTAGATCTGACAATTGGTAAGAAAAATGGCCTTTTTACAACTAAAACTCATTTCAAAATGGTGGACGTGAATAGTTATCTCGATTTTAAAAGTGCTCACTACCCCCCGTGGCTCAAAAATATCCCGGTCGGACAATATAGAAGAATTAGAAAGAACTGCTCAGACAATCTAACCTTTAACCAGGAATGTGGGATTTTAAAGCAGAGATTCCATGAAAAAGGTTTTCCAAAAAGTCTCATCGAAGGTGCTGAACTAAAAGCCCAAAGTCTAACACAAAAAGAATGTATTGAATTGAAACTTACAAACATTAAGCCAAAATCAAGCAGTGAGAGGGTTAAAACCAATTTTATAACTACATTCAATAAAGAGAGTAATACCATAGCCACCGTTTTTAAAAAACACTGGCATATCTTAACAAACGACCCTCTTTTAAAACCCTTAATACCAGTAAAACCTATTATTACATATAGACGGGCTAAAACAATAAAAAACCTAATAGCCCCGAGCAAACTGCGGAATGCCAAAAGAATAAATCACTGTTTACTCCCAAATCTGAAAGGTTCCTTTAGATGCGGCCAAAGCAGATGCCTATGCTGTAATAACATTTCAAACAAATGCAGGGAATATTACTCCATAAAAACAGGGGAAAAATTCATGATTAAAGATTTTTTAAATTGCGGTAGCTCCTATGTCATTTATCTACTGCAGTGCACTTGCAATCTGCAATATGTGGGCCGAACCACACAAACCCTAAGGAACCGAATTAATAACCACAGGTATAATGTCACGAGGGGTTTTTTAAAACAAAGTGTGTCCCGTCACTGTATGTATAAACATAAGTGCAATTTTTCCGAGATTAAGGTCACCCCAATCGAACAGATATCAGTGGACCTACCCAATAGATTTATCAAGCTAAAGCAGAGGGAGAATTATTGGATTTTTAAATTGGAAACCCTACATCCAAATGGTCTGAATGACCTTACTGAGTCATCTTTAGAATAAAAATAAAAATAAGTAAATAACCAATCAGCAAACAGAGCCGCAACTATAAGAGGTTCTTTAACTATCTACCTTTGACATCCATGATTAGAATAACCCTAGTCCGTAATATTAATGAGCTTGACCCCCGTTCCTCAGTGTATGTACAAATTCTCTTAATAGGTTATTTTATTTTTATTTTTTAAAAAAAGAATTTTTCGGTCTTTCTACAAACTTTTATAAACATATATGTTATCGGCATACAAAATCAATTTAATCGATACCAATCCAGGCCCATTTGCCAACTTTTTAAATTTTTAGGTTGTTTTTAAGAAATAACCATTTACCTATTCTGATATTAATGAAAGAGATCCATAGTAATCCGTAATAACCAATATCCCATTAACATGACGTCCTGTCACTCACCAGCTCCGATGCAGGTGCCTCTTTTAGTTTTCTTGGCGCGGAGTCCCGCGACCTGATGTAGTTTACTGTGCGATCCAGCGTAAGCCTTTTTTTCCCCCGTGACAGTTTTGTGTTCTTGACTACCAGTAACCAAGGACGCTCCCAACCATTATTGTATACCTGTGCGGTCCAAACATGCGGTCCATTGAAAGCTTTTTGTTCCCCTACGGCTCCCCGGAGTTCTTTCTGACTCCTAGTAACCAAGGACGCTCTGACTCAGCAGTTCTTGGGCTTCATTTGTTTCTTCCGTTAACATTAGTTAAAACACAATAAAACTCAGACATAAGCAAATATTTAATATATGATCGTTTATTCACCCACAGTCCTACACATAAATAGAGGTTTTGGCTGTTATATAAATTTCTCTTTGAAAACACGGTACTGATCTGTCAGTGGAACTAAGAGTTTTAAAACAGTTTTTAAACATGTTGTTAATCCCGTTCATTCTTATCGTATTATGACACTTGTAATTGCTTTTAATGCTGCTTCTTCCTTTTGTTTTTTATATTTCTGTATCTCATGTGACCTTTGACCCATTATAACTGGCGGTCTTTTTCCTCGCCCTGATGTATAAATAAGGCAGGAACCGCACAGTCTGTATTGGCCTGAGGAAGACGTCAGTTCGACGTCGAAACGCGTAGCCTATCAACATTAAAACTTTATACACTTAATCCATTACGCTGGTTGTGTATTGTGTATCGACTAAAGATTCAAGCAGCGCCGGTGGTCCCGTTTTTTCCTACTCCTAAAACTACTACAAACCGACAGCAAACTTCGTTTGGCTGTGTTGTGGACCTGGCTGCAGCTTCCCAAGCTTTGTTGACACCACCTTGGTGTCCACCACCCGAGGTGAGCGGAATTGTCTCATCGACCCAATTTTATTACTATTTTATCAGATTCTGATTTGCGGCGCCGTGTTTCTTTTTTCTACCTCACCTAGCTTCTTGAGCAGGGGGACCTTGCGGGCACTGCAGGATTTTAATCCATTACGGCGTAATGTGTTACCAATGGTTTTCTTGGTGACTGTGGTCCCAGCTGCCTTGAGATCATTAACAAGTTCCCCCCCCGTGTAGTTTTCGGCTGAGCTCTCACCTTTCTCAGGATCAAGGATACCCCACGAGGTGAGATTTTGCATGGAGCCCCAGATCGATGTCGATTGACAGTCATTTTGTATGTCTTCCATTTTCTTACTATTGCACCAACAGTTGTCTCCTTCTCACCCAGCGTCTTACTTATGGTTTTGTAGCCCATTCCAGCCTTGTGCAGGTCTATGATCTTGTCCCTGACATCCTTAGAAAGCTCTTTGGTCTTGCCCATGTTGCAGAGGTTAGAGTCAGACTGATTAATTGAGTCTGTGGACATTAGTCTTTTATACAGGTGACCATTTAAGACAGCTGTCATTAATGCAGGCACCAAGTTGATTTGGAGCGTGTAACTGGTCTGGAGGAGGCTGAACTCTTAATGGTTGGTAGGGGATCAAATACTTATTTCTCTGTGCACAATGCAAATAAATATATATAATTTTAACTATGTGATTTTCTTTTTTTTTTTTTTAAATAATCTATCTCTCACTGGTAAAATTAACCTAGCCTAAAAATTCTAGACTGTTCATGTCTTTGACAGTGGTCAAACTTACAAAATCAGCAAGGGATCAAATACTTATTTCCTTAACTGTAGGTCATAGTTGTCCGGTTGTGGACAAGCCCTTTATTGAAAAAAAAAAAACTTTAATACAACGGGGTACAAATATTCACAAGGTGCCTGTTTGTTGTTTTTTTTAGAATTGTTCTATATAAAAAGTTAATTAACTTAGTGAATACATTACATTTTTTTTGTGGTATAGATTTTGAGTTTTAGCTGTATCTCTTATTTGATTCCTCCTTGGGTCGATATCTGCACAGAGGTTGCACTGGTTATTTCTGCATTATTAAATGAATTAGTTCACTATAGTATAGGATGTCAGCTAAGTTGCTCGGGTTGTCAACTGTTTCCATTGACAGAAACTACGATATGAGGCAACCAGTAACCACAGACCACTACAAAAAAGCATAGTGGATTGAAGTCAGGCGTGCTGCTTGCATTGTTATGAAAAAGCACTGTTTTTATTCATATTTGTGAGTATAATAAAACCCCCGTATTTTAACTTTTCATATGAAGTTGCGGAGTTACACTGTTTGGAACATTTTAAACTTTGTTGCAGTAAGAGGTTACAGTATGGAGCGGAATCATTCGGGGAGACTCGGTTGTTTTTTTATCTGAATGGAGCAAACACTGGAAGGAGGTTTGGCCTGAAAAACATATTTTTCTGCACTGCGTAGACTAAGATCACTCACACCTTTACTACGAGCTGGAGTTGAATGGAGGACAGTCCCTAAGGTGGATCGCTTTGTGGTGTATTAGTGGAGTTTGAGCGGAGGTCCTCTTTTGCTTTTGTTTCCATTGCCAACAAGGAGAATGTTGAATGCAACTCAGGAATTATTCAAGTTAAGTAATACATAGTTAAGTAATACATACAAATAATACATACAAGTTAAGTAATAGTTACTCAACTATTAATGTAGAATATATAGATAAAAAAAATGCTCAAATGTGGCTTAAAGAGTTTTTGAATTCTTGGTACTTGAAACCCATATACTGTAAATGCACATTTTAAAGAGTGCTGACCCCATGTACTGATATATGCCTACACAGGCTTTCAAAGTATTGAATGCCATGTAAAGATTTGCATGCTACCAATTATTTTTCTTGTCTCACTTTCTGCTGTTTTGAATGTTACAATGCAGTCGGCGTATAAACACTGTGTGTGAATTCAGCCTTAGGGCTACTTCCTCTTTCATTGACATCACATTGCACTAAACTGCTCAGCATTTCTTATTTTCCAACTTTTTTTAAAAAAAAGCCTGACTGATATGTCACTGATGAACTGATAAACATACCGATAATTTTTACACTTTATAGGAAAAGATTCAATTAAAAATGCGTGCATATTGAGAGGGATAGAAAAAAAAAAACAGTTCACTCACTGAGATCGTCAGCCAAAGAGACCCGAGTGGGGTGACCAGGTGATGTCACAAACAGCACTGATCGACTTCTATTCAAGTTCTATCTTTACGCTGATCACACTGTTAGGGTATGTTCACACGGCTTATTTACGGACGTAATTCGGGCGTTTTCCGCCTCGATTTAAGTCCGAAAATGCGGCTCGATAGCGTCGGCAAACATCTGCCCATTCATTTGAATGGGTCTTACGATGTTCTGTTCCGATGGTCATTTATTTGACGCCCCGCTGTCAAAAGGCGGGGCGTAAATAGGCGCCCGCGTCAAAGAAGTGCCTGTCACTTCTTCAGACGTTAAATGGAGCCATTTTCCATTGACTCCATGGAAAAACAGCTCCATTTACGTCCGTAATTGACACAGCGAAAAGGCGCCTCAACATGCCATGACGGCTGAAATTACGGAGCTGTTTTCTCCTGAAAACAGCCCCGTAATTTCAGCCGTAACGGACGCTGCCATGTGAACATACCCTTACTCACCACTCGCGCTCCAGCATCCTTCTCTTGCGCCATGTCACAATGTAAGCGGTGCGCGTTGCTGGTGTCACTGACAAGACTCCATTTGACAATGGTGGCAAACATAGGTGAGTGTTTGTCTCTCTGACTTCCTTAGGCATCTGACCACACCCTGCTGTTACAACTTATGTTTATTAGCACCTTCTCTGCTGTGTGGATCAGGTGTCTTGCAGCGGTACTGTACTTTCTATTGGCTGCTTCTAGTATCATCAAGGGTTGCTATATATACCCGTTAGTACACTCATCTAGTGCCTGAATGTCAATTCTGTTCAGTTTCTGCCTCTAGCCTGATTTACATTCATTTATTGATTGCCTGTGTATGAACTAGCTCTGTTTGTTAATCTGCCTATTGCCTAGTACTTGTTGTTCTACACCCGGATCCTGACCTCAACCTATTCCTAACTACTCACTTGTTTTGTCCTTCAGTTTCCATGCCTGGTAGTCCTGATCCTGACTTCTGGTTTTGACATCTGACTATCTGACCACGCTCCAGTTCTGAGTCCACAGTCCATTCCTGTCTTCACACCTATTCCCTGCTGCAACGTCTGACTGCCAACTGTTGGCTATTCTGGGGTCTGTGACCTGGGGATTACAGTTCAGCACAGACCTTCTTGAGGGGGTTAAAGTTGAATACCAGGGATTCCTTAGACTTCACACCCAGTCAACTCATTGCCAAACCCTTGCTGCCCCAAGGATCCAGACCTTAACCCCTTCCCGCCATAGCCATTTTTCAGATTTTTTTTCTCCTCCCCACATTCCAAAAGCCATAACTTTTTTATTTTTCTATCGATATAATCCTATGAGGGCTTGATTTTTTGCAGGACGAGTTGTAGTTTTTCTTGGCACCATTTATTGTACCATATAATGTACTAAGAAATGGGGAAAAAAATATTTGTGGGTAGAAAATAAAAAAAAACAGCGATTCCTCGATTGTTTTTTTGCGCTTAGTTTTTCCTTCATTCACAGTGCAATAAAAACTACATCTTAACTTCATTCTGTGGGTCAATATGATTATGGTGATACCAAATTTATATTATTTTTTTTATATTTTACTCGTTTTACAAAAACTAACTGTAAAAAATAAAATTAATTTTGTGTCACCATAACTTTTTATTTTTCTTGAATTGGGCGGCGTGAGGGCATATTATTTGCGTGACAAGCATTCGTTTTCAATGGTACAGTGTTGGGGTACATGTGAGGTTTTGATAAATTTTTATTCCATTTTTGGTGGGAGATGAAGTGACTAAAAAAGAGCGATTCTGGGATTTTACTTTTTTTTTTTTACGGCATTCACCGTGCAATTTAAATAATGATATTTTCTAATAGGTCGGACTTTATGGACGCAGCGATACTAATTATGTTTATTGATTTATTTTTTTCAATGGGGAAATGGGAAAAGTTTTTTTTTTTAATTTTCTTTTTTTTTTTTGTACATAAAAAAAACCTTTATTTAACGGATTTTTACTTTTTTATTGAACCAGCACTCGTTGGACCGCTTGCACTATTTACTGCAATACAATAGTATATCATCTTACTGACAGACTTCTATTAAGCCCTGCTTAATAGGAGCACAAAGATGGCAGACCTGGGACCTTCATTCAACGATCCCGCTCGTTACAGTGAAGTGTCAACTGTAACATACAGCCGATAACTGCTTTGTATGGAGCGGGCTCAGCCCATGAGCCCTCTCTATACTTCCCCTACCCGGCTATGACAAAACAATATGTCATATGTTGGGAACGGGTTAAGTCTCGTGATCTGTGACTGGTGACAAATAACTTAGACCCATAAGAGGATATGATTGATGATGGTAGCTGTCAGACATCTACTTTCTCTCTCAGAAACTGACAAACTTTTGAACTTACAAGAAATAGACTGCACACAGTTACTATACGGAGAAGGATTCAGGAGCACAGTCACTATTTTCAAATCGGGCAGGAGGTAGTTAATAAAGTTAACTATACAGTGCTTTTAATTAGACTTTATAATATTTATAATTCTTCAATGTTAACCCCATTTGAGCTATTCAAATTTGTTTGTAATTTTCAAAATCTTGCAGTAGCTTGTTCATAGGTTCAGTGTTAGATTTATTTATTGTTAATGCAACTATCAATATCTTGTTGTTCACATTTCAGTGCTTCGTTCATATTTAATCCCATTCATTTGGGAAACATTAATAAATTTGGCATTAATAATTGATGTCTTCAAGCAGTTCCACTTCTTTATTTAATTTGTAATATTTAACAATATATCAGTATTCTAAATGTGTAATGCTCTTCTCATAGAGTTAATTAAAGAAAGCAGCAGGTGCATAAATATGTACTAGATTTCAAAAGCGGCATTTGGTGACATTGATCCTTTAATGGTTCAGTTGCTCTAGCCAATTACTTGTGATTCACATATCCCACATATCAGTGGTTTGGCGACCTAAGATTAATCCTACAAGGACACCATGTAGCAGGAAGACAAATGTTTTAGAAGAAAATAAGGTTTCCGAATGCTTCTATTTCAATATAAATTGCATATGCATAATGACCCCAGAGGAAGAAAATTGAAAATAGAGCATTTCCCATGTTTGAGAGTAAGCTGTTTGTGCAGAGACTGTATCCACTCACCAGTGCCTGTTACTGATAAGGTGCATGCTCTTATTTTCCGATCTCACTCACACAGAATTTCAGGCTGATTTCATAGGCAGCAAATCTTATAGTATTCCCTATGGAAACACAATCAATCACAAGCTTCAAAGATATACATTTTTACTAGGGGAATTTCCACCATGGAAGAACATTTATTATTTAGGCCCCATGCACACGACCGTGCCCGCAATCACGGCCCGCGATTGCGGGCACGGCCGGCCGCTGACTGACAGCCGCATTTTCGGGCCGTATTCCCATACAAAGTATGGGAGCACGGCCCGCAAAATGCGAAAGAACGGACATGTTCCATAATTCCCGGAACATTTCCACGGCACGGACACCCTTCCGTAGTGCTACTGAAAGGTGTCAGTGTTCAATGAACGTGTATGGCTCCGTTTTTGTGGACCGCAGTTGCGGTCCGCAAAAACTGAGGTTTTTTGCTGTCGTGTGCATGGGGCCTCAGGTGTCAGTGCCGTGGAAATGTTCCGGGAATTATGGAACATGTCCGTTCTTTCGCATTTTCGCACTTTGTATGGGAGCACGGCCCGAAAATGCGGCTCTCAGTCAGCGGCCGGCCGTGCCCGCAATCGCTGGCCGTGATTGCGGGCACGGTCGTGTGCATGGGGCCTTAGTCTAATGTAGCAATTCTGTAATTCTAGTTAATTCTGATAAAACTCAGATAGATCTCAAAATGTCTTGCTTCCCTTCACACAGCCAAAGAGTTAAATAATAAAATGCTGGCTGCCTGCAGCCATCCCTAGAGGGAGCTTCGGTGTTTACTGCATATTGATGTATACATTGAACTTAATAATTATTCCATACAAACTAGACACCCCTTGTGGTGGCTAAAGGCAGATAGAATTTTATAATTTACCTCTATGTCTTTAAGGAGATTTGGAGGTCTGAATCAGACAAAGGGACATCTGACCCCTAAAAAAATTATATTATAAAGTTGATTAGCACAGAATTTTGGACCTAGAAACCGAATAGTGTTAAAAGGTGGACATTTACTTTAGAGAGGACATATGAGATTGCCTCCTAATGTGAATATTAAGATGTCTTCATACATAAATATTAGTTATTAATACATTTCCAGACAGGCCCTTCTCTGTCCTTTGCTTTTTTTGGATTGCTCTTTTGGCTAAGGAGAAATTTACTATACCAAGAAACTGTTGTTAGTTATTTTCTTTTTTTTTTTTAACTTTTTTTTCTTTATAACCAATCAAAAATCAGCCTTTATAAAAGATAGATGAAAAAAGTAGAGAAATCGAGGCACCCACCCGTGACGGCAAAATAACGTATTTATTTCATGATCTTGGTTTGCTTGATGTGGAGCAAGCTTACGGCTGTTTCGCATTAACACACGCTTTTTCAAGGCCCGTGAGGGTAACGGTAAATTAAAATGGCCGTAGGCTTGCTCCACTTAAAACAGACCAAGATCATGAAATAAAGACGTCACCGGTAATAGCCTCAATTTCTCAACTTTTTTCATTTTAATATTCAACGGGCTGTACTTGTCAATTAGCACCCTGTGGGCAATCATAAATCCGACTCCATATATAACTACACGCCAGTAGTTATCTCCATGCAGGTATATTGCGGTGTCTGAATTAGGCAGTGCCAGTCCCTTCTCTTCCTTCTCCCTTTGAACTTTATAAAACATAATTTGTTATGTAGTCCTTAGAAATACTGTACAAGTAAAAAAAATAATTGTATATAGTGTTTAGATATATTCCTAATGCTCTAGCACAGTGTTTGCAGGTAGCTGAATTTGAACAACCAGGATTTAGATTTTTTGAGTTACTATAGTTAAGGATTAAAGTAATGTCTGTATTGCTATTTTAGGCTTATTTCTAGAATTTCTCATTAGTTTTATCTTTTCAAATATGTCTATCCTATATGCATAATATTGTAAGCTATATATCTTGTCATCTGCTCAAAGCAATAACTGTGTAAAGGCACTAGTTTTAGGATGCAATATCTATAATGAAGAAAAAATTGATTTTAATCTAAATTTAATATTCTACCTGTTCTTCTGAAGTAACCATCAGTAGCTGAGAGAAAATCAAATAAACACAGATAGATTTTTATCCTGCAGTGAATATAGTGCATGTAATGTATTTTACAATATATGTGACTGAGTTAGAACATACGTGAAATGTGAACATGCTATTATATGAGTGTATTTATTAGACAATAATGCAGCAGCTTTTGGTTGTTGATGATGATGATGATGATGATGATGATCAAAATATTTTTTTTATTATTATTATTATATGTATTATTATTATTTGGGATTTACTAAAGTATGCAAACTTTAATTTTGAAAGTGATCGCCGAGTATGTATATTTGTAGCAGAGCAGAATTTAAGATAACTCAGTAAGTTGTCCCATTGCTCTATGGAAAACTGCAGATTGCACATTGTAGAATCTTTTTGTGGAAATTGAAATTCAGCTTTGCAACGCAACATCTGTAGGTATTAACCCCCTAACACACCATGATGTACATGTATGTCATGGAATGCCTTGTCATGGCAAACATAGCCTTTATACTGAAGATAGGAAGTAGCCATGATGAATCTTATGAAAGCAAATAGAAATATATTACTGAAACACACTGAAGTTGCCACAAGTTACACTTTTTTTTATTTTTCTTTGCTTAAAATATTTATTGCATTTTTAACAAAAGCACAAAGGTACAACCCATCAATATGATATAACTATGCACAGTGTCTGTGTTGAGAGCACAAAAAAAGTTATGTACATTAAAAGCTTAAATAGTATAACAGTTAGAGATATGAGGCATAACTACCTGAGAGATAAAAATGAAATAGTGAAAACTGGAAACTCAGATGAAATGGCCAGAGGGTTCCACTTGGGGAATCAAGCAAGAAATGTTACACAGACATGCTGGAATGAAGGAAACGAGGCAGACCTAGACTAGCATATCTGTCTAAGGCTGGGTTCACACGT
Source organism: Rhinoderma darwinii (assembly GCF_050947455.1). Classification (NCBI taxonomy): domain Eukaryota; kingdom Metazoa; phylum Chordata; class Amphibia; order Anura; family Rhinodermatidae; genus Rhinoderma; species Rhinoderma darwinii. The sequence goes on from NC_134687.1 coordinate 143,977,571, forward strand.
GGCGTAATTTCACTTGAATTCCGCTGCGGACACTCCGCAGTGTTAATCCGCAGCGGAGCCGTTTCTCCATTGACTTCCACTTCTATTTAGAAGTGTTCGTTTAGACGATGCGTAAAACTCCGCTGCGGAGCATAGGCTGCGGAGCGGAATTTGGTGTCCGCAGCATGCTCTGTCTGTTGCGGACCAGTGGCGGACTGGTTGCGGACTCATGGCGGAATTTCTCCATTGACTTCAATGGAGATTCTACATTCCGCAATGAAGTCCGCAGCTGTCATGCACATGTTATGTGTGCTGCGGATGCGTCTTGCTTTTTTGACATGACATTTCTTCATTCTGGCTGGACCTATGTATTTCTAGGTCTACAGCCAGACTGAGCAAGTCAATGGGGCTCCCGTAATTACGGGAGCGTTGCTAGTAGACGTCAGTAAATAGTCACTGTCCATGGTGCTGAAAGAGTTAAGCGATCGGCAGTAACTGTTTCTGCACCCTGGACAGTGACTACCGATCCCAATATACAGCAACCTGTCAAAAAATAGAAGTTCATACTTACCGAGAACTCCCTGCTTCTGTCTCCAGTCCGGCTTCCCAGGATGACGTTTCAGTCTAAATGACGGCTGCAGCCAATCACAGGCTGCAGCGGTCACATGGACTGCCGCGTCATCCAGGGAGGTCGGGCTGGATGCCGAAAGAGGGACGCGTCACCAAGACAACGGCCGGTAAGTATGAAATTTGTTTACTTTCACTAGGGAAAGTGCTGTCCCTTCTCTCTATCCTGCACTGATAGAGAGAAGGGAAGCACTTTTTCCGCAGTCCGCAGCAGCTAGTCCGCATCAATTTACTGCACATTTTGGGCAGATCCGCAGCGTAATCCGCAATGCGGATTATGTGCGGCATTGATGCGGACACTTGCGGAGAAAATCCGCCACGTGGGGGCATGCCCTAACAGTTCAGATGGACCAATAATAAAGACCAGTGTGGTAATAGTCGAGGAAAGTATCCTCTAAATTAGTATAAATTTACAGAGGGAGAGGGAAAGTTCCTCAAAAATGTTAGAGCTAATCAACTTTTGTCTATCCATTAAGTGATAGTAGGGATTGTTGAGGATTACCAGTTGAAGGACATTAGAAGCCTGGCAGTTACAAGTAGATAGCAAATGAGAAGAGCTTTTTTAAGAGGAATGGTAATTGAGATACTTTAGAGCAGCATGGTAGCAGGTTCTTTCCTAAGTGCAGGTTGCAGATTTTTTTTTAAATTGGTCAGTCACTTAGGATCAAAAATACTGCAGCAATGGATGGCGTTACCAGGTGTGGAAATAAGTGCCAGGTTCAGTACCGCATCACCAGCACAAGGGTGAATCGCCATTACTAAAATATGGGTATGTATCAGTAGCCATATAGTAATTCAAAAGTTCTAGCCCTTTTTTTGAAGATGGACACACATAGAGATCTTGGAGGGGATAATAAGGATTTGCATTCTCTCCTAATAATTTAAGGGTCTATTAAGGTCTGTTTCCCATCTTTGGAGAAAGAGAAGGTTGGAAAGGGGAATCTTATTAGTTAGGAAGTTGTAAAGTATATGTCACGGGGGTCCATGGCTAATAAGACTGTCACAGGGTCTACAGAGAATGGTGTGAAGAGATTTGACATGGGGCTAATCTGGGGAGCAGTCCTAGAAGACCTCAGGTATTCATCATTAAGCACCTATACAGAGAGATCTGGACTTTGCTGCTGGAGGAACCCCAGGTTGCTACCACCTTAGCAATGTTTGACATTAAGGGGCGTAGCATAGAATCAGCAGATAGAATGCAAAGTCAGATATTTAATAGGTCAGGGCAGGTGGCGATGTGAAATCACAGTCGAAAGAGCCAAAGGTCAGGACAGGCGGCTAAGAATCATCACAGGAATAAAGCAAGAGGTCAGTACAGGGGGGCAGGCATGGATAGTCAGAGGAAAAAGGCAGCGTCAATCATGGGAAATCCAAACAAAAAGTCAGCAGGGTACCCCTGATAAACTTGGAAGAACTTATTGCTCAGGCAATGGTGGACAACGGGAGGTCTGTTATGTACCATGGAAAAGCAAGGCGCGCAATGGTCCTTTAACCCATTAGTGACGGCCCATTAGTGTTTTTATCGCCTTCACTAACGGCTTTATTTAGATGCCGTAGCCTTTTTACAGCGCTGCATCGGAATAAATAAACAGCGCCGGGAGCAGTTAAATCTCCCTGCTCTATGCTGCCAGAGGTAGCTGAGGGATGGGAGTATACCTGCTTGAACGAGCGAGTTTGAAATAGGTATCGATCTCACGCATATTACCCCTCAGATGCGACACTCAATAGCGAGCGCCGCGTCTGATTGGTTTTGGAGGGAGGGGGCTCCCTCTCTCCCCCCACCGCCACCCTGCGATCTGCTATAAGATCGCAGGGTGCCGGTGTCTTCTATGGCAGCTGGGGGCCTAATAAAGGCCCCCAGGTCTGCCCATAGCTAATGCCTGCTAGGCCATGTCAGAGTTTTACCTAGCAGATGCCTGTCCTTTTTGAATGGACAGGCAAGTAATACACTGCAATACAGAAGTATTGCAGTGTATTATGAAAGCGATCAGATGATCGCATAGTGAAGTCCCCTAGTGGGACTAATAAAAAAGTTGAAAAAAGTTTAATAAAGTTAATAATAAAAAAATAAAAATTCAAAGTGAAAAAAAAAATTAAACACCCACTTTTTCCCCTTTCCAAAATGCTTTATTATGAAAAACAAAAAAAAAAGTAAAAAAGTTACACATATTTGGTATCTCCGTGTCCGTAACAACCCCAACTATAAAGTTAATATATTAGTTAACCCGCTTGGTGAACGCCGTAAAAAAATAAAAAAATAAATAAAAAACAATGCAAGAATTGCTGTTTTCTGTGCATCCTGCCTTAAAAAAAATGTGATAAAAAGTTATCAAAAAGTTGCATGTATTCCAAAATGGTACCAATAAAAACTACAAGTTGCCCCGCAAAATAGAAGTCCTAATACAGCTGCATCGACAGAGAAATAAAAAAGTTATGGCTCTTCAAATATAGAAACAAAAACAAATCATTTTGAAAAAAAATTGTTTTTACTGTGTAAGGCTATGTCCACATCTGTGTCAGGGCTCCGTTACGATGTTCCATCGGAGCATTCTGTCGGAACGGAGCCCTGACTGACACAAACTGAAACCAAAGGTTTCCGGTGCCAATGGTTTCGGTTTGTCTCCGTTGTGCAAGGGTTCCGTCGTTTTGACGAGATGAATACCGTATATGGAAACTGTGATGGAAACGGAAACCTTTGGTTTCAGTTTGTGTCAGTCAGGGCTCTGTTCCAATGGAAAGCTCTGACGGTTCGTCGGAACGCAGCCCTGACGCATATGTGAACGAAGCCTTAAAGTAGTAAACCATACAAAATCTATATAAATTTAGTATTGTTGCAATCATAACAACCCGCTAAAAAAAGTTATTGCGTTATTTATACCACACGGTAAATGCCATAAATTTAGGACGCAAACAAGTGTGGCAAAATTGCTGCTTTTTTTCTATCCCACCCCCAAAAAAAAATGTTAATAAAAGTTAATCAATAAATAATATGTACCCCAAGATGGTACTAAAACATAGAACTTGTCTCGCAAAACACAAGACCATATACAGCTATGTCGATGCAAAAATATAAAAGTCTTTGAATAAAACCATGTAAAAATGTAAAAAGTAGCATGGTCATAAAGGCCTAAAGGGGTTAAGGCCAGTGGAGTCAACACGTGCAGAAGAAAGTGCACGAAACACAGAAGGAGAGCAGCATCGAGGGAGGCCGCGAACGCAGATAGTGAGGCAGGAACGCACCGTCGGCCAGGAGTCAGAGGGCGCCGTATAGAGGTAAGTATACGGTGTTGCAGACCCGTACAGTATAGAAACAGTTCTGACCATTTTGAGTTTTTTTCTCAGCAATAGGAGTGTTTATAATCTTGTTAAAGACCAAGCAAGGTTTCCGTGCTCAATAATCCCACAGAGGAAAGAGTTTATCTGGGAGTAGATAAAACTGTTTTAGGTAAGTTTCCTGGGATTGTTTGGAAAGAGTGGGAATGCAAACACAAGTTAGAATCTATTCACACGACAGGGTCCGAGTGTCGGTCGATAAAAACTGCCGTTTTTGTCCATTTTTCCTAACCGTTTTGCACCCGTTCCATTTCCATTATGGGCCGTGTTTCCATTTTTAACGGACAATTTTGACCTGTTTTGCATCCGTTTTTTTCTATGTCCGTTTTAGAATCGGATGAATTTCATTTGTAAATTTTTTGCCACACACTTCCCTCTAGATAATGCCACACACTGCCCTCTGTAGATAGTGCCACGGCCCCTGTAGGTAGTGCCACACAGCCCCCTGTAGGTAATGCCACACATCCCCCCTGTAGGTAATGCCACACAGCCCCCTGTAGGTAGTGCCACACAGCCGCCTGAAGGTAATGCCACATAGCCCCCTGTAGGTAATGCCACAGAGCCCCCTGTAGGTAATGCCACACAGCCCCCTGTAGGTAGTGCCACACAGCCCACTGTAGGTAATGCCAGACAGCCCCCTGTAGGTAATGCCACACAGCCCCCTGTAGGTAATGCCACACAGCCCCCTGTAGGTAATGCCACACAGTCCCCTGTAGGTAATGCCACACAGCCCCTTGTAGGTAATGCCACACAGCTCCTTGTAGATAATGTCACACTGCTCCCCTGTAGGTAATGCCACACAGGCCGCCCATAGATAGTTATACACAGCACCCATTTACATAGCACCCCCCCCCATTGATGGCACCCCCTACCTTCCTGTAGATAGCGCCACTGTAGGGGACCGTTCCAGGAGAAGTCCCTGACTTCAATGTGAATATATGGAGAGTGAAGTGAGGGACTTATACTGGATCGGAATCACCGGCCACAGAGCCTGGGATTCCACTTCAGAAGTCCCTAACGTCACACTCTCCATATATGGAAAGTGAAGTCAGGGACTTCTCCTGGAGCGGAATCATCGGCCAGATCGCTGGGGATTCCGCTTCAGGAGTAGGGGCCCGCGCCAAGGGAAGACCCTGCCGTCACTGTCCATATATAGACAGTGAAGTTAGAGCCTTCTCCTAGAGCGGAATCCCAGGCCACAGCTTCGATAATGCTGTGGCCAGGGATTGGGGATTCCACTTCTACAGGGAGCAAAAAAAAATACACTCCTACTCCTCCTCACATGCACTTCGCACTGTGAGGAGGAGAAGAAAGCGAACGAGCGACAGAAAGAACGGCCGTCTGTCGGATCACATCCGAGTGACAGCTGTTCTTTACACGGCCCCATAGACTTCTATGGGAGCCGGTTGGCCGGCAGAACGGACGAAAATAGAGCATGTCAAAAATCGTCCGTGTGAATAGCCCTATTTGGGGGTCTATTGTTCCTACTGTGGCCGTGTGATGGCCGTTCAAAGAACGGTCATCACACGGCCGGGAATCCCTGTTGTGTGAATAGGGCCTTAGTATATCAGAGAACAACAATGTACATTATGTGAGTGATTGTAGGATTGACCTAAGCATTGCGTCTCCAAAGTTGCAGGTGTCCTACAGCTGTAGGAGGGGGGAAGGTAAAGAGATGAGACAATTGTTGAATCTGAAAAAGCAGAAGAATTTATATGTAGCTAACCGCAGAACATTTATTGACAGCCTGTGTGAGGTCGAGTATGGGCCTAAGAATATGAAGACGCGTAGTGGTAATAGGCAGGTGAGGTTTTCTAATGGTATGCATAATTTAAGTAGAGGATGTCTGATCCAGTCTACACCTCTACTCAGCTGTATTGCATCATAGTAGTCTTGAAGGTGTGGTAGACCAATACCTCCTTTCCTGTTATGTGAGAACAATTTTATAGGAGATACGAGGTTTGATAAAGTTACAGACTATTTTAAGGATGGCTATAAAACAGGAGGAAAGTAATGGAATAGAAAGTGTTTGAAAGAGATGTAGAATTATAGATATGACTATTGCTTTCACAGAGACAAAGTCAAGACCCACTATGCTTGCTGTCAGCGAGTAGCTGATAGCTCTAATACACTCCACCACGCATGTAGTTCAGTGTATTAGACTTGTGATCAGGGCCTCTTGCCTTCAAGTTCCCTAGTGGGACAAAGTAAAAAAGAAAAAAAAAGTTTTGTAAAAATAAAAGTTTTAACAGTAATAAAAGTAAAAATCCCCCCTTTTCCGTTATCAGTCCCTTATCAGTCCCTTATCAGTCCTTTATTATTAATAAAAATAAATAAACAAATAAACTATACATAATTGGTATCGCCACGTCCATAACGGCCTGAACTACAAAATGATCTCATTATCTATCCCGCCTGGGTAACACCATAAAAGAAAATAATAATAAACCGTATCAGAATCACAATTTTTTGGTCACTTCACCTCCCAAAAAATGGAATAGAAAGAGATCAGAAAGTCGCATGTACCTAAAAATGGTACTGATCGAAACTACAGTTCGTTACGCAAAAACACAAGTCCTCACACAGCTTTCTTGATGGAAAAACAAAAACGTTATGGCTCTTAGAATAAGGCAACACAAAAAGTAAATGATTTTTTATAAAAAAGTATTTTATTGTGCAAACTACATAAGACATAAAAAAAAATACAAACATATGGTATCACCGTAATCGTATCGCCCACAGAATAAAGTGAATATGTAATTTATAGCGCACGGTGAACGCTGTAAAAAAAAGGAATTAAAAAAACATAGTAGATTTGCTGTTTTTTAGTCACCAAGCCTTTTAAAAATAGAATAAAACTGATCAAAAAGTCGCATGCACCGCAGGACTGAATTCCTCAAGGGGTCTAGTTTCCAAAATGGGGTCACTTTTAAGGGGTTTCCCCTGTACTGGTACCTCAGAAGCTCTGCAAATGCAACATGGTGCCCAGAAACCAATCTAGCAAAATCTACATGCCAAATAGCGCTCCTGCCTTTCTGAGCCCTGACGTTTTTCCAACCAGCAGTTTATTACCACATATGGGGTATTGCCGTAATCGGGAGAAATTGCTTTACAAAAATTCTTACCTTTTATCGGAAAAATGTGATTTTCAATTGCACAGCTTAATTCCACATAATGCAGCAAAAAACCTGTGGGATCTAAATGCCCACTATACCCCTCTATAAGTTCCTTGAGTGGTGTAGTTTGCCAAATAGGGTAACTTTTGGGGGGTTTCCACTGTTTTGCCACCACAAGACCTCTTCAAACCGGACATGGTGCCTAATAAAAAGGAGGCCTCAAAATCCACTAGGGGCTCCTTTGCTTCGGAGGCATGTGCTTCAGTCCATTAGCACACTAGCGCCACATGTGGTATATTTCTCAAAACAGAAGAATCTGGACAATAAGAATTGCATTTCTCTGGTAAAACGTTCTGTTTTACAGAAAAAAATTGAATAAAAAGGATTTTCTGACAAAAAAATGAAATTTGTAAATTTCACCTCTACATTGCTTTAAATTCCAGTGAAACACCTAAAGGGTTCATAAACTTTTTAGATGCTGTTTAGAATACTTTGAGAGGTCTAGTTTCTAAAATGGGGTGTTTGATAGGGGTTTCTAATATATAGGCCCCTAGAAGCCACTTCAGAACTGAACTGGTACCTAAAAAAATTTCTTTTGAAATTCTATTCAAAATATGAGAAATTGCTGCTTATGTTCTAAACTTTGTAATGTCCTAGAAAAAAAAGAATGTTCAAAAAATGATGGCAACATATAGTAGACATATGGGAAATGTGAACTAATAACTATTTTGGGTGGTATAACCCTCTGTTTAACAAGCAGATGCATTAAAATTCAGAAAAATTCTTCTTTTTTTCAAATTTTCTCTAGATTTTGCTATTTTTCACAAATAAACACTGAATATATCAACCGAATTTTACCACTAACATAAAGCCTCATTGTCTCACAAGAAAACTGTCTCAGAATCGCTTGGATAGGTTTAAGCATTCCGAAGTTATTACCACATAAAGTGAAATATGTCAGATTTGAAAAATGGGCTCTAAGCCTTAAGGCCAAACTAGGCTACATCTTTATGGGGTTAATTGAAGTAGTGGACTATTTAAAAGGGGCATTACGCAATTAGGTAGAGATTGCTTTAGGGAATAAAGATATATGTTGAAAGCATGTGATTTAGAGGAGTTGATCTTATAATTGTCAATAAATCCAAATTTGGTAAGGACAGACTCAAGGGCAGGAAAAGCGGTTTTGGGTTGGCCATAAGAAGGAGGAGGTCATACACATATGCAGATGATTTTTGTCTCAGGAACCCTACTGTGATACCTTTAATATGTGAATTTTTTCTTATTATCAGCAAGAGAGTTTCCATGGTGAGCACAAATGTAAGGGAGATAGGGAGCAACCCTGACAGTTTTCTTCCTAATGTCAAAGGTGGGGCAGGGAATGCCTATCACCAGAAAGCTATCAGAAGGGATAATATACATCTTTTGTAGCACAAATTTTATATAGATCCAATTTACTCTGTCAAAGTCCTTCTCAAAATTAGTACTGAAAAGGACCAGTGGTAAAGAAAGTTTGCTTTGGCTTGGGAGCTGAGGAGTAATACCCTGTGGAGTGTGGTCATTATCACCATCGTCTCTGTTCAGGGTGAATAAGCTAAGGGAGGAGGGTTTTATCCTTGGGGCTAACATTTTAGCAAACACTTTTCGATCTGTTTTGATGAGTTAGATACGTAGGTCTATAGTTTCTATACAGGCCAAGGTCTTTGCCTCCTTTGTGAATTAGTGATCCGTGAGGGATTATTTAGGGAGTTTGCTTCTTTTCAGAATATCATTAAAATTATTTAAATGGTGAAGGAGTAGCTTTTCCTTCAGGGAAAGGAAATAATAGGGCAGTAGTCCATCAGGGGCAGGACATTTTCTTTTTGTGGTACTAGCGAGTGCGTACATTAATTTTTTCATAGAGAATAATTTGAGGGAGTTGTAAGGATGCCAGTAAGGGGCTTTGATGTTTTAAAAGTATTGAGTCTCTTAGATATCCTCTATCTGCTTATTTCAATAAGTGGATATGGGAGGCGAATATCCTCTTTTTCAAAATGGACATAATTAATTTTGTAGACTTATCTCTGTGTACAAAATATTTCTGTTGGCAGGTGAGGTATGCTTTCGCTGAAGTAGCATTCAGTGCATTTTATTGCTGTGTCCTCAAGTAGGTCAGTTGTAACATGTAGGCATCCACTAAACATTGTTTGTGGAGCACTTCAAATATATAGATTTGTGCTTGTAATCTGGCTAGAGCAGGATTTTAGTTTTGTTTAATTGTAAGCTTTCTCCGATAAAGGCCTTGTAAGCTTCTCAGACCACTGATAAGGTGGAGGTATCATTGAGTTTTAAGGAAGAAATTCTGCAATTTTTTTTCAATTGTTTTTCTATAATAGTGGGTGCCTGGTATACTTTTGTTAAGCTGCCAATGAGTGATTTTAGAAGGAGAATTGCAAATATATAAATGTAGCTAAGACCGGACCATAGTCAGAGTGGACTTGGAGACCTATTTTGCTTTCAATACAGTTGCAGAGTAAGGGGTTTGTGAAGGTGTAAATGTATCTAGTGAATTTCTAATTAATATTTGATCCATGGGCACCATCAACTTGAATTGCATATACTTACACTGACAGAATACCACTGCACTAACTGGATTCCAAGAGGTCTTAGGTCACATATTTAACCAACTTGTTTTAGTGATGCCCCTGAAATCTGCCTACTATATAAACGGATTTACAACAAGACTTCATCTGATTTAATCTTATTTATTTTCGAAAGAGCACAAAAAGTTATTGAATTTATAAACACTAATATAGCCATGCTAGAGCCTGAAATTACCTTCCCCATCCCAGAAGAGGCACGTAAAGCAACCTCAGCTGAACTAACACAAATACTGAATACTTTCCAGAACAATAGGCAAGAGAAGAAGAGAGTATATTTCAGCCGTGACGCTGCTGAGTATAAAAGTTGGTAAGTGTACTGGCAGTAATGAACAGATTATGTTTTACACCCACGAGCAGAATCCAGAAGCCAAGCAGGATTTATATGCTTCCAGTGGGGAATTAACATCAGCTTTTTTAGTCCACGATACCAGACATACTTATCGCAAACAAGGAAGACAAGAAGTGGTGGAAGGAACTATTGGAAACCCAAAAAATATATAAACCACTTCAGAATCCCCACAGCAGGATAATCACAAGACCACAGAGTAACAGGAGCTGATAGTGAACATTTCTTCTCAAAAACGTACACTTTAAGATGTACCTATAAAAGGTCTTTCCTTATGTCCAGTCTCTCACTGACTTTTTTCTCTTGATAAAGTGATGGAAAGGTTTTGCGGGCACACTAGGATTAAAACCCACTGCCCTATAGAAACCTCCCTAGAGTAATACAAGCACTATCAAAATAAAAAAAATGACAAGTCTATTGGTATTAAGACAGCCAACCAGGGCTCAGGGATTGTGATTCTCACCAAAGAACATTATATTCAAGAAATACTGTCACAACTTAACAACCATTTGGTCTACCAACTTTTACCAATGGATCCTGCTCCTAAAATCCTCGGTGAATGAAAAACTCTGGTACATGAAGCTCTACAAAAATGGCTTGTTCAATACTAGTACAGCCGCTTACTTGGTTACTACATCACCACGCATCCTTTTGATATACACCCTTCCTAAGATACATAAACCCCCTTCCTTGCCGGCCAATTGTATAAGGTTCTAATTCTGTTTTTCGACCGGCAGCCTGCCATATTTACTTTCTACTTCACCCATATGCGAAGATGGTCTTTTCATTCTTTTTGGACACAATCCATTTCCTTAATCAACTCATTGACTTCAATGTCCATTTACAGTATCTCATTGCATTATTGCTACAATAAATGTCCAAAGTTTGTACACAAGTATCCTACATAATAAATCAATATCAAAGATTCTAAAACACAGACTATACACTAGATGAAAATCAATTTACAATGAAACTGTTGGAATTTGTCCTAACCAAAAGTGATTTCAGGATAATTTTTATTTACAGATAGCAGGAACCTTTGCAATGTAGCGCTGACATACTGTAATGTTCAACAACCTCTTTGAGGAATTATTTGTTTACACCATCTTATTGTATAAAAAACATTGTTTGATAATATTTTTCTGATTTGGCAGGGCACTTCCGACACACTCACAACTTTTCATCAGGAACTCAACTGATAATGATTAAGTTCTCTTTTGAATATAGCCAAATAAAAAAAATGTCTTTCTTGATGTTTAAGTATTTAACCCGTTAGTGACTGCCCCATAGTGTTTTTACGTCGGTCACTAACGGGCTTTATTCCAATGCAATAGACTTTCTACATCACTGCATCGGAATAAAGTAGCGCCGCCGGGGGGAGGTTTAGCTCCCTGCTCTCAGCTGCCGAAGGTAGCTGAGGGCTTGAAACAGTGACTGGGGACCGCTGTTTTCGGTCCCCATACCGGCGATCGCCGGTATTCAACGAATACCGACGACCGCCGTTACAATGTATGTGCTGATGTAAATTAGTTTTTTATCTCCTCTCACCATGTATGTTAGGTGAGAGGAGATAAAAAAAACTACCTGTTAGGCCCCCGCTGCCACCGATCGTGCCCCCCGTCACCCCCGTGCCCCCCCCACCCCTAACTCCCGGGAAAAAAAGAAAAATGGAGCACGCATGCACTGTCAGTGTAAGGCAGCTATTCTGCCTGTAAATAGAAACTGGTCAGGGACCCTTATAATTGGTCCCTGATCAGATGGTCACTGTGATATACCTATCACAGTGACCATAGTCCCATATTTTCTAAATACAGCACAGGATTTGTGCTCTTTCCCTCCCTCCTCTTACTGTAGTTGATCTGTGAGAGGAGAGAGAGAAATACTATACAAATCTTGTGCTGTTTTACTGTGAAAAACACACCAGATATTCACGTTCCTATATTACCCGTAATCACATCCCAGATTACCCGTAATCACCCCAGATTACCTGTAAATCACCCCAGATTACCCGTAATCACCCCAGATTACTCGTAATTACTTGTTATCTCTGTAATCCTTTTTTTTTGTTGTTGCTGATTTCGTTTTAGTTGCTGTTATTAACTGCGGTTTACCATATTTTTTTTCTGTTAGTGTTGTGTCTATATATATATATAAAAAAAAATATTAAAAAAATAAAAAATAAAAAAATAATAATTATTTGTTAGTTTAGTGTTACAAAAAAATTAACTGCAGAAGCCGCAGAATGTTCTCTGCAGAGCAGGCATACGCCATGCTGTGCTCTAGCAGTTCCGGGAGCGGTACAGACACTGCGTTAGAAGCAGAATTTGGCTCAGAAAGCGACACAAGTTCTGCTTCTGCCACTGGACCCCCCAGCCCTATGGTGGTGGACGCAGCTGTCACCGGTGAAGGGTCAAGAGCAGGGCCTAGTAATGCAGTCCCTCCCGCAATGTGGGATCCTGCACTTTCTTTCTCCCTCCAAATTCTGCCATTTACAGCGACTCCAGGCATCAACACTGATGTCGCAAATTGTACGCCCTATAATTTTTTTTATTTGTTTATAGGCGATCAGGTCCTGGAACTAATTGTCCAGCAGACAAATTTATACGCCAGGCAATTTGTCACCCAAAATCCCAGGTCTTACTATGCCAGAGGATGGACCCCCACAACCATCTGTGAGATTACAATTTTTTGGGGAATTACACTAAACATGGGGATAGTAAAAAAAACTTCTATCTGCTCCTACTGGGCTACAAGCGCTATCCACAACACCCCTGTATTTGCTGCTGTCATGGCCCAAACGTGCTATGAGACTCTAATGAGTTTCATGCACTTCTCAGACAACTCACAAATCCCCTCAAGAAGTGACCCAGGCCATGATCGCTTCAACAAGTTAAGACCCCTCATCTCCCTCCTATCTGAGTCATTTCTAAATTTGTACACCCCAGGCCAAAAAATTGCGGTAGACGAGTCCCTTATGTCCTTCAAGGGCTGTCTATCGTTTCGCCAATACATCCCCTCCAAAAGAGCCCGATACGGTGTGAAACTTTATAAGGTGTGCGAGAGCACAACGGGCTACATCTGTGCTTTTTTATATATGAGGGCAGGGACCGCCACCTTAATCCCCCAGGATGCCCAGAGGATGTTGGCATTAGTGGGAAAATTGTCTGGGAACTCAGGGTGCCATTCCTACAGAAAGGGTACCATGTGTACACCGACAATTATTACACCAGTGTCCCCCTGTATAAGTCCCTCCATGCTGCTAATACAGTGGCCTGTGGGACGGTACGCAAAAATTGAGTCGGCTTCCCTCAACAACTGGTGTCCAGGCGAATAGAAAGGGGTGTGACACTCATATTTGCAAGCAACCAGTTGCTCGCTGTCAAATGGAGTGACAAAAAGGAGGTTTACATGCTGACCACCCTGCATGAGGACACCACAGTGGCAGTAAGAGAGAGGAGCTGTAATGTCAGGATAGGGAGACAGACAGGTGAGCCCTAATCAACCCGCCACTCAGTCCCTGCCTACTTGCACAGCCCGTCCTAGGCGACGGCATACAACTGGGCGACGGTCCCTACGCTCAATATGTGCATGACAGACAAAACAAAACAAGAGAACACAGAAGCAAGGGAAGAAGGGCATTTGCCCACGGCAACACTGTGAGCAACAGAGTAGTGTACGAGCCGCGACAAACCAGGAGTGTACGAGGTAACAAATGCAGAGCGGGAGAATAGTCAGTCGCTTGCTCTTTCTGAGCTTGGTGGTTTAAGTGGCTTGTGAACTAAGTGGAGTTCTAAAACCGGATTGTGTTGCTGTACTTCTGTATTGTGTTGCTGTATTTCTGTGTTTGTGAATCTGTTTTGATTGCTAGCAAATAGAAGATAGCAAAAACTCACACAATTTAAAAAAAAAAATTGTAAATTTTTTATTTTTTTTCCCTTGCAGATTTGTTCCAGCTCAGCAGTTGACGAGGGGGAAGGGGTTAACTGGACACAGATTCGTTCCAGCTGAGCAGTTGACGAGGGGGAAGGGGTTAACTGGACACAGGTGGTATAAATTAGTCATCAGACCTCATTTTGAGCTTGCTCTTTCTGAGCTTGGTGGTTTAAGTGGCTTGTGAACTAAGTGGAGTTCTAAAACCGGAGTTGAAAAGAGGAGTTGAAGCCCCAGTAAGTACTCTTCTTTTTCTTTGACAATTGTTCGCTGTTTTGGTGTAACTTGGATAATGGATAGCAAGATTGGAGGTTTTCTTCAGTGCACAGTTTGTCATATGTATACACGACTGGAGCCGGAGTTCCAGGGTGAATATCTCTGTGGCAGATGTGAGCATGTTGTTCACCTGGAAGCTCGTATTAGAGATCTGGAGGAGCAGAATGCAACACTGAGGAGGATAGACAATTTTGAGCGGAGCTTGCTGCTCACAGAGCATGCAGTTAGTGGGTTAGAACTGGAGGGTGAAGACATGGGTGAGCAGGATCAGGTAAGTAGCTGGGTTAATGTAGTTAGGGGCAGTAGAAAGGGGTCAAAGACAAGGAAGGCCGATCCGGTTTCTGGCATTCCAAGCAAAATTGCCAGGTTGGGTGATGATGCGAGGGTGTCAGTCTCAGAAAAGGCAGCCCTAGTGGATACTGATCTCCCTAACAGCCGGGAGAACAGCCCAGCTAGTAGTCGGCGGGATGGTAATGCAGGCAAGCCAAGACAATTGATAGTTGTAGGGGATTCTATAATCAGGAAGACGGATAGAATAATTTGTCGCCAAGACCGCCTCAACCGAATGGTTTGCTGTCTCCCTGGTGCCAGGGTTCGGCATGTGGTGGAACGGGTGGACAAATTGCTGGGAGGGGCTGGTGATGATCCAGCTGTCGTGGTCCATGTCGGTACCAACGACAGAATAAATGGTAGGTGGAGGAGCCTTAAGAATAATTTTAAAGAACTAGGCTACAAGCTGAAGGGAAGGACCTCCAAGGTTGTATTCTCAGGAATACTGCCTGTGCCATGCGCATCACAGGAAAGACAGCGGGAGCTTAGGGAGTTAAATGCATGGCTGAAGTCTTGGTGTAGAGGAGAAGGATTTGGGTTCCTAGAGCACTGGGCTGACTTTTCATTGGGGTACAAACTGTATTCTGCAGATGATTTGCACCTAAATGGAAGGGGGTCCGCTGTGCTGGGGGAGAGAATTCTAGCTGGGGTGGCGGAGTATTTAAACTAGGGCTGAGGAGGGAGGTCAATGTAGAAAAAAAAGGGGTAGCCAGGTTAGAGAGGGGTCAGACTATATTGGTGGGGGGAGAAACAGAATGTGGGGAGAGGACTAGACAACAAGATAAGGAGATCCTTTCGTTACAAAACATCAGTGTAAATAAAAAGGACCGATTAATGTCAAATCACATTTCTGATAATAAAAGTGAAAAACTGACAGGCAAGTTAAAGTGTATGTTCACAAATGCCAGAAGTCTAGCAAGCAAAATGGGGGAGCTGGAGGCCTTGATACTGGAAGAAAATATAGATATAGTTGGTGTTGCTGAAACATGGCTGGACTCTTCACACGACTGGGCTGTAAATCTACAGGGTTTTACACTTTTTCGTAAAGACAGGACAAATAGGAAAGGTGGTGGTGTATGTCTGTATGTGAGAAGTGATATGAAGGCGAGTGTGAAAGAGACAATAGTGGGTGAAGACTGTGAGGAGGTTGAAACCTTGTGGGTGGAACTAGAAAGGGAGGTAAACACTGAAAAAATTACTTTTGGTGTAATCTATAGACCCCCCAATATAACTGAGGAGATGGAAGGTCAGATATATAAACAGATGGAGCGGGCTGCACAGGCGGGTACTGTAGTGATAATGGGAGATTTTAATTTCCGGGATATTAATTGGTGTCATGGTTCGGCTTCAACTGCAAAGGGGAGACATTTCCTCAACCTGTTGCAGGAAAATTTTATGGGCCAGTTTGTGGAAGACCCGACTAGAGGTGAAGCTCTGTTGGATCTGGTCATTTCTAATAATGCAGATCTTGTTGGGAATGTCAATGTTCGTGAAAACCTCGGTAACAGTGATCATAATATAGTTACATTTTAACTATACTGTAAAAAACAAACGCAGGCTGGGAGGGCAAAAACATTTAATTTTAAGAAAGCCAATTTCCCCAGGATGAGGGCTGCAATTCAGGATATAGACTGGGAAGAACTAATGTCAAATAATGGAACAAATGATAAATGGGAGATTTTCAAATCTACTTTGAGTTATTATAGTGCAAAATTTATTCCTACAGGTAATAAGTATAAACGACTCAAATTAAACCCCACATGGCTTACACCTTCTGTGAAAGGGGCAATACATGACAAAAAAAGGGCATTTAAAAAATACAAATCTGAGGGTACAGCTGTAGCCTTTGTAAAATATAAAGAGCTTAATAAAATCTGTAAAAATGTAATAAAATTAGCAAAAATACAAAATGAAAGGCAGGTGGCCAAGGATAGTAAAACAAATCCTAAAAAATTCTTCAAGCATATAAATGCAAAAAAGCCAAGGTCTGAACATGTAGGACCCCTAGATAATGGTAATGGGGAGTTGATCACAGGGGATCAAGAGAAGGCAGAGTTACTAAATGGGTTCTTTAGCTCTGTATATACAACAGAAGAAAGAGCAGCTGATGTAGCCGGTGCCAGTGCTGTTAATATATCAGTTGATATACTGAATTGGATGAATGTAGAGATGGTCCAAGCTAAATTAAATAAAATAAATGTGCACAAGGCTCCGGGACCAGATGGGTTACACCCTAGAATTCTTAAAGAGCTTAGTTCAGTTATTTCTGTCCCCCTTTTCATAATATTCAGAGAATCTCTAGTGACAGGTATAGTGCCAAGGGACTGGCGCAGGGCAAATGTGGTGCCTATTTTCAAAAAGGGCTCTAGGTCTTCCCCGGGTAATTATAGACCAGTAAGCTTAACATCCATCGTGGGGAAAATGTTTGAGGGGCTATTGAGGGACTATATACAGGATTATGTGACAATAAATAGCATTATAAGTGACAGCCAGCACGGTTTTACTAAGGACAGAAGTTGTCAAACTAACCTAATCTGTTTTTATGAAGAGGTGAGCAGAAGTCTAGACAGAGGGGCCGCTGTGGATTTAGTGTTTTTGGACTTTGCAAAGGCATTTGACACTGTCCCCCATAGACGCCTAATGGGTAAATTAAGGACTATAGGTTTAGAAAATATAGTTTGTAATTGGATTGAGAATTGGCTCAAGGACCGTATCCAGAGGGTTGTGGTCAATGATTCCTTCTCTGAATGGTCCCCGGTTATAAGTGGTGTACCCCAGGGTTCAGTGCTGGGACCACTATTATTCAACTTATTTATTAATGATATAGAGGAAGGGATTAATAGCACTATTTCTATTTTTGCAGATGACACCAAGCTATGTAATATAGTTCAGACTATGGAAGATGTTCATGAATTACAGGCAGATTTAAACAAACTAAGTGTTTGGGCGTCCACTTGGCAAATGAAGTTTAATGTAGATAAATGTAAAGTTATGCATCTTGGTACCAACAACCTGCATGCATCATATGTCCTAGGGGGCGCTACACTGGCGGATTCACTTGTTGAGAAGGATCTGGGTGTACTTGTAAATCATAAACTCAATAACAGCATGCAGTGTCAATCAGCTGCTTCAAAGGCCAGCAGGATATTGTCGTGTATTAAAAGAGGCATGGACTCGCGGGACAGGGATGTAATAATGCCACTTTACAAAGCATTAGTGAGGCCTCATCTAGAATATGCAGTTCAGTTCTGGGCTCCAGTTCATAGAAAGGATGCCCTGGAGTTGGAAAAAATACAAAGAAGAGCAACGAAGCTAATAAGGGGCATGGAGAATTTAAGTTATGAGGAAAGATTGAAAGAATTAAACCTATTTAGCCTTGAAAAAAGACGACTAAGGGGGGACATGATTAACTTATATAAATATATTAATGGCACATACAAAAAATATGGTGAAATCCTGTTCCTTGTAAAACCCCCTCAAAAAACAAGGGGGCACTCCCTCTGTCTGGAGAAAAAAAGGTTCAAGCTGCAGAGGCGACAAGGCTTCTTTACAGTGAGAACTGTGAATTTATGGAATAGCCTACCGCAGGAGCTGGTCACAGCAGGGACAGTAGATGGCTTTAAAAAAGGGTTAGATAATTTCCTAGAACAAAAAAATATTAGCTCCTATGTGTAGAAATTTTTCCTTCCCTTTTCCCTTCCCTTGGTTGAACTTGATGGACATGTGTCTTTTTTCAGCCGTACTAACTATGTAACTATGTAACTATGTAACTAAGCCAGGGTCAATATGAAGCAGAGGTCAATGGTAACAGCAGAAACAGCAGAGCCAAGAAGCAAGAGAATCACAGGCAAAGGACAAGCAGCAAATGAAGGTATAAGTAGACCAAGGGTGGGAGCTAGAATCTTCTGGCCAGGCTGCGATAGGCTCTCCCACTCCTCAGCCTACCAGCCTGAGTGGTAGCAGATCGAGTCACTCTAGCAGACCTAGGAACAGATGCAAGCTGATTAACCACGGGCGTCGACACAGAAGCTGTGTCAGGCAAATCCTTTACAGGAGCGTTAGCTTGATAAGAGGAAACCGGTCTGCGTGGTGGACTATAATAAGTTCATGGGGGGAGTCGATCTATCTGACCAGGTCCTACAACCGTACCTGGTCAAGCGCAAAACTAGGGCCTGGTATAAAAAGGTAGCGATTTATATCATCCAGATGGCTACTTATAACAGCTATGTGCTGTACAAGACCCAGGGAACGCTCAGTTTCCTCCAATATCAGGAGAAAATTATAGAGCACCTCCTGTTTGACTCCCCCGCACCTGGAGAATCCTTCGAGTCAGAGGATGTCAAAAGTCTCACTGAGCGCCACATCCTTCACCCCGTCCCTGCCACTGAGAATAAGAATACCCCCAAAGGAGATGCCAGGTGTGCAGTAAACATGAAAGGAGGAGGGATACCCGGTTTTACTGTCCCATGTGCCCTTCAAATCCAGGCCTGTGCAACTTCCCTTGTTTTGTTACCTATCACACCGTTTCTAATTATTGATTTTATATATAATTTAGGGAACACCAAAAAGGGTGGGGTGGGGGATTCATTTTAGGGAGTCAATTTCATTTATTAATATTTTTTGTTTCGTTTTTGGCCTTTCCAAGGGAGGGAGGGATTTTCACGGGGAGGTACTAAAGTATTTATTTCAGACTGTAAAACTAATTTTCCCCTTTTTGATTTTTTATAAATATTTTGGACAATAAAATCCTGGACATGATCACTCACAAATGAATACTGTTTATTGTGCAGGAGCCCACATCTGTCTATTCAGGACATGGACCCCACAAGTGTTCTTGAAATAAAAATTAAATGTGAGCATTGCATTTATTAGTAGATAAATTCAACACCTGCGGCATAAGCCGCCCCTGAATTTGTGGAAGTCGTGTATTTTAGCAATGGTTACAAGAATAAATTTGGGATGTATTTTCTTTTTCTTATGACTGTGTCCTGCCACATACATCTGTTACATTCCTAATTCTGTACCGTTAAATGGGCATGATATTTTTTTTTTTTGAGGATCTCTAATAATCAAGCTGTTCCTTATCAATACACCATGGGCTTTGTGACAGTTCTTCTGGAAATACTGACATCATTTTGGGGTTTAGTGATCCTTTACTGTTCCTATAGATGGTTTTGGACACTGCCCCTTATATATACTTTAACCGATTGGTTGTTTTGTGCACATAGCGGTTCCTACCTTGCCGGGCAGGGGCCTGTTATGGTGTACCGCGTCACTTGGCACGTTTGTCCCTCATATAGGGATTGATGGAGCTAAAGAGACGTTGTACAACCCGTCACTGAAAAAAACAAAAAAAAACCTTGTCATGACAGCCTTGCAGGTGTTCTTCTATCTAGTGAACAGACTCCAGTTTGCAACATAGTTGGGAACATTTTCCTCCATTTGTTTGAAGATATTGCCCGTCACTCCAGTACAGTTTATTTTTCCCTCTCTGGCTGATTTAATATTAGGACAGAATTCTGTCCACAGTGACATCATAATGGCACAGATGCAGGACTACTTTAGCAAGACATAGTCATAAGTACAGGCGAATACGTCTATAGCAACATGCATCCGTTATGAATACACAGCTTCAAGTCTCTTCTGTATGCCGCACAAATTTATTAATTATTCTGCCTGTGAAAACGTTTTAAAATAAGTTTTATTTAACAAAATTCATCATTAAAATTGGTAGGGCATAAAGTGCCAAAAGATCCAGATACAGGCGTTGGCAAACAGATCCAGATTTCACACGCAAGCTTGCGTAGTATAGACATACAGCATGCACCTATTCAAAAGCGCCTGATATGTCAGATAGACATTATAGCATTATCTTGCCACGTGTGCTGACAAATATTCAAATGAATCTGATTGCCGCAAATATAACAGACACACTTCCCAACGCATTTCTGCACCACATAGGGGAGCGTCCTCAGGGGTATAATTTGTCTAGTTATTTAGTTTCTATTAATGAAGTGCCGGTCAGCATGTATTACGCTGTTCATTTAATTTTCGGCGCGCACAAGACAACTGATATCGGTCATAGTACGCGGCGGGGAAATACTGAAGTCTTATACACCCCAGACCCAACCTCCCAGGCTTCGAGCAGGACCGAGCCACACCAATAGGATCTTGCAACGTCTAAACCGATGCCCATCCAACCGGCCGGCTCCCTAGTAACCACATAGCCAACGGGATTGAGGCATACCGCATCCTTATTAACATGGGGGAGCTACAGGTGGCCAAACATACTAAGCCGATATAGCACCGAAGTGAATGCTGTGCGACAGCATGGAGAGAGCTCATCGAACGAGACCACTAAAATCGCTCAGGATAAACGCAAGAACAACAGGTCACTGCAAGCAGATAGACCGCATTGAAGTGCCAAAATCAAGCACCGAGCACTAGTACAATAAAATGATGACAAACAGACCCGTTATAAAGAGGCCATCCAAAAAGAGTGTCATAATCCAGCAAGGATTGCTGCTGCCTGATAGTGGCACAGCAGAGTAATGTCATTGTCAGACATAGCGCCATCATAATAAAGTAGTGAGGCATGACTCGTTATAAATAAGGCAATCCAAAAGGGGTGTCATAATCCAGCAAGACGTGCTGATGAATTGAGATGGCCAAAAAACGCACCCATGGCATCGATACATCAGTATGGTGAAGCAAACATTGAAAATGCTGGGCAAAAATCACATATAGGTTCGAGCCATGTTATAGAGCACCCAGTATATTAGAGGAATGGAAGATAGGAGATCGATTCATTAAGGCCCAGCGGTTTGACAGTTTGCATCCTAAAAATGCACTGGGCCTCCTTCCGTAGGATACGTCTATCCCAATCACCTCCCCTTATTGGTGCCTTTACATGTTCCACGCCTTGGAATTCAATGACAGAAGAGTCTCCCGAGTGACAGTCCCAGACATGCTTCAAGAAAGTGGTGTCAATTCTGCCATTAATGTCACAAATGTGGTTGCGAATTCTTCGTCTGAATTCTCTTTTTGTTTTACCCACATATTGCAACCCACAGCTGCAAGTAATGAGGTATACTACCCCTTTTGTAAGGCAGTTGATAATTGCCCTATTGTGGAACACATTTCCCGTCACATTGCTCTTAAAGGTCTTACTCTTAAGAACAGATGTACATGCTTTACATCGACCACATTGAAATGAGCCCACAGTGTTAGTAGAAAGCCATGTAGTAGCCACAGCACCTTCAAGATGACTGTGTACCAATCGGTCCTTTAAATTTCGGCCTCTACGAAATGTGATCTGAGGCAAATCTCCGACCATATTTCCCACATCAGGGTCAGCTCTAAGTATGTCCCAGTACGAGGCAAGTATTTTTCTGACCTCCTGATGTGCAGCAACATAAGTGGCAACTATTCTCATGGTATTAGCTTCCTTTGAGCGTAACCTCGGATTAAGTAGGGATTTCCTATCAGCCACCATGGCATGCTGGTACGCCGATTTCAAGACGTCCCTAGGGTACCCCCTGTGTTCAAATCTAGTCCTCAGACTAATGGCCGATGTTCTAAAATCGGACATAGTCGTACATTTATGCCTAGCTCTTATGTACTGTCCTTTGAGTATCCCCATCTTTAGGGGTCTAGGATGCCAACTATCCCATCTTAACAGCCTATTCGTAGCAGTGCTTTTCCTGAACATCTCTGTCTTGATGTATCCCTGATCAGTCTTCTCTATTTGGATATCGAGAAATGTTATCTTATTGTCCCTGATCTCCGAGGTGAAAAAGAGACCAAGGTCGTTGATATTTAAGATAGACACAAACACTTTAAACTCCACTGCCGTACCTGACCATAGAATGAAGACATCATCAATAAATCTTATCCACAATAAAATGGAAGAGGCAAACCTCTCCATTCCATCGCAGAACACAAATTCTCTCTCCCACCATTCCAGATAGAGATTGGCATAAGTGGGAGCACAGTTGCTACCCATAGCCACTCCTCTGAGTTGGTGGAAGAACTTGCGCTCAAAGACAAAGAAATTGTGCTCAAGCACAAAGTGAAGCAACGATAGGAAAAATTGGTTATGTGCATGAAATTGAGCACCTCTCTCTTTCAAGAAATACTCCACAGCTCCACATCCAAGAGCGTGCGGAATGGAGCTGTAGAGAGCCTCTACATCAAGACTCGCCAAGAAGACACCAGAGTCAACTCTGATGCCCTCAAGCTTACGCAGAACCTCCATCATGTCACGGACATATGATGGAAGTGCCGTGACAAATGGCCTCAGGATCCTGTCCACATAAACACTGGCATTTTGTGACACACTGTCAATGCCAGAGACAATGGGTCTTCCCTTAAGTGGACTGAGACCCTTGTTGACCTTAGGGAGGCTGTAGAAGGTTGCCACCTGTGGGTAGTTTCCCATAATGAATGAAAGTTCCAGTGCATCAATAATCTTAGCACACTTTGCCTCAACCAGAATGTTCCTAAGCTCAGCCATGTATTTTTTAGTGGGATTATCTGTCAGGACCTGATAGCAAAATTTATCCTTAAGAATGTTCGTACACATGATGACATACTGTGTACGATCCATGATCACAACATTCCCCCCTTTGTCTGAGGGCTTTATTATGATCTCAATGTCATTTTCTAGTGTCCTTAGTGCCAATGATTCTTCCCTAGATAGATTGAATGGTAGGTGTTTGTCAACCTCAAGTTTTTTAAGTTGGTTTGTGACAACCGTCAGAAAGACATCCAAAAGTGTATTGTCATTTATGGGTGGATTAGTAGTCGAGGCTACCCTCAGATCGGTAAAGGGACCCTCCCCGACTACTCGCTCTCCCTCATCCAGAAAACCCTGTAGGACCCTTACATGAGGGAGATCCTCCTCCTCAATACCAAGTTCAGCACATTGTCTTTTATCGTGAGTGCAGAAGAACTTCTTCCACTTTAGTTTTCTAATAAATAAGTTCAAATC
The DNA here is from genome assembly GCF_050947455.1 of Rhinoderma darwinii. Classification (NCBI taxonomy): domain Eukaryota; kingdom Metazoa; phylum Chordata; class Amphibia; order Anura; family Rhinodermatidae; genus Rhinoderma; species Rhinoderma darwinii. The sequence goes on from NC_134687.1 coordinate 144,001,139, forward strand.
CCTCACCCACGAAAAAAGATCAAACTTGTTGGTCGGGACAAATGACAAACCCTTTTTAAGGACTAAAGTTTCATAGTGGGATAGGTTTCTCTCGGATAAATTAATGATTTGCATTTCCTCGTCGTTACAGGGACTCCCCAGATCTAAACGTCCCTGGGATCCCTTTGGAGGTAGACTAGAATGGGATGGCTCCTGCCTAAACCCCCCCCCCCCCCCTGGTGGAGGCTCTTCCCCTTGTTCCCCCTCTTTGTGTGGTACGTAGGGCAGCCTTGCCCTGAGTTCTTTTATTACGGGCTGTTCTCAATGAGTATCTCTGAGTGTCAGTATCAGATAAATCTGGTTCAGAGGAGGAGAGTTCAGTGTCTGCCTCCCGATAACCCATCTGTTTAGAGCCAAACTCAAAAATTCTACCCTCCTTAAAATCAGTTGTGTCACGAACGAACTGAAAATGCTTGCGTTCTTTAATGTGTGCGGTGTACTTTTCAATAGCTTGTTGAAGAACAATTTATTTTCTTTCGAATTCCGCACTACCCGAGAATTTTTTAACCTGCTCTCTTCCTTCTTTGAGCTCTTTAGAGCTACGTGAAAGCAGATTTCTCTCCTCTTCCAGCAGAATACTCATGAACCTGAGAGACGAGTCAATCGACTCCTTTTCCCATTTCACGAGCAACTCAGCTGATCGCAACCTGGCTGCTGGAGTAAGAGAGATTCTGAGCCCTCTAGGGACAAGATTATTCTTCAAATAGGTCTCGATGGTCTGGACCTCCCACCATGATTTAATGTGGTCCTTATATGATTTAGTGAGATGTTTGAAAGCACTATTAATACTAAGGTTATGCGATTGAGGTAGTAGCTCACTCTCAGAGAACACCTCCCTCGCATCACACATCCACCTACTCCAGCGGCCAGGTTTATCTGATACTGACACTCAGAGATACTCATTGAGAACAGCCCGTAATAAAAGAACTCAGGGCAAGGCTGCCCCACGTACCACACAAAGAGGGGGAACAAGGGGAAGAGCCTCCACCAGGGGGGGGGGGTTTAGGCAGGAGCCATCCCATTCTAGACTACCTCCAAAGGGACGTTTAGATCTGGGGAGTCCCTGTAACGACGACAAAATGCAAATCATTAATTTATCCGAGAGAAACCTTTCCCACTATGAAACTTTAGTCCTTAAAAAGGATTTGTCATTTGTCCCGACCAACAAGTTTGATCTTTTTTCGTGGGTGAGGGATTTGAACTTATTTATTAGAAAACTAAAGTGGAAGAAGTTCTTCTGCACTCACGATAAAAGACAATGTGCTGAACTTGGTATTGAGGAGGAGGATCTCCCTCATGTAAGGGTCCTACAGGGTTTGCTGGATGAGGGAGAGCGAGTAGTCGGGGAGGGTCCCTTTACCGATCTGAGGGTAGCCTCGACTACTAATCCACCCATAAATGACAATAAACTTTTGGATGTCTTTCTGACGGTTGTCACAAACCAACTTAAAAAACTTGAGGTTGACAAACACCTACCATTCAATCTATCTAGGGAAGAATCATTGGCACTAAGGACACTAGAAAATGACATTGAGATCATAATAAAGCCCTCAGACAAAGGGGGGAATGTTGTGATCATGGATCGCACGCAGTATGTCATCATGTGTACGAACATTCTTAAGGATACATTTTGCTATCAGGTCCTGACAGATAATCCCACTAAAAAATACATGGCTGAGCTTAGGAACATTCTGGTTGAGGCAAAGTGTGCTAAGATTATGTTTTTTTTGAAAAATCTCTTTTTATTAAACAGTAAATAATACATAACTTATCATACAGTTATTATAATGCGTGACTTGAGGCAGATAAACGTAAAATTACAGACTTTTAACATTTAGCGAATGGGTAAAGACATAGGCAAAATAAATCACCTGCTGGTGACGCGAAGGCAATAGAATCCTGACAAATAAGAGTACCCACATGTAATCTAGCAAATCTTGCCCTTTACGGTAATTAATAATCCAATAACTGTGAGAGACATCACAAACCATACATTAACCAATGTATAACATACAAATAACTATTCCAGTACTACATCACCTTTAATCAATTTTGTATAAAGAGAAAGCCTACTTCATGTTTCATGTTACCCCCAAAATCAGTGTGTCGGCCTGACATAGGATTTACACAAAAGGTATACAATAGATATAAAGAAAAGTGGAGAGGTGTCTAGGCCTTACGTAGAACCCGCTTTGTCTCTGCACTGGGCCAGCCATGGGCTCCACACTTTTAGAAAACGATCCCTGGTTTGAGTTACCCAGGCTGCCAACTCCTCCATACGACAAATATGCTGCATTTTCTCAGACCATAATTCTACTGTGGGTGACTTAGTTTGTCTCCACAATGTGGGCACGAGCAATTTAGCTGCCGAGATCATCTGTGTCGGCAGGTTATATGTGGAGGGTGTAAAGCCAGGTTGAGGTAGCCACAAGAACACTAACTCTGCTGTTAACTTAATCTGCGTAGAGCAGATAGTGTTGATAGCACTCTCAATCCCTTTCCAGAAACTAATTATTCTAGGACAATTCCACCACATGTGTAGATAAGAACCTGACCCCTCCTGACATCTCCAGCATTTATTAACATTCACTAGCCCTATAGAGGCAAGAAATTCAGGCGTCCGATACCATCTCGTGACCAGTTTTTAAGAGTTCTCCTGTACCCGCACACATCTGGAGAAACCATGAGAATGCTTCAATATATAGTCCATTTCAAGTTTGGAAAAGGTTTTCCCCAATTCTCTCTCCCAAGCCCCCAAATAATGGGGTTTCTGTTCCGACTTCCCCATTAGGAGACCTCTATACAATTTGGACAGTATCTTTGCAGGTGTAGCTGGCAATAATGTGTAATTTTCTAACCATGTCAGATCAGTCTGGGATGTCTTGGAGATAGACCTAAACATATCTGTTGTAGCTGCATAGTCTGCCACTTTTAAAGCATTCGGACGCCTCAACCCCTGTTCCTCGAATATCTGTGCAAGGCTTGGAGGGTCCGAAGGTTCTAAGAGAATCGATATCTTGACGGTGTGTAGTTTCCTCCAGAAGTCTGCCGTTCTGTCAGGCTTCCTACCCAGGAAGGACGGTAGAACACTCAGTGGTGCCAGTGGGGAAAGGAGTTTCCCTGTCATGTTCAGAGCTCCTGCAGTGTGACATACACGAATCATTCCCTTAGTGATAGGACTCAGATCCCCCCTTTTCGCTATCAGATCATCTCGTACCCAGAGTAGTTGAAACGTGTCTGACCCCATAAGTGTTCTTTCCATAACTACAGAAAGTGTATTATTACCCCCATCCGCTAACTGCGTCCAACGTGAGAGATGATTAGCATAAGAATATAATTCCAGGTCAGGGAGCGAAATACCTCCCTGTTCTCTTTTCTGTGAGAGAAGGTTATATGCTAGTCTGGGGCGTTTAGGATGCCATAAGAAAGATGTAAACAGGGATTTGAAGCTACGAAAATAGCTTCTCGGGACCCCAATGGGCAAGGCTGTCAGCAGGTACATGATCTGTGGAAGTATGTACGTAGTCAATATGTTTTTCCTACCAAACCACGAGAGGAATGGCAACTTAAGGGCCCCTATTTGTGAGCGGATTTTACTAAAGAGGGGTTTGTAATTAATGGAGAACAGTTCCCCAAGGTCAGCTGGGATCATTATCCCCAAAAATTTTATGGCTTTGGGAGGCCATTTAAACGGAGTACAACTTTGCAGTTGTGAGATAGTCCGCTGTGAGACGTTTATATTAAGCGCTTCTGATTTACTAAGGTTAATTTTGAAATTTGAGATAAAACCAAATTTGTCAAATAGAGCAATTATGTGGGGTATTGCTGAAAGCGGATTGGAAATTAGGAGAAGTAGGTCATCAGCAAAAGCCGCAATTTTATGTTCCACATCCCCTACTTTCAATCCTTTAACATCATCATTTTGTCTAATAGTCAGCAATAGAGGTTCCAATGTCAGTATGAACAGACCTGGAGAGAGTGGGCATCCCTGACGAGTGCCATTTTTTATAGAAAAGGGGTCAGACAGCAAACCGTTTACTCTGATTCTAGCTGATGGTTGGGAATATAGCGAAAAGATGGCTTGAATAAATGATTGCGGAAAGTTAAATTTTCCCAGGACCTCCCTAATATAATCCCAGCTGACCCTGTCAAATGCTTTTTCGGCATCAGTTCCCAAGAGGACAAGAGGAATACCCCTTCCCTTAGCATATTGTATCCCGTTTATCACTCTAGTAATATTATATTTGCACTCCCTCCGTGGAACAAACCCCACTTGTTCCTCCGCTATCAAGTTTGGCAAAAACTTGGCTATCCTGCTGGCTAGTAGCTTCGCCCACCACTTTACATCGGTATTCAGCAGCGAAATAGGTCTATAGCTTGCACACTCTTCCGGGCTCTTCCCTTCTTTGGGTATCAAAGTGATGTAAGCTTCTAATGCCTGTTTCGGAAGGGAAGAACCCGTTAGCAGCGAATTACAGACTTCCAGGAAATGAGGGAGTAGTGCTGTACTAAACTTTTTATAATATGTTATGGGTAGGCCGTCCAGCCCAGGATATTTCCCAGAGGGAATAGAGGCCAGACTAGATTTTAATTTGTTCAAAGTGAAGGGTGCTAAAAGGGATGCATTCTCATCATCTGACAATTTGGGCAAGACAAGACTATTCAGAAAATGTTGTATTGCTCTAATCTTATTACCCGACGTTGCAGGAGGTGGATCTCGCAACTCAGAGGAATCTAAGTTGTAGAGATTAGCGTAAAATTGCCTAAAAGCCTCTGCCACCTGGGGGGTGGTAGTAACCTTCTGACCTGAAGCCGTTCGTATCGAAGACACAAATGATTTTTCCATTTGCGATTTAAGCATTTTGGACATCATCTTTGAACCTCTATCACCATGCATATAAATTTTACATTTAAGTCGTTGGAATGATTTAACTGCTTGGATATTTAGCAGATCTTTCAGTTGTTGCCTAAGAGAGTCTATTTCTGTGCGGACCGAGGCCGTGATGACTCGCTTATGGAGTCTTTCTAATGTCGAGATCTGGGTCAGTATAGAATTCATTTTCTTAGTCCTTTCCCTCTTTAAGTGTGAACATAGTGCAATAAGTTCCCCTCGAATAAATGCCTTGTGAGCTTCCCATACCGTGGGCATCGAAACATCAGTAGTTATGTTTAAACAGAAATACTCCTCCAGTTTCTTATTTAGAGCCGACCTGTTTTCCTCGTCTGAGAGGACAGTGTCGTTAAGCCGCCACGACGATGACCTACAGGGCAGATCTTGTACGTGAATCACTGCAGTAACTGGGGCGTGATCTGAAACAGTGATATGTCCAACGGAGGTCGACTGTAAATTCAGAAGGCACGAAGAGGACACCAGAATGTAGTCCAATCTACTGTACACTTCATGCCTGTGTGAATAAAAAGTGTAATCCCTATCCTGAGGATGGGCCACCCGCCAAGCATCAATCAACTGACAGCTATGTAGCATGAAACAAAGTTTATGCATAGCTTGAAGAGAATGTCTTCGTGTGGCTGAGGTAGAGTCGAAATCAGAATCTAACACTAAGTTCAAATCCCCTCCAACCACCAACATCCCTTCCTCAAACCTCTTAAATAAACGCAGGACCTTTAACAGCCAGGTTATTTGTTTGTCGTTAGGAGCATATAAACTGGCAATGGTCATTTTTGTATTGCATATGGACCCCTTCAGGAAGACATATCTGCCCTGTAGGTCAATTTTTGAGGCTTCTACCTGGAAAGGTAGGTCTTTATGAATACCTATGGAGACCCCCCTTGAGGCAGATGTATGAGTGCTATGAAACCATTGACTATATGTGGACCCCGGCAATTTGGGTATATGATTGTGTCTAAAATGTGTCTCCTGAAGCATTAATACCCCTGGCGTATCCTGTCTCAGCATAGAGAAGACCTGGGACCTTTTTTGGGGTGTGCCAAAGCCATTTACATTGAGCGTCAGGTAAGTAAGCGGTGTCATATTAACCGACTGACTTTGTCAGCTATTAACCACGGTGAAGATAGTAGTACCAGACACAAATAAAACATACAATCAACTATATAAAGTAAGAACTTGAGAGAAGAAAGTGGGACTGCACCATAACCTGTAGAATGTAGTGTATAGAGTGCGCCTCTTATCCCATAGAGACCGCATATCAAGCCAATACATGACAGCCCACGAATGACATAGTGGGGGGGTGGTAAGAAGGTACCCAGCCTTTTGAGATAGGTATGGAGAACACTGACTTCTACGTGTAAGTGAATACAGATAGTAAATGAGAACATAGCAATATAACAATATAGCAGTATATCAATGCAACAATATATGGAGGGATGATATCATAGAAAAAGGGCCCAGAAGGGGACCTACCCCAATATCAATTTGCAACCAATAACAGATAATAACCTCGGTGGTAAGCACCTAACATCAAACCTTTCCACGACATTTTCAGTGCCTTAACCACCGCTGCAAATAATATCAATGAGGTAGTCCCATTTCAAGAAGCTCAGGGTATGGAGTTCAGTCCCCAGACTGTTGATCCGCTCTCTTCCTGCTGCGAATTTCTGGGGTTTTTGCCACCCATGTGGGTCAGGTACCTTTAGCGATAGAGTGTCCCTTTGTATCGGCATACAATCTGGTACAGCAATCTTTTCCATGTCTAATTTGGACCAGGCGTTGTCGAGATCTTCCGGGGTGCGGATAGTAATTTGCCTACCCTCTTTTAAAATCGCCAATCCGAATGGGAATAGCCAACGAATGGGAATCTTCTGCATTCTCAAGGCTTCAGTCAGGGGTTTCAACATGCGTCGCTTGGCCAAAGTACTAGCCGCCAGGTCCTGAAAAACCATGATCTTATGGTCCGCAAATTTCAGGTCCGAAGAACGCCTCGCGGCCGTCAAAATGGCCGCCGTATCCAGAAAGTTGAGCAGTCCACAAATAACATCTCTAGGCGGTTCATCCTTTGCCGGTTTAGGTCTCAGTGCTCTGTGAGCACGCTCTATTATAACTTGCTCTGCCTTGTCTTGTCCCAATAATAATGTGAATATGTTTCTCACTGTGGGTAAAATATCCTCCGCAGTGATAGACTCCGGAATGCCGCGCAGCCTGATGTTCTTCCGCCTGCTGCGGTTCTCCTGATCCTCCAACTGCAGATATGCCTGGTTCATGTGCGTGAACTGCGAGGCCACTACTGTCTGCAAGGCGTCTGCCTGCTGTATAATGGCCGACTGAGTGTCCTCCAGTATCGCTACCCTCTGCCCCACGTGTTGAATGTCCATCTTGATAGAGGATAATTCTTTCAGGACCGGAGACATTGCACTGGTCAGGGCTTTCTTCAAAAAGGTTCTAGTGATAGGGAGAGGGTCTACCCCGCCTGCGGCATCAGATTGCGTACCTGAGCTGTCTTCATCAGAGTCCTCTCCCCTGCTTTCTTCTGGCGGGTTCGGCGGTGCCGGCGCCATCTTGGTTTTACCCGCCGGGGAAGCATGCTTCTTGTGGAGAAACCTCTCCATCTCCGCTTGTGACTTCCCGACTTTCGGTGTCCCCCGGGGTTCACACGACTTATCTCTATTTGTACGGACCATTTCATGCAGTTTAGCAGCCCTCCAGCTGTAGAAGTCAGTGTCTCTATGAGGAGCTCCGGGATCAAGCGACCATCACACAGCACAGCTAGCTCCGCCCCCCAAAGTGTGCTAAGATTATTGATGCACGGGAACTTTCATTCATTATGGGAAACTACCCACAGGTGGCAACCTTCTACAGCCTCCCTAAGGTCCACAAGGGTCTCAGTCCACTTAAGGGAAGACCCATTGTCTCTGGCATTGACAGTGTGTCACAAAATGCCAGTGTTTATGTGGACAGGATCCTGAGGCCATTTGTCACGGCACTTCCATCATATGTCCGTGACATGATGGAGGTTCTGCGTAAGCTTGAGGGCATCAGAGTTGACTCTGGTGTCTTCTTGGCGAGTCTTGATGTAGAGGCTCTCTACAGCTCCATTCCGCACTCTCTTGGATGTGGAGCTGTGGAGTATTTCTTGAAAGAGAGAGGTGCTCAATTTCATGCACACAACCAATTTGTCCTATCGTTGCTTCACTTTGTGCTTGAGCACAATTTCTTTGTCTTTGAGCGCAAGTTCTTCCACCAGCTCAGAGGAGTGGCTATGGGTAGCCCCTGTGCTCCCACTTATGCCAATCTCTATCTGAGCTGGTGGGAGAGAGAATTTGTGTTCTGCGATTGAATGGAGAGGTTTGCATCTTCCATTTTATTGTGGATGAGATTTATTGATGATGTCTTCATTTTATGGTCGGGTACGGCAGTGGAGTTTAAAGAGTTTGTGTCTATCTTAAATATCAACGACCTTGGTCTCTTTTTCACCTCGGAGATCAGGGACAATAAGATAACATTTCTCGATATCCAGATAGAGAAGACTGATCAGGGATACATCAAGACAGAGATGTTCAGGAAAAGCACTGCTACAAATAGCCTGTTAAGATGGGATAGTTGGCATCCTAGACCCCTAAAGATGGGGATACCCAAAGGACAGTACATAAGAGCTAGGCGTAATTGTACGACTATGTCCGATTTTAGAACATCGGCCATTAGTCTGAGGACTAGACTTGAACACAGGGGGTACCCTAGGGACGTCTTGAAATCTGCGTACTAGCATGCCATGGTGGCTGATAGGAAATCCCTACTTAATCCGAGGTTACGCTCAAAGGAAGATAATACCATGAGAATAGTTGGCACTTATGATGCTGCACATCAGGAGGTCAGAAAAATACTTGCCTCGTACTGGGACATACTTAGAGCTGACCCTGATGTGGGAAATATGGTCGGAGATTGGCCTCAGATCACATTTCGTAGAGGCTGAAATTTAAAGGACCGATTGGTACACAGTCATCTTGAAGGTGCTGTGGCTACTACATGTCTTTCTACTAACACTGTGGGCTCATTTCAATGTGGTCGATGTAAAGCATGTACATCTGTTCTTAAGAGTAAGACCTTTAAGAGCAATGTGACGGGAGATGTGCTCCACAATAGGGCATTTATCAACTGCCTTACAAAAGGGGTAGTATACCTCATTACTTGCAGCTGTGGGTTGCAATATGTGGGTAAAACAAAAAGAGAATTCAGACAAAGAATTTGCAACTACATTTGTGACATTAATGGCAGAATTGACACCATTGTCTCGAAGCATGTCTGGGACTGTCACTCGGGAGACTCTTCTGTCATTAAATTCCAAGGCGTGGAACATGTAAAGGCACGAATAAGGGGAGGTGATTGGGATAGACGTATCCTACGGAAGGAGGCCCAGTGGATTTTTAGGATGCAAACTGTCAAACCGCTGGGCCTTAATGAATCGATCTCCTATCGTCCATTCCTTTAATATACTGGGTGCTCTATAACATGGCTTGAACCTATATGTGATTTTTGCCCAGCATTTTCAATGTTTGCTTCACCATACTAATGTATCGATGCCATGGGTGCGTTTTTTGGCCATCTCAATTAATCAGCACGTCTTGCTGGATTATGACACCCCTTTTGGATTGCCTTATTTATAACGAGTCATGCCTCACTACTTTATTATGATGGCGCTATGTCTGACAATGACATTACTCTGCTGTGTCACTATGAGGCAGCAGCAATCCTTGCTGGATTATGACACTCTTTTTGGATGGCCTTTTTATAACGGGTCTGTTTGTCATCATTTTATTGTACTAGTGCTCGGTGCTTGATTTTGGCACTTCAATGCGGTCTATCTGCTTGCAGTGACCTGTTGTTCTTGCGTTTATCCTGAGCGATTTTAGTGGTCTCGTTCGATGAGCTCTCTCCTTGCTGTCGCACAGCATTCACTTCAGTGCTATATCGGCTTAGTATGTTTGGCCGCCTGTAGCTCCCCCCTGTTACTAAGGATGCAGTATGCATCAATCCCGTTTGCTATGTGGTTACTAGGGAGCCGGCCGGTTGAATGGGCGTCAGTTTAGACGTTGCAAGATCCTATTGGTGTGGCTCGGTCCTGCTCGAAGCCTGGAAGGTGGGGTCTGGGGTGTATAAGACTTCAGTATTTCCCCGCCGCGTACTGGGACCGATATCAGTTGTCTTGTGCGCGCCGAAAATGAAATGAACAGCGTAATACATGCTGACCGGCACTTCATTAATAGAAACTAAATAAGTAGACAAATTATACCCCTGAGGACGCTCCTGTAATGTCGGGGTAGGGAGACAGACAGGTGAGCCCTAATCTACCCGCCACTCAGTCCCTGCCTACTTGCAACGACCCGCCCTAGGCGACGGGGTACAACTGGGCGACGGTCCCTACACTCAATAGGTGCACGACAGACAAACAGACAAGGGTACAAAGAAGCCGGGGAAATGGGGAAGTTGCCCACGGGAACACCGTGAGCAACAAGCGAGGTGAACGAGCCGAGTCAAATCAGGAGATGAGCGGGGTACAAAAACGCAGAGCAGAAGAGTGGTCAGTAAAGCCAAGGTCAATTAAAAGACGAGGGTCAGTAGTTCAAGAAGCTGCAGCAGGGCCAGGAAACCAGCAGAGAAGAATCACAAGCAAAGGAGGAAGATAGAAGCAGGTGCAGACTGATTACCTATGGGCGTTGACACAGAAGCTGTGTCTGGCAGATCCTTTACAGTACCCCCCCTTTTATTAGGGGCCACCGGACCCTTTCTAGGTGGACCTGGTTTATTGGGGAAATGAAGGTGGAACCTCCTGACCAATACCCCAGCGTGAACATCCCGGGCGGGTACCCAAGTCCTCTCCTCAGACCCGTATCCTCTCCAATGGACCAGGTACTGGAGGGAGCCTTGGACCATCCTGCTGTCCACAATCTTGGCCACCTCGAATGCTACCCACTCAGGGGTGAGAATAGGGACTGGAGGTTTCCTCAAGGGAGCCAAGGACGGGGAGCAGCGTTTAAGGAGGGAGGCATGAAACACGTTGTGTACTCGAAAAGACGGGGGCAACTCCAGTCGGAAGGAGACAGGGTTGAGGACTTCAATGACCTTGTACGGCCCTATAAACTGGGGAGCAAACTTCTTGGACGAGAGTTTAAGGCGCAAATTTTTTGACGATAGCCACACCAGATCCCCGACCACAAACAAGGGGTTAGCCGAACGTCTTCTATTTGCCTGAGTCTTTTGTATGCTCTGGGACGCTTCTAGGTTCTTCTGAACCTGGGCCCAGTCTGTGCACAGTTCCCGATGAACGACCTCTACCTCGGGATTGTTGGAACTACCAGGTGAAACGGAGGAGAACCGTGGATTAAACCCAAAATTACAGAAAAAAGGGGAGACCCCTGACGAGTTACTGACCCGGTTATTAAGGGAAAATTCGGCGAGGGGAATGAATAAGACCCAATCATATTGACAGTCAGAGATAAAACACCTTAAATATTGTTCTAGAGACTGATTAGTCCTCTCAGTTTGGCCATTAGTTTCAGGATGGAAGGCAGAGTAGAAGGACAGATCAATCTCCAACTTTTTACAGAAGGCTCTCCAAAACAATGAAACAAATTGTACCCCTCTGTCAGAAACAATATTGACAGGGACCCCATGGAGACGCAGGATGTGTTTGACAAACAAGGTAGCTAACGTCTTAGCATTGGGTAGTTTCTTGAGGGGCACAAAGTGGCACATTTTACTGAAGCGGTCTACTACAACCCACACCACCGACTTGCCTTGAGATGGAGGCAAATCGGTGATAAAATCCATGGAGATATGTGTCCAAGGTCTCTGGGGAATGGGCAAAGTACATAGTAAGCCCGCTGGTCGGGACCTGGGAGTCTTGGGGCTTGTGATTATGTAATGTCGGGGTAGGGAGACAGACAGGTGAGCCCTAATCTACCCGCCACTCAGTCCCTGCCTACTTGCAACGACCCGCCCTAGGCGAAGGGGTACAACTGGGCGACGGTCCCTACACTCAATAGGTGCACGACAGACAAACAGACAAGGGTACAAAGAAGCCGGGGAAATGGGGAAGTTGCCCACGGGAACACCGTGAGCAACAAGCAAGGTGAATGAGCCGAGTCAAACCAGGAGATGAGCGAGGTACAAAAACGCAGAGCAGAAGAGTGGTCAGTAAAGCCAAGGTCAATAACAAGCAGAGGGTCAGTAGTTCAAGAAGCTGCAGCAGGGCCAGGAAACCAGCAGAGAAGAATCACAAGCAAAGGAGGAACAGGAAAGGCAGGTATAAATAGACAGAGGGCAGGAGCTAGCTCCGTCTGGCCAGGCTGTGATAGGCTCTCCCACTCCTAAGCCTGCCATCCTGTGTGGTGGAAGATGGAGTCAGTCTCACAGACATAGAAGCAGGTGCAGACTGATTACCTGTGGGCGTTGACACAGAAGCTGTGTCTGGCAGATCCTTTATTTCTCCCCTATGTGGTGCAGAAACGCGTTGGGAAGTGTGTCTGTTATATTTGTGGCAATCAGATTCATTTGAATATTTGTCAGCACACGTGGCAAGATAATGCTATAATGTCTATCTGACATATCAGGCGCTTTTGAATAGATGCATGCTGTATGTCTATACTACGCAAGCTTGCATGTGCAATCTGGATCTGTTTCCAACGCCTGTATCTGGATCTTTTGGCACTTTATGCCCCACCAATTTTAATGATGAATTTTGTTAAATAAAACTTATTTGAAAACGTTTTCACAGGCAGAATAATTATATCGTAATAAAGAAGAAACGTACACCTACTACACTGCTATTTTTTTAAAACAAATGTATTAATGTGGCATATTTCTAACAAAATAAACTTCTACCACGTCTCTTCTATTTTATCTGGAAACGTAATAAGAATTTGAAGAAACATTATATACCCATAGTGTCTGAAATAATACCCATTATTTCCTCCTTTAAAAAAATTTTGGTCCGCATGCTCACTACAGCACTAGGTGAATAACTTTAGGGGTTTAGTTTTTAAAATGGCGTCATTTCTGTATGGTTTTTTTTATGCATGATATGGGGCCTAGAATTTATTCAATTGTGCCCTGAAAGCCAAAGGGTGATCCCTCCCTTTTTTGCCCAGCCACACGTCTAATAAGTAGATTGGGGCAACAATGGGAGCATTTTTGAAAACAGGAGAAACAGGGTGATAGATTTTGTTGTGTGTTTCTTCATTTTCATGTTCGCTTTTCAAAGAAATTGGTCTTCAAACTGATACTTTTATGACAAAAGTTAAATACATTTTTTTTTCCACCTGCTATGCATTAAATTTAGAAAATAACTGTGGGGTCAAAATACTTACTATACCCCTAAATAAATACCTTAAGGGGTCTAGTTTTCTAAATGGGGTCGTTTATGGGAAGTTTTTTATCGTTCTGGCAGCTCAAAGACTCTCCAAATGTACAGTGGGGCCTAAAACATTTTCAAGCAAAATATGAGTCCTGAAAGCCTCCGGGTACTCCCTTCTTTTTGGGCCTTGCCCTGTGTCCAGGCAATGCATTAGGGCCACAATGTGGGTTTTTTTGAAAACAGGAGAAACAGGGTGATAGATTTTGGGGAGTGTTTCTTAATTTTCATGTTCGCTTTACAAAGAAATTGATCTTTAAACTGATACTTTTATGAAAAAAGTTACTTTTTTTTTTCACCTGCTATGTATTAAATTTAGCAAAAAACTGTGGGGTCAAAATACTTACTATACCCCTAGATAAATACCTTAAGGGGTATAGTTTTTTTTAAATGGGGTCATTTGTGGGGGTTTCCATCATTCTGAGACCTATGAGCCTCTGAAAACCTGGCTTGGTGCAGGAAAACAAAATGAACTTCAAAATTTACAAAATTATTATTTAATTTGTAAGTCCTCCAAATTGCTAAAAAAATATTTTATTTTTTCAAAAATACTGCCAAAATAGAGTAAAGAGATGGAAATACATATTTAATTGAAAAAAAAATTTGTACAGTATGTGTGTACATATGTGACATATTGCAGTTAAAAATAGGGAAAAATGTTAATTTTTACAAAATTTCTTCAATATTTCTATTTTTTTATTAATTTCCGCAAATTGTATCAGTCTACTTTTACCACTAAAATAAAGTACAACATGTTACGAAAAAAATATGTCAGAATTACTTTGATATTCAAAACTAAGGTTCAAACTAGCTTGGTCTTTAACCCCTTAAGGACGCAGCCTAGTTTGGGCCTTAAGGCATAGAGCCCATTTTTGAAATCTGACATATTTCACTTTATGTGGTAATAACGTCGGAATGCTTAAACCTATCCAAGCGATTCTGAGAGTGTTTTCTCGTGAAACTTTGGGCATCATGTTCGTGGTAAAGTTTGGTCGATATATCCAGTGTTTATTGGTGAAAAATTGCAAAATGTAGATAAAAGTTTGAAAAAATAGAATTTTTCAGAATTTAAATGCATCTGCTTGTAAAACAGATGGTTATACCACCCAAAATAGTTACTAGTTCACATTTCCCATTTGTCTACTTTAGATTGGCATCGTTTTTTGAACATTCTTTTATTTTTCTTGGAGGTTACAAGGCTTAGAACATAAACAGCAATTTCTCATATTTTTAAGAAAATTTCAAAAGCCTTTTTTTTAAGGTACCTGTTCAGTTCCGAAGTGGCTTTGAGGGGCCTATGTATTAGAAACCCCGATAAACACCTCAATTTAAAAACTAGACATCTCAAAGTATTCAAAACAGCATTTAGAAAGTGTTTTAACCCTTCAGGCATTTCACAGGAATTAAAGCAAAGTGGATTTGAAATTTGCAAATTTCATTTTTCTTGCTGAATTTCAATTTTATTCAATTTTTTTTTTATAACACAAAAGGTTTTACCAGAGAAACACAACTTAATACTTATTGCCCAGATTCTGCAGTTTAGAGAAATATCCCACATGTGGCCCTAGTGCGCTAATGGACTGAAGCATTGGCCTCCAAAGCAAAGGAGCACCTAGTGGATTTTGAGCCCTCCTTTTTATTAGGCACCATGTCCGGTTTGAAGAGGACTTGTGGTGCCAAAACAGTGGAAACCCCCCAAAAGTGAGCAAATTTTGGAAACTAGACACCTTGAGGAATTCATTGCAGTTTTCATGGGGTGCATGCGACTTTTTGATCAGTTTTTATTCTATTTTTAAGTGGCGCGGTGACAACAAAACAGCAATTCTACTATTGTTTTTTTATTCTATTTTTTTACAGCGTTCACCGTGCGCTATAAATAACATTCACTTTATTCTGCGGGGCGATACGATTATGGCGATACCATATATTTATAGTTTTTTTATGTCTTATGGCGTTTGCACAATAAAATACGTTTTGTAAAAAATCATTTACTTTTTGTGTTGCCTTATTCTAAGAGCCATGTAGTTTCGATCAGTACTATTTTTCGGTACATGCAACTTTTTGATCTCTTTTTATTCCATTTTTTGGGAGGTGAAGTGACCAAACAATTGTGATTCTGGTACGGTTTATTATAATTTTCTTTTACGGCGTTCACCTCGCGGGATAAATAACAAAATAATTTTGGAGTTCAGGCCGTTACGGACGCGGCGATACCAATTATGTATAGTTTATTTGTTTGTTTATATATTTTTATTAATAATAAAGGACTGATTTAACTGGAGCTTTCCCAGGTCCAGAATCCCTGTGCCGAGCATCAGGATTCAGAGATTGGAAGCTCTTTAAATGCCAATGTAGAGTCTCCAGCTGCTACAATTTTACACAGCCCGCCATTTGTCCCAAGCATCATGAACACAAATGTATTCGTGCATTCTGTATGCCTATACACTGGGATATACACTGATTGTTTTATGTGTAATTGATATGTGAGGTTCGAGTGTCCAGATTCTGTTCTACAAAACCACTGCAAACAAAAAATAAATAAAATAATATACATTGAAGATATCTCAATCCATAAGCCTCTGTCCAAGATAATATTCTACAATCAGTGTTCCCTATAAGGTGCCCGGCTGCGTGACCACGTACCTTCCACGGTCCCCCCGCCCACTAAGCTTTAAAGTCCACGCACTGTCACGGGCAGCGGGCGGATGCAGTGGCATCAATAGCACTGGAGGGGGCCCTGGTGATAGCGACAGCCACATTCACTTGTATATACTATAGGGACAGTGGTGTAAGAGATGGATTATTTCACTGATGCCTATAATTGGTGTTTAGAACTGTCCATTTTACTGGTGTACTTGTAATATTATAGTATTTAAAAAAGTAATTAAAACTAATTTAAAATAAGTTTTCTTGTTCTCTTATTTAGCACGCTATATTAGCGTTTACTGGGGGTATTATTTTTAGTCATCAGATCGCCCACCATTGATGGAGACTTACCCTGCTCCCTAACTGCTCCACTCAGGAGCTGCCAAGACTTAGACGGAACATTGCCTATAATATGCATTTGCACAGACACTAAAACAACCACAAAAATATGTGTAGACTTGTCACGTCAACTGTAGGTTTTAATTTTAAATATCAGAAATAATGAAATAATCCAACTGATAGATGTCACAAAGTCATAACAACTCCACAATAACTCAACTGCCCCGAATCTGAAAAAAACAAAACATGAATTAATGTTTATATGCTTAACCCCTTAATGACCGGGCCATTTTGCACGTTAATGACCAAGGATTATTTTTTGTTTTTTCACGGTCGCATTCCAAGAGTCGTAACTGTTTTTGTATTCCGTCTATATAGCCGTATAAGGGCTTGTTTTTTGCGGGACGAGTTGTATTTTGTAATTGTACCATTTTTAGATGCTTACAATATATTGATTAACTTTTATTAACTTTATTTTAGGAGAGAATTGAAAATAAGCATCTATTCCAGCATTCATTTTCACGTTATAAATTTATGCCGTTTACTATGCAGCGTAAATAACATGTTAACTTTATTCTATGGGTCGGCACGATTACGGGGATACCAAATATGTAAAGGTTTTATATGTTTTCCTACGTTTGCACAATAAAAACCCTTTTAGAAAAAAAATACTTGTTTTTGCATCGCCGCGTTCCAAGAGCCGTCATTTTTTTATTTTTCCGTCGATGTGGCTGTATCCGGGCTTCATTTTTGCGGGTCATTGTGTAGTTTTCATTAGTACTATTTTGGGGTACATAGGACTTATAGATTAACTTTTATTTTATTTTTTATGGGGGGAATGGGAGAAGAGAGAGAATTTTGCCGTTGTTTTTTGCGTGTTTTTTTGGACGCCGTTCATCCGGCAGTTTAATTAATGTGTTCATTTTATTGGTCAAGTTGTTACGATCGCGGGGATACCATATATGTGTGATTTGTTTTGACACTTTTACTGAATAAAACCACTTTTTGGGCAAAAAAAGTAGTTTTATTTGATTTTGACTGTAATTATTATTATTTTTTTTCCACAAACTTTATTTAACTGATTGACATTTTTTTTTAAGTCCCACCAGGGGACTTCACAATGCGATGTGCCGATCGCATATATAATGCTTTGGTATACTTCGTATACCAAAGCATTATTGCCTGTCAGTGTAAAACTGACAGGCAACCTGTTAGGTCATGCCTCCGGCATCGCCTAACAGGCAGTTGCGGAAGACAGACCTGGGGGTCTTTGTTAGACCCCCGGCTGTCATGGAAACCCGACGGCGACCCGCGATTTGTTTGCGGGGGCGCCGATGGGGTGACAGAGGGAGCTCCCTCCCTCTATCAAACACATTAGATGCCGCTGTCACTATTGAGAGCGGCATTTAATGGGTTAAACTGCCGGAATCGGAGCGCGCTTCGATTCCGGCAGTTGCAGCAGGAGCCAGGCTGTGTGTAACAGCCATGCTCCTGCCGCTGATCGCGTGGGTACAGTCTCAGTACCCGCGCCATCACAGGACAGATATATCCGTCCTCCTGCGCGAACTAGCAGCTGCTGAGGACGGATTAATCCGTCCTTCGGCATTAAGGAGTTAAGGCCCCATGCCCACTTCTGTTTTTTCCTTCAGGGTCCTAGCCATTTTTTTGACAGCTAGCATCCTGACCCATTCATTTCAATGGGGCCATGCACACTTCAGTTTTTTTTACGGGAACCACACTGATCTAATCACGTGATCCGTGACACACGGATCCGTGAAAAACGGCTGTGAAAACGGTGATGGAAGTGTGCATTAGGCCTTATCCGGTGACCTGTCCCAACATGATGTTGCACACTGTGTCCAAAGCATGATCGTAAGCAAAATCCAAATTTGGATATGATAAATACTAAGAACAAACAGCAGATCAAGAATAGAGTAGGTGAAAGTTGAACAGTTAGGCCTCATGCACACTTCCATCGCCGTTTTAGCGGCCGTTATTGATGGATCCGTGTGTCCGTTTTTGTTTCCGTGTGCACTCCGTTTCCGTTCCGTTTTTCCATTTAAAAAACGGATGTGAACTTCACTTGAACCTGTCACATGTCCCAGGAAACACCCATAGAAAGGTTACAAGAAGTTTTTGGTGCTGTTTTCTTAGCTTTCAGAGCATAGAGAACAGTTTGAGATTACTCTGCTTGGCTTACTTTGGATTTACGGGTCGCAATTATGACCCGAAATAGCGGGCCCATAGACTTCTGTTAGCCACGGGTACCTTCCCGTTTTCTCACGGGAAGGTGCCCGAGCCGTTAAAAAGCTAGAACATGTTCTATTTTTTTATTTTACGGGCCGTGCTCCTATACTTTATAATGGGAGCACGGCTCGGAAAAACGACCGGCTGCCCGTGGCCCGGCCATGCTCATTTCCTGAAATACTCTGTGCTGCCTTAAACTCTGTGGACAGGTCAGGATCCTGTTTCTTTTAAATGCTGCTGGGGAACCCGCTCGATCCACGATATAAGGCTGCGCTACAGTTCAGCATTTAAAGGAAACAGGATCCTGACCTGTCCACAGAGTTTAAGGCAGCACAGAGTATTTCAGGAGAGGAGCGTGTGATTGGCTGTAGAGGCCGCGGCAGCCTGTGATTGGCTGCAGAGGCCGCCGCAGCCTGTGACTGGCTGCAGAGGCCGCCACAGCCTGTGATTGGCTGCAGAGGCGGTCACGTGATGAGCGTGACCGCCACTACAGCCTGTGATTGGCTGCAGCGAGCGGTGACATGGATGAAACGTTATCGCTGGAGGCCTGACAGGAGGAATGTAAGTATGAACGTATTTATATATATTTTTATTACATTAAAATTTTATTTTCCGCGCGCCGAGCATGGTACTGTCAAGGTTGCTGAAAGAGTTAGTGCAGCCCATTAACTCTATCAGCACCCTGGACAGTACCATGCTCGGCTCACGGAAATTACAGGTTCGGTCAGAACTAGTTCAGTCCGAATCAAACTTTTTCGTGAAATTCGGCGAACTAGCCGAACCGAACTTTTCATAAGTTCGCTCATCTCTACTAGAAATAATACAGAATACAACTGTGCAAGGTCTACGCTACCCTCTGACACACTTGAAACTGCGCAAAGTCTATACTGGTCAGAATTTTGGGATTGCAAAGCACATGTTATAAGACAGCAGGTCAATGCGAAAATAACATTACTGTGGGTGTGTAAAGTTTACCTACTGAGAATTACATACAATGGAACAAAAGAAAAGCATGCTCAGAAAACAAGCAGTGCAATATGTGCATTTACTTACTTATTTTGTGACGCTGGGCACTAGTTCCCTTCTGCCATCTGCGTGTCAAAAGCTCCTTGGCAAGCTCCTCCGACGCGGCGTCCTTTTTATAACGGTCGTTGTAGCATTCTGTGCTCGTATCCCACAGTTCTGGGTGATCCTGCACCAATGCTATCATTCTTTCCACATCCATCTTCAGAACTGACTGGCTACTGTAGACTGTGAACTTTGTCCCACCCAGCCGTTGCTATGGCAACGGATCAGTCAAAAACGGACAGCACACGGAAGCCTTCAGTGTGCCATGCGTTTTTTTCACTGGCCCATTGACTTCTATGGGCCACACGGTCACTGAATCACTGAGCAAAGTAGGACATGCTCTACTTTGCACGGAACGGAACAACAGATCCGTTTAAATAACGGAAGTGTGCATGGGGCGATTGCAATGAATGGGTTCAGGGTGCTATCAGTGACAAAAACGGATAGCACCCTGAAGGAAAAAACTGTAGTGTGCATGAGGCCTTAGGCTCAGTTCACACGTTGCATAAATACTGCAGATTTTACGCAACGGAAATCGTTGCTGAAAATCCGCAGCAAATACAGTAGCAGCTACAGTGAAGGAAATAAGTATTTGATCCCTTGCTGATTTTGTAAGTTTGCCCACTGTCAAAGACATGAACAGTCTAGAATTTTTAGGCTAGGTTAATTTTACCAGTCAGAGATAGATTATATTAAGAAAAAAACAGAAAATCACATTGTCAAAATTATATATATTTATTTGCATTGTGCACAGAGAAATAAGTATTTGATCCCTTTGGCAAACAAGACTTAATACTTGGTGGCAAAACCCTTGTTGGCAAGCACAGCAGTCAGACGTTTTTTGTAGTTGATGATGAGGTTTGCACACATGTTAGATGGAATTTTGGCCCACTCCTCTTTGCAGATCATCTGTAAATGATTAAGATTTCGAGGCTGTCACTTGGCAACTCGGATCTTCAGCTCCCTCCATAAGTTTTCGATGGGATTAAGGTCTGTAGACTGGCTAGGCCACTCCATGACCTTAATGTGCTTCTTTTTGAGCCACTCCTTTGTTGCCTTGGCTGTATGTTTCGGGTCATTGTCGTGCTGGAAGACCCAGCCACGAGCCATTTTTAATGTCCTGGTGGAGGGAAGGAGGTTGTCACTCAGGATTTGACGGTACATGGCTCCATCCATTCTCCCATTGATGCGGTGAAGTAGTCCTGTGCCCTTAACACCCCCAAAACATAATGTTTCCACCTCCACCTCCACCTCCATGCTTGAAAGTGGGGACGGTGTTCTTTGGGTCATAGGCAGCATTTCTCTTCCTCCAAACACGGCGAGTTGAGTTAATGCCAAAGAGCTCAATTTTAGTCTCATCTGACCACAGCACCTTCTCCCAATCACTCTCAGAATCATCCAGATGTTCATTTGCAAACCTGTACATGTGCCTTCTTGAGCAGGGCGACCTTGCGGGCACTGCAGGATTTTAATCCATTACCGCGTAATGTGTTACCAATGGTTTTCTTGGTGACTGTGGTCCCAGCTGCCTTGAGATCATTAACAAGTTCCCCCCATGTCATTTTCGGCTGAGCTCTCACCTTCCTCAGGATCAAGGATACCCCACGAGGTGAGATTTTGCATGGAGCCCCAGATCGATGTCGATTGACAGTCATTTTGTATGTCTTCCATTTTCTTACTATTGCACCAACCAGCGTCTTACTTATGGTTTTGTAGCCCATTCCAGCCTTGTGCAGGTCTATGATCTTGTCCCTGACATCCTTAGAAAGCTCTTTGGTCTTGCCCATGTTGTAGAGGTTAGAGTCAGACTGATTAATTGAGTCTGTGGACAGGAGTCTTTTATACAGGTGACCATGTAAGACAGCTGTCTTTAATGCAGGCACCAAGTTGATTTGGAGCGTGTAACTGGTCTAGAGGAGGCTGAACTCTTAATGCTTGGTAGGGGATCAAATACTTAGTTCTCTGTGCACAATGCAAATAAATATATATAATTTTGACTATGTGATTTTTTTTTTTTTTTTATATAATCTATCTCTCACTGGTAAAATTAACCCAGCCTAAAAATTCTAGACTGTTCTAGACAATTGTATTTGTGTAAACGCTGCTTATTTGTTGTGTGTTTTCCCCATTGAATTCAATAGGGAGGTAAAACCTACAACAAATAGCAGTTGTTGCATTTTTTTGCGGCGGGTTTGCAACCCAGAAAAACTATAAAAACTATATTTACCAAGGAGTCTGTGTTCCTTCCTCCAGGCCGGCCTCCTGGGATGACGTTTCATCCCATTTGAATGGTGCAGCCAATCACAGGCTGTAACGGCGGTCGCATGGGTTGAAAAATTATCCCAAGAGGCCGGCCAGGATGATGTCAGAGGGCCGGCCTCCTGGAATCATGCTTCATCCCATATGACTGCCGCTGCAGCCAATCAGAGGAACGTCATCCCAGGAGGCCAGCCTGCTAGCAGGCCAGCTAAGTGCTGCAGTTTTTTGCAGCGGACATTCCGGGCGAAAAACTGCACCCCAGTTTGGTGTGGTTTATCACCCACAATTTCCTGTGGAGCACAGGGCAGATATGCTGTGTGCTTTTATGCAGTGTATCCGCAGTGTGAACTCATCCTAAGGCCGGATTCACACGAGCGTTTTGCGGCGCAAAAAATGTGACGCTTTGCGCGTGCAAAAGGTACATAACTGCTCCGTGTGTCAGCAGCGTATGATGCGTGGCTGCGTGATTTTTGCACAGCCACCATCATTATGACACTCTGTATGTTTGTAAACAGAAAAGCACGTGGTGCTTTTCTGTTTTCATTCATAGTTTTTACTGCTGTTGCACGAATCACGCGCGTCACAAAGAGGTGCTTCTGTGTGCTGCGCGTGATTTTCACGCACCCATTCACTTCAATGGGTGCGTGATGCGTGAAAAACGCACAAAGATAGGCTTGTCATGAATTTTACGCAGCGGACATACGCTGCGTGAAAATCACTGACAGTCTAAACGGCCCCATTTACTAACATAGGTCTGTGCAACGCGCGTGAAAATCACGCGCGTAGCACGGACGTATATCACGTTCGTCTGAATAAGCCCTTAGAGTCTTCACAAATTTAAGAAATTAGTCCATATACATATATACTTCACCGCTCAGACGCTCTCTGTATATGAGACTCAGCTGGGTCCGTGTGCACATGGGGAAACTATAAAATGTGTGCCTCGATGGAGTAGATGCAGCAGATGGAAAACAGCTGTGTGTGTACAATCTTCTGCAGATTGTCCAGTTTCCTCTATGTGCGCACAGACCCAGCTGAGTATCATGTCCACAGAGCGTCTGAGGGGTGAAGTATATATGTATATGGACTAAAGTCCAAAGTTGGAATACAATCAGATTAACAGGTGTATATATTAACATAGTAATTGGGAAAAACTAACTATCTAGTTCAAACCCTTGGGAAATGTGGTCTAGAGCCTTGTTATTCCTTTACACTTTTGTTGTGACAAAACGTTATACATATTACAACCTCTTGCTCCCAAACTGATCTTGTCAATACCCCTGAATTTAATTAATCGCCAGTTTCCATCATGTTTTTATCTAACATGTTGTGTAGTAGGTTTCAATTGCACCATTTCTTCTGGATCATTGGTTTCCATGGCATTTTAAATGTCACACACATGTTCTTAAATCCTAACTCTCTATTTGATGAATGTAAGCAGCACATCAATTTGTTGGCGAGGGCAAACTGCTAAATCAATAAGTGCAATGGAGCGACATTTAATATGATGCACAATTTTATACATGTTTTTTCTTGAGGAATCAAAACATGATTGAGTCCTATGATCAGAAAAAATGCTTCACAATCCCCATCTCAGGCACCACAACCCAAAAATATATCTTGACACAGGAGCCACTTAGTGACTTCTGACCAGAATATCTCTGACTATGCACAACCTTTGAGGTGTGAATGATGAAGCATAGGAAATAAATTGACTAATATCCCTATCTGTATCTAATGCACACCAAAATTGCGTAAAAATATCCTGCATTTCTGTCCACTGTGACATGGTATGATGAGTCTTACTTGATCAAAGCCTGTTTCTTTGGAACCAGGGGATGATTTCTAGTAGTGTTCTTGGCTCTCATGTACCCCTGATGAATGCAATTGTCTATATTTTCTCTGTTTTGGAATCTTCATGTCAACTCAGTAGATTGTTGCTCAAATGCTCTTTCAGTTGAGAAAAAATAATGTGGCCACAAAAATTGGCCAGTTGGTATTGCTTTTACCACCAGCGGAGGGTGGAAAGATTTAGCATTCAAATATAAATTTACAGTGGTCTCTTTTCTTTCCGATAAATATACGTACTTATAGACCCATCATTAGATCTGTAAAGTTTATGGTCCAAAAAATTCAATCATGTCATGACTGAATTTAGAGGTAAGATTTATGTTTCAATCATTGTTGTTCAATTCATCGAGGACACTACGTATGAAAGTTATTTCAGCTTGTCATAAAAACAAAACGTCATTGATGAATCTTACCCAAATAAAAATGTTTCCAGCATCACTGTCAGGTATTGTAAGACTACTTTCCCAGTGACACAAAGAAAGGTTTGCATAAAATGACTCCCAAAGCAGTACCTCCGAACTGCAAAAAATACTGATCTTTAAAAATAAAAAAAATATGGGTCAAAATGAACTGAAGCAACAACAAAGGGAGTTCAAAAATCATGTCAAAAATCCAAATTGGTCGTCCGTAAGGAGGAACTGACTGCCTTTAACCAATATTCATAATTGATGGACATACACAATGCTTCCACGTCACAGGTCACAAAATAATCATGTTCATCCACGACTATTTCCTCCAATCTATTAAGAACCACTATAAAGTGATGTGAAGGGGGTCTAAGCTGGTTTTGTGCAGTCTGCTGGGAGAAAAAATATTGTGCTTAAATACTTTTCACATATGGGTCATTCCGCAAGGTGTGCTGGTGACATTAAAGCGTCTTCCTGATTTCTGTATGACCAGTGTTATAGGATGTGGTAAAGTTGTGTTTAAAACTACTCTTATTCTTTTTGCTGTTTTCTTGGAAAATGCAATGTTTTTGTGTATAGACAAAGGCCTTTATACACCCGCTGTATTAGGCTGTTAGTGTAATGTTTGTCATGGAAATGTTGAGTAAAAGTTTTGATGTTCTGTAAAGGTATTGTTAACAGTTTTTCTGATGTGTTTATATTGTCCAAAGGGAATATATTTGGGCCATCGTGTGTAGTGAGCGCTATAATTATACAGGTCAACAGACTTAAAATGGGTGCTTGTTTGGAGGTTGCCACTGGAATCCTTGGCTATAATTAGATCCAAGTATTCAATACTGTCATGAGAGAAACTATGCGTGAATGAAAATCCAAATGATTTGGTGTTTAGTGTGTCAAGGAAGAAGTGGGCTTCTTTTTCATCACCATCCCACACAAAACAAGAGGTTGTGAATGTACCCCTTATATATTAGGATATTCTTACTGAAATTTCATTTGTTAAGTAAGGCTCTCGAATATGCCCATATATAAAAAAGCATACAATTGAGCGAATCGAAAACCTATGGCACAACCCCTGATTTGTTTGTAAATGGAGAACTTGAAACCGAAGATATTATGTCTCAGTATGAAACATACGGAGTCTATCAGGAAGTCTTGTTGTGATGTGTCCATTTTCAGAAAGTGCTTGATGGCCTTAATGCCTTTGAGTTGTGGTATATTGGAGCATAGAGCGAAGAGCAGTTGTAAGAAATGATATCTGAGAAAAATAGAATGATTCGTTGATAGATATTAAATCTTTGATAAGTTGAATCTTCTAGGTAGGACTATAAATGTTATATCCCATATTTGGAGATGCAGGTCCACAGAATGGGACATGTTGTTTGTTAAGAATCCTATCCCTGATATTATTGGTCGACCAGACGGGTATGTGGAACTTTTATGAACCTTCTGCAGGTAATTGAAAAAATGGGTGGGAGGGTTCATTGATTTGTAGGAATCTCTTTTCTTTTTTTTGTTAGCAGGTTATTGTCAGATGCAGTATTAATCAGGTTTTGGTAGTTAGCAATGTAAGATGATAATAGATTTGACCAGTAAATCATAAAAGTCATTATCTGAGAGTATTCTAAGGGCTTTAGCAATATGTTCTTTCATGTTCTAGATGACTATCTGCAAACCTTTATCAGCAGACCTAATAACTATCTCATGATTTAAAGAGAGCTTGTCTTTCCATAGTGGAAAGATTGTTCTTAGCTTGAATAGTTCTAAAGTTGCTACTGGCCACAAGAGTGAAGTAGGTTTCAATAGAAGGCCCTTTATGATGTAGTGAGAGGATAGAAGTTTTGGGATTTTTCTTCCAAAAGTTTTGTTCCCACGCTGGTGCAAGCGTTATCATCCGTCCAAGGAGAGGAGCTGCAACTGACGTGACAACATTTCTAAGCTATTATCAGCATTGTGTCTGCTGTTGCACAACTCTACAGTTGGGCAATTCTGCCTAAACACCTGATAAACCGAACGTGCAGGGATTTTTATACTATGAGGCGCGGTGTGTGATTTTCACTTTTCTAAGCATAAAATCTTCACCCTTTTGGTTTAAACAGAGAATATACAGTATGTGATTCTTCTTGAACATTGTTATGCAGATTTACTAATTACCCTCTAACCCCTTACTTGGATGTCCAGTAACGTACAGGTGACTGCCCATGATGCACATTATCTCCTGAACTTTGGTATGTGTACATATTTGCCATTGTGTAAATTTTTCTTGTAATGCATCCATTACAATACATTTTTATTTGATACCTTATTTAAATCAGTACATGATATTTCACCTGTTCCATCAAACCCACAAACTTACATCTTTATTTGATACCTCATTCAACCAGTACATGATATTTCACATTCTCCATGAACCCCACAAACTTTAATGCATTTAATAAAACATCCATCTAGCTGTTTTATATCTGCCTTTATTTCCCTTTCTCTCCTCCCACTCTAGTTAGGTCTGTGAGACATCGTTTCATTACACAGCTATGAACTCAACCTCTCTCGCATGCGCAGAAGCGCTATCCATCCGGACACACAGTTGTCCTCTATCAACACATACAGTGTCTTCACCAAAGGGACCTAGTGCGCAGGTCCAGATATCATCCTACTAGCCAATCACCCCTTCCTACTGTATTAAAATATGTTGCGGCATATGCACCAATGATGACGGCGGCCCTGAGGCAACCATTCAACTGGCATTTACTCTGCTGTATGCCTACATCTGCCTCCGTTAAAAATATTAATTTAATGGTGTTATGAAAAATTGCAATGTATTTTCCAAATGTATTTACTATGCCTACAGTGTTATTGTACTATCATGAAGTATTCCACCTCTCGTCATTCTGTGTCTGGTGTATTAATCTTATATATGTGTGCGATATGGACAATACACTATAAATAAGGCATGCTAGCTCATAATTATCCCCTACAACATTCTATCTATTTTCTTTTTTTTGCTTCCACCCGATTTATATTATATTGCATATACTATTTTTTACTCACAAATACTTATCTCTATTTATTTCATATCACAGCTTGATAAAGGGCACCTTTTGTCCAAAATGTCGCTGCTGTAAAAAATACTTCTCCTTATTTATTTTTTATTACATCTTAATAAAGGACGCCTTCTTTCCTAAATGTCGCTGCTGTGACATTTGTGACTGTGGGGTTTTTCACATTTTATTCATCACAACACGTTTTTACTCTTAGAGTGGTAAATGCAATATGCCTGTTTGCAATTGTGGTAAGTGGAGGTCATCAGGGTAGCATAAGGTTGATGTTGTGAGCGTGGCATAATACAACATAGAGTTTTGGGATTTCCACTGTTGTTTCTGTGTATTGTTTTGGTCAAATAATCATTTTGTCCAGGAAGTGAAAAGGTTTGGGGTCAGACTTGGAAGGTAGTCCAGGAAAAATTGTGCAGCAATATGTTCCAATCTCATGGGAATTTTTGGACAAGATGGCAGGGAACAGTAAAGAGGGGTAGATGGAGAGGATTTCACCCTAGAGCTTGCTTGTGATGGCTGAACTGCTGTATAGGGGTGTTTTATTAGTACTCTAATGGCAGGAGCAATGGATTGCCAGGGGTACTCTCTTAAGTGCTGATATCCCCTATGTGGGGTCCCTCAAGCTATGAGAGAAGTATTAGAAGGAGGGCAGTACCAGGGCTTTGTTGGGACTCTGTAGCAGGAAAAGAAAGGAGCTCTGGACGTGGGACTATGAGGGATGAGGCTGGATTAGCTGGAATATCCAGATGCTGGGCTCTGTTACATCCCTGAAGCAGTTACGACCCTCAAACTGGAGGTTGTTAATTGCCGTGTTAGTGATGGCGCCAATGAAGACAATAAACCCCTCAAAATACTTGGCAGGGC
Source organism: Rhinoderma darwinii (assembly GCF_050947455.1). Lineage (NCBI taxonomy): Eukaryota > Metazoa > Chordata > Amphibia > Anura > Rhinodermatidae > Rhinoderma > Rhinoderma darwinii. Next base: position 144,029,231 of record NC_134687.1, read on the forward strand.
AAGTTGGGTATGTGGGGAAGTCTGGGTGCTCTTGGAAGCAGCAGAATACCGCTGGCCATTTGCCTTGGGATACAAGGCAACCAGAACTTGCTGTCTCCTAGTTCAGCATTCAGAACTTGCATTGAAATACTACTGACTAAATTTTTTTTATAAATGTAAGGTTTTTATTGCACTGATTTTTTTTAAGTCAAATTTTCTTTACCAATCAGTCAGATCATGGGGACCTTATTCAAACTGTTAATGAGCATAAAAAATAACAAGCAATCCACCATGTGTAAACATGGCCTTAAAATGAGGATGTTAGGGATACTTTAGTCATTTGTCCAACACTACATTTTGCTTAATCAGATTTAGAACTACATGATTAGTTGGAAATCAATTAATGAGATTTAGATGGATCCAAGGCAAAATAATTCAGAACACAGATGTTGCTTTTTCAATTTTCATTTTATTAACGTGCCATATGTCTTTAAACTTTGGAGTTTAAGTAGAACTACATCTACTATAAGTAGGAAGTGAAATAAAATCTCAAATGATTACCCATATATGTATGTATAATTTATGACTATTAACTATGAATTATTAGAAAAAAATGAATGGATGGCTCCAATAAATGGATTATACCAGATGTAATATGGAGCTACAGTGGTTTGGAAACTTACGAAATGGGTATGAAGACTACTTTATTTATAACTATATTTACAGCATGCTTATATTATTTAATCTGCTACCGCGTTTGACTGCTTTAGACAACCCCTTTCTATACACTCTATTAACGCATATGGATGTCTTTGAGGGGGTTTCTTGCTTGGGATTCCCTTTCATTACTCAGAGCAGAGAGCCATTATAAGAAGCAAATTTTCCTCCGGAGAAAGATAATTGATTTTACTTTCATAACTGCAGGGGAAATTAATACTCACCAACTACTTCCTATGGCAATAACAATTGATCACAAAGGGTCTTGGCAAGGGAACCCTCTACAATCATCTCATCATCCGGAGAACCTTTGAAATAGACGATTTAAACTGTCTATTTTTTTTTTTAACATATGCATGTCTGTGTTTATTCGGACACATTTAATAAGAAATAATGGACTTGTCCACTTTGGGCAATTCCCTTTCATCAGAAAAGTCTACCGATAATAAGCTGATCAGTCTGTCTTGCTGCTGAGATCTCCAGCAATTTGCTGAAATCTGGGGTGGAATTTGCTGTAATCAATTCCAATGCAGCGCCACCAAGGAGGAAATGAAACATTATGTGGTGGTTTACATTGAAATTAATAGGGTGTCTGTGTAATGCATGGGCGTGATGGGTCCTCTAGAGCGAGAATCACAATTTTTTGCTGCTTTTTGCGCTGACTAATAGAGAGGGGTCTTAAATGGGGGTCTGAAATATTAAATCAAAATTCCTTAATGAGATATTTGAGAATGGGTTTTCTAAATTAGTTCATATTTGTACAGCATTTTACAGTCTGCATATAAATTAAGTCTGAGCATATTTATCAACATATTGTTTTACTTATCTTGTATTATAGCTGATTTTCACACAAATAATTGGTCTGTTATGCAATTTGGGAAGTGCTATTTTCAGCTCAGGTACTGTACAGTAATGTGGCATATGCAATAATAACTCACAAAATATGTTGAAATAGAGAACATTGCATTACAGAAGTTGAACTACAGTAAGCTCTAATTGGCGTTTGTCTACAAAGTGTTGCTTGCTTCTGGAGAAAACAAACATAATACTAAATGCAGCTATGAGCTGTAACACTCAATGGGGTATTCAGGTTGTAACAAGGTATCACCTATCCACCGGATAAAATATAACTGTTAGATAGACAGGTTAAGAATTGTAGTCTGCACACCTTGATTGTGTTTCAAAAATTATATTTATTTGTTTCTCAGGATAAATGCCAGAGGCTATATGTGCAACGTCAACGTTTCGGTCGTAAGACCTTTGTCGGGCACTGAGCCGATGAAGAACGGTAAGCCGCCGAATACAATTTATAGCAGCGCTACTACGCATTATACATTCAGATCGATCAAGTCCCCAGTACTGCTCAGTGCCCGACGAAGGTCTTACGACCGAAACGTTGACGTTGCACATATAGCCTCTGGTATTTATCCTGAGAAACAAATAAATATAATTTTTGAAACACAATCAAGGTGTGCAGACTACAATTCTTAACCTACATCCGGGTTGGGACCCTACCTCGAGCACCCAAAGATACCGGTGCTATCTGAACACAACCATAGATGTTAGATAGACAGGTTTCCAAACGCTTGGACCCCCAGCGATTGCCAGAACAGGGATCCCGTGTCACCCGTTTCCCCCAGCTGTAAGACTGCTTGCCAGGACAAGTTGAATGGAGCGGCGGTGGAGAATGCACCCAGCTGCTCTATTCAAAGTCTATGGCAGCGCTCAGCAGTTTCTGGCACTGCCATGTAGTGACGGAATATCTTTTTTTCCAATAAAACATGCTTATTTTTCAAAAGTACTAAAGTATGAAATAAATTATGCATATTTTTATTGCATCATAATGACCCATAGAATAAAGTTAGCAGATTACTTATACTGCACAGTAAATGGCGTAAAAAATCCGCAAAATACAATGGCAGAATTTGTATCCATCCCCCCATCAACAATGAATTAAAGTTCAACATTAAACAATATATATCCAATATATATCCAATAATGGTGAGAAATACAACTCGTGCCGCTAAAAAAAAAAGAGCTATAATATGTTATGTCGACAGGAAAATAAAAAAAATGAGGGCTCCTGGACTGCGGTGATAAAAAAAACCTAAAATAATCGCTGCATTCTGAAGGCCAAAATGGGAAAGCTGATCTGTCACTATAGCATACGACCCAACATCAGCAGCAATAATGCAAAATTGCAGCCAATAACTTAATACAGCACATAAAACGTGTATGTGCAGACTGATGACAAATTTCACACTGTAAGCAGCAGAAGGGGAATGGACAACTCAAGTGGGCCTCGTCCCTCTGAGGGATAAATTGATACAGCGTTACCCTTCCAGTGTGACTGATAGATCCTAACTAGGAGGAGAGTTTAGCAGTGGTTTATTGTCTTGACCATAGTCGGGCCAGCCGAAAAAGATAATATTAGCCCTAAAACATACAGCCTGTAGCCAAAATATAGGTACAACTAATAATGTCTGTAGTGGGCCATGGCAAACAGTCACCAGGGAAGCATGATAACTAGTTTTGAATTAGTACTCAACTAATGGAGATGGGTGGTAGTAGCTGTGGATATACTGCTCTCTATTGGTTTTCTTCGTACCTCTCTGACAGCTCATTTAGTGTATCATTTTTTGGCTCTACTTATCTTCTTTTCCTCTTGCTGTTGGGGTTACTCAAGGCTCCGTCCTAGGTCCCCTCCTCTTTTCTCTATACACAGCCACGTTTGGACAAACCATTAGCCAATTTGGCTTCCAGTACCATCTTTACATTGATGACAGCCAAATATTTACCACTTCCATTTCAGTGTTAGTACTACCATAACCCATACCCAGCACGCCAACTTTCTTGAGGTTATGTTGGACTCAGATCTTTCTTTGACTCCTTGTATTCAATAACTTGCAAACTCATGTCACCTGCACCTCAAAAACATCTGCAGAATCCATCCTTTTCTTACTGTGGAAACAACTAAAACTCTCATTGTCGCTCTGATTTACTCTCGTCTTGAATAGTGTAACTCATTACTAAACTCTCCCCCCTCTTGTTTAGCTCGTTCACTGAAGACAACAGTTGGCACAATTTTTCTTCTTCTGGAGCAAAACTTTCTATCCTGACTTTCAAGCAACCAAAAGACAAATAAATGTTTACAAATATTGATTTCGCTGTTAATTCGCTTAGGCCTCATTCACACTTGTATATTTTGGTTAGTATTTTGCATCAAAATCAGCCTTGGCCTTATACTTCAAAGTAAGACTAGAAATAATCTTACATGGGAAGGCTCATTCAAATATCTTGTTTTGTACTAACGATTTTTCAATCCTGAGTATTCTTTAAAAAGACAATCTTTTATTTGTTTTCATTTTTGCTATTTTATCATTGGATTTATACAGTGGAGGAAATAAGTATTTGATCCATTGCTGATTTTGTAAGTTTGCCCACTGTCAAAGTCATGAACAGTCTAGAATTTTTAGGCTAGGTTAATTTTACCAGTGAGAGATAGATTATATAAAAAAAAAATAAGAAAATCACATTGTCAAAATTATATATATTTATTTGCATTGTGCACAGAGAAATAAGTATTTGATCCCCTACCAACCATTAAGAGTTCAGCCTCCTCCAGACCAGTTACACGCTCCAAATCAACTTGGTGCCTGCATTAAAGACAGCTGTCTTACATGGTCACCTGTATAAAAGACTCCTGTCCACAGACTCAATTAATCAGTCTGACTCTAACCTCTACAACATCGGCAAGACCAAAGAGCTTTCTAAGGATGTCAGGGACAAGATCATAGACCTGCACAAGGCTGGAATTGGCTACAAAACCATAAGTAAGACGCTGGGTGAGAAGGAGACAACTGTTGGTGCAATAGTAAGAAAATGGAAGACATACAAAATGACTGTCAATCGACATCGATCTGGGGCTCCATGCAAAATCTCACCTCGTGGGGTATCCTTGATCCTGAGGAAGGTGAGAGCTCAGCCGAAAACTACACGGGGGTAACTTGTTAATTATCTCAAGGCAGCTGGGACCACAGTCACCAAGAAAACAATTGGTAACACATTACGCCGTAATGGATTAAAATCCTGCAGTGCCCGCAAGGTCCCCCTGGTCAAGAAGGCACATGTACAGGCCCGTCTGAAGTTTGCAAATGAACATCTGGATGATTCTGAGAGTGATTGGGAGAAGGTGCTGTGGTCAGATGAGACTAAAATTGAGCTCTTTGGCATTAACTCAACTCGCCGTTTTTGGAGGAAGAGAAATGCTGCCTATGACCCAAAGAACACCATCCCCACTGTCAAGTATGGAGGTGGAAACATTATGTTTTGGGGGTGTTTCTCTGCTAAGGGCACAGGACTACTTCACCGCATCAATGGGAGAATGGATGGAGCCATGTACTGTCAAATCCTGAGTGACAACCTCCTTCCCTTCACCAGGACATTAAAAATGGCTCGTGGCTGGGTCTTCCAGCACGACAATTACCCGAAACATACAGCCAAGGCAACAAAGGAGTGGCTCAAAAAGAAGCACATTAAGGTCATGGAGTGGCCTAGCCAGTCTCCAGACCTTAATCCCATCGAAAACTTATGGAGGGAGCTGAAGATCCGAGTTGCCAAGCGACAGCCTCGAAATCTTAATGATTTACAGATGATCTGCAAAGAGGAGTGGGCCAAAATTCCATCTAACATGTGTGCAAACCTCATCATCAACTACTAAAAATGTCTGACTGCTGTGCGTGCCAACAAGGGTTTTGCCACCAAGTATTAAGTCTTGTTTGCCAAAGGGATCAAATACTTATTTCTCTGTGCACAATGCAAATAAATATATATAATTTTGACAATGTGATTTTTTTTAATTTTTTTTATATAATCTATCTCTCACTGGTAAAATTAACCTAGCCTAAAAATTCTAGACTGTTCATGTCTTTGACAGTGGGCAAACTTACAAAATCAGCAAGGGATCAAATACTTATTTCCTTCACTGTATATAATGTCTGATTACAGTTCATATGCTATTATACATGGTAATGACCGGTACTTCATTTTGCATTAAACAAAACTCAATACAAAATGATAACAAAAATAATGTAGTGTATGACATCAATCTCTTTTTTTAAATGAAGTTGAAGCTATTACCCTATATAGTAGGAATTCATCTATTGTTACATTTCTCTTTCTAATGCACAATCTGTAAGACATGCAATATTCTTTATTCAGCAAGTTAATTGTAATTAGATTAAGCTTTCAACTATATTATCAATCAATTTTCTGTATCTAATTTATCTTAAATAACATTTCCAAATATTTTAAATTGTTTATATGGGTCTATTGAGCACTACCGTTTTGAAGACAAGTAGTCCAAGAAATTTAAATTCATTTGTAGTTTGCACGATCTCAGCGTGAACAAAGCAGGAAAGTTTGACTAGATGAAAGTGTCTGTCAAAAATGAACTTGGCTTCAGTTCACAGCTCAAAGTGATTTAAGATTAAGGTAGATTCAAGTCCCAGAATGTGATATTGATGAAAGTGAATTTATAAAAAAAAAACCCTCTGCTCGCAATTCTTTTGGGAAGCAAGTGCCATATCTTTGTGTATGGAAAGTGCTTCACAAAACACCCTTCAGAATAATAGAACCATTGTTTGGAGAAAAGGGATACATTCTGACAGCACTGCCCAAGTCTTTTCCCATACTGTCATTGTATAAAGTTATAAAAAGTTAAAAACTGGTGGCTATATTTTATATGCAGATCATTACATTTATTTCAGCAAGTAGTATGACAGAAAATGTGGCAATACTGCACATGATTTAGTAGTGAACAAGTTAACGAGGGACTCTAGTGTGGGGTTAATATTATGTCAACTTAAAGAGATAGTATGTGGTCATGAAATTTTGATCAATTACACTGTAAATAGCTCCTATAGCATAATCACTCATTAAAACAATTTATGTATTGAGTCATTTTATCATGCTCTGGTATAAACCCAAGAGAAAAAAAACTTAAACAAATTGCCTAGAAAAGATCAGTTTTAATTCCCTATATCACCTGAAACATCTATGGCCGCGGCCCGTCGTTCTGACTTACCATTCGACGGCCGTGGCCATGGACATGTGAGTTCCCTGCAGCGTCGTCCCCCTGTGAGGCGCCGGCACTCACTTCCTAGTATCGAGACTGTCTCTCAGAGGGCGCCCGCGCGTGCACGGTCTTAAAGGGCCAGTGCGCGTATAATTGCAAGAAGTCTGCAATCAAGCCCAGAATGCCACTGGACTATAAAAAGGGCTTTGCCCTCTTGTTCTTTGCCTGATCGTTGTTTGTTACCCAAAGTTTGTCTTGCAAATGGTCTCCTGTTGTCTTCTAGTTCCCAAGTGTTCCCTGTTCCTGTATCCTGTATCCTGTATCCCGTGCTGTCCTGGTCAAGTTCCGTGCTGGTCTGTTGTCATGTTGTGCTATATTCCACGCCTGTTCTGCTACTCCACGACTGACGTCTACCTGCTGCCTAGTCCCAGCCGAGCCTGCCTTGCTACTGTCCAAGTTGCCACAGGTACCCTTTCTGGCCTAGAGACTCTGTACTATACCTGTTTGGCCAGCTGCCATCCCACTATGCGGTACGGCCCAGTGGGTCCATACCCTGGATCGTGACAGTACACTCAGGCCATGGACCCCGCTGGTCAATTCAAAGACAAGTCACCCTCCTAAGCCATGAAGGCGGACCTGCAGGTTTTCCGAGCAAGACAGGATCAACTTCTTGTGGCAGTAGACTCCATGGCACAACAGCTAGGGACGCTAGCTGCTTCCCTTCCTGATCCTATGTAAGCTCCTCGATTCGACCCTCCTGCTACACCTCCTGGCAGTTCCGGTTTGGATCCTCGGTTCTCGCTGCCATTATCTTCTCGGTTCCATGGAGATGCAAGTACGTGCAGGGGGTTTCTGAACCAATGCCATATCCATTTTACCCTGCACGCCCAAGCATTTCCATCGGATAGAACCAAGATAGCCTTCATCGTGTCTCTACTTGCCGGCAAGGGCCTGGCATGGGTAAACCCAATCTGGGAACGTCAGGGACCCGAGACCCAAGACTTCCAGGGGTTCGTGCGGTTATTCCGTACTGTTTTCGAGGAGCCAGGACGAGTCTCATCAGCAGCCACTGCTATCTTTAACCTTCGCCAGGAGGACACCTCCATGGGCAAATACACCATCGAGTTCCGGACCCTGGCAGGAGAACTATCCTGGAACAATGAGGCCTTGGTAGCATCCTTCTGGCATGGTCTATCGCCCAAGATCTACCACCTGCCTTGGACGACCTGATTCTGCTTTCTACTCGGGTGGACATAAGGTTCAGGGAGAGATCTCATGAGGTTCGACAGGAGAGACGGCTTCCTAGACTGGCACCCAACTTCCAGCAACCCCTCTTGCCTTCTTCTACTGCTTTGCCCGAGGTTCCGATGCAGGTGGATCGACTAAAATTGTCCGTTCAAGAGAAACAGGGCAGGCGCACCTCTGGACTCTGTTTATATTGCGGCCTCACTGGCCATGTCGTGTCCTGTCTGTGTCCTCAGAAGCCAAAAAAAAAACAACGCCTAGGTTTGGTTGGAGAGACAACCCTGGGTGCTACTGCATTTAATCAAGAACTCTCCTCCAAACTGTTCATTCCCGTGACCAATATTGCTGGCGAGAAGCCCCATCCGGTCTCTGCCTACCTGGACTCTGGCTCTGCAGCCAATTTCATCTGCCTAGACCTTGTGGATCTTCTTCAGTTGGACACTGTCCTGCTGGAAAGGCCGTTGATTGTTGCCTCGGTAGATGGGCTGCCATTGTCTGACACAGTTTTTTCTGTGACCAAGCCATTGAGACTTCAAGTGGGAGCTCTTCCCTCTGAGCTCATCTCCCTGTTTTTCCTGCCCAAGGCCGTCAACCCCGTGCTGCTGGGTTTGCCTTGGCTCCGTTTGCACTCCCCAGTCCTCGATTGGAACTCTGGAGAAGTTCTTCGGTCGGGGTCCCAAGTGTCTCGACCGCTGTCTGGGTCATATCTATCCGCCTCAGTCTCCTCCGCATCAGTAATTGGCAGGGTTGCCTTCTTGTTACTCTATGTTCTCTGATGTCTTCAATAAGAAGGAAGCAGAGACCTTGCCGCCACATCGAGCATATGATTGTCCGATCGACTTGGTTCCTGATTCGTCCCCTCCTCGCAGTAGAGTGTACCCTCTCTCCTTGCCTGAGACCCAGTCTATGTCTGCCTACATTAAGGAGAATCTGGAGAGGGGCTTCATTCGTAAATCCTCATCCCCGGCCGGAGCTGTGTTTTTCTTTGTCAAGACGAAAGATGGATCCCTCCGACCCTGCATTGACTACCGAGGCCTCAACTAGATCACTGTGAAGAACAGGTACCCATTGCCTTGGATTTCGGAACTGTTTGATCGCATACGGGGGGCAAATATTTTTTCTAAAGTGGACCTGCGGGGGGCCTACAATCTGATCTGGATTCATCAAGGTGATGAGTGGAAGACTGCATTTAATATACGTGATGAGCACTATGAATACCTAGTTATGCCCTTATACCAATTTTTTTTATTTTTTACAATGTGCTAAACCCTGCCGGAGGCAGACAGAAGGCAGATCTGGGGGCCTTCATTAGGTCCCCGGGCTGCCATGACAACCATCGGCGCCCCAAATCACATTGCAGGGGGTGAGCGTTCGGCTCTCAGAGGGGGCCGTCCCCCTCGTGTTTTCCCATGAAGGACATTTATGACATATCCACAGGAAATATCCTAAATGTCAGATAGATGCGGGTCCCACCTCTGGGACCCATGCCTATCTCTAGAATGGAGCCCCTAAACCCCGCTCTAGCTTTTTGTGCTCTTTGGGCCACATGGTCGAGTTACGGAAACAGCGTATCTCGCTGAGTTACGCTATTTCCGTAACTCCCATAGTAATGAATGTCAGTTACGGAAGCAACATAGCATGCAAAAATATTCCGTAACTGATATATTTTATTATATATTAGATGTAGTTGTGGGTCAAATGAGCACCGTTTTTCCGATTTGAGAGAAATGTTGTTTAGACATTTAACAGCCCAACAGTTTCAAAACTCAGATATAGCTGATAAATTTATTTATCTTGTACATTTCTACTCAGGTAATGTGTCCACAGAACCCAAGTTAGTATTAGATGGGTTTCTCAATTTCCGTAATATATACAATGATATGTCAATTGAGTAGCGGCTGGTTACCACAGAAAAAAATCTTATAATTTCCTATCACAATGACATGCATCAAGTTTTTTTCAAATTTCAGTAAACTTTACAGTCACTCACTATTTCCATGAGTAGTGCAAAAGCAGAGAGCAGTTTCAGCTGTATAAAATTTATTAAAATACATCTATGGGCATGCACAAGGCCAGAATGTCCAATTTAACAATACTCAGCATTGAGAGTGACATTGAAATTGGCAGAGGCAAGGTGGTTGACACAGTGAAGGAGAGAAAAACAACACTGAAAGAATTAACTTTTGCTTGTATATAGTACACCAGACTTTCAGATCTTTTCTTTTTATCTGTTCTTTGACAAAAATGGATTACGTGAATATTTTTCCAAACCAACATAAACATCGATTTGGTAAGTAATATGTTTTTTTAAAACTATTTTCTATGAACTGTTTTTCTATTGGAATGAAAAGTTTTGCATGCCTGAGGTTCGTTCACACTTAGTTGTTTGGCGCTGTTTGTTTTTTTTTGTATAAACTCTTTTTATTAAAGCAGACAAAAGGCATCATACATATACAGACATGTAAACATTTCAATTAATGTGCATAGTACATTTCACTGTTCATCAATGTTCATTTACATCTTAACTGAACTTGAGCTATTTTTCCTATGCAATCTTTTGGGTCCGTATGACAGTAGCAATTAAACAAGCTTGACTACTCAATTTTTCTATACATACAATAAAACACAAAAAACAACTAATCCCTGTGATCATTGCTTAGGTAAAGACTAATACATTGCAAAGTTGAAATTACCAAGTAGTAGAGAGAACTGAACTTAACATCCCTTTTCTGCTTCATTTGCCTATGTATTCAATGCAGCCTACTTTCCATGTCTCCCAGCCCATCTATATTTTATCCCTAAAGTCTAGCCACGGTTGCCAAATTTTGAGAAAGGAACCCCTACTCTTGTTTTCCCAACCTGCCAAATCTTCTAATCTGCAAATCTGGTGCAATTTGGTTATCAGATGAGCACGTGACGGAGGAGACGTCTCCTTCCACAATGTAGGGATCAATATCTTCGCCGCAGCTATAATAAAAGTGGGGAGATTTTTTGCTGAAGGGGAGAAATCTCTAAGAGGCATCCAAAGCAGAACCATTTCTTTTGTAAGAGCTAACGAGACAGAGCACACCTCTTGAATCAGAGCTTCAACCTCCTTCCAGAAACCTTGCACCTTTGAGCATGACCACCATATATGAGAGATGCTCCCTGTCTCTGCCTCACACCTCCAACAAGTATCTATTGGAGATGCCCGAATCTTATATAGATATTCAGGCGCTCTATACCACCTTGTAAGTAATTTATATGAATTTTCTTGCATTCTAACACATCTCGAGAATCCACGTGAATTTCGTAGAATGGTAGCTCTCTCCTTTTTGGAAAATACGCATCCCAATTCTTTCTCCCAAGCTAAAAGAAAGCCTGGTCCAACTTTGGACATAGAAGAAATCAGCTCTTTATATATTTTAGAAAGATATTTTTTAGGGAGTGAGGGTAGCAAGGTATAATTCTCTAGCCATGTGGGGTCAAGTTTTTGGGCACTCAGTGACATTTGCCGTTTTTGGCAAGTATAATAAAAATCTAGAGTTTGTATGCGGTTAGGTGGCGAAACTTTCAGTTCTTCATGCAATGTTTCTAACGAAGGCATCTCTATGGATTCGAAAAGTCTCGCTATCTTCAGAGAATGGAGGTGTAACCATGTTTCTGGTACTTGAGTGCAATTCTTATTAACCAGACAAGGAAGATTGGAAAGGGGGAGTAGCCCCGAGAATTTATTGTGGTGTATATGCAACGCCGATGAGGCCTGACACACTTTAATCAAACCTCTGGTCATATCACTTTGTACCTGTGAACAAGAAGTTGTTTTTGCTGTCTTTGACCCCACCCATAGGTAGGAGGTCCGCTCCCTGCCTAAGAAAAACCTTTCTAATTCCACATGCGGGAAGGAGACATTAGGATTAGCTAGTTATGCCCACCTTCCCAATTGCACAGCCTTATAATAGGTTGGAAGATCCGGCAATGACAATCCTCCCTCACCCTTTCTGCATATTAGTTGTGTATATGCAAGTCTAGGACGTTTTTTATTCCATAGAAATTCAGTCAGCAAACGGCGGAACCTCGAAAAATAATATGTGGGGATATCCAAGGGCAAGGACTGTAATACATACAGGACCTGTGGCAGGACAAATGTGGTAAGAAGGTTTTTTCTGCCAATCCACGACATATATGGAGCCTTGAGTTTAACTAGGAAGTCTTTGATTTTGTAATATAATGGATTGTAGTTCCTATCAAAGAGCCTATTTGGCTCTGCTGTAATTTTTAATCCCAGATATGTTATTTCAGAGTTTGGCCACTTAAAAGGAGATTGAATGCTAACTGTCCGGAACGTACTTTGTGAAAGGGTTATGTTGAGTGCCTCCGACTTGTCATAATTAATCTTAAAGTTGGAGACCCACCCAAAGTCCTCAAAGATTTGCATAAGTTGTGGTAGAGCGTCCCGTGGATTGGTAATATATACCAACAAATCATCTGCATATGCCGCAGTTTTATGTTCAAAATCTCCCACTTTAAGGCCTTTAATAGTGGGCGTTTGACGGATCTTCAAAAGTAATGTCTCCATGGCTAGTATAAACAATGTGGGGGATAATGGGCAACCCTGACGGGTGCCATTGCGAATAGGGAAGGATTCTGAAAAGGTGCCATTCACTTGAACTCTTGCTGTAGGAGTTGTGTATAATGAAAAGTTTGCATCTATAAATTTTGTGGGAAGCCAAATTTGTGTAGAGCAGCTTTCAAGAATGTCCAATCAATGCGATCAAAAGCTTTTTCAGCGTCTGTACCGAGTAGCATCAAAGGTATCTTTTGTTTTTTTGCAAGAAATATGACATGTATAGTTCTAATAGTATTAAATTTTCCCTCTCTTCCCGGCACAAAACCAACTTTCTCCACCCCTACCAATTTGGAGAGAAAAAGGTTAATTCTGGTAGATAACATTTTTGCCCACCATTTTAAATCTGAGTTTAATAGGGAAATAGGCCTATAGCTACTGCACCTCTCCAGATCCTTCCCTTCTTTAGGGAGAATAGTAATATTGGCTGCCAGGGTCTGCACAGGAAATAGTGAACCTGCCAAAACGGCATTACAGACAGAAATAAAATATGGCAGTAATGTTTGTTTAAATTTTTTATAGTAAATGATTGGGAGCCCATCTGGTCCCGGACTTTTCCCATTTGGTATGGTTCCTAATATTTTGTCTAGTTCCTGTAGCGTAAACGGAGCAAGTAATGTAGATTGCTCCTTTTCAGTCAAGGAAGGGGCATCTATGGAATGTAAATAGTTACTTATAGCTTCTGTGTGTGTAATCTGGCTAGTCGGGACAGATGCTTTTTTAAGGTTGTATAGCTCAGAGTAGTATGCTATGAGAGTAGTGTCGTTAATCTTTCTATCTAAGTCTCCTTTTATAGTGGATATAAAGGTTTTCCCCCTTTGTTGTTTGATAAGGTTCGACATCATCTTATTACCCTTGTCTCCATGAGCATATGTTTTATATTTGAGCAATTGGAGGGATTTAGCAGATTTTACATTCAGAATATTCTTAAGTTGCTGCCTTAGGTGTTGGAGTTCTGTCTGAACTGAATCCAGCTGCGATCTTTTATGTACATTTTCTAGAGAGGATATTTTGCCCAACACCTCATCTATGAGTTGCGACCTCTTCCTCTTAACTCGTGACCCCAGGGCAATAAGTTCCCCTCTTACAAATGCTTTGTGTGTCTCCCATAGGAGAGGTTTTGAAATAAGGGGGTCATCATTAAACTTAAAGAACTCCTTCAGTTTACTGTCTACTGAGTCTACATCTTTGGAGTTTTCTAAAAGCGTATCATTAAGTCTCCAGTTCCATCCTCTAACAGGCAACCTTTTCAAGGTAAACTTAACAGAGACCGGAGCATGGTCCGAGATGGTAATATTCCCTATCGAGGATGAGGCCACCTGGGGCAGAAACCTTTCTGGCGGAAATATATAATCTAAACGTTGGTACGAGTCATGTGGAATTGAATAGAATGAGTAATCCTTCCCAGTCGGATGATGGAATCTCCACACATCTTTTACCTGCATTTTGGTCAGGAGCATTTTAAGGCGTCTAAGGGTCTTATGTGCTATATGAGATGCCCCCGAAGAAGAATCTATACTCGGTTCTATTGTTAAATTGAGATCCCCGCCCAGTATCACCAAACCGTCAAGAAACGGTTGCAGAGTCTGCAACACTTTTATCATCCATTGCACCTGTCCCACGTTTGGGGCATAAAGCTTTACTAATGTAATTTTCATATCATAAACCATACCTTTCAGGAAATATATCTGCCCAGTGGGTAAATTTGTGATGCTTCCAGAATAAACTGAATAGTGTTCCGTATTGCAATAGAAACGCCTCTAGACGCTGTATGATAAGTGCAGTAAAACCACTTGTCATATGGTTTTGTGGGCAATGACGGTATTTTATTTGTTTTAAAGTGTGTCTCTTGTAAGAAGATAAAGTCGGCATCCTCTCTTCTCATCAAATTAAACACTTGGCTGCGTTTTTCCGGGATGTTCAGCCCTTTGGTATTAAACGTTAAGACTTTGCATGAAGCCATCTGTTTATCCCAACGTGAAACAGACGCAGTGTAGCCCAAGCTCGATCACAGATCCAACAGAACAACATTTTATATACATACCAACAGTTAAACACATCTCCTAGACCAGTCAAGTTGGGTATAAACAAACATAATGATGTTATAATGCACATGTTTTTCACACATAATAATAACGGCCCAGAGTAATGTGCCCTTGCAATTAACCTGCAAGGGAGGGGGTGGGAGGCACAGCGCCATCAAGGAGGGAAACCACCTCCAGAAACAGTACTATTCAATTTTAGCAGAAAGGCAATTTTAGGGTGTAGCACTATTATCTTACCCAATATATGCGTTATCCCTTCATCAAAATTACAACAACGCAACCGCATATGCAAATGACAAGACCCCCGGGGTGTCAGAGGTAATTTTTTAGAAAGCAAAACTGGTAAAACATAAGAGGGTCAACAGTAAGATTAATCAACAGCTGTCAAATATCACTTACATATGCCCAGCTGTAAATATCAAGAAAACAAGAACAAGTCCCTTCTTTCAAGGTAGGCGTTTCATGCGTCCAATGTTGATGTTCGGTTCGTCTTGTGCCACCCGCCATTCTTGTTGAGAAGGTCATATTGGGAAATCCAAGTCCCTTTGCGCGGGCAGCCACGATGGTATCTCCATGGGTGTTATGCCTGTTTATTCCCAGAATTTGGGAAGGTCAGTTGGGTCGCGGAGGGTAATCTGCCGGCCATCTTTCAACGTCGCCAAGCCGAAGGGAAATAGCCATCTCACTGGCAACTTCTTATTTCGCAAGGTATCCGTTATGGGCTTCAGGATTCTTCTTTTTGCTAGTGTGCTAGGAGCTAAGTCCTGAAAAAAGAGTAGATTCGAGCCGTCAAATTTAAAGTCCATTTGTTCTCTGGCCGCTTTCAAGATACTTGATGTGTCTACAAAGCTTAATAAACCGCAGATGACATCTCTCGGTGGTTCATGTAAATCCGGCTTTGGCCTTAGTGCCCTATGCACCCTTTCAATCACCATGTTATCCGCTCTTTCTTTGCCCACTAAATCAGCAAGTATCTGCACGGTCACCTGAGGTAAAGTATCGCCGGTGATAATTTCAGATAGGCCTCTTATTCTTATGTTCCGCCGACGGCTGCGATTCTCTTGGTCTTCTATCATTAGATGGGTGTTGTTAATATGTGTCTGATGGGTCGCCAATGTAGAGTTAACCGCCTCACTGTGTCTCAAGATGGAGGACTGTGTTTTTTCTAATGAGTCCACTCTGCATCCTATCTCCCTTAATGTCCACCAGCTCCTGCATTATAGGCGCGACTGCTTGAGTCAGGACCTTTTTGAGATATGCCCGAGACAGCGTGTCTCTACACTGTGACGTACCCGAGTAAGCCGTGGAGCTGTCCCCATCAGAGTCTTCATCCCTAGTATCGTCTGTTTGGCGCTCCAGCGCCATCTTGGAAGGAGACGATAGCTTTTTCCGAAGAAATGTATCCATGTCGGGTGATTTTTCCCCTGCTGAGCGGGACCGGGAGAGTCCTTGTACTTTTCCTTCGAAGGTTTTACCATTATTTTGCAAAGTTACTGCCTAGAAGCTGTAGTTTCTGTACATGAGGTGAGGAGCTCATGAGTTAAAGAGGCTCTGTCACCAGATTTTGCAACCCCTATCTGCTATTGCAGCAGATAGGCGCTGCAATGTAGATTACAGTAACGTTTTTATTTTAAAAAAAACGAGCATTTTTGGCCAAGTTATGACCATTTTTGTAGTTATGCAAATGAGGCTTGCAAAAGTCCAAGTGGGTGTGTTTAAAAGTAAAAGTCCAAGTGGGCGTGTATTATGTGCGTACATCGGGGCGTTTTTAATACTTTTACTAGCTGGGCGCTCTGACGAGAAGTATCATCCACTTCTCTTCAGAACGCCCAGCTTCTGCCAGATCACGCTGTGACGTCACTCACAGGTCCTGCATCGTGTCAGACGAGCGAGGACACATCGGCACCAGAGGCTTCAGTTGATTCTGCAGCAGCATCGGTGTTAGCAGGTAAGTCGATGTAGCTACTTACCTGCAAACGCTGATGCTGCTGCAGAATCAACTGTAGCCTCTGGTGCCGATGTGTCCGACACGATGCAGGACCTGTGAGTGACGTCACAGATCTGCACTGCCAGAAGCTGGGCGTTCTGAAGAGAAGTGGATGATACTTCTCATCAGAACGCCCAGCTAGTAAAAGTATTAAAAACGCCCCGATGTACGCACATAATACACGCCCACTTGGACTTTTACTTTTAAACACACCCACTTGGACTTTTGCAAGCCTCATTTGCATAACTACAAAAATGGTCATAACTTGGCCAAAAATGCTCGTTTTTTAAAAATAAAAACGTTACTGTAATCTACATTGCAGCGCCTATCTGCTGCAATAGCAGATAGGGGTTGCAAAATCTGGTGACAGAGCCTCTTTAAGCATCCATCCCAATGCACAGTAACTCCGCCCCCCATTTGGCGCTGTTTTTGACACGGAAACTGAGTTGGAATCAATGCAAAAAATGTCTGAAAATTGATTTCAATGGTAGGCTGAGGCGTTTTTTTCGTGGATGGCTTATGGCCGCTCGCGAAAAAAAAAAAAGGGCCATGTCTTTTCTGAGCGTTTTTCTCTGCATTTTTTTTGCCCGCAGTCCTTGCATTAGCTTCAATGGCCGCAGAAAAACGCAGCAAAAAATGCCAAAAAAAAGGGCAGGGAGTTTAAAATCTGCCTCAAAATTCCTGAAAGGATTTTGAGGCAGATTTTGGTATGCCTGCAAAAAAACTCTTTGTGAACAGGGCCTTAGTCCTAATTGTGGATGTGATTATAGACGCTCACCCGCTCGACTTCTGGGAGTTTGGCAGGCCTCTGCTTTGCATATGAAAAAGTTTATGTGACGGTTTAGAGCCAGTGTTCTTCTTGCTTGTGCTTGTCTAGCTTACCGCTGTCAAATATCAAAGTGGTTTGAATGTCTATCTCCTTCTTATAAACAGCTGGACTGGTATTATAGTATTATAGTCGGCTGCTACACTGTATAAAGACTAGAATGTGCCTCTGATGTTGAGATCGCTGCCATGTCTTATCATGCTATTCATGCTTAATGTAGTTGTTTCCATTTTTCTACTGTTATGCATAATGTAGTAGACAGCATTTAAACTAGACTATACATGGGATGTAGAAAGCCTTTTATACTGCTCGTAAACTCTGACTCATCATGGAATGAATGTTCAACTGCTAAGTTGCCCACTGGGGTGCTTGTAACCACTATGATTAGGATGCGCCTCAACAGTTGTAAACATGTGACACCTGGGTTGGGGGCCCACTCGGAAGTGTTTGCCCCCCCTGTGCTAAACCCCTAGCTACGAGGTGTAGTGCTATGCACTAATCCACAATTTGAGGACTTTGCTTGTATGCGCTTTTTTCATTACCTCTTTCCATTTATAGGTATCTGTTAGGTATTTTAGTATTATGTTTCTTATGTTATTACTCCTATTTTTCCAACATACACTACCGTTCAAAAGGTTAGGGTCGCTTAGAAATTTCCTTATTTTTGAAAGAAAACACAGTTTTTTTCAATGAAGATAACATTAAATTAATCAGAAATACACTCTATATATTGTTAATGTGCTAAATGACTATTCTAGCTGCAAACGTCTGGTTTTTAATGCAATATCTACATAGGTGTATAGAGGCCCATTTCCAGCAACCATCACTCCAGTGTTCTAATGGTACATTGTGTTTGCTAACTGTGTTAGAATGCTAATGGATGATTAGAAAACACTTGAAAACCCTTGTGCAATTATGTTAGCACCGCTGTAAACAGTTTTGCTGTTTAGAAGAGCTATAAAACTGACCTTCCTTTGAGCTAGTTGAGAATCTGGAGCATTACATTTGTGGGTTCGATTAAACTCTCAAAATGGCTAGAAAAAGAGAGCTTTCATGTGAAACTCGACAGTCTATTCTTGTTCTTATAAATGAAGGTTATTCCATGCGAGAAATTGCCAAGAAACTGAAGATTTCCTACAACGGTGTGTACTACGCCCTTCAGAGGACAGCACACACAGGCTCTAACCAGGGTAGAAAGAGAAGTGGGAGGCCCCGCTGCACAACTGAGCAACAAGACAAGTACAATAGAGTCTCTAGTTTGAGAACTAGACGCCTCACAGGTCCTCAACTGGCAGCTTCATTAAATAGTACCCGCAAAACGCCAGTGTCAACGTCTACAGTGAAGAGGCGACTCCGGGATGCCGGCTTTCAGGGCAGAGTGGCAAGGAAAAACAATATCTGAGACTGGCTAATAAAAGGAAAAGATTAATATGGGCAAAAGCACACAGATATTGGACAGAGAAAGATTGGAAAAAAGTGTTATTGACAGACGAATCGAAGTTTGAGGTGTTTGGATCACACAGAAGAACATTTGTGAGACGCAGAACAACTGAAAATATGCTGGAAGAGTGCCTGACGCCATCTGTCAAGCATGGTGGAGATAATGTGATGGTCTGGGGTTGCTTTGGTGCTGGTAAAGTGGGAGATTTGTACAAGGTAAAAGGGATTTTGAATAAGGAAGGCTATCACTCCATTTTGCAACGCGATGCCATACCCTGTGGACAGCGCTTGATTGGAGCCAATTTCATCCTACAACAGGACAATGACCCAAGGCACACCTCCAAATTAAGCAAGAACTATTTAGGGAAGAAGCAGGCAGCTGGTATTCTATCTGTAATGGAGTGGCCAGCGCAGTCACCAGCTCTCAACCCCATAGAGCTGTTGTGGGAGCAGCTTGAGCGTATGGTACGCAAGAAGTGCCCATCAAGCCAATCCAACTTGTGGGAGGGGCTTCTGGAAGCATGGGGTGAAATTTCTCCCGATTACCTCAGCAAATTAACAGCTAGAATGCCAAAGGTCTGCAATGCTGTAATTGCTGCAAATGGAGCATTCTTTGACGAAAACAAAGTTTGAAGGAGAAAATTAAATTTCAAATAAAAATCATTATTTCTAACCTTGTCAATGTCTTGACTATATTTTCTAGTAATTTTGCAACTCATTTGATAAATATAAGTGTGAGTTTTCATGGAAAACACAAAATTGTCTGGGTGACCCCAAACTTTTGAACGGTAGTGTACATCTTTGCCATTTATACTTTTTGTCCTACCGCTTGTTGATACTGTGCTACATTAGAGAAAAACTTCATGCAG
The DNA here is from genome assembly GCF_050947455.1 of Rhinoderma darwinii. Classification (NCBI taxonomy): domain Eukaryota; kingdom Metazoa; phylum Chordata; class Amphibia; order Anura; family Rhinodermatidae; genus Rhinoderma; species Rhinoderma darwinii. Next base: position 144,049,021 of record NC_134687.1, read on the forward strand.
GTTACACTTGCTAATCTGGGAATGTACTCTTTTGTCATAAAAAAAAGTGACCTCCAAGGTCACTACATGTGCAAGCACTGACATACACTCAACACTGACACTCTAGCACTGACATACAGGCTCCGTTGGACTCTTTGTGTATGGAGATATTCTCCCCTAGTATCAATGCTTCTAGTGGAGATTTCCTCTGTTTACAATTTTGGAGGGAATCTGACCAAAAAAAAAAAACTCTGAATGCCTCCGTATAAATTTGACAATAATGGAGCTCCATTATAACTCCATGCAAAATAGAAAAGAAAAAGTTAGTCAGCACCTTCTAACAAAGTAAAATAAGTGTCCTATTACATGGCCCGATATGGGCCATGTAATCAAGCGCCGATCAACAAGACAGGTCGATGATTGGCGCTCATTTGCTTCTTTTACAAGTAGCAATACTTGGTTATGAATGGGGACGTGCATTTGTTACTACGATCGCTCGTCCCCATACATTTCCATTATATTGGCAGCACATCTCCCTGTTCGCATGTGCTGCCGACAACAATAATATTTTAGGTGGCATAAACTATACGATCAGCCGATGAACAAGCATTTGCTCATTCGTCGGCTGAACGTTGCCCTGTTTACACAGGGCAATGATCGGGAACAAGTGTTCATATAAACACTCGTTTGCCCGATAATTGGCCCATGTAAAAGGGACATAAATGAGCAGATGCTAATCTGCTGTGTCTGCAATGCAAACAAACAAACAAATAAATGAACATAAAGATACAGCAGCACTCTGCGGGCACTAAGTATGAACAAACATTTTTATATTAAAGAGGCTCTGTCACCAGATTATTAGTGCCCTTTCTCCTACATAATGTGATCGGCGCTGTAATGTAGATAGCAACAGTGGTTTTTATTTTGAACAACGATAAATTTATAAAAGTTATAAACAATTTTAGATTTATGCTAATTAGTTTCTTAATAGACAACTGGGCTTGTTTTTACTTTTTTACCAACTGGGCATTGTAAAGAGAAGTCTATGACGCTGACCAATGAGCGTCATACACTTCTCCCTATTCATTTTTAGCAGTACTCGCAACACAGCGTGATCTCGCGAGATTACGCTGTGCTGTCACATACTCCCACATTAACTTTACCGAAGTGTCTTGAGAGTGAATAGACATCGCTTTCAGTCAGGATGCGATGTCTATTCACAATCCTGACACTTCGGTAAAGTTTGTGTTGGACTTACTCACACAGCATGGCGTGATCTTGTGCGATCACGCTGTGCTGTCATTCACAGATACTTTACCGAAGTGTCGGAAGTGTGAATAGATATTGTATCCTGGCTGAAAGCAATGTCTATTCACTCTCAAGACACTTCGGTAAAGTTAATGTGGGAGTATGTGACAGAACAGCCTGATCTCGCGAGATCACGCTGTGCTGCGAGTACTGCTAAAAATGAATGAGGAGAAGTGTATGACGCTGATTGGTCACTGATTGGTCAGCGTCATACACTTCTCTTTACAACGCCCAGTTGGTAAAAAAGTAAAAACACGCCCAGTTGTCTATTAAGAATCTAATTTGCATAAATCTAAAATTGTGCATAACTTGCTTAAAATTTATAGTTTTTCAAAATAAAAAACACTTTTGTTATCTACATTACAGCACCGATCCGATTATGTAGGACATAGGGCACTTATAATCTGGTCACAGAGCCTCTTTAAATTACTATATTTACTATACCTCTAAATGTGGGGCTCTTAGCGCACATTTTGATGAAATTGTGTGGACCCTCCTGCTACAACAAAGGAATGTCTATTCACTGTGTAAACACTTCAGTATCGTTAATGTGTTCGTATAAGACAGCACATACTGATCTAAAAGGATCACTATGTGCTGAGGAAATGAATGGAGAGAAGTGTATGACCCTGATTGGTCAGCGTCATACACTCCCCTGTACAACGCCAACTTGGTCAATAGTAAAACACGCCCAGTTGTCCATTGAGAAACTCATTAGCATAAAGCTAAAATCGCTCCTAACGTGATGAAAATAGATTGTTTTTCTAAATAAAAAACACTACTATAATCTACATTACAGCACGCATCTCCTTATGTAGGAGATAGGACACTTATAATGTGGTGACAGAGTGTCTTTAAATTACTATATTTACTATACCTATAAATGTGAGGCTCTTAGCGCACATTTTGATGAAATTGTGTGGACCCTCCTGCCACAACAAAGCAACCGTAAATAAAGTTTTCAATGCAGGTTTTAGCCAAATAAAGGAGTGGATACAAGCAGTCTGTCTTTTCCTGAAGGCTGGGTTCACACGACCTATTTTCAGACGTAAACAAGGCGTATTATGCCTCGATTTACGCCTGAAAATACGGCTCCAATACGTCCTGTAATTTACGCGTCGTCGTTTGACAGCTGTCAAATGACGACGCGTAAAATGACTGCCTCGTCAAAGAAGTGCAGGACACTTCTTTGGACGTTTTTGGAGCCGTTTTCTCATAGACTCCAATGAAAACAGCTCCAAAAACGGATGTAAAAAACGCCGCGAAAACGCCGCAAAAACGCCGCGAAAAACGCGAGTGGCTCAAAAAACGTCTGAAAATCAGGGGCTGTTCCCTTGAAAACAGCTCTGTATTTTCAGACGTTTTTGGTCACTACGTGTGCACATACCCTTAGTCCGGATTCACAAGAGCGTGTGCGTTTTGCGCACGCAAAAAACGCGGTGTTTTGCGCGCGCAAAAGGCACTTAGCAGCTCCGTGTGTCATCACCATATGATGCGCGGCTGCGTGCTTTTCGCGCAGCCGCCATCATTATGACACTCCGTTTGGATGTTTGTAAACAGAAAAGCACGTGGTGCTTTTCTGTTTTCATTCATCCTTTTCACTGCTGTTGCGCGAATCACGCGTGTCCCACGGAAGTGCTTCCGTGTGGAGCGCGTGATTTTCACGCACCCATTGACTTCAATGGGTGCGTGATACGCGAAATACGCAGAAAGAACTGACATGTAGTGAGTTTTTCGCAGCCGTCTCACGCTGTGTAAAAATCACGCACCTGTCTGCACGGCCCCATAGACTAACATAGGTCCGTGCGACGCGCGTGAAAATCACCCGCGTTGCACGGACGTATATCCCGTTCGTCTAAATAAGCCTTTAGGTTGTTCTTTTCTTTTGGATCACTTCTGGTCTTGGGTAAAAAAAGCTGCATCAAAAACTGCATTTGTGAATCCAACCTTAGGGCTGGTACACACGCAAAGAGCCGTGTGAGACTAAAGATTTATTCACACGAGCGTGTCCGTTTTGCGCGTGTAAAAAACGCAGCGTTTTTCTTGCATTGCAGTTGTCTGTGACATGCGAGTAAGGCGCGCGTCTGCATTTTTTACTTGCGTATGTCATCCGTACGTCACACGTTTTTTATGTCAGCAAAAAAAACTGAAGGAGGAGTTTTTCTTTTGTCCTCATCATGCCTTTAGCAACTGTTGCGTGACTCACGTACAGCACACGGACATCATCCGTCCATTTTTTTCACGCACCCATTGACTTCAATATGCAGTCTGGTGCGCAAAAACGCACCAAAATAGGACATGCAGTGAGTTTCACGCAATGGACACATGCTGCGTGAAAAACAATGCATTTGTGAATAGCCTCATTAATTTTTGTAGGTCTGTGTGGTGTTCGTGAAAAAAAACGGACAGCACACGGGCGTGAAATACGCTCGTGTGAATAAGGCCTAAGTGTGCCGCCATTCAATACTCTGTGGGTCTGTATTTACAAAGCTAATCTCCCATAAAAACAATGGTTCTAGGGGAGAAAACCTTCATATATACAGCATCTAATAGAGTAGGCCACAATTATTGTTTCCCTCAGATTCATAAGGAAACAGACAAAAATAAATAAATCAGTATTTCTCCATAAAGGTACATACAGCAAAGACCCAATGCACTTTTTTTAGTCATCAGGGAGCCATTAGACATGAGAGAGTCATGTCTAAGGCCAAGTTCACACGGGGCGGATAAGCTGCATAAAGTTACACAGCGTATCTGCCCCGGTGGCCTGCAGGCCAGCCTCCGAGGATGACGTCACATCCCAGGAGACCGCTGCAGCCTGTGATTGGCTGCAGTGATTGTCACATGGGATGAAACGTCATCCCAGGAAGCCGCCCTTGAGGAAGAAACACAGACTTCTGGGTAAGTATAAAAATATAATTTTTTAGTTGCGTTTTTTGCGACGGAATCGCTGAAAATCTGCCGCAAAAAGCACAACAACTGCTATTTGTTTAGAGTTTTACCTGACCATTGAACTCAATGGGGAAATCCCACAACAAATAAGCAGCGTTTACGCAATTACAATTGACATGCTACGGAATAAAATTCTGAAACCGCATGTAAATTTCTGTGCGTTTTTTTTTCCGCTCAGTATTTATGCAGCGTGTGGATGAGATTTGTTCTATCACATCCACTTTGCTGCTACTGTATTTTGCTGCTGATTATCTGTAACAAATTCTGTTGCAGAAAATCTGCAGTATTTTCCAACGTGTGAAGTGACCCTAAGGCCACGTTCAGATGTGGCGGAATTGCTGTTGAATTGCGCTGCGGACATTCCGCAGTGGAATTCTGCAGCAGCCGTTTTTTTACATTTGTTTCTATACATTTTTAGGAAACATAGTTCAGACGTTGCGGAAATTAACTGTGCGGAAATTAGTCTGTGGTGCAGAAAAAGGGCTGCTTAGAAAAACGCCCACAAGAAAGAAGTGCGTGTCACTTCTTGAGTCATTTTTGGAGCCGTTTTTCATTGACTATAGAAAAACAGCTCCAAAAACGTCCGTAAAAAACACAGCGAAAAACGTGAATTGCTAAAAAAACGGCTGAATATCAGGAGCTGTTTTCCCTTCAAAACAGCCACGTATTTTCAGATGTTTTTGGTTAAGCGTGTGAACCTACCATAAGGGTCAGTTAACACGTTGTGTAAATACTGTAACTCAGAAAAATAAAAAAACTTATACTTATCCAGAAGTGAGTTTCTTCCTCCAGGCCGGCCTCCTGGGATGACGTTTCATCCCACGTGACCGCCGCTGCAGCCAATAACAGGCTGCAGCGGTCTCCTGGGATGAAACAGAGCGGACATATCACGCGAAAAACTGCACCACAGTTTGGTGCGGTTTTTCGTCCAGAATTCCCTGCTGCTACTGGGCAGATATGCAGTGTAACTTTACGCAGTTTATCCACGCCGTTTGAACTCAGCCTTCGACTACATGCACACGTTGCAGAATTTGGTGTCGAAAATCTGACATGCTGCAGATTTTAAAATACGCACCGCAGGTCAATTTACGTGCAGAAAAAAATCTGCAACGTGTAGATGAGATTTCTTGAAATCCTATTTACTTTGCTGGTACTGTATTACGCTGCGCATTTGCTGCACAAAAATATGTGCTGCAAAACTGCACATAATACGCATTGTGTGCATTTGGCCTAAAGGTTATTCTTGATATTACAAAAGTGATTCAATTCATTTTACTGCCTACATAATTAGCACAGGTGTTTTTTTTTTACTATGGTAAGTTCCTCAGATGAGTCTGGGAAACATTGATATACTTCATGTAACTTATTTTAACCCCTTCCCGCAATTTCACGTACAGTTACGTCATGGGAGATGGCCTTTTCCCGCATCTCCACGTAACTGTACGTCATGGAGATGAAGCTGGCTCAGGAGCTGAGCCAGCAACATCACCGCCGGGTGACAGCTGTATGTTACAGCTGGCACCCTGAGGTATCGGCTAGGACCGGAGCTAGCCTCCGATCCGACCGATTAACCCCTCACATGCTGCGTTCAATAGAGATCGCAGCATGTGAGGAGTTTATAGCCATCGGCACCCCAGCTGCCGGTGGCTGCAAAGGCGATCGGAGGGCTAATGCTTACCTCCCGGTCCGCCAGCAATGGAATCCTCCTATGCCCCGTCGTCGGCGGGGCCCAGGAGTCTTCCGGTACCATCGGCAAGATGGCGCCGGCTCAGCTTCCGGCTCAGAAGCTGAGCCGGCGTCATCAGCAGTGGGTGTCCGCTGTATGTTACAGCGGACACCCTGATCTATCGCCAGGAACCGGAGCTAGCTCCGATTCCTGGCATTAACCCCTTCGATGCAGCGATCCATTTTGATCGCTGCATCCTAGAGGTTCGTAGCAAATCGGCAGCCTTGCCACGCGATGGCAAGGCTGGCAACTGCTACCATGGCAACAGGAGCCCTAACAATGGACTCCTGTCTGCCATTACGTAAGCTGATTAGGCCCCGCCCAGAGGCGGAGCCTGATCGTCTTGCTGTCAGTGAACAACTGACAGTTCTATTACATTGCACTACATAGGTAGTGCAATGTATTAGAACATCAAACAAACAGTTGGACCTTCAAGTCCCCTAGTGGGACTAAAGAAAAGTGTAAAAAAAAGTGTGAAAAAAAGTAAAAATAAAAGTTGTAAAAAATACAATAAAAGTTTCAAATAATAACACAAAACACAATCGCCCTTTTTCCCTTATCAAGTAATTTATTATTGCAAAAAATAATAAAGCCATACATATTTGGTATCGCTGCGACCGTAACGACCTGAACTATAAAAATATTATGTTATTTATTCCGCACAGTGAACGCCGTAAAAAAAATAACTAAAAAATACTGACATAATTGCTATTTTCTGGTCACTTTGTCTTCCAAAAATTGAAATAAAAAGTGATCAAAAAGTCGCATGTACCTAAAAATGGTACCTATAAAAACTATAACTCGTCTCGCTAAAAACAAGCCCTCATACAGCTCCGTTGACGAAAAATTTAAAACCGTTATGGCTCTCACAACTTGGCGACAGAAAAAATCCATTCTCTTTACAAAAGTTATTTTATTGTGCATAAAAAGTGCTATAAATTAGGTATCACCAGAATCGTACTGACTCGCAGAATAAAGCTAACATGTAATTTATAACGCATGGTGAACGCTGTACAAAAAGAACTAAAAAAATATGCCAGAATTGCTGTTTTTTGGTCACCTTGCCTCCCAAAAAAAAAGGATAACAAGTGATCAAAAAGTCGCATGTACCCCAAAATGCTACCAATAAAAACTACAGCTCGTCACACAAAAAAACCAGCCCTCATACCACTACGTCTATGAAAAAATAAAATTAGTCAAGGCACCAATAAGCCAAGAAATAAAAATATGCAGTTGTGCCGGCCCGAGGGGAACGTCTCTTCTGTTTCAAATGGCGAATTATCAAGGCCCCTAAAATTAGGGATCCAGGAAGGGGAGGGCCCAAACATATCTGCTGGAAGTGAGGGCGCCCGTATTATACCAGGACAACACTTTCCCAGCAAAATTCCCCAAGCTTCAAAGGTGCGGAGTGCGGACCAAAAGGGGATAAGTAAAGACCATTTATTAGTGCGACACCGGCCTGTGCAGAAAGGATTGTGTCACAGCGTAACACACATCTATGGATTATTTTATTGTTTTTTTTACCCCACTATACCACCTGACTATGCCCCTTATATACTCCGCCCGCCTTACATGTACCCCCACATTATAAACGGAAACACCAGTAAGACTCCAAACAAAACTACTACAAGCAAAATCCACGCTCGAAAAGCCAAATGGCGCTACCTCCCTTCTGAACCCTACAGTGTGCCCAAACAGCAGTTTACTTCCACATATATGGCATCACCATACCCGGGAGAACCCTTTTAACAATTTTTGGGGTGTGTGTCTCCAGTGGCACAAGCTGGGTGCCACATATTGGCATATCTATTGAAAAAACATTTTCACTCTGCAACATCACGTGCACACCAATTTCTGCCAATCACCTGTGGGGTTAATATGCTCACTACACCCCTAGGTGAATAACTTGAGGGGTGTAGTATCCAAAATTTCTGGGGGGGATCTACTGTTTTGGTCCCACAGGGACTTTGCAAATGTGACATAGCGCCCAGAAACCAATCCAGCAAAATCTGTACTCCAAAAGCCAAATGGCGCTCCTTCCCTTCTGTACCCTACTCTGTGCCTAAACAGCAGTTTATGACCACATATGTGGTATTGCCGTACACAGGAGAAGTTGCTTTACAAGTGTTGGGGTGCTCTTTTACATTTATTTGTTGAGAATATGAAACATTTTCAGCTAAAACTACGTCTTATTGAAGAAAAAGGATTTTTTTTATTTTCACTGCCCAATTCTAATAAAATCTATGAAACACCTGTGGGATCAAAATGCTCACTACACCCCTAGATGAATTCCTCTAGGGGTGTAGTTTCGTGAATCGAGTCACTTTTGGGGAGTTTCCACTGTACTGGTACCTTAGGAGCTTTGCAAAAGTGACATTGTGTCAAGAAACCAATCCAGCAAAATCTGTGCTCCAAAAGCCAAATGGCACTCCTTCTCTTCTGATCCTTGCCATGTTCCCAAACAGCCGTTTATGACCACAAATGGGGTATTGCCGTACTCCAGTGAAGTTGCTTTACAAATGTTGGGGTTCTTTTATTCCTTTATTTGTTGAGAAAATGAAAAATGTTGAGCTAAAGCTACGTCTTATTGGAAAAAAATGTTTTTTTTTATCTTCACTGCCCAATTCTAATAAAATCTATGAAACCCCTGTGGGTTCAAAATGCTCACTACACCCCTAGATGGATACTTCAAGGGGTCTAGTTTCCTAAATGGAGTCACTTTTTTGGCGGTTCCACTGTTTTGGTCCCTTAGGGGCTTTGCAAACGCGACGTGGTCTCCGCAAACCATTCCTGCTAAATTTGATCTCCAAAAGCAAAATGGTGCTCTTTCCCTTCTAAGCTCCGAAAAGCCGTTTATGACCACATGCGGGGTATTGTTTTACTCGGGAGAAATTGCTTTACAAAAGTAGTGGTGCATTTTCTCCTTTTAGTCCTTGTGGAAATTTTCTTTGAAAGAATGTAGATTTTCATTTTCACGGCCTACTTCCAATAATTTCTGCAAAAAACCTGCAGGGTCAAAATGCTCACTATACCCCTAGATAATTTCCTCAATGGGTATAGTTTCCAAAATGGGGTCACTTTTGGGGGGTTTCCACTATTTTGGCGCCGCAAGAGCCTTTCAAACCCGACATGGAGCCTAAAATATTTTCTAATAAAAAGGAGGCCCCAAAATCCTCTAGGTGTTCCTTTGTTTCTGAGGCCGGTGCTTCAGTCAATAAGTGCACTAGGGCCACATGTGGGGTATTTCTAAAAACTGCAGAATCTGGGCAATAGATATTGAGTTGTGTTTCTCTGGTAAAACTTTCTGTGTTACAATAAAAATAGATGTAAAATGAATTTCTGCAAAAAAAAAAAAGAAATTTGAACATTTCACATCTACATTGCTTTAATTCCTGTGAAACATCTAAAGGGTTAAGAAACTTTCTAAATGCTGTTTTGAATACTTTGAGGGGTGACGTTTTTAAAATGTGGTGACTTTTTGAGGGTTTCTAATATATAAGGCCCTCAAAGCAACTTCACAACTGAACTAGCCCCTGTAAAAATAGCCTTCTGAAATTTTCTTGAAAATGTGAGAAATTGCTGCTAAAGTTCTAAGCCTTGTGATGTCATAGAAAAATAAAAGGATGTTCAAAAAACGATGCCAATCTAAAGTAGACATATGGGTGATGTTAATTAGCAACAATTTTGTGTGGTATTACCATCTGTCTTACAAGCTGATACATATAAATTTAGAAAAATGCAAATTTTTGCAATTTTTCACAAAATTTTGGTGTTTTTCACAATTAAATACTTAATGTATCGAGCAAATTTTGCCAGTAACATAAAGTCCAATGTGTCACGAGAAAACAATCTCAGAATCGCTTGGATAGGTAAAAGCATTCCGGAGTTATTACCACATAAAGTGAAACATGTCAGATTTGAAAAAAATTGGCTGTGTCCTAAAGGCCAAAACAGGCTGTGTCTTGAAGGGGTTAAAGGACACTAACCCAAAATATTAGTATGTTTATTTGTACAGTAGGTGATAGCTAAGCAGTACCCTGCTAAAAGCATTACAGTTGTACCATAGCAACGCTTCTGCTTGAACTTTTCTGCCAATAACATAAAAAACATTAAGACAGAAGCAATATTCCAGTAATAATACCAGTTCACCACAGTCCACCTATTTTTATATTAGCATTATGAATCCACTAATTCAATGCAAAATATTCTTTTAATAGATGTAAATTGTGAAACCAGGTTACCTTTGTCGATAAAGGAAAAAATCCGCAGAGACAGCTAATTAATCTGCAAATGTGATCATTGTGCTGGAATTCTGAAGTTTGGGTTTTCTAAAGGTCAAAAGGTTCAGCTCAGCTACTTCTACTATAATTATTATTTGCAGGGGTATTGTATGTTAATTCTCAATATAAATCTAGCAGAACATGCCTTGCCTGTCGATTTGAAGACAATCACTCATTACCAGCAAGGAAATGGCCAATTTTCAAAAAGTCATTCAGGCTTAATTCAGCTGTCCTTGAAACCAGCCATTAATGTAGTAATGCCTTTCTCACTCGAGAATTGACCTCACTCAGCCAAATAACTATAAACCAATGGGCATTGCACTATTTCTGCATAATGGTTTTATATGGATGACTATATTTAATTTAAGTTTTAGTATTATTGTCGGCACTTAAACTAAAACCTAGAGCACTACTTAACTACCTTATGCAGTGGCATCATTTGTAAGAACATATATAAGCATTATTTTAATTCTGAAATAATAAAAAGTTACCGTTCCAACAATTATATAGCCAATGTTAAAGTATTGTAAACGTAAAAGTAACATTATATCAATTAAAAAGTAGAAATGAATAACTCGAAGCAGAGGAGCACTAAGTTGGACACCATGTAGTGTTTGGAAATTAGCGTTACCCTTTTTATGCTTGGACGTTTGAGTTTTTAGAATAAAAATTTAGATGTATGTCTTAGGGTATGCCAAGAGTAGGCGGAATTCTTCCCCTACTGTCCGCATCAATGCCGCACAGAATCTGCGTTGCAGATTCTGTTGCGGCTCTGCCCAAAATGGCCATTAAATTGATGCGGACTAGCCGTTGCGTATGGAGGTGAAAGTACTTCCTTCTCTCTATCAGTGCAGGATAGAGAGAAGGGACAGCACTGTCCCTAGTGAAAGTAAAATAATTTCATACTTACCGGCCGTTGTCTTGGTGACGCGTCCCTCTTTCGGCATCCGACCTCCCTGGATGACGCGGCAGTCCATGTGACCGCTGCAGCCTGTGATTGGCTGTAGCCATCACTTAGACTGAAACGTCATCCTGGGAAGCCGGACTGGTGGAAGAAGCAGGGAGTTCTCGGTAAGTATGAACTTCTATTTTTTTTACAGGTTGCTGTATATTGTGATCGGAAGTCACTGTCCAGGGTGCAGAAACAGTTACTGCCGATCGCTTAACTCTTTCAGCACCCTGGACAGTGACTATTTACTGACGTCGCCTAGCAACGCTCCCGTAATTACGGGTGCACACACGTAGTCACCCGTAATTATGGGTGCACACACGTAGTCACCCGTAATTACGGGAGCCCCATTGACTTCCTTAGTCTGGCTGTAGACCTAGAAATACATAGGTCCAGCCAGAATTAAGAAATGTCATGTTATAAAACCAATACACTCCGCAGAACACATAACATCTACATAACATCTGTGGACTTCATTGCAGAATTTTGAATCTCCATTGAAGTCAATGGAGAAATTCCGCAATGAGTCCGCAACAAGTCCGCTACACGTCTGCAACAACCATTGTATGCTGTGGACACCAAATTCCGCTCCGCAGCCTATGCTACGCAGCGGAATTGTCCGCAACGTGTAAACGAACCCAACCACAAAGCTGTGGAAGGCAATGGAAAAACGTGTACGCTGCGGATTTCCGCTGCGGACTGTCTGCAGCGGACTTCCAGAGCAATTCTGCTACGTGTGGTCATGCCTTTATAGATACAGCAAAATCAATAAAACAACTCCTGGCCACATATCCACCATTCTGAGTTGTCAGACACTGTAGAAGGCTTTCCTTTTCATAGGGTGAAGTGTCACATAGTGGTTTTGAAAGAAATGACATTTAATGTCAGTTAATATGTGGCCATAAAATATACTAGGTATAGTACTATGTGTTAGTTTTGCCTGGTGTGTTAGGCTGGGTTCACACTGAGTTTTTTGCAGGCGGAAAATCTGCCTCAAAATTCCGTTTGGAATTTTGAGGCAGATTTTGCTCTGCCTGCATGCCAATTCTTGAACTCAATGGTGATGGAAATGTAGCTAATGTTTTCAGTTTGTCACCATTTTGACAGGGTTCCGTAGTTTTTTACTGAATCAATAGCTTAGTCGACTGCGCTATTAATTCCGTCAAAACAATGGAACCTTGTCACAACGGTAACAAAAAGAAACCTTTAGCAGCGTTTCCGTCACCATTGAGATCAATGGTGAGGAAAACGGAAGCTTATGTTTCCGCTTGCCTTTCCGTTGAGGGGTTAACCCAACGGAAACCTCCGACGGAACCCCTCAACGGAAGGGCAAAGGTGATGTGAACAGGCCTTTAAAGGGAACCTGTCACCAGCATTTCACCTATTGAACGTTACTTATCCCTCACTGGCCACTGCTATCAAAAGTTATTTGCCGTTATCCCCTTTCCTAAACTCCTCCTCCAACTGCAAACATTTTGTGCCTTTTATCATAATAATCAGGTGTCCCTTTGTGCGCACACACCAGAAGAGGACATCAATGCACAAGCGCAGGATTTTGTGTATTGGGGAAGGCGAAGAGTTGTCAATCAAAAGTACAGAGGCAGGGTAAACTTGGAAAGACTTGAGGAATGAAGATATGACTCTTTTCAAACGAAGATTTGACTCTTTTTTGCTCATTTGCATACAGTGTGGGAACACTAAAAAGCTAAATACTAAAGCTACAGAACCAACTAAGACGAAAATTATAGGTTATATTCAGGGGCGTAACTAGGAAAGACTGGGCCCCATAGCAAACTTTTGACTGGGGCCCCCCCTCCCCTGGGTGTCACACAACCCCCCCCCCTCTTGTAGATAGTGCCTTTTTTACAGCCCCCCCTGTAGATAATGCCATACAGCCCCCCCTCTGTAGATAGCGCCATACATCCCCCTGTAGAGTACGCCATACAGCCCCCCTGTAGATAACGCCATACAGCCCCCCTGTAGATAACGCAATACAGCCCCCCTGCAGAGAATGCCATAGAGCCCCCCCTGTAGAGAACGCCATACAGCCCCCCTGTAGGGAACGCCATACAGCCCCACCACTGTAGAGAACGCCATACAGCTCCCCCCCTGTAGGGAACGCCATACAGCCGTCCCCCCCTGTAGGGAACACCATATAGCGTCCCCCCCTGTAGGGAACGCCATACAGCGTCACCCCCCTGTAGGGAACACCATACAGCGTCCCCCCTCCCAACAAAAATGCGACCTACAGTGTGTCCTACAAAATACATGTATCCCCTCTCCACAGGATCTCCACAGGATAAGGGATACATGTGTGATCGCTGGCAGCGATAGGGAGAACGGGGGACTGAAAGTCCCCTGAACTTCTCCATGACTAACCTCTGACTTCCGGCGCCTGCGCAGCTCAATAAAAATGAAAGGAGCGCTGGTCACGCATGCGCACAAGCACGACCGGCGCTCCATTCATTTCTACGGAGCTGCCGACACAGACCCCGGAAGTCCGAGGTTTGTGATGGAGAACTTCAGGGGACTTTCAGTCCCCCGTTCTCCCTATCGATGCCAGCGATCACACATGTATCCCCTGTCTATTTTTCGCCTTCAGGACCAGACACCGTTTAGCCATTTTTAGCACGTGTTAGTTAAATGGCTATAACTTTTTTATTTGTTGTGCTAACGACGTGATTTTTGCGAAGTTTTTTCCGTAGACAATGCAGGTTTCATTTTTTATCGTTTTTATACACACCTTTTTTGCTATTTTAGAATTTTTATTCATAAAGTTTGAAAATAATAGTAAAAAAATAAGCTTTTTAACGTTTGAGCTATTTGTTTTTGGTAATAACATAGTTTTACCCAAAAATAGACCTTTTATTTGTGATCGCCATTGTCTACCGTAAATTTTTATATATTACATGTCTATATTAGGGTAATTGGGTCAGCGCTAGCGTTACAAGAATGATTGGCGGGGGGGGAACGTTTTTTTTGGGGGTGGGTATTATATGTGTATTTATTATTTAAATTTTTTTTGCACTTTACTTTATTATTTTTTTATTACTATGGTCTGTCCCTCAAAGGTCAAAGAAGACCTTTGGGGAACTTTATATATTTTTTTTCTTTCTTTTACACCATGTTTTTCCACTGTAACTGGAGCTGCACAGCAGCCCCAGTTACAGGGGAAATCAGCCCTCTCATAGTGACTATTGTCACTAATAGGGCCGTGCTGGGTCTTGTTAGACCCAGCAGCAGTCTGCCACTAACGGCACCCGGCGATCATGTGACCAGTCACATGATCACTGTGAGGAATAGAGACAGCGCCGCATTGAGTGCTGTGTACAAGTGATCAGAGAAGACAGAAGCAGCGAAAGCTGATTCTATCCTCTCCTCAGGGTCCCCGGCAGTCACTGACAGCCGGAGACCCGACATTCAGCTGCCCGATCGCGCGGGCAGCAAGTTAAAACCCGAGCCGTAGAAAGTCTATGGCTCGGGTTTTAAGGACCCTGACCGCTGGCCGTAAAAATACAGCCAGCGGTCGGGAATCAGTTAATGGCAGAGCGGGGAGATACCTCCCTGCTCTGCCATAGTGTTCAGTGGCGTCCCGCTGTAGCAGCCATAGCGGCTGCTAGCGGAGCCTCCGTCCATGGTGGGAGACCGTGCCGGCTGGCGACACGGGCCCCCTCATGCCGCGGGCCCCGTAGCAGCCGCTACTGCTGCTACGGCGGTAGTTACGCCACTGGTTATATTGAAATTATTTTTCACCCAGTACCACCAGGCATTGCTGGTTTAATAGGTGAAATGCTGGTGACAGGTTCCCTTTAACTACTTTTTTTATGCACAATATTATGCATTCACACACATGGCAAACAACACATTTTTTAATACACAGTTTTTACTGGTGACACCTGTTGAAGACATGTAAATATTATGCAGGCAAAACCACAAATAAAAAATGCAATATCTTAATGTAAAACTGTGGCTTTGCCACATGGATTTTGACCACGTCACAAAATATAGCTACAGTATGTGTGAATGCATTCCTAGGCCTAATGCAAATGGCCATATTATGTCTCCATTTTGTAGCAGGGTACCCATAAAAGTGCACGAGGATTTTACTGTACCTTCATATGCCTACAATTTATAACAAGTGAATGGGAAAAGGCTGTAATACTGTGAACCGCAGTAGCCATGTCGGAATTCTGAGGCAGATTTTTTTTCTACCTGAAAAAAACTCTGTGTGAACAGAGCAGATTCTGATGGACCGTTTGGATTTCATCGTAGATTTGTTGGACTACTTCGATGACCTACGTTTTTTTTAAAAATAAAATGGTCAAAGAGGGTTGTGTGGGGGACTTTTTATTTCAATAAAAAAAATATATTTACTTAGGGTGTATTTACATAGTGTGGTTTTGCCGCACTTTTAGCGCGATTTGGCGTGGTTTTCGACCGCGTGGCAAGAACGCACTGTGTGAATTCTTAGCCTATAGATGCTGTGATCAGCAGGTCCTACCATTGTAAAATCACTCCCAATCTGGAGCTGAACTATGCTTGGCAATTTGAAGACACCTCTTCCTGGCTTGTAGACAAAAATAGGGAGGGGTGGTGAGTATCCCTCCCACATTTACAGCAGCTGTGAGTCAGGTTGCTTTGCCTGATTCACCTTGCTGTAATTCTGGGAAGTGGCCAACTCCCTCTGGTGGCCAACTTAGGAAAACTTGTCAAATTATTATTTCATTTGTAATACTTCCCACCTTGAGGAAGAAAACAAAATACACTAAAAAAACTAAAAATATATACCGTAATAAAAATAAGTAACTTACTAAAAAAAATAAAAAATTTGCAACACATTCCCTTTAGCAGTCAATGACGTAGCTGTACGTCATAGCTAGGGGCGCAGAAGTATGGCGCATGCTCAGGAGCTGAGCCAGCTCTATACACTGCAGGTGTCAGCTTTATATTAACCCCTTCCCGCCACAGCCCTTTTTCAGATTTTCATTTTCGTTTCTTCCTTCCCACCTTCCAAAAGCCATAACTTTTTTTATTTTTCAGTTTATATTTGCGGGACGAGTTGTAGTTTTTCGTAGCACCATTTATTGTGCCATATACACTAGGAAACGGGAAAAAAAATATTTGTGGGGTAGAAAATAAAAAAAACAGCGGAGAAAAAGCACTATGCACACCAAAGTGGAAATTATTTTCCAGATAAATAATTTATTATATTTATAGCCAATGACCGTGCAACATTTCGGTCAATACCATGACCTTCCTCAGGCACTATAGAATTTACAGACATATATTATATAAATTTAGATTCCGTAATAAGTGGTACAGAATGTCATCAGAAACATAAATAATCTATTTAGGTAGTCTAGAGAAGTGCTTCTGAATGTAGATGTGTATAGTCTATTGTGGATAAAGTAATAGGTAAAGTAGAAGGACGATGAGATGTGAAGTGTGCAGGGATTTGCCTTAGTCAATGCTTGTCCCTGTGTGGATGGCGCATTCATTTGGCAGCTGACCGCTGTTGTGTGGCGCTACAGGAGGATCGGGAGTCTCCTCTACTTATGTCACGGTGTAGGGTCACATGTGTTGCCTCGTAGTGCTTGGAACGCACACGTGATACGCAACGTGACCGGATGTAGTTATTGGACCGGCAGTGGTCATCGGGCTGTGCAGAGAACTGCTGACAGATGGCTAATTTGAATATCGCCGATGATTGGACGGAGAAGATAATCGCGGCGCTGGGGATACATGTTGCTATTAAGGTAAGATGATGTGTGTGCACTAAGGGATATACTGGCAATTTCTAAGTGTCAGAAAAAACTTAATATGTATAAATGTAAGTTTGGTTGTAAAAGAACGGTAATGAGGGAATAGGTGTATAGAGAGAGAGACGCGATAATAGATTGTGTAAGGACGATTGGAGGCTAAGAAACGGGTTAATGTAAAAGAGAGGAAAATCATGTCAAGTTGAAAGGATACATAGTGATGAAGTATATCTTGCATGGATCCAGAGACCTTGGATGGTGATATTAAGTCTGCAATAAAATGGTAGTGATTAGTATCAATTACATAACTATGGACTCATTGATAAGAAATGCTAAGGCTAAATGTGTACAAGTCAAGGCATGAGAATAGATCAAATCATTGATTTATATCTGGCGGCGAATGTTTAAATATATTACAGGAAGCTGCTGATTTCATATTCCCTATTGAGTCCCTTGGGGTGCAGTGTCTGTAACGTGTGGATCCAGTATGCCTCTCTCCGTTTCAGTGTAAGTATTCTATTTCCCCCTCTTCTGGGGATGGGTATGTACTCCAGTACCTGAAAATGTAATTGAGATATATTGTGTTTTTGTTCAATAAAGTGGGAAGGAATGGGAAGGAGTGTATTGCCACATCGTATGGTGGATTTGTGTTGTTTAATGCGGTCACATATTCGTTGTGTGGTTTCTCCCACATAGGCTAGGCCACAAGGACATCTAATCTTCTCCATCCAATCATCGGCGATATTCAAATTAGCCATCTGTTAGCAGTTCTCTGCACAGCCCGATGACCGCTTCCGGTCCAATAACTACATCCGGTCATGTTGCGTTTCACGTGTGCGTTCCAAGCACTACGAGGCAACACATGTGACCCTACACCAGGTAATAAGTAGAGGAGACTCCCGATCCTCCTGTAGCACCACACGACAGCGGTAAGCCGCCAAACGAATGCGCCATCCACACAGGAACCAGCATTGACTAAGGTAAATCCCTGCACACTTCACATCACATCGTGCTATCCGAACCTTGCTACTAAAAAAAAACAGCGATTCCTCTATTGTTTTTTGCGCTTCGTTTTTATGAAATTTACAGTGCAATTAAAACAACATGTTAACTTTATTATGTGAGTCAATACGATTACGGTGATGCCAAATATATATATTTTTTTCTATATTTTACTACTTTTACAAGTAAAAAGAGTTAAAATTAAAAATTATTTTATTTCGCCAAATTCTGAGAGCCATAAATTTTTTATTTTTTCGTCGATTAAGTGGTATGAGGGCTTATTTTTTGCAGAATAAGCTGTAGTTTTTAATGATACCATTTTGAGGTACATGCGACGTTTTGATCACTTTTTATTTTTGTGGGAGATGAGGTGACCAAAAATAGCGATTCTGGCATTTATTTATTTTTTTACGGCGTTCACCGCGTGGGTTAAATAATGATATATTGTAATAGTTCAGACTTTTACGGATGCAGCGATACCAATTATGTATATTTATTAATTTTTTTACTATGCTCTAGGGGGGAAAAGGTTGATTTTTTTTTACTTTTAATATATATATATTTTTTACATAAAAAACAACTTTATTTTACTAATTTTTACTTTTTTTTATTAGTCCCCCTAGGGGATTTCAACCAGCGATCTAACTAATGTATTGCAGTATATCGTGATTCTGACAGGCTTCTATTATGCCCTGCTGGAGGCAGCGCTTAATAGGAGCATAAAGATGGTGGACCCGGGGGCCTTCATTAGGCATGCAGGCAGCCATAGCAACCATCGCCACCCCGTGATTGCATTGCGGGGGTCTCAATGAGCTGTTAGAGGGAGTCACCCCAACTTTCTAACGATTTAAATGCTGCGGTCGCTATTGAGCGCGGAATTTAACGAGTTAAACAAGCAGGATTGTTACTCTGAAGTGTCGGCTGTAAAATACAGCCGACACCTGCATCGTATAGAGCAAGTTCACTCCGTGAGCCCATTCCATACTTTGCCTACCAGACTTTGGCATATGGATACGTCTAATGTCAGGAAGGGGTTAAAGCTGACACCTTTCTTTACCGGACAGGTTCTGAGATAACGCTATTCTCTGCCATTTAACCACTTAGATGGCGCTATCAATAGCTATTGTGGTATCTAAGCCGTTAGAACGAGGAAGAGGAGCTCCATTGATGAAAAAAATAAGTATTAGTCTGAATATGGTGACAAAAAAATTATATTTTTTTTATCAAATACATTTTCTTTTGTAAAAGTAATAAAACCTGACAAAAGGTTTTTTAAATTTGGTATCATTGTAATCATATTGATCCGCACAATAAAGTTAATATGTCGTTTTTACCACTTGAAACCTTTGGAATTGATTGAAACAAAAATGTATTCTTCAGTACGTTATATGGTTCACTATATGATGGCAAAACAATAACAAATCATGCTTCAAAATACAAGCCCTCGTACTGCTATGTTGACGTAAACATAAAAAAAAGTTAAACCAGAAAAAGAAACAAGTCACGACCAAATACTTGCAAAATTACAAACAATCTTTATTTCAGTCAATTAGACACAGGAAAAACACATAACAACTATACACAGTAAAAAGAATGAACCCTCATACAGAGATGGAATCCGAACATAAAAGCAGCCTGGCCCCTCAGATGTTAAACTGGTCACAAGATCCCACAAACAGCTAAAGTGCATAAATCAATGTTCTTAGGCAGGTGCTAAGCATAGTACATTTGCACAGATAGATACCTAATAAAATACATGCAAAGTGCAGTCATAGGCAAACTAATGAGCAGTATACCTACACCTACGTAGTGGAAAATGAGCAGGAGATCAGGACCGGGAGGGGAGATCGCTGACAGACCCGACGCGCATTGCTCAGTTTGATAAAAAAAAGTTATAGCTCTAGATCCCCAAAAATTATAAATTGCCAATTACAGGTACTTTGGAAAACTAAGAACCTTCCCACCCCAATTCTGAACATGCAGATTATGTTCTTCTATGGTAGCAATAGACTGGCATGTTGTAGTTTTTCTAGTATGGTAACCAAGTCATTGGGTTTGCGGAAGTCATGAAAATAGAAATATCCAGTAAATGTATAAAAGTCAGGTAGGCTAGTGCACAATAAAGTGAACATTGCCAAGTTCCAGTATTTACACAAATGTCCGCAAGTCTTTGACATTAAATATTTAACCTCTCTCTATCTTCTGGAATCTATCCTTTCTCCTTAAAGGAACAGTGTCATCACAAATAATTTTTTTATATGTTAAAGATGTTAGTGCTTTAATAAAAACGTTTATATTCATTTGTGTGTTTGTGTTTTACTGTTTCTTATTTTTACACTTTTTCTTCCCTATGGGGGCTGCCATTTTTTGTTCCATTTCTGTGTGTGTCGATTAACGACACACACAGACATGGAATACGGCAGCCACAGTCCCATAGGGACTGCGAACGGCTCCCGTCCCATTGACTGCCGTGTACGGCGTCTGTGTGGGAACTGCGCATGCGCCGCTCCCACACAGTCCAATTCGAAATTGGCGCCGTCTGGCGCCATTTTCCTGTGGACCGGAAGTCGCGGACGGACAGTAATATTACTACTTCCGGTCGCGGCTTCCGGACTTGTGCACATGGAACAGCGGCAGCAAACGGAGCGGACGGGCCGGAGGGAGCCGCGGCGGCAGGAGCAGGTAAGAGATTTCAATGTATGTTAGTGTTTGTGTGTGTTTACTACTGTATGTAAACCTACTACACTGTGGGTTACCTCAAAAAATGGCGACACACAGTGTAGGAGGTTAAACCTTTCAAACCCCTCGTTTATCCCGGCACTAGCCAGGATAAAGGAGGGGGGGATGCTGAGAGCTCACTAGAGCGAGGGCTTTTAACCCAATGTTGCAATGCAGCAATTTTGGGAACTAGCTCCATCTAGTGACCAAAAATGGGTAGTATTATAAATTAGAAATAATTTATCATATTTCCTGACTCGCGAAAAAAATAAAAAAAATTTGAACAATGTTTAATCACCCACACACTAAATGTTTAATTTTTTAAAAAAAAACATGTTTTTCTGGCAACACATTCCCTTTAAGGCTCAGAGCCCATTTTTCAAATCTGACATATTTCACTTTATGTGGTAATAACGTCGGAATGCTTAAACCTATCCAAGCGATTCTGAGATTATTTTCTCGTGACACTTTGGGCTTCATGTTCGTGGTAAAATTTGGTCGATATATTCAGTCTTTATTTGTGAAAAATTGCAAAATTTAGAGAAAATGTACAAAAAATAGCATTTTTCAGAATTTAAATGTATCTGCTTGAAAAACAGACGGTTATACCCCCCAAAATAGTTACTAGTTCACATTTCCCATATGTCTACTTTAGATTGGCATTGTTTTTTGAACATTCTTTTATTTTTCTTGGACGTTACAAGGCTTAGAACATAAACAGCAATTTCTCATATTCTTAAGAAAATTTCAAAAGCCTTTTTTTGAAGGTACCAGTTCAGTTCTGAAGTGGATTTGAGGGGCCTATGTATTAGAAACCCCCATAAAACACCCCATTTTAAAAACTAGACCCCTCAAAGTATTCAAAACAGCATATAGAAAG
The DNA here is from genome assembly GCF_050947455.1 of Rhinoderma darwinii. Taxonomy (NCBI): domain Eukaryota; kingdom Metazoa; phylum Chordata; class Amphibia; order Anura; family Rhinodermatidae; genus Rhinoderma; species Rhinoderma darwinii. The sequence continues at coordinate 144,070,574 of NC_134687.1, forward strand.
TTTTTTAACCCTTCAGGCATTTCACAGGAATTAAAGCAAAGTGGAAATGAAATTTTCAAATTTCATTTTTTCTGCTGAATTTCAATATTATTAAAAAAAAATCTGTAACAGAGAAGGTTTTACCAGAGAAATACTACTAAATATGTATTGTCCAGATTCTGCAGTTTTTAGAAATGTCCCACATGTGGCCCTACTGCGCTCGTGGACTAAAACACAAGCCCTAGAAGCAAAGAAGCACCTAGTGCATTTTGAGGCCTCTTTTTTATTAGAATATATTTTAGGCAGCATGCCAGGTTTGAAGAGGTGTTGAGGTATCAAAACAATGGAAACCCACCAGAAGTGACCCCATTTTGGAAATTACACCCCTCAAGGAATTCATTTATGGTTTTTGTTATCATTTTGACCGCACAGTTTTTTCACAGCACCTATTTGAATTGGGCTGGGAAATGAAAAAAATGATATTTTTTCCAATAAGATGTCATTTTTGATCAAAATTTCTTATTTTCACAGGGAACAACATACCCCATTTTGTTGCCCAATTTGTCCTTAGTGCGGCAATACCACATTTGTGGTGATAAACTGCCGTTTGGGCCCATTGGAGGGCTCAGAAGTAAAGGAGCGCTATGTGTTTGTTGGAGTCCAGATTTTGCTGGATTGGTTTTCGGGTGCCATGTCGCATTTGCAGAGCCCCAGAGGTATCAAAGCAATGAAAACCCACCAGAAGTGACCCCATTTTGGAAACTACACCCCTCAAGGAATTCATTTATGGTTTTTGTTATCATTTTGACCGCACAGTTTTTTCACAGCACCTATTTGAATTGGGCTGGGAAATGAAAAAAATGATATTTTTTCCAATAAGATGTCATTTTTTATCAAAATTTCTTATTCTCACAAGGAACAACATACCCCATTTTGTTGCCCAATTTGTCCTTAGTGCGGCAATACCCCATTTGTGGTGATAAACTGCTGTTTGGTCCCATGGGAGGGCTCAGAAGGAAAGGACCACCATTTGGCCTACTGGAGCTTTTCTGGTGCTAAGTGATGTATGCAGAAGCCCCTGAGGTACCAGTACAGTTGAAACCCCCGAGAAGTGACCAAGTTTTAAAAACTACACCCCTTAAGACATTCATCTAGAGGTGTAGTGAGCATTTTGATCCCACAGGTACTGTGTAAAAGATAATGTGCAGCAGTTGGTGTAGTGTGAGATTTGCAATTTTATATATATATATATATGCCATTTCAGTGTCCAATATATTGTGCGCAGCATGCCCCACCGGAGATATACACCCCTTAAATTGTAATGTGGGTTCTCCTGGGTACGGCAATACCCTACATGTGGCTGTTATCAGCTGCCTGGGCATACGGCAGGGCTCAGAAGGGAAAGATGAGGGGGGTAAGCTGTGCGGAGTGCATCAGGGTAAATTAAAAGTCAAGGGATGTATGCTACATTTTAAAACAATCTTTTATACAGAGCCCTGGTTTTTCGGGACACGTGTCACATTGGTATATTGTGTTCTTCCTTATCCCCCTCTTATAGCAGACTCTGCACCTCTTTTGACTCTTTCCCTTTCCACCGGTTTGGGGAACTTCTCCTGTAAAGTGTTGCCCTGGTACGATGCTTGTGGCCTCGCTTCCAGAAGTACTGGGTGCCCCCCCCCCCTTCCTGGTCCCTAAAGATTAGATCTTGAAATTCCAGGAAAGTTCCCCTCTGGCCTGCACATCGACGTAGCACGTACGCATTGTACAAAGCCATCTGTATGATGTGCCCGGCCAGCTTCTTATACCACACCGCATGGCGCTGTAGGGCTTCAGGACTTGATTTGACAAGTCCATCCCTCCCATGTACCTATTGTAGTCCAGGATGCAGTCTGGTTTGGGGGTGGCCTTTCCTTCATATATCCTAAATCTGTAGATATACCCTGATGCACACTCGCACAGCTTATACATCTTCACGCCATACCTTGCCCTCTTACCCGGCAGGTACTGGCGGAATTGAACCCTCCCTTTTAAATGTACCAGGGACTCATCAATAGAAATACACTTCTCGGGGGTGTATGCTTGGGACAACCGGGCACTGGAACGGTCTAATAGGGGTCTCCGTTTATACAAACGGTCAAAACTGGGGCCATCTCGGGGTGGGCACGGCTCATTATCAGTATAATGTCAGAAGCGAAGTATTGCCTCATTTATTTATTTTTTTAGGTTCCAGTTCAGTTCTGAAGTTGCTTTGAGGGGCCCATATATTAGAAACCCCTATCAAACACCCCATTTTAGAAACTAGACCCCTCAAAGTATTCACAACAGCATTTAGAAAGTTTATGAACCCTTTAGGTGTTTCACAGAAATTTAGAGCAAAGTAGAGGTGAAATGTACTTTTTTTTTTTTGTCAGAAAATCCTCTTTATACCATTTTTTTTATAACACAAAAGGATTTATCAGAGAAACGCAACTCAATACGTATTGCCCAGATTCTGCCGTCTTGAGAAATATCCCACATGTGGCCCTAGTGCGGTAATGGACTGAAGCACCGGCCTCCGAAGCAAAGGAGCACCTAGTGGATTTTGAGGCCTCTTTTTTATTAGGCACCATGTTCGGTTTGAAGAGGTCTTGTGGTGCCAAAACATTGGAAACCCCCCCAAAAGTGACCCCAATTTGGAAACTAGACCCCTTGAGGAATCCATTGCAGTTTTCATGTCATGCATGCGGCTTTTTGATCATTTTTTATTCTATTTTTAGGTGGCGTGGTGACTAAAAAACAGCAATTCTACTATTGTTTTTTTATTCTATTTTTTTACAGCGTTCACCGTGCGCTATAAATGACATATTCACTTTATTCTGCGGGGCGATACGATTACGGCGATACCATATGTTTATAGTTTTTTTTTATGTCTTATGGCGTTTGCACAATAAAATACGTTTTGTAAAAAATCATTCACTTTTTGTGTTACCTTATTCTAAGAGCCATAACGTTTTTATTTTACAATCAATAAAGCCGTGAGAGGACTTATTTTTTGCGTAACGAACTGTAGTTTCGATCAGGACCATTTTTCGGTACATGCGACTTTTTGATCTCTTTTTATTCAATTTTTTGGGAGGTGAAGTGACCAAACAATTGTTATTGTGGTACGGTTTATTATTATTTTTTTTTACGGCGTTCACCGTGCGGGATAAATAACAAAATAATTTTGTAGTTCAGGCCGTTACGGACGCGGCGATACCAATTATGTATAGTTTATTTGTTTGTTTATATATTTTTATTAATAATAAATGACTGATAAGGTAAAAAGGGGGATTTTTACTTTTATCACTTTTAAAACTTTTATTTTCTTATTTTTACACAACTTTTTTTAACTTTTTTTTAACTTTATTACTTTGTCCCACTAGGGGACTTGAGCGCAGGAGGCCCTGATCGCTATTCTAATACACTGCACTACATGCGTAGTGCAGTGTATTAGAACTGTCAGCTACTCACTGACAGCAAGCATAGTGGGTCCTGACGTTGTCAGGACCCACTAGGCTTCCGTCTATGGCATAGCCGGACGCCATTGTTTGGTGTCCGGTTGCCATAGTCACCATCGCCGGCCGCTATCGTGTAGCAGGCCGGCGATGGCGGATTAACCCCTAAGAAGCCGCGATCGCTATTGAACGCGGCTTCTGAGGGGTTAATCGGCGGGGGAGCTCCGCGATCGGTCCCGGCACATTGAGCAGTGATAGTCTGCTGTCGGAAACAGCAGCTATCACAGCTCATGAACGCGCCCCGCGCGAACGGCGCCGTGTTTACTCCATGACATACTATTATGTCATGGAGCGCGAACGATGCACTTACCATGACATAATAGTATGTCCTGGAGCGTTAAGGGGTTAAACATGCCATTACAACCCCATTACTGGAAAAAAAACAACTCTTAACCCTTTCTGCACTGCTAACTACTGACAGGTCCCTAATCTCCCCTTCATCACTAAACTTCTGGAACGTTTGGGCCACTCTCACCTGATCCACTATCAGTCTGCTAACTCTATTCTTGACCCCTTACAATTTGGTTTCCGAACTCGACACTCCACAGAAACTGCCATTACTAAAGTCTCGAATGATCTACTGACGGCTCAATCTAACGGCAACTACTCTTTACTGATTCTTCTGGATCTCTCTTCAGCCATTGACACTGTAAAACATCAAATCCTTCTCAATATGCTAAATTCTATTGGCCTTAAGGACACTGCTCTCCCTCTTGGTTTTCTTCCTATCTCTCTAAGGCTGGGTTCACACGAACATGTTACGTCCGTAAAGGATGTACGATGCTAGGAGTCCCTGCCTCTCCGTGGAACTACTGTCCCGTACTGAAAACATGATTACAGTACGGGACAGTTGTCCTGCAGCGAGGCAGGGACTCCTAGCGTCGTACATAACTATGATACTAGGAGCCCGGCACCAAGCAGTGTGTTCGGTCCGGGACTTGCGGCCAAAATACGTTATGTCCTTTACGGACGTAACATGCTCGTGTGAACCCAGCCTAACTGCTCATTCAGTGTGTCATTTGCTGGTTCTACTTCTTCTCCTTTTCCCCTTGCGATCGGGGTTCCTCAGGGATCAGTCCTAGGTCCAGTCCTCTTTTCTCTCTAGACAGCCCCTATTGGACTTAACCATCAGCAAATTGGCTTCCAGTACCATCTCTACGCTAATGAAACCCAATTATTTCCCTTTCACATTCCCTTGCAGAGCTTGTTGGGAATGTAAATGTTCGTGAAAACCTCGGTAACAGTGATCATAATAGAGTTACATTTTACATATACTGTAAAAAACAAACACAGGCTGGGAGGGCAAAAACACTTAATTTTAAGAAGGCCAATTTCCCCAGGATGAGGGCTGCAATTCAGGATATAGACTGGGAAGAACTAATGTTAAATAATGGTACAAACGATAAATGGGAGATTTTCAAACCTACTTTGGGTAATTATAGTGCAAAATTTATTCCTACAGGTAACAAGTATAAACAACTAAAATTAAACCCCACATGGCTTACACCTTCTGTAAAAAGGGCAATACGTGACAAAAAAAGGGCATTTAAAAAATACAAATCTGAGGGTACAGCTGTAGCCTTTGTAAAATATAAAGAGCTTAATAAAATCTGTAAAAAGATAATAAAATCAGCAAAAATACAAAATGAAAGGTGGCCAAGGATAGTAAAACAAATCCGAAAAAATTCTTCAAGCATATAAATGCAAAAAAGCCAAGGTCTGAACATGTAGGACCCTTAGATAGTGGTAATGGGGCGTTGGTCACAGGGGATCAAGAGAAGGCAGAGTTACTAAATGGGTTCTTCCGCTCTGTATATACAACAGAAGAAGGAGCAGCTGATGTAGCCGCTGCCAGTGCTGTTAATATATCAGTTGATATACTGAATTGGATGAATGTAGATATGGTGCAAGCCAAATTAAATTAAATAAACGTACACAAGGCCCCGGGAACAGACGGGTTACACCCTAGAGTTCTTAAGGAGCTTAGTTCAGTTATTTCTGTCCCCCTCTTCATAATATTTAGAGAGTCTCCCATGACTGGTATAGTGTCAAGGGACTGGCGCAGGGCAAATGTGGTGCCTATTTTCAAAAAGGGCTCTAGGTCTTCGCCGGGTAATTATAGACCAGTAAGCTTAACATCAATTGTGGGGAAAATGTTTGAGGGGCTATTGAGGGACTAAATACAGAAGTATGTGACAATAAATAATATTATAAGTGACAGCCAGCACGGTTTTACTAATGACAGAAGCTGTCAAACCAACCTGATTTGTTTTTATGAAGAGGTAAGCAGAAGCCTAGACAGAGGGGCCGCTGTGGATATAGTGTTTCTGGACTTTGCAAAGGCATTTGATACTGTCCCCCATAGACGTCTCATGGGTAAATTAAGGACTATAGGTTTAGAAAGTATAGTTTGTAATTGGATTGAGAATTGGCTCAAGGACCGTATCCAGAGAGTTGTGGTCAATGATTCCTACTCTGAATGGTCCCCGGTTATAAGTGGTGTACCCAAGGGTTCAGTGCTGGGACCACTATTACTCAACTTATTTATTAATGATATAGAGGATGGGATTAATAGCACTATTTCTATTTTTGAAGATGACACCAAGCTATGCAATATAGTTCAGACTATGGAAGATATTTGTGAATTGCAAGCGGATTTAAGCCGTTGGTGACCGGCCCATCGTGTTTCTACGTCGGTCACTAACGGGCCTTATTCCGATGCCATAGACTTTTTACGTCGCGGCATCGGAATAAGTAAACAGAGCAGGGAGCTGTCAAATCTCCCTGCTCTCAGCTGCCAGAGGCAGCTGAGGGCTGGGAGCGTCCCTGCTCTGCCGGGTGAGATCGATATTAGTATCGATCTCACCCGTTTAACCCCTCAGATGCGGTGCACAATAGCGTTCACCGCTTCTGAGTGGTTTTGGAGAGAGGGAGGGAGCTCCCTCTCTCTCACACCGAGACCCGGCGATACGATCGCCGAGTGTCTGTGTCTCCAATGGCAGCCGGGGGTCTAATAAAGGCCCCCAGGTCTGCCTGTAGTGTATGCCTGCTAGGTCATGCCGCAGGCATGACCTAGCAGATGCCTGTCCGTGTTGAACGGACAGGCAGTAATACACTGCAATACAAAAGTATTGCAGTGTATTATAAATGCGATCGCAGAATCGCATATTATAGTCCCCTAGTGGGACTAGTAAAAAAGTGAAAAAAAAGTTTAATAAAGTTAATTTACATTTTTTTTTTAACCTAGCACGAAATGCTAGAAATGCAAGAAATGCAAGAAATGCTAGCACAGGCTTCCAGTATCCGTAGTTTCAGTTGCTGCACATCTCGTATCTTCACAGCATAGACAATTGCCTTCAGATGACCCCAAAGATAAAAGTCTAAGGGGGTCAGATCGGGAGGCATTTCTTCTGCGGTGTTGCTATCAGTGTGTGAAGAGTGGGAGAAGAGTGTTGCATTGACAATCCAACACAATGGGCAGCACTTTGAACACATTTTATAAGTGGTCAGAAACTTGTAAATAACTCATGAAAGAATAAAGTAACGTTGAAACCAAGCACACCATTGTTTTTCTTGTGAAATTCTCGATAAGTTTGATGTGTCACATGACCCTCTTCCCACTGAAAAAACTAAAGTTGGATACAAAATGTCCGACTTCAAAATGGCCACCACAGTCAACACCCAGCTTGAAAAGTTCCCCCTCCCATATACTAATGTGCCACAAACAGGAAGTTAAAATCACCAACCATTCCCATTTTATTTAGGTGTATCCATATAAATGGCCCACCCTGTAGATAAATGTAAAGTTATGCACCTGGGTACAAACAACCTGCATGCATCATATGTCCTAGGGGGAGCTACACTGGGGGAGTCACTTGTTGAGAAGGATCTGGGTGTACTTGTAAATCATAAACTAAATAACAGCATGCAGTGTCAATCAGCTGCTTCAAAGGCCAGAAAAATATTGTTGTGTATCAAAAGAGGCATGGACTCGCGGGACAGGGATGTAATATTACCACTTTACAAAGCATTAGTGAGGCCTCATCTAGAATATGCAGTCCAGTTCTGGGCTCCAGTTCATAGAAAGGATGCCCTGGAATTGGAAAAAATACAAAGAAGAGCAACGAAGCTAATAAGGGGAAAGATTAAAACAACTAAACCTATTTAGCCTTGAGAAAAGACGACTAAGGGGGACATGATTAACTTATATAAATATATGAATGGCACATACAAAAAATATGGTGAAATCCTGTTCCATGTAAAACCCCCTCAAAAAACAAGGGGGCACTCCCTCCGTCTGGAAAAAGGAAGGTTCAACCTGCAGCGGTGACAAGCTTTCTTTACTGTGAGAACGGTGAATTTATGGAATAGCCTACCGCAGGAGCTGGTCACAGCAGGGACAGTAGATGGCTTTAAAAAAGGCTTAGATAATTTCCTAGAGCAAAAAAATATTAGCTCCTATGTGTAGAAATGTTTTACTTCCCCTTTCCCATCCCACTTCCCCTTTCCCATCCCTTGGTTGAACTTGATGGACATGTGTCTTTTTTCAACCGTACAAACTATGTAACTATGTAACTATGTAACATAACAACACTCCCGCTCTAATACAAACTACAAACACCAGCGATTGTCTGTCTGCTGTCTCTAACATCATGTCTTCTCTCTATTTGAAAATAAATCTTTCTAAAACGGAGCTCCTTGTGTTCCACCATCTGCTAACCTACCTAAACCTGATGTCTCCATCTCAGTGTGTGGTAATACCATAACTTGTAGGCAGCACGCCTGCTGTCTTGGGGTTATTTTTGACTCAGATCTTTCCTTTACTTTGCACATTCAATCACTTTCACACTCATGTCACGTTCCCCTCAAAAACATCTCCAGAATCCACCCTTTTCTTACCGTGGAAATGCCAAAACTCTCATTGTCGCTCTGATTCACTCGTGTCTTGACTACTTTACCTCATTACTAATCGGTCTTCCACTCACTAAACTCTCCTCCTTCCAATCTATCCTTAATGCAGCAGCCAGGCTCATCTTTCTGACCCACTGCTATACCAATGCCTCTAACTTGTGACAGTAATTGCACTAGTTGCCCACTCCTTTCAGAATAAAATTGAAACCTATTACTCACCCACAAAGATAACCTATCACTATGTAATGTCTGATATTGTTGCACATGTTGCCTCTAACTTGTAAAGTGCTGCTGAATATATTGGCACTATAAAAAAAAAAAAAGTTTATTATGGTTATCATTAACTCATTGCCACTGCAGTAATTTTTTGGCTCCATACATCCCCTTTCCGGCTATAAGGTAACCTTACGTCAAATGTCATGAAGGGGTTAAGAAGCCTTGTTGTTGTCCCTTGTAAGTGCTTAAAAAAAGCAAGCAATTTCTACATAAAAAGTTAAAAACCCTTTGATTTCCATGGCATTAGGTAGCCCCTCCTGCCATTCTTCCATCTACCGTTTGAGCCAAACAATATTGATTTAATTGTTTTAATTTGTTTCCAGCTTTTATAATCCTACTTTATTTCCACCTGCAAACTATTCAGCAAAGTTTTCTATAATGCTCTACTGAAAGTCCAAAAAGTAAAAAATAATGCATTCCTCCTTTTTAGGTTATGGTAACACATCACATATTTAGTACAGTACAGTACAAGTACAATTAAGTGCAGTATAATTTTAGTGAATGTGGTTTTGACAAACCCCATTCAAACACGTCGTGAAAAATCCACTGCGGAATGAAGACATGCTACACATTTTTAAATCCGCTGCAAGCCCTATTTTTTGTGGAAATATTGCAGATTTTCACTGCTTAATTTATTGCAATATAAGGAATGAAAATCCACGGCTAAATCCTGCACCCAAATCATAAACTATATTTAGGCTGGTTCCACAGCATAATTTTTATGCAATGTGTGAACATAACCTAAGAGCTTGTTTACCACATAATTGACATTAATTTTAACTAAATTGCTGTCCTAAAAAGATGTCAAAGGTTGGCTTTTTCCAGAAATTCCACTACTCTTGTTTATGGGCTGTGATTGGTGGACCTATTACTGTATATTTTTATGTGACAGTGTTTTTTGCAGGACTTTGTGTGACTAAATATCTGTGCCATATGTTTGAATAGGTTTGTTTCTGCAGCATGTGCATGGATTTCTTGCAAACCCACTCTTGAAAATCTCATTCAGATGAATGAGACAGTCATGGAAGTTCTGATGGGTGGAAACAAAATGGTTTTCAAGGATGAACATTCACTTTAAGGTGAGTTTTGATGTATTAACTGGTGATATTATCCGCTCACTGCATGGCAATAAATATTGTTTGGCTACTTTATATTGGTAGTCTTGGGGTACTGTAGGGCCTGTGTAGTAATAACATGTTTGAATATGTGGCTAGCCTCGTACGGATGTCCGAACAATTTGCTATGCCTTATGTTATAAGGATACTGTAGTGGTAGTAAGGAGATATGGAGCGCGTGTGTGTGTGTGTGTGTGTGTGTGTGTGCGCTGCATAATTATATATTTTTTGTTCATAGGGGAGAGGCTGTCTTATTACTTTCTGGCTCAGGCAGCAGAAGAACTAGGTTCACCTCTGGGTTCGAATAGTAACTCCTATTGACTGTGCTCTGCTTTCTCCGGAGTCTGCATGGTCAACTTATTATAGTCAGTTGCTCACTGTGCCACTGCAGAAAAAGCTGATCATTCAAGAAATTGGTGGGGTTCACAGAGGTCAGACATATGGACATTTGGGCATTGATAGCATATCGAAGCAATATGCCCTCAGTGCATGTAATGAGAAAATCCCTTTAATTAATAAAATCAATAATAAATACAATAATTGATAAAGCTGTATGGTGTTATAAATGAATTATGCTTTTTACTGTTTTCAAACACTTTCACATATCCTTCCTTTACCATTACCTTTCTGTTTATGTTTCTTGAATTTTATATATCTCAATTCGTTTTTGTTTGTTACAAAGCTTTATGAGTTGTCTACATTTTATGAAAGGTCATTTTAAGGATTTATAAGACAAGTAAACTTTAAGAAAGGTCATTTGAAACTATTGGAATTCTAAAGAAGCAGCAGAAAATCAAACTGACTAATGGGGATGGAATACATTTGAACTTCCCCTTACTGTGACGATGTTAACAAGGTTCTGTAATTTTGTCAATGTTATACTATATTTCTACCCTGTTTCTTTCAACCACAGGACAAGCAGTTAGTTACAGTATTACAGAAATATCCATTTCGACAAGTTGAATAAATTGATACAAGTCTACTCTGTCAACTCAGATTATGGCATTGACAGAAAACACATTTAGTATATTTCTAATTAATATTTTACGTAAAATGTCAAAGTAAACGTATGTATTCATATAATACCTATCAATATATGTGTAGAAACATCCATATGTAGTACAAAAAACCTAAAAGCACAAAAGATGTACCATAAAAAAATTACTTTTATCGAAAAATAATTAAAAGTCAATTGGCCATCAAGACCTAAAAAATAGGACATAGTGGTAGATGGCATTAAGATCAATTGTAATATAGTAACATGGCAAATGCATCTACACAATGATCCTGTAACTTTTTATTTCTATGCAAGAACTTCACTTTGAAAGCTATAGTATCGGTAAATACTTATTTATTTTAATTCATAAATATTTCACTCTGGTTTGCTCCCACAGTCAAAAATATATTACTAGATCGACAGACATTATGTTGTGTAAGGCTTCGTTCAGATCTCCGTCGGGACTCTGTTCATGGGTTCCGTCTGACCTTTCCATCAGGGGAACCCATGAACGGAATCCAAACTGAAACAAACGGAAACCATAGGTTTCCGTTTGCATCACCATTGATTTCAATGGTGATGGATCCGATACAAATAGTTTCCATTTGTCCCCTTTGTGTAAGGGTTTCGTCGTTTTGACGGAATCAATACCATAGTCGACTGCGCTATTGATTCCATCAAAACAACGGAACCCTTATACAACGCTGACAAACGGAAACCATTTGCACCAGAATCGTCACCAATGAAATCAACGGTGATGCAAACGAAAACCTATGGTTTCCGTTTATTTCAGCTTGGATTCCGTTCATGGGTTCCCCTGACAGAAAGGTCAGACGGAATCCATGAAAGGAGTCCCGACACAGATGTGAACGGAGCTTTAGTCCTAGTTTCTGTGAAATATGGTCTAATGCTCCATTGTAAACAATATATTTATACCTATATAGATTGTACAGATAAAAACAAGGGGACATATATACACAAAAACACAAAAAAAGGCCCTACGTACAAAAGGACACAGACAGGTCAGAAACGCTGATGAAGGAGAGTGAACAGGTGCATTAAATAATAATAGCCACTCCCACTGGCCTTGAGGGGTCTGGTGTGTGGTTCATGGGATGTGTAGTAAAAAATAATAAATTAATTGTGTATGTTCAAGTGTTAATAATATGAGTGAAATATAGGGGGCAGTAATGAGTATAGTGCCTAAAAAAAATGGCCAAAATGATTACTAATACCCCCAGGTATTTTTCATGCTTACTTGCATTATATTTGCTTCTTTTGGACACAGCCGGGTCTTTGATGCTAGGAGAGTATGGTGTGTTGTTGTTTGGCATACCAAGCAGGGTAGCCCGCTCTATGTATTATCAAGGCGTTACGAATAGGCTTCTACCTGGCTATACACGCTGCACCTCATGACTTACACATTATCCCTCCATGTTTCACAAACTTGCTCCCCACTATTCATTTATTTTTATTTAGGCACTATACTCATTACTGCCCCCTTTATTTCACTCATATTATTATCACTTGCACATACACAATTCATTTATTATTTTTTACTACACATCCCATATACCACACACCACTCCCCTCAAGACTAGTGGGAGTGGCTATTATTATTTAATGCACCTGCTCACTCTCCTTCATCAGCGTTTCTGACCTGTCTGTGTCCTTTTGTAAGTATGTCCTTTTTCTATATAGATTGTGAAATTAAAGCTTTTTATAACTTTTAAATATGTGTTCCATAACTTAAAAATCTGTTAAGAGTTCAGAATATACATTCTATATGTGTTAAAAATATGTAGTGTATAGTGTAGAATGTAGAAGTTAATAATTGCACCAATAAGCAGCACAATATTATTAGTATTATTATATGTAAAGAAAACATTACTCATCACAGTTTCCGGCAAATATAAGTATAAGTATACCTGTTGAGAATCACTGCAAATTTACTCTTAAAAGCAAGGCACACAATGACAATGTTTACATTTTCATTTTTCTTCATCATTTGTCATTAGAAAATTGTTGCTGTTGTTATTTTAGTTCAATAACACATTACTGTATTTCAGTTGAGGTCCTCAGGATTATGATTATAACTTCACATGCATGAAAACATATGCAATTTAACTATAGAGCTTAAAAGACAGTCTACATTTTCTGGCAGCAGTCTCTATATGTTGTGTCAGTTAAACTGCTTCCTGCTGTGATAAGCATTCATTGAGAAGTTACACATCTTGGCAGGTAGTTTAGGCATTCGATGGCCAAACTTCACAGATCAGACCAGCTTGACATTTATACTTTTTCAAGATTGGAATTGGAGGCTTGGTACTATATGTCTTGAAGTACCTTTTTACAAGCTCAATTGCATCATTGCTTTTACTGATTGTTATGTTATGTCCTTGAAGTAATATTCCAAAAAGAAGAAAAAAAGTTGGTTGTTCAAGCTAAGGAATTCTTTCACAATACGACAAAAGTTGTTGATGCACATAAACGAGGATTTTTTTTTTATTAAGTGTGCAAGTGTAGTATAATATTAAGTTTACTTTAAATTGTGAATTAAATTTCAGAAAGTATATTTTTATTTATTTCCTTAACTCCTTGATCCACCAGGACGTGGTGCGGGGGTTGAAGTATGGAGCGAAATCACGGGCTAAGGCCGCTCCATACACTGCGGATGTCAGCTGTATATTACAGCTGACACCTCGCACTAACGGCCAGGAACAGAGATCTCTCTGATCCTGACTGTTTAGCCACTTAGATGCTGTGGTCAATAGCGACTGCGGCATCTAAGCCATTAGAAAGAGCCAACAGCCCATTGGCTTCCTGTGACAAGATTGCGGGGTGCCGATGGTTGTCATGGCAGCCCGGGAGCCTAATGAGGGCCCCAGGTCTGCCTCCTTTCTGCTCCTGTTAACAGTAGCCTGTAGAAATGACAATACATTGTGATACATTAGTGTAAAACACATTATGCAAAATTAATGTGAATTTTATTCCGGTCATGCAAATAACGTTTCTCAAAATGTTGCCTGACCAAAATAAATTCCACATTATTTTTGCCTGAAGATGTAAGTGCTGTTTACATTTTTCCGCATACGGATACTAATTTGGGGGCCAGTGGTGGATTAAGTAGACCATAGGCCCTGGGCTGTTCCCCAAACTTAGGCCCTCCTTCTTAACCGCCACCCTGCCACGCCGTGTCTATAGTTAACACCATCTTTCTATGTGGCCCTTGACAAAGGGTATTACGATTCCCCTTGTCAAAGGGCTATGTCCCTACATACTGACTGTCTCCATTAATTGCTGACATTATCACACTGTTTAGGAACACATCCTGCTGACAAGGGGAATGGTAACACCAATTTGTCTATTAGTTCTTGGCTACACAAAGACTTTTTGTGAAATACAAGGATTTCCTACAACAGACATATCAGGAGAGGGGACAGATGCTCTATAAATCCAGTGACTGACAGGTGGCGTCTTCTCTGATATTGATACTGTTATGGCGACTTCTAGTGATGACTGCAGAGTTTTCTGTCGATACCTCTGTGTGCCTTACATAAAAATTCAGACACCATACCCCCTAAATTATTCCAGACTGCAGACCAGACTCCTAAGAAAAATCAGACCCCAGGCCCATATATTATCTCAGACTAATAAATTCAGACTAGACCCCAAAATACATATAGACCTCAGGCCTTCTAAACTTTTGCAATCCCCAGACCAGACCCCTCTAAACAAAAACAGACCCCAGAACAAGCACCCTTAATAAATACAGACCCTAGACCAGATCACTTAAGTACAGACTTTGGACCAGACCCCTAAATACAGACCCCCAGACCTGACCCCCTAAACTAATAATGACCCCAGATCTGACTCTGTAAACTAATACATACCCCAGACCCCTAAATACAGACTCCAGACCCCCTAAATACAGACCCCTAAACTAATAAAGTTGCTAGACCCCTAAATATAGACCCCCTAAACGAATACAGTCCCCTTAAATACAGACCCCCTTAATATAGACTTCCTAAATACAGACCCTTAAACTAATAGAGAACCCAGACCAGACCCTCTAAATATAGACCCTAGACCTCTTAAACTAATCCATACGCCTTATACTTACATAGCAGCTCACAATCTCCCCTATGTAGCCTTGCTGTGGTACTAGAATCTGCCTACATGGTCATGTGACCTGCAGGTCTTTTAACAGAAACAATAACTGCAAACATAAGGTCATCGATTCGAGGCAAAACAAGCAACAAAACTGCAATGTACTTTGAGCGGCAATGGACCCCCCCGGAGGCCTCGGTCCCCGGGCGGCTGCCCCAAACGCCCCTATGATGATCCGCCACTGATGGTGCCCCCTGTGAACACTTGCACCGCGGAAACAACCATTTTATGCTTTGGATGCTGTCCACCCTTCTATTTAAACTATGGATGTCAGGTCAATATTTCCTTTGTTAGGAAACTCATATGAGTTTTCTTCGCCTCTCTGTTTAAAGGACAGGTGTCGCGAAAAAATATTTTTTTTTTTATGTTTTTGTTTTTAGTATGTTATCAAAATAAATTTTATTTATTTGTGTTTTTGTGTTTTACTTTTTTCTTTCTTTTACTTCTCTATGGGGGCTGCCATTTTTTTTTTTCATCTCTGTATATGTCAGAGATGGAATACAGCACATACATCCCCATAGTGAATGCGAACGGGAGCCGTTCCATTCACTATAGCGTACGCCGTTTGTATGGGAACGGCGCATGTGCTGCTCCCACACAATCCAAAATGAAGGTCTTCGGCCGAGCAACATCCGGCACCATTTTCATGTGGACCGGAAGCCGCAGCCGGACAGTAAGATGACTACTTCCGGTCGCGGCTTCCGTCCATATGTTCAGAAGCAAGGACTAGGAGCGGAGAGAGCAGACGGAGCGGAGGCAGCGGCGGCAGCAGGAGCAGGTAAGTTATGTTTGTGTATGTTTGTGTTATACTGTGTGATTACACTGTATCTAATCCTCCTACACTGTGCATTCGCTCAAAAAATGGCGGCACACAGTGTAGGAGGTTTGAACATTCAACCCCCTCCTTTCTCCTGGCACCAGGTTAAAGGAGGGGGCATTGTGTGAGGACACTAGAGCGTGTGTGTCTACACCAAATTTGCAGCATAAAGCAATGAGGTTGCTTTACCACATTGCAATGCTGCAATTTTGGGAATTGCTCCCTCTAGTGACCAGAACATGGAAATGTTATAAATTAGAATCTAATTTATAATATTTCCTGACTTGTGAAAAAAATTAAAAAAATTAGAACAATGTGTAATCATTTATTGACTAACAATTTAACTTAAAAAAAAAATAAAATTTCTAGCGACACATTTCCTTTCACTTCTTAGCGACATGACATGCAACTGTACATGACAACCACCAAGGTGGATTATGGAGCTGGCTCAGAGGCTAAGCCTGCTCCATACTCAGCGGATATCAGCGTTATGGTACAACCGACGTCTCACTGCAGCGGCCAGGAAAGGAAATAACTCTGATCCTGGCCGTTTAACCACTTAATCAATAGCAACTGCCATTAGGAAAAAGGGGGGTCACCCATCCGACAGCGCATCGGCTCCCCTGTGCTGATGGTTGACATGGCAGCCTGGGAGCCTAATAAATTCCCCAGGTCTGCCATTTCGGTGTTTCTATTAAGTTCTACCATTAGTGACCGCCTATATGTGTTTTCACAGCAGCCATTAAGGGTACTTATGCCAGAGTGCCGCCTTTTCACGGTCTTTAAACTCCATGTACTCAGCTACGGAGGTAGCTGAGGCCTCGGAGCACAGACCGAGGACCGTTTTGTCCTCGAATAACGAATAACGAATAACGGCGATCGCTGTAAAAACAGTAGAGGTTAGTGCTCTCTCTTCTCTCACAGAATATATTCTGTGAGAGAAGAGAGAAATGATCAAAATAAGGACCAGCACCCCTATTAGTTCCCTGATCACCCTCCCATCGGCCCCCCGTACCTGATCATCAAAATGGCGTGACTGACTGTCACGTCACAATGACAGAACACATTACACTACGTAGGTAGTGTAATGTGTTCTAGCAGTGATCAGAGCTGCAAGTCTGAGGGTATGTTCACACGGCCAAATTTCAGACGTATA
This sequence comes from Rhinoderma darwinii, assembly GCF_050947455.1. Lineage (NCBI taxonomy): Eukaryota > Metazoa > Chordata > Amphibia > Anura > Rhinodermatidae > Rhinoderma > Rhinoderma darwinii. Next base: position 144,087,531 of record NC_134687.1, read on the forward strand.
CGAGGCGTATTATGCCTCGTTTTACGTCTGAAAATAGGGCTGCAATACGTCGGCAAACATCTGGCCATTCATTTGAATGGGTTTGCCTACGTACTGTGCAGACGACCTGTTATTTACGCGTCGTCGTTTGACAGCTGTCAAACGACGACTCGTAAAAATACAGCCTCGTCAAAAGAAGTGCAGGACACTTCTTTAAGGGTATGTTCACACGGCCAAATTTCAGACGTATACGAGGCGTATTATGCCTCGTTTTACGTCTGAAAATATGGCTACAATACGTCGGCAAACATCTGCCCATTCATTTGAATGGGTTTGCCGACGTACTGTGCAGACGACCTGTTATTTACGCGTCGTCGTTTGACAGCTGTCAAACGACGACTCGTAAAAATACAGCCTCGTCAAAAGAAGTGCAGGACACTTCTTTCAGACGTTTTTGGAGCTGTTTTCTCATAGACTCCAATGAAAACAGCTCCAAAAACGAGTTGGTAAAAAAATGAGTTGGTAAAAATGCGAGTTGGTAAAAAACGTCTGAAAAGCAGGGTCTGTTTTCCCTTGAAAACAGCTCTGGATTTTCAGACGTTTTGGTTGACTACGTGTGAACATACCCTCAGACGTTTTTGGAGCTGTTTTCTCATAGACTCCAATGAAAACAGCTCCAAAAACGAGTTGGTAAAAAAATGAGTTGGTAAAAATGCGAGTTGGTAAAAATGCGAGTTGGTAAAAAACGTCTGAAAAGCAGGGTCTGTTTTCCCTTGAAAACAGCTCTGGATTTTCAGACGTTTTGGTTGACTACGTGTGAACATACCCTAAGGGTATGTGCAAACAAGAACTGGCTTTTACGTCTGAAAAGACAGACTGTTTTCAGTAAAAAACAGCTGCGTATTATGCGAGGCGTCTTTGACGGCCGAACATTTGAGCTGTTCTTCATTGAATTCAATAAAAAACGGCTCAAATTACATTTAGGGTATGTTCACACGGCCAAATTTCAGACGTATACGAGGCGTATTATGCCTCGTTTTACGTCTGAAAATATGGCTACAATACGTCGGCAAACATCTGCCCATTCATTTGAATGGGTTTGCCGACGTACTGTGCAGACGACCTGTTATTTACGCATCGTCGTTTGACAGCTGTCAAACGACGACTCGTAAAAATACAGCCTCGTCAAAAGAAGTGCAGGACACTTCTTTCAGACGTTTTTGGAGCTGTTTTCTCATAGACTCCAATGAAAACAGCTCCAAAAACGAGTTGGTAAAAAAATGAGTTGGTAAAAATGCGAGTTGGTAAAAAACGTCTGAAAAGCAGGGTCTGTTTTCCCTTGAAAACAGCTCTGGATTTTCAGACGTTTTGGTTGACTACGTGTGAACATACCCTCACGTTTCAAAGAAGTGTCCTGCACTTCTTTGACGAGGCAGTCATTTTACGCATCGTCGTTTGACAGCTGTCAAACGATGACGCGTAAATTACTGGTCGTCGGCACAGTACGTCGGCAAACCCATTCAAATGAATGGGCAGATGTTTGCCGACGTATTGTAGCCGTATTTTCAGGCGGAAATCGAGGCATGATACGCCTCGTTTACGTCTGAAAATAGGTCGTATGAACCCAGCCTAAATGTCCCCTAGTGGGATAAGTAAAAAAAAGTGAAAAAAAAGCTAATTTACACGAGCGTGTGCGTTTTGCGCACGCAAAAAACGTGGCGTTTTGCGTGCGCAAAAGGCACTAAACAGCTGCGTGTGTCATCAGCGTATGATGCGCGGCTGAGAGATTTTCGCGCAGCCGGCATCATTATGACACTCCGTTTGGATGTTTGTAAACAGAAAAGCACGTGGTGCTTTTCTGTTTGCATTCAGAGTTTGACAGCTGTTGCGCGAACCACGCAGTTCACACGGAAGTGCTTCCGTGCGGCATGCGTGGTTTTCACGCACCCATTGACTTCAATGGGTGCGTGATGCGCGAACAGCACACAAAGATAGAACATGTCGTGAGTTTTACGCAACGAACTCGCGCTGCACAAAATTCACGCACTGTCTGCACTGCCCCATAGACTAATATAGGTGCGTACGACACGCGTGAAAAGCACGCGCATCGCACGCGCGTATATTACACTCGTGTAAATGATGCCTCATAAGTTACATAAACTAAAAATGCTTTTTTTCCTATAATAAGTCTATTATAGGAAAAAAATGAACACCTTAAAAAAAAAGTACACATATTTGGTATCACCGCGTTTGTAACGACCCCAACTATAAAACTATAAAATTATTTTACCCGCACGATGATCACCGCAAAAGAAATAAGTAAAAAAACAATGCTATCATTACCATTTTTTGGTCACCACCCCTCTCAAAATATACAATAAAAAGTAATCAAAAAGTCGCATGTATGCCAAAATAGCACAAATAAAACTACAACCCGTCCCACAAAAAACAAACCCTTACACAACTTTTTGGACTGAAAAAGAAAAAATGAATATGGTGACACAAAAAATAAAAATTATTTTATAAATAAGTGATTTTATTGCGCAAACACTGCAAAACATAAAAAAAACAATATACATATGGTATCGCCGTAATCGTACCAACCGCAAAATAAATAAAAATGGTAATTTATTGCCCAGGGAGAATGCCTTAAAAAAAAAAAGAATAAATAACATTGGCAGAATTTATGGTTTTTGGTCACCTTGCTTGCCAAAAAATGGAATAAAAAGTGATATAAAAAAATAAATCGCATGTATCCCAAAATGGTACCAATGAAAAGTACTGATTGTCCCGCAACAACTAAGCCCTCACACAGGTCCGGTGAAGAAAAAATAAAGAAGTTCTGGCTCTCAGAATACGGCGATGCAAAATGTGCAATGTTCCAAAAGCGGATAAGATTGATCACCATGTATCAGTGCGACATTGGCCACACATCTATAAATTATTATTTACTGCAATATTATACCCTCTTATTATGCCCTGATGTTCTTCGCACAGATTACATATGCCCCCACATTATAAACTGAAATACCAGCAAAATGCCAAACAGATCTACTACCAAGCTAAATATGCACTCCAAAAGCCAAATGCCACTCCCTCCTTTCTAAGCCCTACAGCGTGCCCAAACAGCAGTTTACGTCCACAGATATGGCATCGCCATACCCGGGAGAGCCCGGTTAATATTTTATGAGCTAATATTCTTCTGTGGCACAAACTGAGCATAACATATAGTGCAGTAAAATGGCATATCAGTGGAAAATTGCAATTTTCACTTTGCACCATCCATGGCGCATTAACCCCTTCGCACACCATGACTTAATAGCATGTGGTGGTGTGGGAGTGATGTATGGAGCGGGCTCACGCGCTGAGCCTGCACCATATGCTGCAGGTGTTAGCTGTGTATTACAGCTGACAGCCGGGACTAACGGACAGGAACAGCGATTGCGCTGTTACTGGAGCCTGTAAAAATGACAATAAACTTCAATACATTAGTATTGCAGTGTATTGTACAAACTATCTACTGATAATTTAAAACTGCAAAATCGCTGTTTATTGGTCACCTTGGCTCTACCAAAAAAATTTAATAAAAAGTGCACAACAAATGTACCAAAAAATGGTACCAATAAAAACTACAGCTTGTTCCGCAAAAAAATAAGCCCTCACACCACTCTATTGACCGAAAAATAAAAAAGTTATGGCTCTTGGAAAGCGGGGATGGAAAAAGAAAAAAAGAAAAAGCAGAAATGGATCAGTCCAGAAACGGTTAATTACTTTCTAATGAAAAAACATTTATGACCACATATGGGGTATTGCCGTACTTGGGAGAAATGGCTTTACAAATGTTGGGGTGCTTTTTCATCCTTTATCCTTTGTGAAATTGAAAAATTCAACATTTTAGTAGAAATAATGTTGATATTCATTTTCATTGCCTAATTCTAGTAAATTCTGCAAAAGACCCGTGGGGTCTAAATGTGGTCTAAATGGGGTCTAAATGCTCACTATACCCCTATATCAATTCAATAAGAGGTTTAGTTTCCCAAATAGGGTCACTTTTGTGTGGTTCCCACTGTTTTGGTGTCTCAGGGGCTTTGCAAATTCTACATGGCACCCGTAAACCATTTCAGCTAAATTTGAGCTCTAAAAGCGCTCCTTCCCTTCTAAGACCCGCTGTGGGTCCAAACAGCAGTTTATTACCACATATGGCATATTTCCGTAATCGGGAGAATTTTTTTACAATGTTGGGGTGCTTTTTCTCCTTTATTCTTTGTAAAAATTAAAAATTTTATTTCAGAAAAAAAGTAGATTTTTACCTTTACAGACTAATTCCAATGAATTCAGCAAAACAACTGTGGAGTCAAAATGCTAACTTTACCCCTAGAAAAATTCCTTGAGGGTGTAGTTTCCAAAATGGGGTCACTTTTGGGGGATTTCCACTGTTTTGGTCCCTCCAGTGCATTGCAAACGTGACACGGCACTGAAAACTATTCCAGCAAAATCAGAAATCCAAAATCCAAATGGTGCTCCTTCCATTCTGAGCCCTGCTTTGGGTTCAAACAGCAGTTTATTACCACATATGGGGTATTGCTATAATCGGGAGAAATTGCTTTACATCTGTTGGGGAGTTTGTTCTCCTTTATTCCTTGTAACAATTAAAGAAAATTAAGTTTTTTTCTGAAAAAAAAGTAGATTTTCATCTTCACATACTAATTCAAATAAATGTAGCAAAAAATTGTGGGTTCAAAATGCTATCTATACACCTAAATAAATTCCTTGAGGGGTGTAGTTTCCAAAATAGGGTCACTTTTGGGGGGTCATTACTGCTTTGGCACCACAAGACCTCTTCAAACCTGACATGGTGCATAAAATATATTCTAAAAAAAGGAGGCCCCAAAATCCACTAGGCGCTCCTTTACATCTGAGGCCTGTGCTTCAGTCCATTAGCACACTAGGGCCACATGTGGGATGTTTCTAAAAACTACAGAATCTGGGCAATAAATATTGAGTTGCATTTCTCGGGTAAAACCTTCTGTGTTACGGAAAAAAAGTATTACAAATGAATTTTGGCCCAAAAAAAATTTAATTTGTAAATTTCACCTCTACTTTGCTTTAGTTCCTGTGAAACACCTAAAGGGTTAAAACACTTTCTGAATGCTGTTTTGAATACTTTGAGGGGTGTCATTTTCAAAATGGGGTGATTTATGGGGAATTTCTAATATATAAGTCCCTCAGAACTGAACTGGTCCCTGAAAAAATAGCCTTTTGAAATGTTCTTGAAAATATGAGAAATTGCTGCTAAAGTTCTAAGTCTTGTAACGTCCTAGAAAAATAAAATGTTCAAATAACGATGCAAACATAAAGTAGACATATGGGAAATGTAAACTCTTAACTATTGTGTGTGGTATTACTATCTGTTTTACAAGCAGATACATTTTAATTTAGAAAAATGCTAATTTTTGCATATTTTCTCCAAATCTTGGTGTTTTTTACAAATAAATACTGAATTTATCGACCAAATTGTTTCACTAACATAAAGTACAATATGTCACAAGAAAACAATCTCAGAATCACTTGGATAGGTAAAATTATTCCGAAGTTATTACCACATAAGGTGACATGTCAGATTTGAAAAATCGGCTTCATCCTGAAGGCCAAAGCAGGCTCAGTCCTAAAGGGCTTAAAGAGGCTCTGTCACCACATTATAAGTGCCCTATCTTGTACATAAATGAATGGGGAGAGGTGTATGACGCTGATTGGTCAGAGTCATGCACTTCTCTCCACAACGCCCACCTGGTCAAAAAGTAAAACACGCCCAGTTGTCCATTAAGAAACTCATTAGCATAAAGCTAATATAGGTCCCGTTTGTTACATCCTGTGCTTCTGCCGCCTTGCTCTGTACTGTGCATGCGCATGCGCATTGAAGCTGGTTTGTAGAGGGAAAGCCGACGCCATTTTGGAGAAGACCAGCTTTAGGCAAGGTGTGTGTGTGTGTGTGTGCGCACATGGGGGGGGGGTTTGTGTGGGTATCTGTGTGTGGCACGGTTGAATATTTAAGGGTGTTTGTGTGTGTGTGGGTGTGGGGGGGGCGCTGTACAGAGCTGCGGTGCTCGCCGCTGCCCAACGGAGAATCCGTGCTTGCTGCTTTTCCGTCAAACCCGCTGATTGGCGGCTATGAAGGATCAGCGGCACACAAGGTGTTATTTCTCCAAAGCCTATTAGTGTCTCCATTGAATTGCTCTTCAATAGTGAGAGTAATAGCCCCATGATCCGACCATTTAATAAGTTCAATTGTGGACGTTTTAGCTTGAAATAGAATGTGTCTGTCCAACAGAAACATGTCAATACGGGAATACAAGCGGTGAACATTAGAAAAGAAAGTGTAGTCTCTCTCTAACCCATGTTGGGCTCTCCAGACATCATACCACTCCTCCTTATGAATGAAAGCGGAGAGGGTAGCAGAACGTGACCTGCTCACGTTAGTGGTATCTAATTGGTCATCTACAATATTATTAAAATCCCCGCTGAGTAATAGTTTCCCCTGTTTCACCTTGGCTAAAATCCTAGAAATTTTATGGAGGAATCTCACTGATCCCGAATTCGGGGCATATAGATTCACTATTGTGTACTTAACATTATTCAGAGAGCAGACTAGGATCAGAAACCTTCCTTTGGTGTCAACCGTTTCGGAGATCATTTGGAACGCTATGGAGTTACGGATAGCAATCATCACCCCCCTTCTCTTACGGGTGTCGTGGGCTTAATAGATAGTGGGGAATAGGCGGTGTTTTAATCTATGGGCATCCTTCCCAATAATATGCGTTTCCTGAGCGCAAAGCACATCAGAGTGCAGGGCCAGCGCTTCTTTCCAAAGGAAAGCGCGTTTTTGCGGACAATTCAGTCCTTTTACATTTAGTGAGGTAAAGTGTAATACCATAGTGACTCTGTCGAGTATGAAAGCAGTGCACCAGTTACACAGTGTGTGAGCATATAACCTGGGAGCAAACAGAAAGATAAAGAACAAAAGTACAAAAACATATCAAACAGTAGACAAGCAGTTTCGGTAAATAAAATGCACATGGGTGAATTATCCAACACCATTGTGTTGGTTTACCAGTGGGGTGAAAGTCTGGTCTGAAGCCGACTTAAATCTGAACGTGTCCAATGAAGCACATTGAAACGTATAGCCTTCAGGGTCTTGTTTTTTTTCCTGGAGGGTGCCATCATCCATTCCTTCTGTAAGTGTTGAGGCGGTGTGTCATCTTGGGGTTGTATATCCACTTGTACACTCCACTGACTCAGCAAATGCTTCCCTTCCTCCACTGACTTTATAACATGAGTGGTGCCTTCTCTATTGATAAGGATTTTTACCGGGAAGCCCCATCTGTATAGTATCTTCGCATTCCTCAATGTCAGCGTTATCGGAGTAAGCAGTCTGCGCTGCCTTAGTGTGACTGCCGAGAGGTCGGTAAATAATTTCACAGTGCGAAATGGGTCTGGCAACACTTTGCAGCGACTAGCCCCATCCATCAGTTGTTCCTTGATGTGAAAGAAGTGGACTCTAGCAATAACATCTCTCGGGATATTCTCTGCCAGGTGTTTTGACTTCGGGAGCCTGTGGGCTCTGTCGATAGTTAAATCAGTGGAAGTACAAGATGGAATGAGGGACTTGATAAGATCTTTGAGATATTGTGATAAGTCCCCTTGCGTAACAGACTCAGGGATCCCCCTAAATTTCACATTGTTGCGATGGGATCTGTCTTCAATGTCGGCCATTTTAGCTTTGAGTTCCTCAAATTCATCAGCCAGCGCATTATGTGCGTCAATGACGCGGTTGTGTGAAGAGGCATAATCCCCCATCTTTGTCTCAATATGTTGTACACGATCTTCCAGATCACGAACTGAGGTCTGCAGCGGTAGTAATAGCTGAGTAAAGCCTGAGTGTATGGAGTTTCTGAGAATAAGGGTATGTGCACACGAGGGAATTACGTCCGTAATTGACGGACGTATTTTGGCCGCAAGTACCGGACCAAACACAGTGCAGGGAGCCGGGCTCCTAGCATCATAGTTATGTACGACGCTAGGAGTCCCTGCCTCGCTGCAGGACAACTGTCCCGTATTGTAATCATGTTTTCAGTATGGGACAGTTGTCCTGCAGCGAGGCAGGAACTCCTAGCATCGTACATAAGTATGATGCTAGGAGCCCGGCTCCCTGCACTGTGTTCGGTCCGGTACTTGCGGCCAAAATACGTCCGTCAATTACGGACGTAATGCCCTCGTGTGCACATACCCTAAGAAGCATTTTTTTTAGTGTGTGAGCTGATGCAGGGGAGTCAGAGGTGTGTACAGTATCAAACAAGTCAGTGCCGTCGTTATGCAAGTCAGGCGTTTGGTCTGAGGAATGAACCTCACTCACCCTTGTATCAGTGGCTTCTATCCCCCGCAAGGTCTGGGTGGTAGGACTGCCAGAGGGAGATCATGGCGATGTTCTCATGCGGCCTGGGGAGGAGTCCGCCATCTTGGTCTCCTCATTTCTGATTCGCGCCTTTTCACACCGTCCCGCTGGTGCGTTCTGAGGGCTCTCTGCAAGAGAACTACAGGAGGCATCGGTTTCAGAATGTATCCGTGCCGCAACTGGTTCCGGCAGGTTCTCCACGAAGTCCTCTCGAGTCCCCTGTGAGCGGAGTTCGGAACGCGCCTCTCCGCCATCTCTGCTGCGGTTCCGTTCAAAATAGGATTCCAGGCTGATTCCCGTCGCCTTCAACGATTTTTTCCCCCTCACCATGGTGTAGGGTAAGTGGGTTAGGTGTTCCGACCCGATGGTGGAAAAATTTAGAGCTGTGTGTCGCTTATTTCGTCGCTATGTGCCGGAGCTCGGTGATTAAGCTGCCATCTCTGTCGGCTGCCAAGCCACGCCCAGGCTGCGGCTGTTTTATTGTATCTGGCTGTTTATGAAAAATGGGTGGAACCCCATGTCGTTTTTTGTCAATTTATTATTATTTAAAAATAAATAAATAAATAATAATAAATTGACAAAAAACGACATGGGGTTCCACCTATTTTTCATAACCAGCCAGATACAATAAAGCAGCCGCAGCCTAGCATTACCAGGGTTGGAAGGTCACTGTTACTGGCCTTTCCCAGCCTTATAATACCAGCTTGCAGCAGTCCCAGTGCCCGACCATCACTACAGATGGTGGGGTACTGGATCATACCCAGCTATTGCCGATACCCCTGGTGGCAGTGGGTACCAGGGTAATAATGGGGGGTTAGTGCTAGCCTTTTTAATTGCTAACAATAGGCCCTGCCTTAGTAATGGTCGTCATCAAACAGACAACAGCCATTACTAAGGTGGTAATAAAGTACTAAAAAACAGAGATATAACTCCCTGTTTACACAGAGCTTGCTGGCGCTGATTTTGATGCGGGAAAAACGTGCAACATCAAACCCCCAAAATCTCCCCACATTGATTTTAATGGGAGGCAGAGGTGTTTATTTCCCGAGTGGCTTTTGACCGCTTGCGGGGGAAAAAAAGCGGCGTTTCCTTTCTTGCGGCTTCTGCCCCTGATCTCCCATTGAAATCTTTTCGAGGCGTTTTTCATGGCGTATTTGCCCATGGTTCTTGCATTAGCTTCAATGGCCATGGACGAAAACTGATGCGAAAACAGCGAAAAAAAAGTGCAGGCTGTTTAAAATTGGCTTCAAAATTCCTGAAGGAGTTCCGAGGCACATTTATTTTTCTGCCTGCAAAAAACTCTGTGTGAACAGGGCCTAAGGGTGTATTCACACAGTGCAGTTTTCCCGCGTCTTTCCCACGCGGCCGAAAACCACATGCATTTTTAGCGCATGCATTTTTAGCATAATTTTTTCAATGCGGTTTTCGGCTGCGTGGCAAAAACGTGAATACACCCTAAGAAAATATGTTTTTATTTAAAAAAAATCTCTCCCGCACAACCCTCGTTAAACATTTTATTTTGTTTTTTTAAAACCTAGATCATTGAAGTAGTCCAACGTATCTACGACATAGTCCAAGCGGTCAAGCAGAACCTGCAAACGAAAAAAAGAAATAAATAAAGTTAGTAATATAAAAAAAAAAAATGTTCTCACTTACAGCGACTTCTGTCTTCTTGCTGCACCGCAATATAAACTACAGGCCAATAAAAAAGAACTCCCTTAGGGCATGTTCACACGCCGCTCAAAAAAAAAACGACGTGTAGACGTGTAAAATATAACAGCGTTTATTGTGAAGCGCCTTTTAAAATATAGGTGGTTTTTACGTGTTTTTTGACACATGTTGCATAATTAGGAGTCCCATTGACTTAGGGAACATTTGGCGTGCTTTACGTGCCAAGGATTTGAGAAGAAGAAAAAAAAATTCCGCAACACGTTTTTTTTAAACGTTCGCGTAATAAAGCGTGCTGTATGTACTAACAGCGCACTTTCCCATTGATGTAAATGGAAATCTTGTTTTTTTTACGCGTCTTTCATGGGGCATTTTACACATTTTTGGGCACATAATTATGAGTTCCATAGACTATGGGAACCTTTTGGTGCGCTTTACGTGCCAAAGAATTGACAAGACGCTTCTTTTTTCCACATTGCGAGTTTTAAAAATGCTCGCGTAAAAAAGCGTGTTGTATGTACTAATGGCGCGCTTTCTCATTAATGTAAATTGGAAGCTTAATGAAGCGTTTGATGCGTTTTTCGGCACGTAAAATGAGTCAAAAAACGAGTTAAATACACGCCATGTGACCCTGTCAACTAAAAAGCCATTCACCACAGGGTCTTCCCTCTTGACTGTCATCATTCTTAGGGCTGATTCAGACGACCGTGGCGTTTTTGCACACGCAAAACACGTGGCGTTTTGCCTGCACAAAAGCCACTTACCTGCTCCGTGAGGCAGCATCATATGATGCGCGGCTGCGTGCTTTTCGCGCAGCCGCCATCATTATGACACGCCATTTGGATGTTTGTAAACAGAAAAGCACGTGGTGCTTTTCTGTTTACATTCATCCTTTTGACAGCTGTTGCGCGAAACAGGCAGTTTGCACGGAAGTTCTTCCGTGCGGCCTGCATGGTTTTCGCGCACCCATTGACTTCAATGGGTGCGTGATGCGCGAAATACGCCGAAATATTGAACGTGACGCGCTTTTTACTCAGCGGACAAACGCTGCGCAAAAAGCACGGACTGTCTGTACTGGCCCTCAGACTTCTATTGGTCCATGCGTGCCGCGTGAAAACCACGCGGCCTGCACGGACGCAATTCACGTTCGTGTGAATCAGCCCTTAGCCTTTTGGTGTGTCCTGTAGCTTCTGCCAAAAACACTCCCATAATGTGAGCTGGACACTGCTTAGCAATTTAGGGTATGTTCACACGGCGGGGGTCCGTAACGGCTGAAATTACGGGGATGTTTCAGCCTGAAAACATCCCCGTAATTTCAGCCGTACCGGCATGTGCAGGCGCTTGAACGCCGCGTCAATTACGGCCGTAATTAGCGCTGCTATTCATTGGAGTCAATGAATAGCGGCTCCAATTACGGCCAAAGAAGTGACAGGTCACTTCTTCTACGCGGGCGTCTATTTACGCCCCGTCATTTGACAGCGGCGCGTAAATATACGCCTCGTGTGAACAGACAAACGTCTGCCCATTGCTTTCAATGGGCAGATGTTTGTCAGCGCTATTGAGGCGCTATTTTCGGGCGTAATTCGGGGCAAAAACGCCCGATTTACGTCCGTAAATAGGCCGTGTGAACATACCCTTAGGGTATGTTCACACGGCGGGGGTCCGTAACGGCTGAAATTACGGGGATGTTTCAGCCTGAAAACATCCCCGTAATTTCAGCCGTACCGGCATGTGCAGGCGCTTGAACGCCGCGTCAATTACGGCCGTAATTAGCGCTGCTATTCATTGGAGTCAATGAATAGCGGCTCCAATTACGCCCCAAGAAGTGACAGGTCACTTCTTTGACGCGGGCGTCTATTTACGCGCCATCATTTGACAGCGGCGCGTAAATATACGCCTCGTGTGAACAGACAAACGTCTGCCCATTGCTTTCAATGGGCAGATGTTTGTCTGCGCTATTGAGGCGCTATTTTCAGACGTAATTCGGGGCAAAAACGCCCGAATTACGTCCGTAAATAGGCCGTGTGAACATACCCTTAAAGACACCTTTTCCTGGCTTGTAGGCAAAAATGGGAGGGGGTGAGATTCCCTCAAACATTTACAGCAGCTGTAGGTCAGGCTGCTTCACCTGATTTACCTTGCTGTAATTCTGGGAAGTGGCCAACATAGGAAAACATGTCAAATTATTATTTAAAAAAAATATGGCAAAAAAGCATTCAAAATATAATAAAAATAAGTAACTTACTTAAAAAAAATATTTGGTGACACATAAAATAAAAAATGTAAAGTAAACATTTGATTTTCTTTATAAAGGTGGTAAAAAAATATATACAGATGTAACCATCTTTACCTTGACTTTTAACGCATTTAATAAACAGTGGCTAGATCTATTATGTTTTTCAATGACTTTTCAATGGCTTTTGTTGTGTGATATCACGCTGCAGCAAGTTATCAGAATCAAGTTAAAGATGGCTACATCTGTATATATAAATTTGATATTGCCGTAATATTATAGAGCTGTAGAATAAAGTTAATATGTAGTTTTCAACACACGGGGAGTGCCGTGAAAACTAAACCCCAAAAAACTGATTCCCAGTACACTTTATGGTACACTAATTGGTGCCATTAAAAAACTACAACTTGTCCAGCTATAAACAAGCCCCTATACAGATATGTAGAAGGTACAATAAAAAGTTATGGCTTATGGAATGCAAGGAAATTTTTTTAAAATAAAACTCAAAAATTGGCTGAAGGGTTAAAATATTATTTTTTCTTACTATTAGTATGTACATAGTGGACAAGATTATTTAAAACTGGTGCAAAGGGAAAGTGGAGTAATTTCCAAATTTAACCAATGGGATTTTTTTTCTTTTAGTTGGTTTCAGTTGCTCGACTATGCTATTGTTTTCGTGAAAAAAAATGGAAAACTAGCGGAATGGAGGCAGACTGAAACCAACTGAAAAATAAAAATACCATTGAAATGCAAACGAAAGAAGTAGTTTCTGTTTGGCTATCTATTCATCTGTTCCTCTGATGGAAAGGTTGTACAGAACAGATGAACGGAAAGACAACGCTGATGTGAATGGGCCCTAACAGAAAAACTGACCTTGTTGTCCATAGCAAAAAATCACAGGGCAGCTGTCATTTTCTACAGTTATTTAAGATATGAATGCTGACCAATTTGCGCTAAGGTTCGTTTTTTTGTTTTGTCATGCCATGTGGAACTAAATGAAAATGTGTTTCACAATAAAAGGTATAACATTGCTTTTTTTTAATCCTGGAAAGATGTTCTTTACGGTCACGTTCAAACCACTTAAATCAAAAGTTGACCAAAAAGAACAAGCTGTTTTTTTTAAATGGTAGACCTTATGCTGAATTTTTTGTGCAGAGCGTAATATCACAGAGCAGTTTTGAGAATTTCAGTAGACCCTTGCAGTCAATTTTATAGATTTCATGAAAGCTTTTGACAGCATGAACGGTAATTCATTGTAGATGATTGGCAAACTGTATGGATGCCAGAAAAATACATCAATATATTTTAAGTGTCTTTATTGACACTCTAAATGATATAGCAGGACAAAGGATGTGAATACCAAAATGTCTGACATTGTAATTCGACTGTGACAAGGATGCATCTCATTGCCTTCCCTGTCCCTGGTCATCAGTTGGATAATAAGGACATCTGGAACACATTATAACATCTATTGAAACCGTAGAAGACAAGGTAACCTGAACTTTTCATATGGCATTGCAATATGTAGCCACATATCACAAATCCTTCAAATGATGACAAATAACCCACACATCAGGTGGTGTTAGCTGCATATCACCTATAAAAAGACAAGTAAACTTATAGTCTTACCTAGGGGCGTAACTAGGAAACACTGGGCTCCATAGCAAACTCTTGACTGCCCCCCAGGTACCACACGCAGCCCCCATTATAGAAAAAAGCAGAGGATTGGAGCAGCACTGTGAACAAATGCCTGACTAGGCTGGTGCAAAGCTTCAAAAATAAAGGAGTAACCTCTCCTTATGTGTTAGATATCCAAAAAAGAGAACGTGAAGCAGCACTCAAATAAAGTGAATTTATTCATCCAACATGGAACCACAACGTTTCACCTCCTCTATGAAGGCATTTTCAAGTGAAAAATGCCTTCATAGAGGAGGTGAAACGTTGTGGTTCCATGTTGGATGAATAAATTCACTTTATTTGAGTGCTGCTTCACGTTCTCTTTTTTTGGATATCAGCCCCCATTATAGATAGTGCCCCCTGTAGATTGTGCCATAAAGCCCCCTGTAGACAGTTCTATACAGCCCCTGCATGTAGACAGTGTCACACCCTACTTGTAGATAGCACCCCCACCTCCCTCTTGTATTTAGTGCCATACTGCCCCCTCTAGATATCGCCATAAAGCCCCCCTGTATTTAGCGCTATACAGCTCCAACTGTATATAGTGCCACACAGCCCCCCTCCCTTGTATATAGTGCCACACAGCCCCTGTTAGTAGATAGTGCCGCACAGCCCCCCCTTAGTAGATAGTGCCACACAGACCCCTGTAGATTGCACCACACACAGCCCCCTGTAGATAGAGCTACAGCCATCCCCCTTGTAAATAGTGCCACACAGCCCCCCTTAGTAGTGCCACACAGCCCCTTGTATATAGTGCCACACAGCTCCCCCTTGTGTATAGTGACACACAGCCCCCCCTTGTGTATAGTGCCACACAGCCCCCCCCCCTTGTATATAGTGCCACACAGCCCCTCAAGTAGTACAATGCAATGGCGTATCTGAGAAAGTTGTATCTGCCAGAGGGATGTCAATATAGGTCAGTATATATGGCATGAGAGCCAAGCTAAATACATATATACAGCACCAGAACAAACCTCAGTACATAAATACAGCACTAGAACCAAACTACGTACATAAATACAGCACTAGAACCAAACTCAGTACATATATACAGCACCAGGATCAACCTCAGTACATAAATACAGCACTAGAACCAAACTCAGTACATATATATAATACCAGAACCATTGGCGCTGTAATGTAGATAACAACAGTGGTTTTTATTTAGAAAAACGATACATTTTGACCAAGTTATGTCCTATTTTAGATTTATGCTAATGAATTTCTTAATGCCCAACTGGGCGTTTTTTAGCTTTTGACCAAGTGGGCGTTGTAAGGAGAAGTGTATGATGCTGACCAATCAGCGTCATACACTTCCCTACATTCATGTACTCAGCACATAGTGATCTTGCGAGATCACGATGTGCTCTCACTTACTCACACATTAACTTTACTGAAGTGTCTTGAGAGTGAATAGACATTACCTCCAGCCAGAACGCGATGACTATTCACAATCCCGACACTTTGGTAATGTTTGAGTGGGACTTAATGACAGCAAGCGTGATCTTGTGAGATTACGCTGTAAATGATAGCACAGCGTGATCTCAATGTGCTGTGTGAGTAAGTGATACACAAACATTACCGAAGTGTCGGGATTGTGAATAGAGATCGCATCCTGGCTTGAAGCAATGTCTATTCACTCTCAAAACACTTCAGTAAAGTTAATGTGTGAGTAAGTGACAGCACATCTTGATCTCGCAAGATCACTATGTGCTGAGTACATGAATGGAGAGAAGTGTATGATGCAGATTTGTCAGCGTCATACACTTCTCTTTACAACGCCCACTTGGTCAAAAGCTAAAAAACGCCCGGTTGGGCATTAAGAAAATCATTAGTATAAATCTAAAATAGGTCAGAACTTGGTCAAAATTTTTATTTTTTCGAAATAAAAACCACTGCTGTTATCTACATTACAGCGCCGATCACATTATGTAGGAGATAGGGAACTTATAATATGGTGACAGAGCCTCTTTAAGTGACTCACCGGTGTCGTCTCAGATGCTAGTTCTTTTCTTCTCCCCCCGGTCCAGACCTCTATCATTCTCCCAGCCACGACCCATTTCTGGAGTTTTCCACTCAGATGACTTCAGCTTGTCACTTTTAAAACATTTCTGCACCTATAAATGAAGATAAAATTCTCAACACCACTAAATATATTAAAGTGCCATACACTGCACCACTAATTATAATAGCGCCATACACTGTGTCCCTGATTATAATAGTACCATATACTGTGTCCCACACACACCGAGCCCCCTGTAGATAGTGACCCCCATAGAGGCTCTATAGTTAGCCCCTGTAGATAGTGCCCCACAAAAAGCCCTCTGTAGATAGTGCCCACATATGGACTCCAGAGCTGCAAAGCAATACTGCTAACCACTGAGCCACTGTGCTGCCCTACATATAGCTTCCCCTATAGATAGTGCTCCACATTTAGCCCACCTCTGTAGATAGTGCCTCACATATAGCCCACCCCTGTAGACAGTGCCCTACATATAGCCCCCCTGTAGATAGTGCCCCACAGGTAACCCACCCCTGTATATAGTGTCCCACACATAGCCCACCCCTGTAGATAGTGCCCTACATATAGCTCCCCCTGTATATAGTGCTCCACATCCCCAAATATAGGCCCCCCCATGTAGATAGAGCCCCCACTGTAGATCTGTAGATAATGCCACTCACAGATTTAGTAGAAAAAAATAAAAAATCACATACTCACCCTGATCCTGTTCCCCCGCCGTCCGGTGGCAATGCAGATCTGCTCTCTTCTGAGCAGGTCTGCTGGAGCTGAATGACGCAAGCGGCGCATCGTTGAAAGGCGCTGATTGGCATGGCAGAATGACTTGCCCCGTCAATCAGTGCATGTCAAGCACGGAAGTGGCGCGATGACGTCATTGAAAGGCGCTGATTGGCAAGCAAAGTCATTTTGGGCATGCCGTTTCTTTTTACCGCAAACACTTTTTCTGCTGGCGGGAAAAAAACGCCTCCACCTCCCAATGAAAACAATGGGAGGCAATTTCGGTCGTTTTTTTACGCGTTTTTTGCTGTGGTTTCTGCGGCAAGAAATGCTGAAAAAAAACCTGTGTGTGAACAGGGCCTTAAGGAGCAAAATATACCTGGATAACAATTTCATGTTTATGCAAGTATGGGAAACACAGTTTGCCATTGCAATGACTGGATCCTACCTAGTCCAAGTGCTCTAAGTTAAGCCAATCATACTACCATCCACAATTTACACTTATGATACATAGAAAAACTCTTTCATCCAATTCAGAATATACATATGAGGGCACAAAATGTTTGACATCCTCGGTTACTCCACTTATTCATCCTAGAAAAAAAACAAGTCCCTTGCTTAGCAGTAGTCACAGAGTGGCCCCCTTTACTAAGTGTACATAGTACGTAGCAAGGATTCCCTATTGAAAGAGTGGTAACAGCACGACTTTCCGCTTTACCTAGTGGTCACTGCAGGGCTGATCTCTCTAATTTTCCTAGGGGTCAAAGCACATATTAACCTCCTTTTCATAGTGGTTATGCCAGGACTCCCTCATTTTTGTTATATACTGTACTCACCCCCTAGTCCACACCCTTCGCAATGAGCCCTCATCTGGCAAGTAGCTTCATGTTAGCAGCCTCTACCTAGCTGCTGCATAAAACTTCCTGCTCCTGCATTGACAAGAGAAACGCCTGGTGCCTGTCATCAAGGCCGGCCTTAGGCTAGAAGGTGCCCTGTGCAGCAGAATTGTTTTAGTGGCCCCTTCCATATTACATACCTTCCACAGAAATAATGACACCATATACTGTTCACATAAATAACACCGGTATATCCTGTACGTATAAATAATGCTGCCATTTACTTTATATATAAATAATATGTCTGTAAAATGCATACATATATAATACCGCCATATACGGTACCCATTAATAATACTGTACATATAAATAATACCCCCATGTACTGTGTGTGTGTATATATATATATATATATATATATATATATATATACACACTACTGTTCAAAAGTTTGGGGTCACCCAGACAATTTAGTGTTTTCCATGAAAACTCACACTTATATTTATCAAATGAGTTGCAAAATGACTAGAAATATAGTCAAGACATTGACAAGGTTAGAAATAATGATTTTTATTTCAAATAATAATTTTCTCCTTCAAACTTTGCTTTCGTCAAAGAATGCTCCATTTGCAGCAATTACAGCATTGCAGACCTTTGGCATTCTAGCTGTTAATTTGCTGAGGTAATCGGGAGAAATTTCACCCCATGCTTCCAGAAGCCCCTCCCACAAGTTGGATTGGCTTGATGGGCACTTCTTGCATACCATACGGTCAAGCTGCTCCCACAACAGCTCTATGGGGTTGAGATCTGGTGACTGCGCTGGCCACTCCATTACAGATAGAATACCAGCTGCCTGCTTCTTCCCTAAATAGTTCTTGCATAATTTGGAGGTGTGCTTTGGGTCAATGTCCTGTTGTAGCATGAAATTGCCTCCAATCAAGCGCTGTCCACAGGGAATGGCATGGCGTTGCAAAATGGAGTGATAGCCTTCCTTATTCAAAATCCCTTTTACCTTGTACAAATCTCCCACTTTACCAGCACCAAAGCAACCCCAGACCATCACATTACCTCCACCATGCTTGACAGATGGCGTCAGGCACTCTTCCAGCATATTTTCAGTTGTTCTGCGTCTCACAAATGTTCTTCTGTGTGATCCAAACACCTCAAACTTTGATTCGTCTGTCCATAACACTTTTTTCCAATCTTCCTCTGTCCAATGTCTGCGTGCTTTTGCCCATATTAATCTTTTCCTTTTATTAGCCAGTCTCAGATATGGCTTTTTCTTTGCCACTCTGCCCTGAAGGCCAGCATCCCGGAGTCGCCTCTTCACTGTAGGCGTTGACACTGGTGTTTTGCGGGCACTATTTAATGAAGCTGCCAGTTGAGGACCTGTGAGGCGTCTATTTCTCAAACTAGAGACTCTATTGAACTTGTCTTGTTGCTCAGTTGTGCAGCGGAGGCCTCCCACTTCTCTTTCTACTCTGGTTAGAGCCTGTTTGTGCTGTCCTCTGAAGGGAGTAGTACCCACCGTTGTAGGAAATCTTCAGTTTCTTTGCAATTTCTCGCATGGAATAGCCTTCATTTCTAAGAACAAGAATAGACTGTTGAGTTTCACATGAAAGCTCTCTTTTTCTAGCCATTTTGAGAGTTTAATCGAACCCACATATGTAATGCTCCAGATTCTCAACTAGCTCAAAGGAAGGTCAGTTTTATAGCTCCTCTGAACAGCAAAACTGTTTACAGCGGTGCTAACATAATTGCACAAGGGTTTTCAAGTGTTTTCTAATCCTCCATTAGCCTTCTAACACAGTTAGCAAACACAATGTACCATTAGAACACTGGAGTGATGGTTGCTGGAAATGGGCCTCTATACACCTATGTAGATATTGCATTAAAAACCAGATGTTTGCAGCTAGAATAGTCATTTAGCACATTAACAATGTATAGAGTGTATTTCTGATTAATTTAATGTTATCTTCATTGAAAAAAACTGTGCTTTTCTTGCAAAAATAAGGAAATTTATAAGTTACCCTAAACTTTTGAACGGTAGTGTATATATAGTAGAAAAAGGCAGCACTTCAAATGTACAGAGTAGATGGTGCTATGCGTACTTGACCGTTATCCACACGGTCCTTTACATACAGCAATAAAGAAATGATCACAGCATTCCTATATATATATATATATATATATACATATATAATATGCTGCCGTATATTGTACATATAAAGTCCAACATATGCTGTAAGTATAATTAATATAATCACTTTATACTCTACACACATATAACACCACTATATATTGTATACACATATAATACTACTACATATTGTTTGTATAAAAATTACTGCTATATACTGTACACGTATAATACCATTATATTCACTACACACCTATTATACTGCTATATACTATACTCACATATAATACCGTTATATACTGCATACACCTATAATATTGCAACATACACTACGCACAATACTGCTACACAGTCTACACACACACTATATACTCTACACATCAGTTTTCCTGCTATTTACACAAAAGCACAGCAAAAACAATTTTTAAATCATTGCTGTAAAACTATAAAATGTGAATATGCCCTCACAGTATCATATATACACGAGAATCATATATATCCACATATACACAGATTATATATATCTATATATCTATATATATATATATATATATATATATATATAGATATATATATATACACACACACACACACACACACACACATTCATACACGTATTTACACACTCATACATACACTTACCATCTATGTAGGATCTCTCATGCAGACAGTCTCACAGATACACAGATAAAAACACACACACACACACACACACACACACACACACACACACACACACCTTCTATGTAGAATCTCTCATGCAGTCTCTTGAAGCAGCAGGGGCCTTTACACCATGCCCCATCCCAGGACAGCAGATATAACGGCTGCAGAAGTAGCTGGTCTGTTAGAAGTATAGGGGGACCCAGCAAACGTGTGGAGGGGGGCACAGGAGAGGGAAGCAAGGGCACACAGGAGAGAAATGGCACACAGGAGAGGAGGGGAATACAGGAGAGGACTAGAAACAGAGCTTCCTTTATGCAGATGCTCAGGCTGTGTACTCTCCCCTCTCCCCTCTTCTCTGTCCCGACTGCATCGGACGACAGAGAGAGAGAGAGAAGACATAGTTTGTATTCAAAGCAGTCCACAGGCAGGCTGAGGAGACAGGATATGGTGCCACCATAGAGAAGATTATGTTGTAGGAGGGAATAGGGGCTGCAGAGGGAGCAATCTACGGAAGCATCAGGCAGCATGTTTATTGTCAGTGACGGCACACCCCTAAGGACGGCCCTGCCTATCATTACCTGACAGTAGCTGTGTGTGCTTTCTCTCTCCAGTAGGAGCAGTCACAGACTGCCTCTGGACCCTTAAAACAGGGCTACCCATAGGAGAATTCTGGCCCTGAATATAGCATATTTAACAAAATAAACGTTTTCCACAAGCAACTTTTTTCATATAGACTCAAGATTTATTGTGGTTTTTTTTTCAAATATCTTACCTCACATATCATCCCATGATTATGAAGTCTTCTTAGAGAAAACAGCCCTTGTGATGTAATTGCGTATGAGGCTCAACTGAAAAGACAGCTGCGCACTACTGCAGGTTGATGCTTTATACAATACACAGAGATCATCTGCAGATCATGTAAGAACTAAATATGTAACTTTCAGCTGCTTATGTAGCCCCTGTATAAAAAGTGCAATTACACTTTAATAATAATTCTTAATTCTAACCTAATATGACAATTTGCTGCATTGTAATATATTTTAAATGTTAAATAGAGTTGTTTTAATTAATTTATTTGTAGCATTAGACAATTATTTGCATAATACATATATTAACATAGAATCTAAAAATTGTAAATGTACTTTAATTACATTTTGGCATTGAAAATACAACCGCATGAGAGATCAGGGTGATGATTTTATTGAAGTGACAGAACTTCCCTGGAGAAAGATGTTCATATTCATTTTTTGCTTAAATCGACAGCTGTACAGGTAGCAAACTGTTACAGCAACTCAAGCTCAACATAATGTGAAGAACATAGCTTCACTCATGTCTTGCCTTTTTATTATAATAAAAAAGTGTATAAAGCAAATATGTACTAGAAATGTTGGAAAATAATGTATAGTATTCTATAAACGAAAGATTTAAACTATATTCATTATTAATTATTTTATACTCAAAGTCAAGACAACACATAAAGAATATTTGATTCTTTGTATACTCAATGCAGTCCACTGGAAGTAACCTTACAGCAGCAAGGAATGTAGCAGATGTGGGCTCAATAGAAATTATGTCGACACATTTCCATACATTAATGTAGTGCTCCTACAATTGGTTTTGCTGCTGACTTAGCTAAATTTAATTTTTAGAATAGAAAATCTAGAACTTATTATCAAATAAAAGAATTGAATATATTTACATATAAAAAATAATAGCCATTATATCTTTGGGTTTACATGAAAGTGGTAGGTTGAGATTAAAATGTAGATATTGTTGAGATATTGTAAGGCCAAATTCAGACGACCGTTAAAACAACAGCCGTCACACGGACGCATTTATTTCAATGGGGCCATTCACACGACCGCTGTTTTAACAGACCGTGTGAAGGGTCCGTTGATAATAGAACATGTCCTATTTTCATCCGTTTTCACGTATCCCTCGATAGACTCAAGTCTCAAGGGTTCTCTTACACAGCCCGACATGGGCCACGTAAACGAGCGCCTATCGATAAGACAGCTGGTTGATCGGTACACGTTTCTTAATTTCACAATGTTTGGGGATGAGCAATCATTACTACAATCGCTCGTCTTCATACATTTCTATCATGTGGGCAGCGCGTCTCCCTGTTTACACAGGTAGATGTGCTGCCCACAGCGATAATATTTTTTGCAGCATAAACTATACAGTCAGCCGATTAAAGAGCGTTTGCTCGTTCATCAGCTGATCGTTGCCCTATTTACACAGGGCAACGATTGGGAACGAGCGTTCATATGAATGCTCGTTGACCAATTATTGGCCCATATAAAAGGGACATAAATGAGCAGATGCTAATCTGCTGTGTCTGCAATGCAAATAAGCGAAGAAGGAGCAGGGATAATTTAAAAGGAATGTCTCTTGTATTAAATTTTAGTTTCATTAAATAGATATAAGTATTTAGAAAATAATTAATGTGTTAATCATTATTCAGAATGTTGTTGCTATTTATGTTTCTTTTTTTTTCCTTAGGGTCTGCCATATAGGAGGTATACCCTTCCTGTATTGTATGCACAGAAAGTATAGCAGGGTTTGTGTGCTTTATGGCAGTTGCAAAAAGTTAATGTTAATAGGCAGAGAAATGTAAATAGACTGATACAGTCTCCAGGAAGAGATTGAGTACAGCCTTATCCACAAGACCATTATCTGCATGTATAGTTTTGCTATCCTGCCTTATTCCAGCATTACAATATGTCTGTAATTAAACTATTGCCCTTTGCTTACTCTGTCTCAATCTACACAGCAAAGCTGTCAAGGGAGGAACATAAAATATGTAATGTCAGTCTATTGTGTGTGTGCAAATGGCCAGTGTGAAAACTAAAATATTTTAGGATTTGTTCATATGTATATACATACATATATGCAGGGATGGCCTTATGTTGGGTATTGCCCAGTGGGATACATTTTGTTGGTGCCCCCTTCCCAATACGGTGTTTTTTCACACAGTGTACAAATAACCATACCAAACTGTACCTATTTATAAGTATCATACTGTTCTATATGTTAACCAATAACACACTGATATTATATCATATGAACATGTATAATAGGGAAGGTCCTTCTATCCAGACGCATGTATACATGTTTTTAGATAGAATGAATACGTTTTTCAACATCAAACAAGCTTAACCCCTTAATACCTTAATACCAAAGGTATTTTAAACCTTAACCCCCTTCCCTCTTTGGCCACTTTGACATTCCTGACAGAGCCTCATTTTTCAAATTTGACATGTTTCACTTTATGTTGTAATAACTTCGGAATGCTTTTACCTATCCATCGATTCTGAGATTGTTTTCTCGTGACACATTGGACTTTATGTTACTGGCAAAATTTGCTTGATACATTCAGTATTTAATTGTGAAAAACACCAAAATTTTGCGAAAAATTGCATCGCGGGATGCCAATGTGGTGAAACAGGGAGCACCCTCCCTCTAAAACCACTTAGACGTGGCGCTCGTTATTGAGCGCCGCATCTGAGGGGTTAAATATGATCGGAGACCACTGCTAGTGGTCTCCGATCGTTGCTCTGAATCCCGAGGATGTTCGCAACAGCACGGGCTTCAGGAGAACCCTGCCCAATGCGGGAAAAGATCTTCTTAAGTGCCGCCGTGAAGAACTACCCCGAACGTCCGCCGTAAAAAGGCTATACGGCGGTCGTTAAGGGGTTATCCTTTTCACTATAACTCAACACTAAATGTTTGTCGCAGCTAGAATATAAGGGCTAGTTCTTACATCCTGGTATTATATTAAGGTCCAGAGTATTAGCTTTAAAATTACATGGCTTAATATTCAGTGTGCAGAACTCATTGGAAGTTGGGGAGCAGCATGAAAAGTGTTACTTTCTAGTTTAGTGTCACTGTATAGGAAGTATGGAAGGAGCTAATCTGCAAGTAAGAGCAGTCTGTTACTGTCATCTCTCCCCTGTACAGCCTTCCAGTGACCCTGATTGTCAAATTTATGGGTGTTATTTTTGGATAGAGAAGTTCAAGGAAGGTCGCACAAGTGTCAGCCACCAAGAAGGAGCGGGACACCCGTCCACATCTGATGACAACATTGAGCGTGCTGTGCATGTGAACTCATTCTATTGGATAGTCTATCACCTGTTTGGTCCCCCAAAAGAAGCCCTACGAGGACGAAGATTCACATCTGATGAAGAGGTGCAGATAGCGGTGCATTCATGGCTCGCAGCTCAGCCTAAAACATTTTTTAATGTGTGAATACGAAAGCTTGTTGACAGATGGACAAAGTGTATTGAAAAGCAGGAAGATTATGTCGAAAAATTATGTATTTGTCTTTTCTGAAAGTTGATTCAAATAAATTCTATCGCCAGAGTGCGGATAATTTTTGACTCTCGTAAAACTGGTCTCTTCAGTTCTGATGTATATATTTAGAGTTATGTACTGGAAGTCATAGGCATAAAGGGCATGTATCAACTCTGCACATCCTTAACATTTATTTTTAGGAAGTGTTGTACATCTCAGGCACTACTTGGGTCAGACTTTTAGCCACAAACATAATTTTTTATGCAATTTTTACTAAACATAATTCTTTGATGCACAATGGCATGACTCTAAAGTGCTGAATGGCATTTTCGCAATGTACCAGGTGTCTACCTTAAACAAATTAATGGGTATAGGGTATAATATGATTTTTCGTTTTTTATAATTCAGGTTACATTTGTGTTTGTCAAAAGTGTGAAAATGGTCCCAACAGCAAAAGGGTTAATTTAGGGATCTCTACCTTAACCCCTTGCCGCCGGATCACGTATATAAACATCATTAAAATCGGTGGCTTACCGCCTTTTCACGTAAATGTACGTCATGGAGATGAAGCTGGCTCAGGAGCTGAGCCAGCGACATCACCACCGGGTGACAGCTGTATGTTACAGCTGGCACCGTGAGGTATCGGCCAGGACCGGAGCTAGCCTCCGATCCGACCGATTAACCCCTCACATGCTGCGTTCAATAGAGATCGCAGCATGTGAGGAGTTTATAGCCACCGGCACCCCAGCAACGTGATCGCTGGGTTGCCGGTGGCTGCAAAGGCGATCGGAGGGCTAATGCTTACCTCCCGATCAGCCTGTAACGGAATCCTCCTATGCCCCGTCGTCGGCGGGGCCCAGGAGGCTTCCGGTAACATCGGAAAGATGGCGCCGTCTCAGCTTCCGGCTCAGAAGCTGAGCCGGCGTCATCAGCAGTGGGTGTCCGCTGTATGTTACAGCGGACACCCCGATCTATCGCCAGGAACCGGAGCTAGCTCCGATTCCTGGCATTAACCCCTTCGATGCAGCGATCCATTGTGATCGCTGCATCCTAGAGGTTTGTAGAAAATCGGCAGCCTTGCCATGTGATGGCAAGGCTGGCGACTGCTACCATGGCAACAGGAGCCCTAACAATGGACTCCTGTCTGCCATTACGTAAGCTGATTAGGCCCCGCCCAGAGGCGGAGCCTGATCGGCTTGCTGTCAGTGAACAACTGACAGTTCCAATACATTGCACTACATAGGTAGTGCAATGTATTAGAACATCAAACAAACAGTTGGACATTCAAGTCCCCTAGTGGGACTAAAGAAAAGTGTAAAAAAAGTGTAAAAAAAGTAAAAATAAAAGTTGGAAAACATGCAATAAAAGTTTCAAATAATAACACAAAACACAATCGCCCTTTTTCCCTTATCAAGTCATTTATTATTGAAAAAAATAATAAAGCCATACATATTTGGTATCGCAGCGACCGTAACGACTTGAACTATAAAAATATTATGTTATTTATCCAGCGCAGTGAACGCCGTAAAAAAAAAACCTCAAAAACACTGCCATAATTACTGTTTTTTTGGTCACTGTCTTCCAAAAATTGAAATAAAAAGTGATCAAAAAGTCGCATGTATCCAAAAATGGTACTGATAAAATCTATACCTCGTCTCGCAAAAAAACAAGCCCTCACACAGCTCCATCGATGAAAAAATGTAAAAGTTATGGCTCTCACAACTTGGCGACAGAAAAAATACATTCTCTTTCCAAAAGTAATTTTATTGTGCAAAAAGTTATAAAAAAGTTCTATAAATTTGGTATCGCCGGAATCGTACTGACCCGCAGAATAAAGGTAACATGTAGTTTATAACGTACGGTGAACGGTGTATATAAAAAAAAAAGTGGCACAAGCTGGTCATGACATATTTGACACTGAATTGGCATATCTAGGGAAACATTTTAATTTGTACCTTCCGCAGCGCAATCATTTATGGAAAAGACACGTGGGGTGAAAATGCTCACTACACCTCTTAATAAATGCCTTGAGGGTGCAGTTTCCAAAATGGGGTCACTTCTCAGGGGTTTCTTTTATTATTTCACATCAAAGCCTCTGCAATTGTGAACCAATACTTTATAAGTCGCCAAATTAGGCCTCAATTTTACATGGTACTCTTTCACTCCTGAGCCCTGTCGAATGTCCAGGCAAAAGATTAGGGCCACATGTAGGGTGATTCTAAAACAGGGAAACACCGCATAATAATTGAGAGCTGTCTTGTTATGGTGGCACAAGCCGGGCACCACATATTGGTGTATCTAAGGAAAAATTCCCATTTTCATTCTCCCACATCGTGTGCACACGAATTTCTGCAAAACACCTGTGGGGTTAACATGCTCACTACACCCCTAGGTGAATACCTTGAGGGTGTTGTTTCCAAAATGGGGTCACTTCTGGGGGGGATCCACTGTTTTGGTCCCACAGGGACTTTGCAAATGCAACATAGCGACCAGAAACCAAATGCAGCAAAATCTGTACACCAAAAGCAAATGGCGCTCCTTCCCTTCCCTTATTGAAGAAAAAGGATTTTTTTTATTTCCACTGCCCAATTCTAATAAAATCTATGAAACACCTGTGGGGGAAAAATGCTCACTACACCCCTAGATGGATTCCTCAAGGGGTGTAGTTTTCTCAATGGAGTCACTTTTTTGGCGTTTTCACTGTTTTGGTACCTCAGGGGCTTTGCAAATGCGACATGGCCTGCGCAAACCATTCCTGCTAAATTTGAGCTCCAAAAGCCAAATGGCGCTCTTTCCCTTCTAAGCTCCGCCGTGTGTCCAAACATCCGTTTATAACCACATGTGGGGTATTGTTTTACTCGGGAGAAATTGCTTTACAAATGTTGTGGTGCTTTTTCTCCTTTAGTCCTCGTGGAAATTAGAAAAAATTAGCTAAACCTACATAATCTTTGAAAGAATGACGATTTTTATTTTCACGGCCTACTTCCAATAATTTCTGCAAAAACCCTGCGGGGTCAAAATGCTCACTATACCCCTAGATAATTTCCTCAAGGGGTGTAGTTTCCAAAATGGGGTCACTTTTGGTGGATTTCCACTGTTTTGGCACCGAAAGAGCCCTTGAAACCTGACATGGTGCCTAATATATTTTCTAATAAAAAGGAGGCCCAAAATCCACTGGGTGCTCCTTTGCTTCTGAGGCCGGTGCTTCAGTCCATTACCACACTAGGGCCACGTGTGGGATATTTCTAAAAACTGCAGAATCTGGGCAATAAATATTGAGTTGCGTTTCTCTGGTAAAAACTTCTGTGTTACAAAAAAAATAGAATAAAAATGAATTTCTGCAAAAAAAAATGAAATTTGAAAATTTCACCTCTACGTTGCTTTAATTCCTGTGAAACGTTTAAAGGGTTAAGAAACTTTCTAAATGCTGTTTTGAATACTTTGAGGGGTGAAGATTTTAAAATGGGGTGACTTTTTGGCGGTTTCTAATATATAAGGCCCTAAAAGCCGCTTCACAACTGAACTGGCCCCTGTAAAAATAGCCTTTTGAAATTTTCTTGAAAATGTGAGAAATTGCTGCTAAAGTTCTAAGCCTTGTAACGTCCTAGAAAAATAAAAGGATGTTCAAAAAACGATGCCAATCTAAAGTAGACATATGGGGGATGTTAATTAGCAACAATTTTGTGTGGTATAACTGCCTGTCTTACAAGCAGATACATTTACATTTAGAAAAAGGCACATTTTTGCAATTTTTCACCAAATTTTGGTGTTTTTCACTGGTAAATATTGAATTTATCGACCACATTTTTCCACTATCATAAAGTCCAATGTGTCACAAGAAAACAATCTCAGAATCGCTTTGATAGGTAAAAGCGTTCCGGAGTTATTACCACATAAAGTGAAATATGTCAGATTTGAAAAAATGGGTCTGGTCCTGAAGGCCAAAATGAGCTTGGTCCTGAAGGGGTTAAATATGATGTTACATATCTAACAAGTGGTATTAATACCTCTTGCTTGTTATCTCTTTGGTGCTTCACAGATGACAGCAGAAGTGACCTGAGAGGTTATATCTTTACTGGAGAATTAGTTGCTGTTGCTTCTCGAAAATATAAATAAGGGTATGTTCACACGAGGTCATTACGTCCGTAATTGACGGACGTATTTCGGCCGCAAGTACCGGACCGAACGCAGTGCAGGGAGCCGGGCTCCTAGCATCATACTTATGTACGATGCTAGGAGTCCCTGCCTCGCTGCAGGACAACTGTCCCGTACTGTAATCTTGTTTTTAGGTGTTTTTCATAGTGTTCAAAGGAAAATCAGCTCCAAAAAAAGCCTCAAGTGACATGCTACTTCTTTTGACGGAGCGTTTTTTTACACTCTGTTTTTTAAAACAGAGGCGTAAAAAGACGCCCCCGTATGAACTAAATGCTGGTTTTCCCATTGATTTCAATGGGCAGATGTTTGTAGGCGTTCAGCTTCCGTTTTTTCAGGCATTTTTCGAGGCTTAAACGCCACAAAATACGCCTGAAAACACTGCGTGTCCACATACCCTTAGGCCCTGTTCACACAGAGTTTTTTGCAAGAGGAAAATTCTGCCTCAAAATTCTGTTTGGGATTTTGAGGCAGATTTTGACCTGCCTGCACGCCGTTTGCCGTGATTTTCGCTGCGTTTTTCACTGCATTTTTCGCTCGCGCCCATTAAGTGCTACGGGCAAAAAACGCTGCAAAATACGCTTTCTCTGCCTTCCATTGAGGTCAATGTGAGGTCAGAGGCATAAACGCCCGAAGATAGGGCATGAAGCTTCTTTTTCCCGCGAGACGGTTTTTCCGCTCACGGTAAAAAAAAGCCTCCTCCTCCAATTGAAATCAATGGGAGGCATTTTCAGCCGTTTTTTTGCGCACTTTCCGGCGCGGTTTCCGCGTCAAAAAACGTGTGAACAGGGCCTTGTATGTAGGATTGCAAGAATAGGGGTCAGAGGGAGTTAAATAATACATGATTGCAAGATCAGACTTCAAACAAGCTTGTGTGTAGTCAGTAACTATAGAGACAGAAATCTGCATATTTTCAAAACTTCTTTCAAAGTTGCTTTATTTTTTTTTAGTTAAACATTGGAGCAATCAAATTGGTTGTAAAGATGGACATATCCCTTTTCCGTCTCCTTCCTTTTCCATTTTGTTATGATGCACTGCATGGCAAATGTCATAATCACTATGTATGTTATGAGATATGACTTTCCTATGTGATTTTATGTCTGTAATGTTTGTGAACATTGTTCAATAATAAGTGAATTTGAAAAAAAATCGACATACATATATTAGGCAAAAGTGCAGATATAAAATGTACTGTATTTTTGGTCCTTGTGGCAATGCAACTGCATCATTGGTGAAATGCTATTGACCTTCTATGCAGTGTCATTGCTGTTGTTTCTTTAGTCCTCCACTGGTTGAACTTGTGAAGTAAAGAAACCGGACACTGTGTGGCAATGGATGGAAGAGTGAACCTAGTCAGTATCACATCATTGGGCCTGGGGTAGCAACAGGTTCTAAAGAGCGAGCAGGGGTGGAGTGTGAGGCCCTACTGTACAAATAGGTAAGTTGGGCAGTGAAAGACACAAAGAAGAAACGTGACCCAAGACAGTCAGTGAGAGGTGCAGTGGCCAGCAGTATTGCATGACTAAAGGGAGAGTTGGTCTATGTGGAGGCTTAAAGGGCCTAAATTGCTAAGCAGCCAGCAACTACTGGCACAAGGGTTAGTAGGCCCTAAGTACGCTGTAACAGCCACCGTCTTGAGGCCTACTAGGCCTATGGCAGAACAATCCCTGCATTCAGTGGTGGATTAAGTAGACCATGGGTCTCAAACTCGACCGGGTAAATGGGCCGCACATAGAAAAAATGTGAAGTTGACGGGCCGCATTACATTCAAATTTGATACAATACAAAATTATTTAACTACTATAACAACACTACATTACTATAATAATACTAGATTACTATAATACTACATTACTATAATAATACTACACTACTAAAACAATACTACATTACTATAATAATACTACATTGCTAAAATACTACATTACTATAACAATACTACATTACTATAATAATTCTACATTACTATAATAATAATACTACATTAATATAACAATACTACATTACTATAATACTACATTACTATAATAATACTACATTACTAAAACAATACTACATTACTATAATAATACTACATTACTAAAATACTACATTACTATAACAATACTACATTACTATAATATTACTACATTACTATAATAATAATACTACATTACTATAATAATACTACATTACTATAATACTGTATGACTATAACAATAATACATCACTATAAAAATACTACATTACTATAATACTAGATTACTATAATAATACTACATTACTAGAATAATACTACATTACTATAATAATACTACATTACTATAATACTGTATGACTATAACAATAATACATCACTATAAAAATACTACATTACTATAATACTAGATTACTATAATAATACTACATTACTATAATAAGGGCATGTTCACACGTGGCGGATTTCCTCCGCAACTGTCCGCATCAATGCCGCACAGAATCTGCGTTGCAGATTCTGCTGCGGATCTGCACAAAATGTGCAGTAAATTGATGCGGACTAGCTGCTGCGGACTGCGGTAAAAGTACTTCCCTTCTCCCTATCAGTGCAGGATAGAGAGAAGGGACAGCACTTTCCCTTGTGAAAGTCAAAGAAATTCATACTTACCGGCCGTTGTCTTGGTGACGCGTCCCTCCTTCGGCATCCAGCCCGACCTCCCTGGATGACGCGGCAGTCCATGTGACCGCTGCAGCCTGTTATTGGCCTGTGATTGGCTGCAGCCGTCACTTAGACTGAAACGTCATCCTGGGAGGCCGGACTGGAGACAGAAGCAGGGAGTTCTCGGTAAGTATGAACTTCAATTTTTTTTACAGGTAGCTGTATATTGGGATCGGTAGTCACTGTCCAGGGTGCAGAAACAGTTACTGCCGATCGCTTAACTCTTTCAGCACCCTGGACAGTGACTATTTACTGACGTCTCCTAGCAACCCTCCCGTCATTGCGGGAGCCCCATTGACTTCCTCAGTCTGGCTGTAGACCTAGAAATACATAGGTCCAGCCAGAATGAAGAAATGTCAAGTTAAAAAAGCAAAACGCATCCGCAGCACACATTACATGTGCATCACAGCTGCGGACTTCATTGCGGAAATTAGAATCTCCATTGAAGTCAACGGATAAATTCCGCCATGAGTCCGCAACCAGTCCGCCACTGCTCCGCAACAGACAGAGCATGCTGCGGACACCAAATTCCGCTCCGCAGCCTATGCTCCACAGCGGAATTTTACGCATCGTCTAAACGAACACTGCTAAATTAAAGTGGAAGTCAATGGAGAAACGGCTCCGCTGCGGATTAACGCTGCGGAGTGTCCGCAGCGGAATTTAAGTGAAATTCCGCCACGTGTGAACCCAGCCTAATACTACATTACTATAACAATGCTACATTACTATAATAATACTACACTACTATAACAAGGGCATGGCCAGACGTGGCGTATTTCTGCCGACACTGTCCGCATCAATGCCGCACATAATCTGTGTTGCAGATTCTGTTGCGGCTTTGCCTAAAATGTGCAGTAAATTGATGCGGATTAGCCGTTGCGTATTCAGGTGAAGAGTACATCCTGCTGTCTTTTAAAATATTTCATCTCAGTCTGGCTATAGACCTCGAAACACATAGGTCCAGCCAGAATGAAGAAATATCCTGTTTGTAAAACCAATACGCAATGCAACACACATAACATCTACGGATTTTATTGCGGAATTTTGAAACTCCATTGAAGTCAATGGAGAAATTCCGCAATAAGTCCGCAACAAGTCCGCTACACGTCCGCAACAGCCAGTGTATGCTGCGGACACCAAATTCCGCATCACAGCCTATGGTTAGCAGCGGAGTTTTCCGCCACGTGTGCACGAACCTAATTAAAAAGATTTGGAAACAAATGGAGAAAATATCCGCTGTGGATTTCCGCAGCGGACTGGCCGCAGCGGAATTCCAGAGCAATTCCGCCACTTCTGGCCATGCCCCAATACTACATTATTATAATACTACATTACTATAATAATACTACATTACTATAATAATACTACATTACTAAAACAATACCGTTCGGTTTAAACTTACTGGAAATTTGCGAATTTACTCCACATGCTTATTTTAACAATCCAGTGTTCCAGTTTAAGTGTTGCTAAATGCAGTCCGGCGGCTCAGTTGGCATCGTTTGGCAGACACAGAAATGTCAAGATTGGGCAGCCCCTTCTTAGATTGTGCCACAATGCCCTCTTTAGATAGTGCCACAGTGTCCTCTGTAGATAGTGCCACAGTGCCCTCTGTAAATAATGCCACAGTATAATAACAATACTGCATTACTATAATAATAATAATAATAATAATAATACCTTATTATAACAATACTGCATTACTGTAACAATACTACATTACTATAATAATAATTAGACAAGAAGTCTCACAGGCCATATAAGCATCAAGGTGGGAGACAAATCTCAACCGCCCATACAGATAATTAGAGATAAAGACTCTAACAATGGATAATATAAACTAGAGAAAAAAAGAGTCCATACATATCAAAGTATGAAAAAATTAAACATCTTTATTAATGATATTACATACAAAAAATATCAAAAACGGAGAATCTAAAATAAATCCTTGTCTGGGTCATCAGTATATACATTGATCAGAGTGTACAAATACCTTTTGTGTATGGTATAAAGGATTTTAATACAATGTAACTCCAACACAGGGTGCATCTATATTGATAATTTCAAGTACAAGTGGTACAAAAAACAGAGTATGCAGACCTCAAAAGTAAAAGCCTGTATTTACTTAAAGTGACTAGTGCCTTTGAAAAACGGCATAAAGCCAGAATAGGTCTAACAGATGCACTTACACATGTTGAGGAGATTAGTGTGACCCAAGGTGTAGAAGTGCGCACTACACCTTGGGTCACACTAATCTGATCAACATGGGTAAGTGCATCTGTTAGACCTATTCTGGCTTTATGCCGTTTTTCAAAGGCACTAGTCACTTTAAGTAAATACAGGCTTTTACTTTTGAGCTCTGCATACTCTGTTTTTTGTACCACTTGTACTTGAAATTATCAATATACAGGGTGGGCCATTTATATGGATACACCTAAATAAAATGGGAATGGTTGGTGATATTAACTTCCTGTTTGTGGCACATTAGTATATGGGAGGGGGGAAACTTTTCAAGCTGGGTGTTGACCATGGCGGCTATTTTGAAGTCGGCCATTTTGTATCCAACTTTAGTTTTTTCAATGGGAAGAGGGTCATGTGACACATCAAACTTATCGAGAATTTCACAAGAAAAACAATGGTGTGCTTGGTTTTAACGTTACTTTATTCTTTCATGAGTTATTTATGTCATTATGGGTGTCAGGTCCGAGCATTCCTAGATGAACAGTTTCCTGGAAAGTGGATTGGTCGTCGTGGGCCAGTTGAATGGCCCCCTAGGTCTCCCGATCTGACCCCCTTAGACTTTTATCTTTGGGGTCATCTGAAGGCAATTGTCTATGCTGTGAAGATACGAGATGTGCAGCAACTGAAACTACGGATACTGGAAGTCTGTGCTAGCATTTCTTTTGCGGTGTTGCTATCAGTGTGTGAAGAGTGGGAGAAGAGGGTTGCATTGACAATCCAACACAATGGGCAGCACTTTGAACACATTTTATAAGTGGTCAGAAACTTGTAAATAACTCATGAAAGAATAAAGTAACGTTAAAACCAAGCACACCATTGTTTTTCCTGTGAAATTCTCGATAAGTTTGATGTGTCACATGACCCTCTTCCCATTGAAAAAACTAAAGTTGGATACAAAATGTCAGACTTCAAAATGGTCAACACCCAGCTTGAAAAGTTTAACCCCTCCTATATACTAATGTGCCACAAACAGGAAGTTAATATCACCAACCATTCCCATTTTATTTAGGTGTATCCATATAAATGGCCCACCCTGTAGATGCACCCTGTGTTGGAGTTACATTGTATTAAAATCCTTTATACCATACACAAAAGGTATTTGTACACTCTGATCAATGTATATACTGATGACCCAGACAAGGATTTATTTTAGATTCTCCGTTTTTGGTATTTTTTGTATGTAATGTCATTAATAAAGATGTTTAATTTTTTCATACTTTGATATGTATGGACTCTTTTTTTCTCTAGTTTATATTACTATAATAATACTACATTAGTATAAAAATACTACATTACTATAATAATACTACATTACTATACCAATACTACATTACTATAAAAATACAGTTCGGTTTAAACTTACTGGAAATTTGCGAATTTACTCCACGTGCTTATTTTAACAATCCAGTTTTCCAGTTTAAGTGTTGCTAAATGTAGTCCGGCGGCTCAGTTGGCAGCGTTTGGCAGACACAGAAATGTCAACATTGGGCAGCCCCTTCTTAGATTGTGCCACAATGCCCTCTTTAGATAGTGCCACAGTGCCCTCTGTAGATAGTGCCACAGTACCCTCTGTACACAATGACACAACCCACTAGATAATGACACAGTGCCCTCTGTAGATAATCCCACAGTGCCCTCTGTAGATAATCCCACAGTGCCCTCTGTAGATAATGCCACAGTGCCCTTTGTAGATAATGCCACACCCCACTAGATAATGACACAGTGCCCACTGTAGATAGTGTCACAGTGCCCTCTGTAGATAATGCCACAGTGCCCTCTGTAGATAATGCCACCCCCCAGATAATGCCACAGTGCACTCTGTAGATAGTGCCACAGTGCCCTCTGTAGATAATGCCACAGTACCCTCTGTAGATAATGCTACACACACACCCTTGTAGATAGTGCCACATACACACCCCCTATAGATAGTGCCACACCCCCGCCCTTTAGATAGCTCCATTGTGGCTCCCTCTAGGAGAGGAATCCCCAGCCAGAGCATTGCCAACTATTTTGCTGGGGATTTCTCTACTAGTGGAGCCCCTGACATCACTGTCCATAGACAGTGATGTCATGGGATCCTTCTGGACCGGAATGTGAAGTCAGGGGCAACCCAGAGCAGGAGTCTTTGGCAGAATGCTAGTAGCACTCTTCCTGGGACTCCAGCTCTGCTTCTGACATCACTGTTTATATATGAACAGTGATGTCAAGGGCAACCCCAGAGCCGAAATCCCAGGACAGAGGACTACTAACGCTCTGCCTGGGATTCCAGCTCTGCTGCTGACATCACTGTCCATATATAAACAGTGATGTCAGGTGCAGAGCTGGAGTCCCAGGAAGAGTGCTACTAGCATAGTCTCTGCTCTGGGACTCCTTCTCTGGGGAAGCCCCGGACATCACTGTCCATATATGGACTGTGACTTCAGGGGCTACTCCAGCAGAGGAATATCCGGCCAAAGCATCGGCAATACTCTGGCTGAGGATTGCACTCCTAGAGGGAGCCCCAATTGAGCTATCTACTACAGGGGGCTGTGTGACAACATAAAGGGGTTCCAGTGCGCTCCTCCTTCGGACTGCTCTCTTCTCTCCCGAGGGAGCTACGGTGCCCCGAGGGCCACATATGACAGTCTCAGGGGCCACATGCAGCCCGTGGGCCGTGTATTTGAGACCCCTGAAGTAGACTATAGGCCCTGGGCTGTTACCAAAACCTGGGCTCCCTACTCCACCGCCACCCTGCCGCGTCGTAACTATTGTTAACACTACTTTTTTGTGCAAGCATTAATAATAGTGTGTTATTATTCCCTTTGTCAAAGAGCTGTGTCCCTACATACTGACCGTGTCACACTGTGCAGACACACACCCTCCCGACAAGGGGAATGGTAACACCCATTCGTCTATCAGCCCTGGACTGCACAAAGACTTTATGTGAAATGCAAGGATTTCCTATAATAAAGATGTCAGGAGAGGTGACAGATTCTCTATAAATCTAGTGACACACAGGTGACGACTTCTCAAAATCGAGTAGCTTTTTTTCCTCTTTTCTTCTCCATCCGATCCAGACTTTTCCCGGCCATGACCCATTTCTGCAGAATTTGCCACTCAGATGTTTTCGGCTCCTCCCTTTTCCAACATTTCGACACCTATAGACAAATATAAAATTGTCATGGTGCCCCTAAATATAATAGCACCAAACACTGCACCCTTAAATAAAATAGAACGAACCACTGTGCCCCTGAATATAAGTGTGTCAAACTCTGTAAAGCACCAAATACACAGTGCCCCTGTACATAGTGCTACAAACAGCCCCTGTAGATATCATTACACACCCCCCCCTGTAGATAGCGCCACATGCACAGCCCCTGTGGATAGCATCATACACACACACACACACACACACACACACACACACCCTGTAGATAGCACCACACACAGCCCATGTAGATAGTGTCACACACGGTCCCTGTAGATAGCATTACATGCCCCCCTATAGATAACGCTACACACCTCCCCCTGTAGACAGCATCACAGATAGCCCCCTTATAGATAGTGCAACACAACCCCCTGTAGAGAGCGCCACACACCCCCCTGTACAGAGCATAACACCCCCCTGTGGATGGCACCACACATCCCCCCTGTAGAGAGCGCCACAAAACCCGCCTGCAGAGAACGTAACACCCCCTGTAGATAGCGCCACACACACACCCTATAGATATTGCCCCACACAGCCCCCTGTAGATAGCATCACACACAGCCCACCTGTAGAGAGAGCCACACAAACCCCCTATGGATAAAGCTGCACAGACCCCCTGTAGATTGCTCCACACCCCCTGTAGATATCCTCACACAGACCCCCTGTAGATAGCACCACACAGACCCCTGTAGATAGTGGCACACACCAACCCCTGTAGATAGCCCCACACAGCCCTCCCCCTCTTGTAAATAGTGCCACACAGCCCACCATTTAATATACTGCCACACAGCCCCCCTTGTATATAGTGCCACACAGCTCCCCCTTGTATATAGTGCCACACAGCCCCCCCTGTATGTAGTGCCACACAGCCCCCCCTGTATGTAGTGCCACACAGCAATCCCCCCCTGTATATTGCCACGTAACCCCCCAAAAAAATTGTACTTACCTTGCCCTATTCCCACAAAGCATGTTCCGTGGCTGCACAGTCCTTCGGGCGGAACTCTTGCGCAGACCAGTGTGATGCATTGATGTCATCACGCCACCTGCACAGGAGGTCTTCCCTTGCCTTATAGGCTGCAGGACTAACATGGCCTGCAGCCTATAGTATTCATTTGTATCTGTGTCCTGAGGACGCAGATACAAGTGAATGTGACTGTCGCTAGCATCGGGGCCCCCTCCTGTGATAGTGATGCCACCGTGCATGAGGGGGCCCATTCCGCCCGGCCCATAACTGTTATGGGCCAGGCTGTCATAGGCCCCCTGGGAGCCTTGGGCCCCAGACAGCTGCCCGAACCGCCTTTATGAGGATCCGCCACTGCTTGTATTAAGTAGGGGTGCCCTTGCCCCAGAATCTACCGGTTTATAGACTGAGCCAGCCATTTTGTCATCCTAAGCCATAACTAAATCTGTGCCTTTTATCAGTGAGAAGTGGTGTAAATATTGTTTTCTACATATTTATCATCGGATCATAACATTGTTCCGTTTAAAATGATATGCAAGGCTATGGTTTCTTGGGAGCATTACTGAATAAAGCAGCATCATATAGCTGTATCAAAACAATTACATTTTAGCCATGGCCAACAAACAGTATACATTTTTATATTTTTTTTTATACAAAAAATTTATAAAAAAGTATATAAAGTAAAATAAATCTGTAAAATAAATCCCTTTATATAATACAAAATGCCTTTGATTGAGCAAATAATGTTTCACAGTGCTATCATATATGTTTTGCCAAATGGAAAACTTAACTGCTGTATCTTCAGAAACATATATAATTACAGAAGGATTACCTTCTGGCGCTCCTCTTTAGTGTTTTTTTTTGGGGGTGGAAAAAATGCAGTGGATATTAGCTGTTAATTACAAACAATGTGTTATTGCTTGTGTTATTTTTTGGCCTTTTGGTGTGTTTTGTTTGGGTCAATGGCGGTTTTTCTTAAAACACAGCATGCTCTACGTATGGCGGTTTTTTCTGTCATCTTTACCATAGGCTTCTCTATAAGACTTGATAAACACCAGAAAAAAGGCATGAAACATATATGGAAGGGAGAAGGGAAAAGGGAAGAGAAAGGGAAGAGAAGAGGGATAGGGAAAGAAATAAAGGAAATAACCCCTTGTAAAGCAGGCACTCGGCGCAGCATAAACATAAAAATATCAAAAAGTTTATTTAGCAAAATATAATATGATATAAAATATAATAAAATCACATAACGAAAAATGACGAAGGAAGAATTACACGGGGGAGAAGCCACTAGAGACCCAAATAACTGACGGCTTAGGCCTCATGCACACGACCGTACCCATGTGCATAGTCGTGATTTTTCGGTTGGCCGGCCGCAGAGTGTAACCCGGAAATCACGGGCCGTGCACATGGCCGCATCTATTATTATCTATGAGCCTGGACTGCAGAACACGGCCGTAATAAGACATGTCCGTTCTTTCTGCGGTCCAGGCTCCTGGGCCATGCACGTACCGTGGAAACCACATGCATGGGCCCATAGAAATGAATGGAGCCGCAATTCTCCCGTGGATTTTCGGGGAAATTGCGGCCGCAAAAGCACGCTCATGTGCATGGGGCCTTAGGATGTGAAAACAACATTATTAACCTCACTGATTTCCCACTCACTAAAGCTCATCTTGCCTTGCTGAATCATGGTCTATCATTTGTGCTCACTGTGGGAGGAAACAAATTTGAAGTCTATAAAGATGTCCAATTATTTGTACGCAAGATTTTATTGCAGTTATATCACTCACAAGGGATCGAACACGACTCAGGCAAGGCAACTCAAGAAAAACATTGCCAATTTTTGAGTTATCTCACCTCTTGTGAAACAGAGACTCTAAATGCCTTTGAGGAACTACATGTTGAATGCTCAATCCCTGCCTCTATTATTGTCCAACCAGAAATTCCCGAATTCCCGAATTTAAAGTCTCCCTGCCTGACTATGCCTCCAATTTCCTCTAATCGCTACGTTAGAGCCTTTATGGAGGGGGTCAGTCATGATTTTAGTTCGTCTGACTGGGCAGATCCTATCAAATATAATCTTCCATATGCGAAACTTATGGCTTTGAATCAACTACGTGACTTGAAAGGAATCGTCATTAAACCCAGTGATAAAGGGGGCATTGTTGTACTCCTTAAAGACGAATAATATATTGGGGAGATAATGAAACAACTGGGATTCATAAGTTATAGACGGGTTCAAGAAAATCCTTTATCTGATATTATTAAAAAGCTAAATCGGAAAACGCAGGTTGCCTTTGAAGAGGGCCTAATTACCAAAAATTAATACAAATACCTTAGATTAAAAGAACCTAAGATGCCAACTACATACATCATCCCTAAAGTTCACAAGGATAGACAGCTACTTATTATTTCAGGGATAGATGGACCTACAGATAGACTTGGAAAATATGTGGACCATAAACTTAAAATCTTTGTAAAATCGCTACCATCATTCGTTTTAGACACAGGTGACATATTAACCAAGTTGAACAGTTTACGCATCCCCCCTAATTGTTTATTGGTGGGGTTGTATGTCTAATCCCTTTACACTTCGATTCCTCATGGGCTGGTTTAAAAGCTGTAGAATACTATCTTGTTAGGTATCGGCCACAATTTTCTCATCAGAATGAGTTTATTGTTGACCCACAACGGTGTTTGTTTCGATAATAAATATTATTTGCAGGTGGAGGGCACTGCCATGGGGTCGTCATGTGCTCTTTCCTATGCATGTCTCCATCTGGGATACCGGGAATCGGTGGCAAACAATTTAAAAGATACGTTTCTTGTTGGTATAGATATATCAACAATGTTTTCATGGTTTGGTGTGGCACAGGTGAGCAGTTAAAGGACTTTGTGGAAGTGCTTAATTCCAATGATTGCAATATCCATCTGACATATACGGTCAGTAACCGGGAGATCAGTTTTCTTGACCTTCTGATCCGGAAAAACAATGATAAGATAGAAACTAGCACTTTCAGAAAGCCCACTGCAGGGAATACTTTGCTGCTGGCACAAAGCCATCACCCAAAGTCACTTATACGGGGCATCCCAGTAGGCCAGTTTCTGCATCTGCAGAAACTGTTCTAATCTTCATCACTTTAAGAAGGAAGCTCGAGATCTGGCATTACGGGGATATTCAGGAAAATTAATTAAACGTGTATATAATAGGGCGCTGCATACTGACAGAAAACCCCTCTTATATGATCATAAACAGGAGAGAATAACCATTGATCCATCAAAAAGCATGGCCCTTACTTCAAATAGTCAAAATAAAGTTAGGTTTATCTCTAAATTTGGACAACACTGGGGAACAATAAGGTAGATTCTTGAAAAGAATTGGTCACATCTGACACTGTGCAACAAAATACAAGACACGATAGGTGAATATCCGAGCATGACTTCCAGAAGAGCACCGAATCTGCATGATCTCCTTGTCAGATCAGAGCTCAGAAGGTCACATCCAGGAGGTTACAGAGGGCTCTCCAGAACTTACCAGAACTTAGAGGTAAACTGAACACCCCGATCTGACGCGATGTGAAGAGGAAGGCCATGCAAGCAGAAAATGTGCTGAATGAAGAGATTCGCCAGACGAGGAGCAGAAGGTAGGCCGGTCAGCGGGATAAAATTAGCCATCTTAGAGAACCGGTCCACCACCACCCAGACAGTGTTACATCCTGCTGAGGGGGGAAGGTCTGTGACGAAGTCCATCGCAATGTGCTGCCAGGGGGCGTTGGGTACAGGCAGAGGTTGAAGCAGGCCGGCAGGCTTGGAGTGAGTCACTGTAGCACCCATGGCCGCGGGCCGTCGGGTTCACTCACCTCCCGACGCCTGCAGCCATGGATCTGTGAGCGCTGGCCTCCGTCTCCCTCCTAAGAGATGCCAGCACTCACTTCCGCTCCGTCCGGCTGGGTCCCGTAGGGTGCGCACGCACGCTCGCGCCCGCTCTTAAAGGGCCAGCGCGCACACATGAAAACAATGTTCATTAACCCACATGATTTCCTGCCCTATAAGAATGCCCCAGCCCTTCTGATCCTTGCCTGAGCGTTGTTAGTCTTTCCCAGTCTGTCTCGCAAATGGTCCCTTAGTGTCTCCCGTTCCAGCTGTTACCCGTGCCCTGTTACCGTTCTTGTATTCCGCATTGTTCCTTTGCCTACCCGTGTTCAAGTGTCATCTGCCACGTCAAGTGCCATCTGCCACGTCAAGTGCCTTCTGCCACGTCAAGTGCCATCTGCCACGTCAAGTGCCTTCTGCCACGTCAAGTGCCTTCTGCCACGTCAAGTGTCATCTGCCACGCCATGTGCCAACTGCCACGTCAAGTGTCTTCTGCCACGTCAAGTGCCATCTGCTCATCGGATACTGCCCGCCACGTCTGGTGCCACTTTCCGCACCTGCCTCCATCCGTGCTGAAGCCACAGCCACCGCCCGGACTATTTCAGGTACCTAAGCATTACTGTCTGCCATCTTACTTTCACATAAACTGTGACCTGGTCAGCTGCCTCCCCGCTACGGCGGAGCGGCCTAGTGGGTCCACAAACCCAGTGTCCGTGACAGTACGCTCAGGCCATGGAACCCGCTGGCCAGCCCAAGACCCCAGTACAAAAAATTCAGACGGAGATGCATGACCTACGCACTCGTCAGGATCAACTCCTTGAGGCGGTGAATTCTATTCTGGTCTGCCTGGATCTACTCGCTGTTTCACCCCCGGTTCTTCCTCCAGAGGCTGTTGCCGTGGCACTGCCTGTTGCTCCCCCTGTTTGTTCCGGATCCTCAGTTCCTCTGCCTCTTCCTCCTCGCTACGACGGTGACCCCAGAGCATGCAGAGGATTTCTTAATCAATGCACGGTGCATTTTAGGCTACGGCCTCATCTCTTCCCCTCCGAGGAGGCTAAGGTAGCGTTCATTATCTCCCTCCTCGCTGGCAAGGCCCTCGGATGGGCGAACCCAATCTTGGAGCAACAGGGACCTGTATCCTCGCACCTAGCCTTGTTCCTGCAGTCCTTTCGTGCCGTGTTCGAGGAGCCGGGTCGACCATCCTCTGCCGCAGCCACTCTGTTGACCCTCAAGCAAGAAGGCTCCACAGTAGGGGAGTATGCGATCTCCTTCCGTACCCTAGCAGCCGAGCTGGCATGGAACAATGAGGCACTGGTGGCGACCTTCTGGCAGGGACTGTCCTCTCACATCAAGGACGAACTGGCAGCCCGCGACCTTCCTTCTACCTTGGATGCCCTCATCCTGTTAGCCACCCGGGTTGATATGAGAATCCGGGAGCGCTCTCAAAAGGTTCGTCAGGAGAGCCGGGCCCACAGACCAGCACCCCCTGCCCAGAGACCACTATTGCCCACTCCTAGTGCGCTACCTGAGGAACCCATGCAGGTAGACGGAGTCCGGTTATCTGAACAGGAGAAGCAGCGCAGACGCTCCTCTGGACTTTGCATGTATTGCGGCCTCAAGGGTCATTTTGTGCGTCAATGCCCACAGAAACCGGGAAACTCCAGTACCTAGGGTTGGTTGGAGAGGCAACTCTAGGTGGAACGTCTCCAAACGTTAAAACCTCTTCCAAATTATCGATACCTGTGGCCATCGTCACCGGACAGACTTCACATCCTTCCTCCGCCTATCTTGACTCTGGAGCGGCTGCTAATTTTATCCACCAGGATCTAGTGGATCGGTTTCAACTACCCACAGTCCATCTGGAGAGACCCCTGGCAGTTGCCTCTGTGAATGATCTACCGTTGCCTGATCCGATCATACTCATCACTGAGCCGTTGACACTACGGGTCAGAGCTCTTCACTCAGAACAGATCACCTTCCTGGTACTACCTAAGGCTATCAATCCTATCCTGCTGGGTCTGCCATGGCTCCGTCTACACGCCCCGACACTC
The DNA here is from genome assembly GCF_050947455.1 of Rhinoderma darwinii. NCBI lineage: Eukaryota > Metazoa > Chordata > Amphibia > Anura > Rhinodermatidae > Rhinoderma > Rhinoderma darwinii. Next base: position 144,131,348 of record NC_134687.1, read on the forward strand.
GACTGGAATTCTGGAGAGGTTCTTCAATGGGGTTCCAGATGCCATAGCCATTGCCTGTCTCATGTCCGTCCTGTTGTGCCCTTCTCTGCCTCAGTCACTCTCCGATCTACCTTCTCAGTATGCCAGTTTTGCGGATGTCTTCTGCAAACGAGAGGCTGAGACGTTGCCTCCACATCGGAATTATGACTGTCCCATTGAACTGGTTTCCAATGCTTCTCTTCCCCGTGGATGAGTATATCCTCTCTCCTTGCCAGAGACTTTATCGGTGTCAGCCTATATCAAGGAGAACTTGGAGAGGGGTTTTATTCGAAAGTCTTCCTCCCCGGCCGGGGCAGAATTCTTCTTCGTTAAAAAGAAAGATGGATCTCTCCGACCCTGCATTGACTACCGTGGTCTCAATCAGATCACGGTCAAGAACAAATACCCGTTGCCACTCATTTCCGAGCTGTTTGATCGCATACGACGAGCCAAAATTTTTTCCAAGCTAGATCTGCGATGGGCCTATAATCTAATCTGTATTCGCCGGGGTGACGAATGGAAGACGGCATTTAACACACGCGATGGGCACTACGAATACCGAGTGATGCCCTTCGGACTGTGTAACGCTCCCGCAGTATTTCAGGAGTTCGTTAATGACATCTTCCGAGATCTCCTCTATACATGTGTTGTAGTTTATCTCGATGATATTCTAATCTTCTCCCCAGATCTGATGACCCATCGGAGGCACGTTCGTCAAGTTCTTCTGCGACTAAGAGAGAATCGCTTGTATGCCAAGTTAGAGAAATGCACCTTTGAAAAGAGGTCTCTGCCCTTCCTGGGCTATGTCATCTCGGATCAAGGCCTTAAGATGGACCCTGAGAAGTTAAAGTCTGTCCTGGAATGGCCACGTCCTCAAGGCCTAAGGGCCATACAGTGGTTCCTGGGTTTCGCCAATTTCTACCGGCAGTTTATTCCGAACTTTTCTTCTCTGACGGCCCCCATCTCTACACTTACCAAGAAGGGTGTGAACGCCAAGGTGTGGACTCTGGAGGCAGAGTCCGCATTCATTAGCCTCAAGAAAGCCTTCACTTCAGCTTCGATCCTCCATCACCCTGACATATCTCGGCAGTTCTCACTGGAAGTGGACGCTTCCTCTGTTGGTGCAGGCGCACTTCTGTTCCAGAGGAGCTCCAAAGGAAAGGCAGTAGTGTGTGGCTACTACTCAAGACTGTTTTCCTCTGCTGAGCGCAATTATTCCATTGGAGATTGGGAGCTACTGGCTATCAAATTGGCCCTGGAGGAGTGGAGACATCTTCTGGAGGGCGCTGCTCACCCCATCCTGATCTTCACCGACCACAAGAATCTCACTTACCTTCAGTCCGCTCAAAGACTTCACCCGTTTCCAATTTCTGCTCCACTACCGTCCCGCTGACAAGAACGTGAGGGCCGATACCCTGTCCAGATCATTCGAAACGGAAGACACGGTGGAGTCCCTTCAGACGATCATAGACCCATCCTGCGTTGTCACCGCCAATCCTCTGCAGCTTAGAAATATCCCTCCAGGGAGAACTTTTGTTCGGTTGGCAGACAGAAAAAGAATTCTCCGCTGGGGACACAGTTCTAAACTAGCTGGGCACGCCGGTGTCCGTAAGACCCAAGACCTGATCGCTCGTCACTTCTGGTGGCCCACGCTACCTAAGGATGTTCTGGACTTTGTCTCTGCTTGCACGGTGTGTGCCTCTAACAAGGTGGCTCACAGCAAGCCTGCCGGCCTGCTTCAACCCCTGCCTGTAACCAGTGCCCCCTGGCAGCACATCGCTATGGACTTCGTCACGGACCTTCCTCTCTCAGCAGGATGCAACACCATCTGGGTGGTGGTGGACCGGTTCTCTAAGATGGCACATTTTATCCCGCTGACCGGCCTACCCCCTACTCCTCGACTGGCAAGCTTCTTCATTCAGCACATCTTCCGCTTGCATGGCTTGCCTCTTCACATTGTGTCCGACCAGGGGGTTCAGTTTACCTCCAAGTTCTGGAGAGCCCTCTGTAAACTCCTGGATTTGAGTTTGGACTTTTCCTCTGCCTATCACCCCCAGTCCAATGGGCAAGTTGAGAGGATCAACCAGATCATGGAAAATTATCTCCGCCACTTCATCTCTTCACAGCACGATAACTGGGTACAGCTTCTACCATGGGCGGAGTTTTCTTATAATAACCACACAAGTGAGTCCACCACCTCCACTCCGTTTCACATCGTGTACAGTCAACATCCCAGAGTTCCTCTTCCAGTGTCGACTTCATCTCAGGTACCCGCTGCTGACTCTGCATATGGGGACTTCCTGCAAATCTGGCAACAGACCCGGTCCTCTATTTTGCAGGCGGTAGATCGCATGAAGCGTAAGGCAGATACCAAAAGAAGAGAGCCGCCTCAGTATCTTCCTGGGACTAAAGTCTGGCTGTCCTCTCGAAACATTCGCTTGAGGGTGCCTTCATACAAGTTTGCTCCCAGGTTCCTTGGTCCCTTCGAGATCCTGCAACAAATTAACCCTGTTTCCTATAAGCTGCGGCTGCCCCCTACCCTCAGAATCCCTAACTCCTTCCATGTGTCCCTCCTGAAACCAGTGGTCCTGAACCGCTACATCAAGACCTCTAGTTCCACAGTTGCTTCCAGCGGTCCTTCTGATGTATTCGAGGTAAAGGAGATCCTGGACCGCAAGAGGGTTGGAGGAAGGACTTTCTATCTGGTGGACTGGAGAGGGTTCGGTCCTGAGGAGAGGTCCTGGGAGCCAGAAGAGAACCTCAGCGCCCCTACTCTTATTAAAAAGTTCCTCTCTCACTCTGGTCCAAAGAAGAGGGGGCGTAAGAGGGGGGGATACTGTAGCGCCCATGGCCGCTCGCCGTCGGGTTCACTCACCTCCCGACGCCCGCAGCCATGGATCTGTGAGCGCTGGCCTCCATCTCCCTCCTAGAAGGTGCCACCGCTCATTTCCGCTCCGTCTGGCTGGGTCCCGTAGGGTGCGCGCGCATGCTCCCGCCCGCTCTTAAAGGGCCAGCGCGCGCACATGAAAACAATGTTCATTAACCCACATGATTTCCTGCCCTATAAGAATGCCCCAGCCCTTCTGATCCTTGCCTGAGCGTTGTTAGTCTTTCCCAGTCTGTCTCGCAAATGGTCCCTTAGTGTCTCCCGTTCCAGCTGTTACCCGTGCCCTGTTACCGTTCATGTATTCCGCATTGTTCCTGTGCCTACCCGTGTTCAAGTGCCATCTGCCACGTCAAGTGCCATCTGCCACGTCAAGTGCCTTCTGCCACGTCAAGTGCCTTCTGCCATGTCAAGTGCCATCTGCCACGTCAAGTGCCTTCTGCCACGTCAAGTGCCTTCTGCCACGTCAAGTGTCTTCTGCCACGTCAAGTGCCATCTGCTCATCGGATACTGCCCGCCACGTCTGGTGCCACTTTCCGCACCTGCCTCCATCCGTGCTGAAGCCACAGCCACCGCCCGGACTATTCCAGGTACCTAAGCATTACTGGCTGCCATCTTACTTTCACATAAACTGTGACCTGGTCAGCTACGGCGGAGCGGCCTAGTGGGTCCACAAACCCAGTGTCCGTGACAGTCACTTTGTTAGAGGCACACACCGTGCAAGCAGAGACAAAGTCCAGAACATCTTTAGGTAGCCTGGGCCACCAGAAGTGACGAGCAATCAGGTCTTGGGTTTTACGGACACCGGCGTGCCCAGCAAGTTTAGAACTGTGTCCCCAGCGGATAATTCTTTTTCTGTCTGCCAACCGAACAAAAGTCCTCCCAGGAGGGATGTCTCTAACCTGCAGAGGATTAGCAGTGACAATGCAGGACGGGTCTATGATGGTCTGAAGGGACTCCACCGAGTCTTCTGTCTTAAACGATCTGGACAGGGCATTGGCCCTCACATTCTTGTCCGCGGGACGGTAGTGGAGCAGAAACTGGAAACGAGTGAAGAACAGCGACCACCTGGTTGACGAGGATTCAGTCTTTGAGCGGACTGAAGGTAAGTAAGATTCTTGTGGTCGGTGAAGATCAGGATGGGGTGAGCAGCGCCCTCCAGAAGATGTCTCCACTCCTCCAGAGCCAACTTGACGGCCAGCAGCTCCCGATCTCCAATGGAGTAATTGTGCTCAGCAGAGGAAAACAGTCTTGAGTAGTAGCCACATACTACTGCCTTTCCTTTGGAGCTCCTCTGGAACAGAAGTGCACCTGCACCAACAGAGGAAGCGTCCACTTCCAGTGAGAACTGCCGAGATACATCAGGATGATGGAGGATTGAGGCTGAAGTGAAGGCTCTCTTGAGGCTAATAAATGCGGACTCTGCCTCTGGAGTCCACACTTTGGCGTTCACACCCTTCTTGGTAAGGGTCGAGATGGGAGCCGTCAGAGAAGAGAAGTTAGGAATAAACTGCCAGTAGAAATTGGCGAATCCCAGGAACCGCTGTATGGCCCTTAAGCCTTGGGGACGTGGCCACTCCAGGACAGCCTTCACTTTCTCAGGATCTATTTTGAGGCCTTGATCCGAGATGATGTAGCCCAGGAAGGGCAGAGAATTCTTCTCAAAGACGCACTTCTCCAACTTGGCATATAAATGATTCTCCCTCAATCGTAGTAGAACCTGACGGACATGCCTACGATGAGTCGTCGGATCGGGGGAGAAAATGAAAATATCATCGAGATAAACAACAACACAGACATAGAGTCGATCCCGGAAGATATCGTCATCGAACTCCTGAAACACTGCGGGAGCATTACACAGTCCGAAGGGCATCACCAGGTATTCGTAGTGCCCGTCCCTGGTGTTAAATGCTGTCTTCCATTCATCACCCCGGCGAATCCGGACTAAATTGTAAGCCCCACGCAGGTCTAGCTTAGAAAAATTTTTGGCCCCTCGTATGCGATCAAACAGCTCAGAGATGAGAGGCAGCAGGTATTTGTTTTTGACTGTGATCAGGTTGAGGCCCCTGTAGTCAATGCAGGGACGAAGGGATCCATCCTTCTTTTTAACGAAGAAGAATCCAGCCCCGGCCGGGGAGGAAGATTTTTGTATAAAACCCCTCTCCAGATTCTCCTTGATATAGGCCGACATGGATAGAGACTCTGGCAAGGAGAGAGGATATACCCGTCCACGGGGTAGAGAGGCATTAGGAACCAGTTCAATGGGGCAGTCATAAGTCCGATGTGGAGGCAGCGTCTCAGCCTCCCTTTTGCTGAAAACATCTGCATACTGAGCAAATTGGGAAGGCAATCCCGCCAACGACTGAGGCAGAGGAGGCTTGACAGGATGGATCTGCAACAGACAACGACCATGGCACTTGGAGCCCCATTGGAGTACCTCTCCAGAATTCCAGTCCAGGACTGGGGCATGTAGTTGAAGCCAAGGCAGGCCCAGCAGAACAGGATTGATGGCCTTGGGCAAAACAAGGAAAGAAATATATTCAGAATGAAGTACTCCAACCTGGAGCTTCAACGGCTTGGTTTTAGAGATAATGGGATCAGGCAGAGGCAGTCCATTAACTGAGGCAACAGCCAAAGACGTCTCTAGGGGAACTGTGGGCAACTGAAGATGGTCCACCAGCTCTTTCTGGATGAAGTTTGCAGCAGAGCCAAAGTCAAGATAGGCAAAAACTTGATGCGTCCTCTCGCCGGATACCAGGGTCACAGGAATAGTCAATTTGGAAGCGAATGCTCTGCTAGGTTCCGTTCCACCTAGGGTCGTCTCTCCAACCAATCCTAGGCAATGGGGTCTCTCCGGCCTCTTGGGACACAGACGCACAATATGGCCTCCATGGCCGCAATACAGACAAAGTCCAGAAGTGCGTTTGCGTTGTTTCTCCTGGGTGGACAATTTGACATAATTGCCCTGCATCGGATCCACTGGTGGGATGACTGAGGGGGATTGCGGGACAGCAGAATCCAGCCTGGGGAGTTCTCTCCCCCGGAGAACCTCTTGGGAACGTTCCCGGATCCTCATATCGACACAGGAGGCGAGTAGGATAAGATCATCCAGGGTGGATGGCAGAACACGAGCAGCCAGTTCGTCCTTGATCCCTGAAGACAGTCCCTGCCAGAATGTAGCCACCAAAGCCTCGTTGTTCCAGGTCAATTCAGCAGCCAGGATACGGAACTGGAAGGCATACTCGCCCACGGAGAGGTCTCCCTGGTGTAGGGTTAGCAAGGATGCAGCAGCCGAAGAAACTCTTTCAGGTTCCTCAAAGATCGAGCGGAAGGTCCGTAAGAAGCACTGCAAGTCCCGGGTCTCTGGTCCCTGATGTTCCCACAGAGGATTGGCCCATGCCAGGGCTTTGCCAGTAAGGAGAGAGATGATGAAGGCGATCCTGACGTCATCTGAACAGAAGGACCTGGCATGTAGTCTGAAATGAATCAGGCACTGATTCAAAAATCCCCTGCAGGACCTCGGATCTCCGTCATAGCGTGGAAGTAGCGGCAAGAAACACAGGGGGTTGGTACCGGTACAGACAGGAAGTGTAGCAGGAGGAACCGCAGGAACGGGTGCGGTGACGACTGTGGTTGGAGGAGCTGGTCTTGTCGTGACTGGAGATCCTCCATCTCAGCCAGCATGGCTTGTGTCGTCAAAGTCTCAGGTTGACCAGCGGGGTCCATGGCCTAAGCGTACTGTCACGAAGCGGGTTAGTGGACCCACTAGGCCGTACCGCCGTAGCGGGAATGCAGCTGGCCAAACCACAGGAAGCCCCAGAAATACAACGTCCCGCACAAGGGTACCTGAATAGTCCGGATGGTGGCCGCAGCTCTGGCACAGATGAGATGGGTGCAGCAGATGGCGCCAAACGTGGTGGATGACACAGGAGCCGCAAGTTGCGCCAGACGTGGCGGATTCCTCCGGATGTGGCAGATGACACAGGACATGGCGGATTCCTCCGGATGTGGCCGATGACACAGGACGTGGCGGATTCCTCTGGACGTGGCAGATGACACAGGACGTGGCAGATTCCTCTGGACGTGGCAGATGACAGGACGTGGCAGATTCCTCGACGTGGCAGATGACACAGGACGTGGCAGATTCCTCTGGACGTGGCAGATGACACAGGACATGGCACGACTTGATACTAAGGCAAAGCACGGGAAACAGGAACGGGGAACAAGGCACGGGTAACAACAGGAACGGGAAACATTAAGGGACCATTTGCAAGACAGACTGGGAAAACTAACAACGCTCAGGCAAGGATTAGAAGGCCAGGGGCCTTTTTATAGACCAGGAAATCGTGGCAGTTGATGATGATGACGATTTCCTTATTGCGCGCACTGGCCCTTTAAGACCGGGCGCGAGCGTGCGCGCGCACCCTACGGGACACAGCCGAACGGAGCGGAAGTGAGCGCTGGCGTCTCCTAGGAGGGAGACGGGGACCAGCGCTCACAGATCCATGGCTGCGGGCGTCGGGAGGTGAGTGAACCCGACGTCCCGCGGCCATGGACGCTACAGGTACATATACCTATGCAATCCAATTTTCTATTTATCTTGTGATATATGTTTAGGATACATATTTGTATTGTTTTTATTGATAAATATTGTGGTATAGATTTGATACAGTATTTTTTGTTTGCTTTTATCTACATTTTATATAAATACATTTTCAAATACCATTTTTGTTTAGTGCTTGAGGTCCGGTAATTAATGTTTTGATCTCTTGTGCATATAGCAGATGTCTTTGGGATATTGAAATCACAAGTGTCACTCAACACAAGGCTGATAGTGGGTCACCCTCCATTTGGCAATTTATTTATCAGTTTTGTTACATGCATTTCATTGTTAGTGAGTGCTGACAAATTCAGTAAGTCTTAAAAGGGATATTACTAATTGTTTTTACTTCTGTTTTTCTCTGAAGTACATAAAGTAAACCCAAGCTGCTCCTGTATGATTTCATCTACCTATATTCTATGTTGTGTCCTGTAATTAGTTTTTATGTGTTTGTATAAATAATAAGAAAAACAATTAAAATGACAAATAATGGTTTTAAAATCTTGCTATAAACTGAAATTAACTATCAATCCATATAATTTAAAACATAGACTTGGAGAACAGTTTAACAGAATATTTATCAAGTGAAAATCCATTATGTCAGCTCATTATAAAAAGAAGCAATAATTTAAAATTCCACTAATTAGTAATAAACTATTCTTAAACTTGTATTTTATGAACTATTGAGTATGAATGCAGAAGACAACCAAAAATTTGGAGCAAGTCTGCAATATGTTCTATTATGTTGCTGTTTTTCAACTACTTAATGTACCGTGACGTACTGTATCTGTACGTCTTGGACTGCAATGACGTACTATGACGTACAGTTATGGTGCCTCAAGTCCTCTGCTCCTGGAAAACATTCTAATAAAATGGAGACCCCATAATACACAAGGTGTCCCTTTATTTCTGAGGCCTATGTTTCAGTTAAATAGCACACTAGTGAAAAATATGGAATATGTTTAACCCCTTAAGGACTGAGCCATTTATTGCTTTTTAATTTTTGTTTTTCATTCCCCACCTTCCAAGAGCCATAACTTTTCTATTTTTCGCTCAATAGAGTGGTGTGAGGGCTTATTTCTTGCGGGAGGCTTTGTAAAGACATAGTTTAAAGTACCATATAATGTACTGGGAAACTGAAAAAAAAAAGGATTTACTTCTTTGCAGGCTGAAATTGGAAAAAAACTGAGATTCCTACATTTTTTGCAGGAGGAGTTGTAGTTTCTATTGGTAGCATTTAATGTACCATATAATGTACTGGGAAACTGAAAAAAATATTATTTGCGGGCTGATATTGGAAAAAACAGATTCTTTAATTGTTTTCTGGTATTAGTTTTTACGGCTTTCACCGTGCGGTAAAAATGACCACTTAACTTTATTCTGCGGCTCAATACGATTATGGTGATATCAAATTTATATATATATTTGTAAATATTACTATTTTTAAAAAACAAAAAACTTTTTATTAAAAAAATAAATTGTTTTGTTTTACCACATTCTGTGAGCCATAACTTTGTTAATTTTCCCTGAATTGAGCAGTGTGATGGCTTATTTTTTGAAGGGCGAGCTGTAGTGTTTATTGGTACCATTTTTTGGTACATACAACTTTTTGATCAGTTTTTATTACATTTTTGTTAGAGCTAAGTGTACAACTGAAGCTTGAAGGTAGCGGCATGTATCATCTAGCTTGACCGTCCGGGACTCCTTAAATGTCTAGTTTCTAGTGATGCTGATTGTCTGCAGCAGACACTGTGGACGTGGGGCACTGCTCTGCCCTAGTCCTGTTGTTTTTGGCCTCCTGACCTAGTCACGACTGTGACTTGCTGATGCTTCGATGTCTGGATTTCCCTACCGCAGACCTTGTGGCTGGACTTCTATTCAGGAGTCGAGTGGATTGCATCCCTTTGTTCAGCAGCCTTTGTTTCCCAGATCCATTGGTGCCTAAGCGTTGTGGGATGTGAGTAACGCACAAAATGTAGGTTAAAGAATGTGCAGGTTAAATTAATCATGACAGTGGATAAGGCAGTCACTCAAATTTTGAGGGGCATGCAAAATGATCTGTAAAAAACAGAGACTAAATCCAACAGCTGGAAAATAAAAAAGGCATGTTGGATAATGAATTGGAAGATATTCACAAAGCTATGGAGGCACTCCGTAAAACATCTAGGATTGAGGACTCCAGTGGAAACCCCACTCATTTAAGCATATTGGTAAGTAATACCTCGCTGCATGATGTTTATTAAATGCAACTGACCAAATGTGGGGCTTCTCTTGCCAAGACTGCATGGCAGCGCTTCAGCTTACACACGTGAAAGAAGAGAGGGGAAATGGCAGCAACACTCTACCCTGTTGTGGTTGGGTACAGGAAGATGTCCATTGAGGAGTACTTGGAAAAGGTGGATAAGCGCCTGGTGTCGGAACCAGACCTGCACAACCATGGAAGTGTAACTAACAACTAGCCTCGTTGCAGGTGGTGCTTTACAGCACAAAGCCACCAATAGCAATGCTCACAAAATTTCTGTCCCCACCACCTTCCGACCTTCCCCCAAGTCTGAAACATTTTGAGCCTACACCAGTGGCATCCCCTGCTCCAGAGCTCACCACAGTAGAAGTAGATCTGCCACTGTTAGGTTTTGATATTGTCTGTACGTCGGCTCTACTATTTATCGCTGCCGCCACCCTCCTCCTATGATGTTATCACCTCCTCATCACCCTGATCCAGCTCATAGGTCCTGTCCAACACACAATCGCCATCGTCATCAACATCATCATCCCCAAAACTTTGATGGTCATGGGCTTCTTGCCCCCCCTTATAATTCCCATTACTGTATTTATTCCGAGCGCCACTACCACCATGGCTACCAGTGCCCCTACCATCACCACTACCATGGCGACAAGTGCCACTACTACCACCACCAACACAGCTATGCACTTCAGTCATGTTCTCCACATCCGCCTGATACTCCTCCTCATCACAGTCCAAACACTAAATGTTCTCATACAAATCATCAACAGGAACACTGTCTTGAATATTTTTCTTAGCACCCAGGTTGCTGTCTCTTAGGAGAAAAGAAGGTGCCATGATAGGGGTCTGTATAGACAGAGATGACAGAAAATAAATGTTTCTATTGGGCCGCAAATTAACTGGAGAGAAAGAGGATGAGGAGGAGCAGGCGCAGTAGAAATGAACAATGGCTCAAAGTCACGGTGTCAGAGGTAACATCATCCTGCTGTAATGAAAACTATAAGTAAGCCATCCAGTCAACAATGTCAACTGCTTCCTCCGCAATAAAATGACTACTGGAGGCATCGAACAACTGTGATCTGCTACTACTAGCTGGATGGCTGGTTCCGACAGTGCTGCTGCTGATACAGTGCCAAAATCAAAATTTAAATTAAAATGTATTTGTTTGAAGAAAAAACATGTGACTTGGACACAAACTGAAGTATAACGGTGCTGTATAAATGCTTGACACAGTAAAAAAAGCTTGCGGTAAAAAGAAGCGACATGCCCTATCTTCGGGCGTTTTTGCCTCTGACCTCCCATTGACATCAATGGGAGGCAGAGAAAGTGTATTTCGTGGTGTTTTTGCCCGTGGCACTCAATGGGCCTGAGCGAAAAACTAAGTGAAAAAACGCTACGAAAAACGTGGCAAACGGCGTGCAGGCAGATGAAAATCTGCATCAAAATTCCAAACAGAATTTTGAGGCAGAATTTTCTGCCTGCGAAAAACTCTGTGTGAACTCAGCCTAAGACATTTAAAGTTTTCCCCATTCTTGTCAAAACACCTACCTTTGGAGGAACATCCTAGTTTGAAATCTATTGTAGATCCGCAGGAGGCTATGTACAACTTTGAAAGTGTGTTGTTGTTTTTTTAAAATAGGTCTATGACACATCCACCTGTTATCGATCATACAGGTATCAGAGCTAGATACAGCTGCTCTAAATACAGGATACCAAAGCTGCTGTATCTGAAAAAGTAAAAATAGTTCTAAAAAAAAATCTATATATTGCAAGGGGAAGTCAAATTGTCTGACTGCTGGGGGCTCTATAGGGAGGTCTGAGCGGCGGGCTCTATGGGGGGGCTATCCCTCTCACAGAGATGTCAGAATCCGACACTCAGACCTCCCTATTGAGCCCCCAGCAGTCAGTGAGTCACCTCCCCTTGCAATATAATGCCCCCCATACAGCCCTCAGTTTTCCCGTAAGGGAAATGTATGACATATCCACCTGTTTTTGCTCTCTCTGCCTCCTGGCCACAACCTGATTACATGGTCGGGAGTTACGAAAACAGCGTTGCTTGCTGAGCTACGCTGTTTCCTTAAGTCCCATAAAACTGAACGAAAGTTACGGAAGCAGCGTCGCTCGCAGACTCCCACCGATCACTAAAACTAGGGGCAGAAGCACTCGTATGAGCGCTGAGCCACTTGGTTTCTGTTTCCGGACAGCCGAGCAGTTTGTGTACTGGCTCATAGAAAGTCAATGAGCCCGTACACCGCTACTTTGGCTTTCTGGAAAAAGCCAAAAAGAAACGAAGTGGCTCAGAGCTCGCAGGAGCTCTTCTGCCTCTTAGTTTTAGCGATCGGTGGGGTTCTCAGCACCCGGACCCCCACCCATCAAAAGTTCTGACATGTCACTATGACATGTCAGAAGTTTGTTGAACATTTACTTACCCTTTAAAAAGAGGTGCTGCAATTAGTTTTTATTTGATGTGTTAAAGGCTATGTAAACCTTTCAAAAAATTTTTTGGGGGTTTGGTGCAACCTTTCTAAATACTTATTAACAATTATTTTTACTTTTTGAGATACAGCTGCTTTATATCCTGAATACAGAGCAGCTGTATCTAGTGCTAAAACCTGTATCCGTCAGGTCAGTGGCACTGACTGGTACAGTGTCAGCGGGTTGGGGGGGGTTGAATTCCGTGTGAGGGGGAAGGGGGGCCCAAGTTGTGTCAACAGCCCAGGGCCCATGGTACACTTAATCCGCCACTGTATACACTATCAGCAAGATCTCTCCCAGGCAAAGATTTTAAAGCAGACTGGGGTTTGAAGATGTGCTGTTCAAGCTCCTTTGAAGAAGTACAAAGAAACGGGCAACATTCAGGAGCGTAGAGGCAGTGGTCGGCCAAGGAAACTTAGTGCAGCAGATCAAAGACATTTACTTCCCATCAAAATCAGAATATGTCTAACAGTGTCATTAGCTCTCAACTAGCAGAAACCAGTGGGACCAAGTTACACCTATCTACTGTTAGAAGTCTGGCCGGAAGAATTGCGGCCAAGAAGCCATACCTTTGACGTGGAAATAAGGCCAAGTGACTAGGAACTGGGTTGCAGAAAAATTGCAGCAGGTGCTCTGGACTGATGCGTTCAAATTTGAAATATTTGGTTGTAATAGAAGGCAGTTTGTTTGCCAAAAGGCTGGGGAGCGGTACAATAATATGTGCCTGCAGGCAACAGTAAAGCATGGTGGAGCTTCCTTGCATGTTTGGGGCTGCATTTCAGCAAATGGAGTTAGGGATATGGTCAGGATTAATGGTGACCTCAATGCTGAGAAATACAGGCGAATCCATCATGCAATACAATCAGGAAGGCGTCTGTTTGGCTCCAAATTTATTCTGCAGCAGGACATTGAGCCCAAACATACAGCCAATGTCATTAAGAACTATCTTAAGCGTAAAGAAGAACAAGGAGCCCTGGAAGTGATGATATGGCCCCCACAGAGCCCCGATCTCAACATCATCTAGACTGTTTGGGATTACATGAAGAGACAGAAGGATTTGAGGAAGCCTACATCCCCAGAAAATCTGTGGTTAGATCTCCAAGATATTTGGAACAATCTCCCTGCTGAGTTCTTTCAAAATCTATGTACAAGTGTACCTAGAAGAATTGATGCTGTTTTGAAGGCAAAGGGTGGTCACACCAAATATTGATTTGATTTATCTTCTCTTCATTCAGTTCGCATTTTGTTAATTGATAAAAAAAATATTAACACTTCTCTTTTTGAAAGCATTCTCACTTTGCAGCATTTTTCCACAACTGCCTAAAACTATTTGCACAGTACTGTGTATATATATATATATATATATATATATATATATATATATATATATATATATGTGTGTATATACTGTACATTTTGCAATTTCTTAAGACTCTGAGGCTCCGGCCTGGGCTTTTCCTGTTTAAGAAAGAGGACCTCTGACTCTAAGAGCGCTAACTTTCCTGTCACACTAAAAAGGTGTTTTACAATTCTTTTTGGGCTTTCTCTACTACCTACAAACATCTGCCACTTCAGCAAGCAACTTGAAACTTTGGCATTACTTATGTGGTAATTTGGCAGAATAAGTATTCCAAACATAACCATGAATGTGACTATTTCAAGTATATTCCATGCCTGATTTCACAATCGCTACAGTTGCTAGACCTAACTCCAAAGAAGAACAAGATGCTCGATTGTATGAGACTCTTTGAGTATATATACTGTATATGTGCAGTGCAGGTAATGTGGTTATTAGTCATCACTGATGCTTAGAGGTAAGCAGTAAGATTTGGATGGAAATAAATCTTATCAATGTTTTGCCAGACAACATCTATAAATTTCACAAGCAGGAATACAATTTCTACATTTGTATTAAATTATTTGTTTTGCTTTAGGTTGTTAATTCACATACTAAATATTGGAATATTTACTATGAACACATTTGCATAAGGCAGGCAAACTTAGTCTCCATGCCAGTCCTTTTTCAAAAAAGCAAAACTATTATATATAATAGAAAAACTTAAATCTATAATAGTATTCGCAATGTAAAATCTGTTTTCGTGTAACTTTTACAGAACTTTTGTAAGCTGAGATACAGAAAGTTGTTTGGCAAGGTTCTCTCACTGGTCATCTCACAGTCACCAGTGATTTTCTTTTACAATAAAAAATGGTCATGGCATTCCATTCTTTTAGTCCATAAACCTAAACAGCCATTACTTTGTTCACCTGGGACAGAAATTAATTTGAGACCACTTTGTTTTAACTATGTCAGTTTTGCAGGCATAAGGTGGACTAAATCAGCCCATAATGGCAAATGTCCTTCAAACATCAAATATGATCAGAGTGTCCTGGAATACTGTGAATATGACTTTGGGGACAATGTGAGATTGTGCTTAACTTCACTTAACCTGAATTTTCAAGTTTTTAGTGTAGCAAGGCTTTAAAAAATATAATGTTACTGTTAATTAACTTCTAGTACTAATTTGTCATGCAGTCCTGCAATGTTATATTTATTTAATTTTGTTTTTTTCTCATGTATATTTTACTATCTAACCATTAGAAGCATTAGAAAAGTAAATGTGTAATCCTTTAACAGTAAAATCCTATAAATGATTTGCAATGGAAGAGAGTACCAGGAGAGAGCAAAGAAAAAAAATGATGGAGGAAAAAAGTAAGAGGTAAAAAAAATATAAATAAACAGTATGGAAATACAGCTACATAGTAAGAAGGAAAGACTATATAAGTACATCAAGTTCAACCTATTATCCTGCAATGCTAGACCAGATGAAGAAAAAAATAAATACATGAGGCCACTTTTTTACATCTCTGGAAAAAAAATGTACAACTCTAAATAATTATATCAGAATAAATCCCTGCATCTATAACCTGCCACAGAAACCTAGTGACCATAAGGCCCTGTTCACACGGAGTATAGTGACGAGTTTTTTGGCACGGAAACCGCTCCGCAAAACTCGTCAAAAACCGTCCGAAAATGCCTCACATTGATTTCAATGGGAGGCGGAGACGGTTTTCTCCCGCGAGCGGTAAAACCGCCTCGCGCGAGAAAGAAGGGACATGCCCTATTTCACGCGGTTACACCTCTGACCTCCTCAATGGGAGGCAGAGAAAGCGTATTTCGCTGAGTTTTTTGGCCATAGCACCCAATGGGCGCGTACGAAAAACGCCGCGAAAATCGCGACAAACGGCGTGCAGGAAGGTCAAAAACTGAATTTTCCTCCTGCAAAAGCTCAGTGTGAGGACAGCCTAACTTGTATTAGTAATAATTTCAAGAAAAGGCATCTAGGTCCATTCCTTCTTTAAAGGAATTCACCTTGACAACTTCCGCTAACAGAGTTCCATAGTCTTATTTCTCTTACAGTAAATAAACCACTTCTATGTTGGTATACAAAACTTCTTTAATGTAAACATGCAGACATAGTGGATGTCTCTTTTTATAGTTACAATCCTCGGTATAAGCAGATCATTAGACAGATCTCTGTATTAACCATTGACATTTTTTTACATAGATATTAGATCACCCTTAAGCCACCTTTCTTCCAAACTAAGTAACCCTAATTTTGAGTCAGCCCATTACATTTATCTCTGTGGTTGCTGGCATTTAAACCCACTCTTGCTCTGCCCAAAACTGTACACATTATTCGACATGCGATCTGACTAGTGATTTGCAAAGCCGTAGAACTATAGAACTATGTTCTCTTTATGTGCTTCTATGCCTATTTTGATGCATCTCATGGTCTTATTTGTCTTGGCAGCAGTGGTATGGCACTGGTTGCTTAAGTTCAGGTTGCTTATATCCCCAAGTTCATTTCAACGTGACTTTTACCTAGTGTTTTCCTACTTAGTGTATAATGGTATATTTATTGATATATTTCACTCATATAAACCCTTTACAGATCATTGTTTCATGTATAATTATGGACAATCTGGTAAAGAAGGAACACTTTATTGATGCGGGTGAGCAGAATGAGCAGATCAATATGCTCAAAATATCCCTCTAAAAAAATGATGCAACACAATCATCAGCGCCTTCATGCAATTTTGCATCAAAATGCATCAAAAATGCTTCAAAATACATGTTTGTGGCCACAAATCTACCCAAGCAGAGCCTGAAATATATCATTATTTAACCCGCATGGTGAACGCCGTAAAAAAAAAAAAAATTGTAGACACCAGAATCTCTATTTTTTGGTCACCTAATCTCCCACATAAAATGAAATAAAATGTGATCGAACCGTTGCATTTACACAAAAATGTTAATATTAAAAACTACGGCTTATCCCGCAAAAAACAAGCCCTCATACCACTTAATCGACGGAAAAATAAAAAAGTTGTGGCTCTCGGAATTTGGCAAGACAAAATAAATTTTCTTTTTTACACTTAGATTTTTACTTGTAAAAGTAGTAAAATATAGAAAAAACTATATATATTTGGTATCGCCGTAGTCGTATTGACCCACAGAATAAACTTAACATGTTGTTTTAATTGTACAGTGAATTCCGTAAAAAAGGCGCGAAAAACCATGGAGGAATCACTGTTTTTTTAATTTTCTACCCCACAAATAATTTTTTTCCCGTTTCCTAGTACATTATATGGAAAAATAAATGGTGCTACGAAAAACTACAACTCATCTCGCAAAAATCAAGCCCTCATAGTACTATATCGACAGAAAAATAAAGACTTTTGGAAGGTGGGGAGGAAAAAGCGAAAATGAAAATCTGAAAAAGGGCTGCGGCGGGAAGGGGTTAAAGGAGTTGGAGCAGTTTTGCCTGGAAGAATGGGCAAAATACCGGTATCTAGATCTGCTAAACTAATAAAGACAAACCCCAAGAACTTACGTCTGTAATTGCAGCAAAAGGTGGTTTTCACAAAGTATTGACTTTCAGGGTGTGAATACTTATGCACATTCAAGTTCTCCATTTTTTTTTCTTGATTATTTTTTGTGTCTCAGTAAAAATATTTTTCACTTTTGAAGTGGTAGGCATGTGTAAACTAAATAGTACAAACCCACCAAAAATCCATTTTGATTCAAGGTTTGATTCAACGTTGTAATGCAACAAAACAGGAAAACTACCAAGTGGGGGGTGAATACTTTCCAAAGGCACTATAACATAAAAATAAGTTACTGTTCATTGTAGGCTGTACAGGTGGAGAGATGACCTTAACAGGCTGCAATCTTTCTGCCCCCGTTTTGCTTGCAGCTCCCCCTCTCTACCACTTCTCCTTTACCTTGACAATAAAGTGCTGCTTTATTGATTGATTGACTTCAGCAGTAGCTAACACCACTGGCATGTTCAAGACCCGCCCCCCCCCCCCATCTCTGGCCACAGGTGCGTCAGTTGCTTGGGGAGTGCAAATGGTGTTAGCTGCTGATGGAGTCAGTCAATCAATGGAGCAGCCGCTCTTAATTTTCATCTAGAGCCAGCAGAAGCAGGGAAAGCATCAGGGAACAGGAAGCAGTAAGTCCATGGAGCGACTGCACAAGAGTCTGGATAAGAGGTAGTGGGGAACTTGGCTGTAATCTTTCTGCCCCCGTTTTGCTTGCAGCTCCCCCACTCTACCACTTCTCCTTTACCTTGACACTAAACCAGGAAGTAAAACTTTTCATGCTGCTTCCCGACTTGAAATGAGTGCTGCTCCCTCAATATTGCAATGGTCCTATACCCTGAGAATGCAGATTAACAGCAAAACATGTCAGCGACTGCACAAGAGTCTGGATAAGAGGTAGTGGGGAACATTCTGCCGTCAGTGTAGTGAACAGAATTTCTGAGTATTAGAGGGGTTAACTGAAAATGTAAGAAATGTTATAAAATAAAGAATCGAACTTTACTCACCTGTTAAATCCCTCGCCACTCCAGTGTCGATGCTCTAGTGGTCTCTGCTGGTCTTTGTTTATTATCCTGCAGTGATAACATGGCGTACATCCATGTGTCCGCTGCAATCAATCACTGGCCTCAGCGGTCACAAGCCATTCATGCTAGCATCACTGCTGAGGGCAGTGATTGGCTGCAGTGCTTATGTAGATGTACGCCACGTCATCATTGCAGGAAAATAAACAAAGTTCGGTATAGACCATGTAACATAGCCAGCTACCAGAATAATTTATCAACTCTCAGAAAACCCTTTTCAATGTTGGGTTAGATTTAAAATTCTGAGTGATCAAATTGCACTATAGAGGGGGGTATTGCCATTAAAATTTTCACCCCAGGCAGCAGAAAATCTAGAATAACAAGCGCCCTGTGTAAAGAATAAGAATGATGAAGACTGCAGACTCATCTTTTTTTTCACTATCCCGGATATAGAAGTATAACCTGCCATCTATCTTCTGCTGCTTTGATGCAGAGCTCTGTTTCTCAATTGTCTTGGATTATACACTGAAGGCTGTTGGGTCTTTAATTTACTATTAGGCTTATTAATGTATACTATTAAACATTAGGTATTCAATTATAACACAGCACATTATTGAATTGTGGAGCGGGAATAGGGTATTTTTGTTGCCTGTTTGGCAATTCGATAAAATGGAGTAGTAATTATTAATACCTGCCACCCACTGGGGTAAAAAAAAATTGTGTTTTGTGCTCTGATCTTGCCAGTATTCTGGGTGAGAGAATCAATTTGCCTGTTTTTTAGTTTTATTGACTTGCTGGTCCATAGAATACAATGAAATAATTGATTCCCCTATTTTTTTCATTAATTCACCTAAAGAGAATCTCAAATTTGGTAAATTAACAATTGCATCCTAATGGGCGGCAAATCAGTGAAACGCAAATTGGCAAACATTTTCAGTACAGAATTTTGTTATTGTATCAGCTATGTCATTAGATTATGCAGCTACTTGTAAAGGGTTAATTTGATAGAGGAGGAGGAGACAGCTGCTTGTAAAGGGATCGATCTCATTTACACAGCAAAATTTAGGTCTCCTCCCTATATCCCCTATATATACACTATGGAACGGGCAACAGCAGTGCATGCATGATGGGAACTATAGGCAGATTGTATATTGCATACAGTACTGGCAAACATCAAAAACTGAAGGCACGCCCCTAGCAACTGGCCAGAAGCTGGAAGTGTGAGAGAAAAGATGTGGACTATTGCACAGGGAAAAAATCTGTAGTGAAAAAAATTGCTAAACTTTGCGAAAGTTTAGTTATGCTTTAATCTGCTAGATGAGGACAAAGCTGCTTGTAAAGGGTTAATCTGAGCCTCTTATTACATACACACAGAGCCAGCAGCAGTCACTGAAGCGAAAGCTGTGACAGGATTTACCTCTGATGCTTCTTCTTCTTCTTCTACTTCTAGCCTCCTCCTCATACTGCTTCATAATAGACAGGAGAATCATCTGACATTGCTGCTAATTTAACAATATTCAGAATGAAGTAAGATCGCAGCAGAGATCTCCCTTGTGTACATCCTGCACACTCTCAGTCTCCCCCCCTCACAGCGGATTATCCTAGTTTAGAAGCTGGAAGTTTTTAAAAAGCAGTCATAATTGTCTTAAAGTGCAAGATCTTTATCACTAAATTTGAGAGGATTTTTTTTATTTGACTATATATATTTGAGAAGGGTTTTAAATTTTAATCTCCTATTAATTTATAAGGGTTCCTAGTGAAAAATTCTCGATAAGTATTTGTGGCAAAAATAATTACTGTTTGCACAGGGTATGCCACTTTGTGATTCATGTAAGACAAGAGGGCATGTATATTAGCCATATTTATTAAATGGAACTTTTTTTTAAAAAAACTCACAAAACAGCAGGCTGATGTAAAATGTAAACCACCGGATCCAAAAGCAACGCACCTTCTCCAGTATAAAATACAACAAATTTAACAAAGGGCATAAGCCAATATTGATACATGTGGACAAAAAGTTTTAGAAAGAGGTACTGTGCACATAACACAGGAGCTTGACTGCTGACCCATATATAAAATTTACATTTTGATAAATCATAGTTAGATAAATTCTTAGAAAAAACTGTTTGAAACATTCCGCTAAGATAAACAGAGGCCAAAATGTCCCACAATTTAGGCACTAGTAGTAGCAATGATAATTCTAAAATAAAATCATTAGCATGCATGCTGTTTTCATAATATTTGTAATTCTTAATACCTCAGAATGTAATGTACTTTAGAAAATAACAAATTAAAAATAAACATGGTTACAAGAGATTTGTTTATTTATTTCATATCAATTAAAAAATTCTGGCTGGTCATTCAGACGAACAAATCACATTACAATAAAATTGCATTTACATATTAATCAGAAGGAAAACAGAACTTCTAAATTTTTACGGATGGCTGTTTTTCTTAATTATATTTGTAACAGTCAAGTAACATCTAATTGGTAATGCTTGATGGAGGACCAGAAACACTTTTTCAGGACGAACAAATGTTCAAATTCTCTAGCCTTAAGAAGAAACTTTAACTAAAATATAAATGTAAAATGGAAATCTTTTTGCAGTTCGTACAGGTATTTTTGTCATTAAAACTATACTAAGCCAAATTTAGGAGCAAGCCATTTTGAAGCCTCAGGACGAAACCAGATTTTAGAAATCTGGTGTGTGTCAATTTATCTGGGAATAACTTGCCAATGTTTCTGCTTATACAAGTAAATCTAACATTGTTTTTATTTGTCACATATTGTACTTTCTTTTGATGATAAATTTAGGTCGGAATAGTTTATAATTATGTATAAAAAAAACGAAAAAAGTTTAAAAAATGTAAAAATAAATATATTTTTTCTCATTTTAATTTTGTAGATATTTAGTAAGAAATTTATTT
Source organism: Rhinoderma darwinii (assembly GCF_050947455.1). Taxonomy (NCBI): domain Eukaryota; kingdom Metazoa; phylum Chordata; class Amphibia; order Anura; family Rhinodermatidae; genus Rhinoderma; species Rhinoderma darwinii. Next base: position 144,152,404 of record NC_134687.1, read on the forward strand.
CATGCACCCAGCCACATTGGAAGAGCACTGGAGGTGCCAGAAAGATGAACTACCCCTGGAAATATCCAAATTTTAAACATTACATCCCTCAAGGGGTTTATCTAGGGGTGTAAATTCCTTTCTTGTAGAAATATGTGCAAAGCAAATTTTCTATTTCTTTTACACAAATGCATAATTTATAGGACACATTTTTAGACACAGAACAATAAAGCGGAGAAAGGCAACTCAACATTCTTTGAGCTGCTGTATTTCTCCTGAGATCATAAATACCCTTAAATCTTTCCCGTCGTAATCTGTAGATTTACGTCGGGAAAGGGTATTTAAGATGGCGCCGGCATTTCCCTAGATCACATAAAAATAAATAACCAAAAATAAACATAAACATGCCCGAACTATAAAAATATAAAAATATTTTTCCAATACGGTGAATGTCGTAGTGGGAAAAAAGGTAAAAATGGCTGAATCGTAGTTTTGTAATAAATGTAATAAAAAGTGCTTGAAATGCCAGAAATTCCCCCAAATGGTATTAATAAAAATGACACCTTTCCATGTACAAAAAGACGCCTTACACAGCTCTGTACAAAGAAATATAAAAAAATTATGGGGTCACAATATGGCGATGCAAAAAAATGTTTTGTTTCTTTCAAACATTTACATTTTTTTAAAGGTACTGAAACATAACAGAAACAATATAAAATTTGGTGTTACTATGATCGTACTGACCCGCAGTATAGAGGTAATGTGTAATTTTCACCATACATTGAACACTGTAAAAAAGAAACCCATAAGAAAATGGCGGAACTGCTGTTTTAATCCAATTCCACCCCATTCTGAATTTTTTTCCAGCTTCCCAGTACATCACACATAATATTAAATAATACCATTAGAAAATACAACTTGTCCCATAAAAATTAAGCCCTCATTTGCCTTTATGTAAAGTCCTTTATAAAGCCCACACTATGGCACAATATATTTGAGGGAAATGATAATGTGGAGTCTCTATGACTAGAAATAAATAGAGGGAAAAGCTATACTAACATACTGTTCGGGGGTTTACTATAAACAACCAAATATATCAGAATCCTCAGAAAATCTTCTGCTAAGGCAAATAGATGAGGCATCAATTTAGAATGAGTTCGTTATTACTGGTGACTTTAACTAGCCAAATATAAATTGGGAAACTGAAACCTGTGGATCCTTTAAAGGAAACAGGTTTATATTAATTAATAAATATAATTACCTTTCCCAACTAGTGTAGGACCCAAATAGAGGGAGGATCCTTTTGGAGTTAATATTAACTATTTAAACTACTAAAACAGGAAGGCAGTGAAGAAGCGCTAAAAAGCTACAGGAAATAAAATAAATTATGGAAAAAATGGATTAAGGCCTCATGCAGACGTCAGTATTCTGGTCAGTATTTTGCTTCAGTATTTGGAAGCCAAAACCAGGAGTGGAACATAAACAGAGAAAACCTATAATGGAAAGATTTGCATCTCTTCCGTGTTTTGGACCCACTCCTGGTTTTGGGTTTCTGACCAGAATACTGACGTCTGCATGAGGCCAAAGACAGAAAAACTGGATACAGAGAGACTCATTGTCAAAAAGAATAAAATTAACCCTCAAATGTTCTTCTATTGCATAAATAATAAAAAGGTTAAAAATGAAAGTGTTGGCCCTTTAAAAAGTAATGAGGGACAAATTACGGAGGTTGATAAGGTAAAAGCTAATTTATTAAAACAAATTTCTCCACTATGTTAGAGAAACAATGAAATGTTAAGTGAAATACAGAGGAATAAAGTACATTTTCCATTAAATATCACCTGTCTAACCAAAAAAGAAGTCCCGAGCCACCTTAAAAAGATTAAAACAGACAAGTCACCGGATACAGTTGGCATATACCCCCAAGTTCTGAGGGAATTAAGTACAGTGATAGACAGACCATTATTTCTGATATTTAACCCCTTAACAACATTCGACGTACAGTTACGTTGCTGTGGACAATGACTTCCTTAAACTCAACGTAACTGTACGTTGTGGTGATGGTGCTAGCTCAGAAGCAGTGCCTGTGCTATCACCAGCAGGTGTCTGCTGTATATTACAGCTGACACCCTGCTGTAAGGCCAGGACCGAAACTAGCCTCCGATTAGGCCGATTAACCCCTTAGATGCAGAGCTCAAAAGTGAGTGCTGCATCAATGGGGAAACTAGCCAATCGGCAAACAAGCGACGCAATGGTGGGGTTACCGATGGCTGCTTTGGCAACCCGGAGGCCTAACAATGACCTTTTATCTGCCGAGTATGGAAGCCTGTCTAAAAGGCTTCTGGTCGCAAACAGAAGATGGCACGCGCTCAGAAGCTAAGGCTGCGCTATCAGCCGTGGTTGTCAGCTGTATGTTATAGCTGTCACCCTGCTAAAATGGCAGGGAATGAAACTAGCTCTGATCCTTGCCATCAACCCCTTAGATGTCACGATCAAAAGTGATTGCGGCATCTTAGTGGTTTGTAGCGAATCAGAATCGCCGCAATGCAATAACGGGGGTGCCGATGGTTACTGTGGCAACCAGAGGCCTAACAATGGCCTCCTGGTCTGCCACGTTTGGAATCCCATTAGGCACATGAAGCTCTTCACTTCTGAGCCTTGTCATATGTCCAGGCAAATAATAAATGCCTTGAGGGGTGCAGTTTCCAAAAAGGGGTCACTTCTTGGAGGCTTCCACTGTACTCCAGGACCTCATGGGTTTTGCAAATGCGACATGGCACCCAAAAACCATCTATCTAAATCTGCATTTCAAATAGTGCTCCTGAAATTCTGAGCCCTGCCCTGTGTCCAAACAGCAGTTTATTACCACATCTGGGTGTTGCTGTAATCGGGAGAAATTTATTTTTAAATGTTGCAGTGCTTTTTCTCCTTTATTCCTTGCAAAAATTGAAAATTACTACGTTTTATTGGAAAAAATTTAGATTTTCAATTTCACAGCCTAATTCCACTAAATTCAAAATACTCACTATACCCCTCGATAAATTTCTTCAGGGGTGTAGTTTCCCAAATTGGGTCGCTTTTGGGGTGTTTCCACTGATTTGGTCCCGCAGGAGCATTACAAATGTGACATGGCGCCGCAAACCATTCCAGCAAAATTTGAGCTCCAAAACCCAAATGGTGCTCCTTCCGTTCTGAGCCCTGCCGTGTGTCCAAAGAACAGTTTATGACCACATATGGGGTATTGCCGTAATCGTAAGAACTTGCTTTTCAAATGTTGGGGTACTTTTTCTCCTAACTTCAGCAAAAAACCTGTAGGGTCAAAATGCTAAAATTCCTTGAGGGGTGTAGTTTGTCAAATTGTGTCTTTTTGGGGGTGTTTCCACAGTTTTGGCACCACAAGATCTCTTCAAACCTTACATGGTGCCTAAAATATATTCTAATAAAAAGGAGGCCCCCAAATCCATTTGATGCTCCTTTGCTTCTGAGGTGTGTGTTTCAGTCCAGTAGCACACTGAAAAATTTAAATGAAGAAAAATAGAATGAAAAAGTAATGCTTGTTGGACACCTACATTGAACACAAGTTAGAGTAATTTGTTTTCTGTAATGCTGAAATGCAATCATTAAAATGTACTGTGACTGTCAATATATATATATATATATATATATATATATATATATATATATATATATATATATAGTAATTACAAATTCCTAAAACTGTGCATTTCTATTTACTATCTCGACTATTGGTGACATGTCAATGCACCAACTTTTGTGAACTGTAAACTCACAATGCCAAGTTCCCTTTTTGCTGACATTTTTCAGATTTGTCTTGGCATGATTCAATTTGTCTTGACAGTAATGATAAATTCCAGTTCACTGAGCCTTGCTTTACATTTAGATATGAACATGCACAGTGTCTTAAGTGACATGTATTGTGGCATATTTTGAACAGTCTGCAACTGAAATATGATATGAAGATATACACACCTAATGAATCATGCAGCTACACTAATGAAAAAGATAAAAAAAGAAATACTAAACAACTTATCTCATGGCCTCATGGCTACCTCATGGAATACCATTACCTGTTGAGGGGGATTGAAGAAGTTGGAACTTCCTGCTTCCTCCCCAGAATCTCAAGGGGGAAGGGATGTCCTGTGGTACATGAGTGTATCACAAGATAAATCCCCAATTACCTCTCTGGCCCTCTGCAGAGTGAGGAGACAGGCTTCTTTTGCATCTCACCCTCTGCTAACCCTACAACCAAGTCTGTGATTCTACAGACCTGGTTCCTGGGACGTCAAGATATACATATTATATATACACACATATATATATACACATATATATATATGTAAATATATATATATATATATATATATATATATACATACATACACCACACCACCCCCCTCCATCCCCATTGGCGACACTTCCCTTTACAATAATAAATTGAAAATCTTTGTGTACCTTCACGTGCAGAGAGTTTCGTGCACAAGTCAAGTTAATTAAAATTTGACATTGTATCGTTGCTACGGCAACAGTACCGCCCAGTCTGCAGGAGCGTCACTCCACGTCCGATGCTAGTTCGAGTATAACTGGACTAAAACTTTAAAGCGAGTCTGTCGCCAGATGTCCGTATTGAACTACCAACAGGCTATTATAGCTGATTATAGATTATGATGTGTATTATGTTTTTCCACAGAGTGCCTCCTTTGAAGAGACATTTTTTTCTTACATTTATGCAAATTAGCATTTTGGAGCAACGAGGGTGTCACCGTTACTCCAAAATGCTCTCACGTCATTCCCCAGTTCAACCCCCTCCCTCCCTGCTTCCGTTAATTGACAGGGGCCAGGCAGTGTACTAGGCGTGTTCACGACTGGCCCCGTAGTGTAGTGAACACGCGCGTGTCCCTACATCCTAATCGGCGCATAAGCAGTAGTGCCAATTAGAACGCTGACTTAAAGGTAATCTTTATGCTCATATATTGTAGCGTCCATGGCCATGGGCCCTTCGGTTTACTTACCTCCCGACACCCGCAGCCAAGGATCTGTGAGCGCTGGCCCCCATCTCCTTCCTAGGATACACCAGCACTCACTTCCGCTCCGGTCCGCTGTGTAACGGTTACTGCGAAAATCTCTTCATTGAGGCTGCGCCAGGCTAAGTTGCTGGAATGGCTGCTAGAGGGGGCAGGTGTATAGCTTGGTGACAGGCTAGGAGAGCGTAATGACGCAATCGTGTACTACGCTATGTATGTAGAATACAACCGCCGTACTTCTAGTAATCACTGGCAAAGCTGATCTGGGTCTGATAAGACCCAGCTGCTGTGCCATACTGGGGGAGGCACCCGGTGATCAGGTGATTTTGAAGTCCAAAAGAGGCAGCAGCATTGCCATTGCTGTTAAAAACAGTGATCCCCTGACATTTTTCGCCTTCAATTATGGCTTCTCCCGGGTACTGGTTTCATATCTATGATCCCAGTCACCTGATGAAGCCGTAAATGATTACAAGTCATGTCCGGGGATCAATGTGTATTAGTTTTACCAGCATGATAGATCTAAATATTTGGACAGTGACACACGTTTTGGCATTTTAGCTGTTTACCAAAACATATTGAATATACAGTTATATAATCAATATGGGCTTAAAGTGCAGATTCTCAGCTTTAATTTGAGGGTATTCACATCCTAATTTGAGGAAGGGTTTAGGAATTACAGATCTTTAATATGTAGCTGCCTCTTTTCAAGGGACCAAAGGTAATTGGGCAATTATCTCAAAAGCTATTTAATGGGCTGCATGGGCTATTCCCTCGTTAATCCATCATCAATTAAGCATGTAAAAGGTCTAGAGTTGATTCCAGGTGTGGCATTTGCATTTGGAAGCTGTTACTGTGAACCTACAACATGAGGTCAAAGGAGCTCTCAATGCAAGTGAAACAGACAATCGTTAGGCCGAAATAAACGAAGACATACATCAGAGAGATAGCACAAATGTTAGGAGTGGCCAAATCAACAGTTTGGTACATTCTTGAAAAAAAAAAAAAATCGCACTGGTGATCTTAGGAAATCCAAAAGGCCTGGATGTCCACAGAAGACAACAGTGGTGGATGATCACAGAATCCTTTCCATGGTGAAGTAAAACATCATGCAGCAGAAAATTTAGAATTGGCCCTGCTCCTGAATAGGAGTCTCTCAACACCAATACCTTTTTCAACTTTCCTCTGGATCAACACTGCAGTCTCCTAACTGGCATCATTATGTATATTAATGTATGATGGCTGACATGTATGTAGCTCCATTGGTTCCTTGTCTTTTAGACTTTATATTCTAATTTGCCTAAAACATTCTATGACCAGTGTAATTTTATGGTGACATAGTTAAATGGAGGTAACTAAAACCTGTCCTTCACATTTTAACTAAAAAAAATAGCCATCGACACTGGAGAGGGTCATTTTTGTCTCCATGATCACTGTTACATTGTATTAGACAATATAGCGTTAGTTCGATCATCGGCTGAGCTTTGCCCTGTTTACACAGTGCAATGATCGGCAATGAGCGTTCTTATGAACATTCGTTCACCCGATAATTGGTCCATGTAAAAGGGTCATTAGGCTTTAAACTCTGTTCAAGCATGCATATATTTTGAGATAACATTGTTGTAGGGTTTGTCTTGTGGCATGTCAAGCAAGGGCAACTTTATAACTGTAATCTGTACCTATAGCTGTTATCATCACTGCCATAAAGATCTGTCCTTTTAACTCAGATATGTATGTCCTTCAAGCAACAAAGCCCATCATTGAAAGTGTGCAGCTGCTCTTAATGGAATGCTTTTATGCGGATTGAATATTTAGACTAGAGGCTAATGATCAATTATAACAATTAATTATTATTATGCTCAACGCCTCTCTAATGATTTGTCTCTTTTTTCCTGCAGCGTTAAAATGAGTAACAAAATCTGTGGACCGTTCAATTTCATCTTTAATTGCTTGTGACTTAACAGTGGCAATGCCATAACATGAAGCAACACAAGCTAGTTTCACTGGTAGTCTAGTGTCGTAACATGTAAGCTCTGTATGAAAAGGTACCACCTCAAGGGTGTCAGTACAATGTGTTTCACCTGTACAAACTGTACGCCCAAAAAATGCATGAAAAAAATGCCATTCGCAGTAAAACCAAATGCCGTGAGGCACATTACTGCTACATGTATGGGCATCCTTAGGGTGGGTTTCCACAAGTCTTATACAGATTGTATAACTGAGGCTAATGAGACTATATGGTGACATAATGAACAGCCTCCTCTTGTAGATAGTGCCACCCCCTTGTAGATAGCGCCTCCCCCCTTGTAGATAGTGCCGCTCCCCTCCTTGTAAATACTGCTACAAACCGTCCCTAAGAGATAGTGCCACACACCCCCTTGTATATAGTGCCAAACACCCCCCTGTAGATAGTGCCACACACCCTCCTTGTAAATACTGCCACACACCCCCTGTAGATAGTGCCACAGTGCACCCCCTGTAAAATGTGCCACACAGTAAGCCCCTGCAGATATGATCACACTCCCCCCCTAGTAGATAGTGCCACACACACCCCACTGTAGAAACTGCCACACTGCCGCCCTAGGAGATACTGCAACATACACCCTTGTATAGAAAGTCTGATGGACTGCACTGCTGGACAGGAATATTCAGGTGCTTTATGGGTTCGGGATGGATATCCCACAATATAGTATAGTAGAAAAACCCAAGCACTTTATGGAAATTATGGACATAGGAATAGATTGTCTAAAATCATTGGGTTTTTATTCAAAGTATTTAAACTTTTTGTTATGTTGTTTTTTGTCTTTTTGTCAAGGGATTTTCAAAAGACGTTTTGGCCAATCCTAGGCCTTTGTCAGAATCGCTGTATAAGAGAAGGATGTCTATGTCCTGTTATGGCGTCTGCATTCACATTCACTTTAGAGCGTCTGTCAGACGCCAAAACAGGACATAAACAGCCTTCTCTTATACAGCGATTCTGACAAAGGACTGGGATGGGCCGAAATGTCTTTTGAAAATCGCTTGACAAAAAGACAAGAAATAACATAACAAAAAGTTGAATTACTTTGAATAAAAAAACAATGATTTGAGAAAATCTATTCCTACGTCCATCATTTCTATATAGTGCTTGGGTTTTTCTAGTACACACCCCCTTATAGATTGTGCCAAGCACACCCCCTGTAGATAGGGCCACACACACCCCCCTTGTAGATAAAGCCACACAGCCTCTCTTTGTAGATAGTGCCACACACAACCCCTGTTGCTAGTGCCACATACACCCCTGTAGATAGCGATACCCTTCCTCCCTGTACATAGTGCCATTGGGGCTCCCTGGAGGATCCCCTGACGTCACTGTCCATATAGGGATAGTGACGTCAGGGGCTTCTCCAGGTGCGGAATCCCCGGCCAGAGCATCGGCAATGCTCTGGCCCTGGATTCTGCTCCAGGAGGATCCTCTGACGTCACTGTCCATACATGGACAGGGATGTTAGTGGCTCCCTCTAGGAGCGGAATACCCGGCCAGAACGTTGGCAACGCTCCTGCAGGGGAACCCCGCTCTAGGGGAACCCCTGATGTCATTGTCGATATATGGATAGTGACGTTAGGGGCTTTTCCAGGAGCGGAAACCCCAGGCCGGAGCGTCAGCAATGCTCTGGTCGGGGATGGAGGAGCCACGCCTGCCCCCCACTAGATACAGCCATGCTTACTGACTGAAGAATGGAAAAAAGGAAAGATACATGTCACATGCCTGTAAGAAGCTGTCAGAAGAAACTCAAGTCAGGCCATGTGTCTGATCCTGGCATTTATCATTGTTATTAACTACATGTTGTTTTGCTTATTGTTTTGTGAGTATATTAAATACTTGCGACATTTGTCGTAACTGTAGGTCATGGTCGGCACGGGGGTATCGCGATTTGTCTCACATTTACCACAAGCCGATGATGCGGGCTCAGCTTCTAAATGCATCATCAGCCATGGGTGTCAGCTGTATATTACAGCTAACACTGTGCTGTAACAGCCACTGTAGCGGGGGTGCTGATGATTGCTATGGCAACCGGAAGCTTAACAGTAAGGTTAAAAAAGTAAAAGAAAATGTTTTTGAAAAATAAATTAAATTTAAGTTTCAAGTAATACAATTATAAATCTCCCTTGTTCCCTTATCAAGTCCTTTATCATTGTTAGAAAAGAAAAAAAATATATACATAATTAGCGTTGACACGCCCGTAACAACCTAACCTATAAAAAATATTATGTTATTTATCTCGCCCGGTAAACAGTGCAAAAAAAAACAAAAAACAATGCTAGTATTCATGTTTTTTTGAGAGCTTGCCCTAAAAAAATTGAATAAAAAGTGATCAACAGGTGCATGTATCCCAAAATAGTACAAATAAAAACTACTGTTTGTCCTGCTATAAACAAGCCCTCACACAGCTCTGTTGATAGAAAAATAAAAAAGTTATGGCTCTCAGAACATTGCGACACACAAACAAAATATTTTTGTTGTAAAACATAAAAAAACTATAGAAATTTGTAATCGCGGTGATTTTACTAACCAGCAGAATAAAGTTAACACATGGTAAACGTTGTAACGACAAAAGAAACCTGACAGAATTAGGGTATGTTCACACGGCGGGGGTCCGTAACGGCTGAATTTACGGGGATGTTTCAGCCTGAAAACATCCCCGTAATTTCAGCCGTACCGGCATGTGCAGGCGCTTGAACGCCGCGTCCATTACGGCCGTAATTAGCGCTGCTATTCATTGGAGTCAATGAATAGCGGCTCCAATTACGGCCAAAGAAGTGACAGGTCACTTCTTTGACGCGGGCGTCTATTTGCGCGCCGTCATTTGACAGCGGCGCGTAAATATACGCCTCGTGTGAACAGACAAACGTCTGCCCATTGCTTTCAATGGGCAGATGTTTGTCAGCGCTATTGAGGCGCTATTTTCAGACGTAATTCGGGGCAAAAACGCCCGATTTACGTCCGTAAATAGGCCGTGTGAACATACCCTTACTGTTTTTTTGGTCACCTTGCCTCCCAAAAAGCGATCAAAACATTGCTTGTACTCTAAAATTGTAGCAATAAAAACTACAGCTTGTCCAACAACAAATGAGCCCCCCACACAGCTCCATATACAGAAATATTAAAAAGTTATGGCTCTCGGAATATGGCCACACAAAAATATGATATATACAAATAAACGTTTTATTATGTAAAAGTAATAAAACATATATACCTATATACATATATACATATATATATATATATATATATATATATATATATATATATATATATATATATACATTTGGTATTGCTATAATCATATTGCCCCGCAGAATAAAGTTTACATGTCACTTATACAGCACTTTTTAAAAAAAAACAATGCAGGAATTGCTATTTTTTTTATCACCTTGCCCCCCAGAAAATGGAGTACAAAGTGAACAAAAAGGTAATTAACCCCAAATTTGAACTAGTTAAATCTAAAGCTTGTCCTGCAAAAAAACAATGCACACTAATTTCTGGAAAACATCCAAGGGGTCAACATGATCACTACACCACTAGGTTGATGTCTTGAGGGGTGTAGTTTCCAAAATGAGATCACTTCTGAAAGTTTTCACTATTTTGGACCCTCAGGGCTTTGCAAATGTGACACGGCGACCAGAAACCAAACCAGTAGATTCAGCAAAATACCTGTGGGTCAAAATGCTCACTATACTCCTAAATGCATTCCTCAACGGGTGTAGTTTCCTAAATCGTGTCACTTCTAGGGGGTTGCCACAGTTTTGGTATGTCAGGGGCTCTGCAAATGCGACATGGCGCCCAGGAACCAATTAAGCAAAATCTGCGCTCCAAAAGCCAAATGTCGCTCTCTCCTTTCTGGGCCCAAATAGCAGTTTATAACCACATATGGGGTATTGACGTACTTGGAAGAATTGCAGTGCTATCTTATTGGAAAGAAATTTAATTTGTCATTTTCATGGAGCACTTCTAATAAACACCATGAAACACCTGTGGGGTCAAAATGCTCACTACACCCTTAGATGTATTGCTTTTGGGGTGCAGTTTCCAAAATAGGGTATTTTTCATGATGTTTCTTATGTTTTGGCACCTCAAGGCCTCTGCAAACCTGTAGAGATATGGAAAACCTCCTAATAAAATAGAGGTCCCAAAATACAGAAGGTTTCTGAGACCTGTGTTTCAGTCAAGTAGCACATTAGGGCCACAGTGGGGATATTTTTAAAAACTGCAGATTTAGGGTAATAAATATTGAGCTGCGTTTCTCTGTTATAACATACTGTGTTACAGTAATAAAGGATCAAAACTGAATATCTGCAAAAAAAAGGACATTTTCAAATTTCACCTTCAATTTGCTTTGTTTTCTAAAAACTGCTGAAAAGGGTTAGAAAACTCCCAAATGCTGTTTTAAATACTTTGAGGGTGAGTTTTTAAAATGGGGTGATTTAGAGGGGGTTTCTATAAGAGACCTCACAAAGCCACTTCAAAACTAAATTGGCCCCTAAAAAATAGGTTTAAGATTTGTATTATTTTTTTTTAAAGTGAAAAATTACTGCTAAACTTGTAATTAGAGATGAGCGAACCGGGACAACCGAACACGGTTTCGGTCCGAACTTCCGGAAAAGTTCGGTTCGCAGCGAATCCGAACTTCACCGGGTTCGGCCGAACCCGTTTTGACCGAACCCGGTCAAAAACATTATACAAATCGGCAGCCACTTGTCTCTATCAATCACTGATAGAGAAAAGAGGCTGCTGATTAAAAATAAAATAAAAAGCATTTCATACGTACCCGGTCGTTGTCTTGGTGACGAGTCCCTCTTCTTCCTCCAGTCCGACCTTTTCTGACGCGGCAGCCTGTGATTGGCTGCAGAGGCCTCTGCAGCCTGTGATTGGCTGCAGAGGCCGCGGCAGCCTGTGATTGGCTGCAGCGCTCACATGGGCTGCATCGTCATCAAGGGATGTCGAGAGGGACGCGTCACCAAGGCAACGGCCAGGAGACCGGACTGGAGGAAGCAGGGAGTTCCCAGGTAAGTATGAACGTCTTTTTTTTTTACAGGTACTGTGATCGGTAGTCACTGTCCAGGGTACTGAAACAGTTACTGCCGATCAGTTAACTCTTTCAGCACCCTGAACAGTGACTATTTAGGGTATGTGCACACACACTAATTACGTCCGTAATTGACGGACGTATTTCGGCCGCAAGTACCGGACCGAACACAGTGCAGGGAGCCGGGCTCCTAGCATCATAGTTATGTACGATGCTAGGAGTCCCTGCCTCTCTGCAGGACAACTGTCCCGTACTGTAATCATGTTTTCAGCACGGGACAGTAGTTCCACGGAGAGGCAGGGACTCCTAGCATCGTACATAAGTATGATGCTAGGAGCCCGGCTCCCTGCAGTGTGTTCGGTCCGGTACTTGCGGCCGAAATACGTCCGTCAGTTACGGACGTAATTAGTGTGTGTGCACATACCCTTACTGACGTCGCCTAGCAACGCTGCCGTAATGACGGGTGCACACATGTAGCCACCCGTCATTACGGGGCCTCATGCACACGACCATAAAAACACCCGTTATCACGGGTCGTAATTACGACCCGAAATAGCGGGCCCATAGACTTCTGTTAGCCACGGGTACCTTCCCGTTTTCTCACGGGAAGGTGCCCGTGCCGTTAAAAAGATAGAACATGTTCTATTTTTTTATTTTACGGGCCGTGCTCGTAATTACGACTTGTAACTACGAGCACGGCCGGCCGGCCACGGGCAGCCGGCCGCTTTTGCGAACCGTGCTGTCATTATAATTATAGCAGCACGGCCCGTAAAATAGAAAAATAGAACATGTTCTATTTTTTTAACGGCACGGGCACCTTCCCGTGAGAAAACGGAAAGGTACCCGTGGGTAACAGAAGTCTATGAGCCCGTTATTGCGGGTCGTAATTCCGACCCGCAATAACGGGTGTTTTTACGGTCGTGTGCATAATGGGAGCACGGCTCGGAAAAACGAACGGCTGCCCGTGCTCATCTCCTGAAATACTCTGTGCTGCCTTAAACTCTGTGGACAGGTCAGGATCCTGTTTATTTTAAATGCTGCTAGGGAACCCGCTCGATCCACTATATAAGGCTACGCTACAGTGCAGCTTTTAAAAGAAACAGGATCCTGACCTGTCCACAGAGTTTAAGGCAGCACAGAGTATTTCAGGAGATGAGCGTGCAGATTCAGTGCTGCTGTGAACTCTGCTCTTACCATTACGTAGCTCTCAGTCTGTTACCTCTCCTCCACTCCTGTCCTCAAGAACACCTTCACATGATTGGCAAGTCACCACGTAATGGTAAGAGCAGAGTTCACAGCAGCACAGAGTATTTCAGGAGATGAGCATGCGGATCTTGTACGTGGTGGTGACTTGCCAATCATGTGAACGTGTTATAGAGGACAGGAGTGGAGGAGATGTAACAGACTGAGCTACGTAATGGTAAGAACAGAGTTCACAGCAGCACAGAGTATTTCAGGAGAGGAGCTTGCAGATTCAGTGCTGCTGTGAACTCTGCTCTTACCATTACGTAGCTCAGTCTGTTACCTCTCCTCCACTCCTGTCCTCAATAACACCTTCACATGATTGGCAAGTCACCACCCCGCACAAGATCTGCACGCTCATCTCCTGAAATACTCTGTGCTGCTGTGAACTCTGCTCTTACCATTACGTGGTGACTTGCCAATCATGTGAAGGTGTTCTGGAGGACAGGAGTGGAGGAGAGGTAACAGACTGAGAGCTACGTAATGGTAAGAGCAGAGTTCACAGCAGCACTGAATCTGCATGCTCATCTCCTGAAATACTCTGTGCTGCCTTAAACTCTATGGACAGGTCAGGATCCTGTTTCTTTTAAATGCTGCACTGTAGCACAGCCTTATATAGTGGATCGAGCGGGTTCCCCAGCAGCATTTAAAAGAAACCGTGTTTGTGTATGTGTGTGTTTGTGTATATATGTGTGTTTGGGTATGTGACTTTGTCTGTTTTTGTTTTTATATGTGTGTTTGTGTATATGTGTGTGTGTGTATATATGGGTGTGTTTGTGTATATGCGTTTGTGTATATGTTTGTGTATATATGGGTGTATTTGTGTATATGTTTGTGTGTAGATGTTTGTGTGTGTTTTTGTATATGTGTGTGTTTGTGTATATGGGTGTGTGTTTGTGTGTATATATGGGTGTGTTTGTGTATATGTGTTTGTGTATATGTGTGTTTGGGTATGTGTGTTTTTGTTTGTATATGTGTTTGTGTATATGTGTTCGTGTATGTGTGTGTATAACTGTGTGTGTGTGTGTGTTTGGATATGTGTGTTTTTGTTTGTATATGTGTGAGTTCGTGTATATGTGTGTGTGTGTTTGTCTGTTTATGTGTGTGTGTGTGTGTGTTTGTATATCTTGTTGTGTTTGTGTATATATGTGTGTTTGTGTATGTTTGTTTGTTTGTGTGTGCGTGTATATATGTGTGTAGGTGAGTAGAAGTATTGTTATTGTTCACATTGATAACTGTTTTTTTATGTTGTTGCAGATTTTGATGTACCGATTGGACTACATCTTCGATTCGTTGGACTACTGCGTAGATCTACGTTTTTTCAAATTTTAATAAAATGGTTAACGAGGGTTTTGTTGGGGATTTCTTATTTCAATAAAAAAGAATTGTCTTTGTGTTTTTTTTTAAACTTTATTAGTGCCTAGATAATGGTAGTTGGCTGATTGACAGCGTCCATTATTAAGGCGGTACTTAGTGTTAGCCGGTGCAGAGGCTAGCACTAACCACCCATTATTACCCCGGTACCCACCACCACCAGGGGTGCCGGGAAGAGCTTGGTACGATCCAGTACCCGACCATCTGTTGTGATGGTCGGGTACTGGGGCGGCTGTAGGCTGGTATTATGAGGCTGGGAAGGGCCAAAATCAGTGGACCTTCCCACCCTTGTAATGCTAGGCTGCTGCTGCTGTGTTGTATCGGGCTGGTTATAAAAATGGGGGGGACCCCCACGTCGTTTTTTTTTTTGAATTTAACAAATTTAGCAATAGACGGGTCCCCCACATTTTTAATAATCAGCCATATACAAGGCCGCAGCAGTCTAGCATTACATTGGTGGGAAGGGCCACTGGTTTTGTCCATTCCCAGGCTAATAACACTGTGTTGTATGTGGCTGGTTATGATAAATTGGGTGGAACCCCATGTCTTTTAAAAAGAAAAAATTTAAATAAATAATTAAAAAAAATGACGTGGGGTCCCCCCCACTTTTATAACCAGCCAGATACAACACAGCAGCAGCAGCCTAGCATTACAAGGGTGGGAAGGTCCACTGTTTTTGGCCCTTCCCAGCCTCATAATACCAGCCTGCGGCCGCCCCAGAGCCCGATCATCACAACAGATGGTCGGGTACTGCATCGTACCTGGCTCTTCCCGGCACCCCTGGTGGTGGTGGGTACCTGGGTAATAATGGTGGTTAGTGTTAGCCTCTGCACCGGCTAACACTAAGCCTCGCCTTAGTAATGGATGTTGTCACTCAGACAGCGGCCATTACTAAAGTGGTAGTAATAAAATTTGAAAAGAAAAAGACAAAGATATAGATAAAATATTTTATTGAAATAAAGCACCCCCAACACAACCCTCATTAACCATTTTATTGTAGAAAAATAACACGCCATCTAAGTAGTCCTCGAAACCGACGTAATCCAAACACCAAACCTGTGAAAAAAAAAATGAAATAAAACATGTCGTAGGCTTAGATTCAGTTTAATGTGTGATACTGACTGTTATACCATGTATAGAAGCCTGCCGTGAAGTTGACTTAGATACAGGGCGCCAGCAGACAGTATCATACATGGCCATACATACATATATACAAACATACATACAAGCATGCACATATATACATGCAAATATACATACATGCAAACATACACACATATATACATGCAAACTATCATACATACATGCATACACACACACATGAAAACATACATACAAACAAACATGCAAAGATACATACATACATATATACAAGCATGCACAAATATACATGCAAACATAAATACATGCAAACATAATTACATACATGCACATATATATAAACATACATGCAAAAATAAAAACATGCAAACATACATACATGCACATATATACATACATACATGACAACATACATACAAACATACATGACAACATACATACATGCAAACATACATACATGCAAACATACATACACACATGCAAACATATATACATGCAAATATACATACAAACATGCACATGTATACATACATGCCAACATACATGCAAACATACATGCACATATATACATACATACATACATGACAACATACATACATGCAAATATATACATGCAAATATACATACATACATACACACATGCACATATATACATACATGCCAACATACATGCACATATATACATACATGACAACATACATACATACATACATGACAACATACATATATATATATATATATATATATATACACACATGCAAATATACATACAAACATGCATACATACATACATGCAAACATACATTCATGCAAACACACATACATGCAAACATACATACATTCATGCAAACATACATACAAATATACATACACACATGCCCATATATACATACATACATACATACATGACAACATACATACATACATACATACATGACAACATACATGCAAAAATACATACATGCAAACATACATACATGCAAATATATACATGCAAATATACATACAAACATGCACATATATACATACATGCCAACATACATGCACAGATATACATACATGACAACATACATACATGCCAACATACATACATACATACATGCCAAAAAAAATAATAATACGTTCATACTTACTTTCCTCCTGTCCGGCCTCCAGCGATGACGTTTCATCCATGTCGCCGCTGCAGCCTGTGATTGGCTGCAGAGGCGGTCACGTGGGATGAAGCGTCATCCTGGCGTGCGTCACCGCCACTACAGCCTGTGATTGGCTGCAGCGGCGAAAGGGATGAAACGTCATCGCTGGAGGCCGGACAGGAGGAAAGTAAGTACGAACGTATAATTTTTATTTTATTATTACATTTATTAAAATTGTATTTTCCGCGCGCCGAGCATGTACTGTGAAGGTTGCTGAAAGAGTTAGTGCAGACCATTAACTCTATCAGCACCCCGGACAGTAGCATGCTCGGCGCACGTAAGTGACAGGTTCGGTCAGAACTAGTTCGGTCCGAACCGAACTTTTTTGTGAAATTCGGCGAACTAGCCGAACCGAACTTTTGATAAGTTCGCTCATCTCTACTTGTAATCAATAAATAATTATTTTTCAAAATTGTCAGTAAATATTGGTGTTTTTCACAAATAAACAATAAATGTATCAACCAAAATGTAATACTAACATAAAGTACAATGTATCACAAGAAAACAGTCTTAGAGTTTCTTGGATAGTAAAAGCATTCCAAAGTTATAACCACATAAAGTAAAACTCTGTCAGGAAGGTGAAAACTAGCTGCGACGGCAAGGAGTTAAACTTGTGGTTTTGTCATCCATAAATTGTTATGCTATAACACCATTGAAGGTCGGTATCTCGTATTTTCCCCTTCTTCCCTTCTTTAGTGATTAAGAATGGCACAGACTCTGTGTTAGGATCATATGCCGTTGTGACCGTTAACAGGAATCTCCTATGTAACGTGTCCGGTGCATATTCTAAACTGCTGAACCGCTATGTGTAACTCCGTTTCCCCAACTAACCATAAGCTGCGTAGATCATACTTTTATATTGACACCAGCAGGCAGTGGAGGATTAAGTAGACCACAGGCCCTGGGCTGTTACCCAAATTTGGGCCCCCATTCCGCACCACCGCCCTGCCGCGCCGTAACTATTCTTAACACTACCCTTTTGGGCAAGCATTAAGAAATGGGAGTTACGATTCCCCTTGTCACAGGGCTGTGTCCCTACATATTGACAGTATCACACTGTGCAGGGACACATCTTCCTGACAGTATATCAGTCCAGGACTGCAGAAAGACATTTTGTGAAATACAAGGATTTCCTATAATAAACATGTCAGGAGAGGTGACAGATCCTCTATAAATCTAGTGACTCACAGGTGACGACATTTCAGATTGTAGTAGTTTTTTTTCTCTTTTTCTCCATCCGGTCCAGAGCTCATGACGACTTCTCCCGGCCATGACCCATTTCTGCAGAATTTGCAACTCAGATGTCTTCGGCTCCTCACTTTTCCAACATTTCCACACCTATAAACGAAAATAAAATGATCATGGTGCCATACACTTTGCCCCTAAATATAATAGCACCAAACACTGCGCCCCTGAATATAATAATACCATACACTGTAAAACACCACATACACACAGCCCCCTGTATATATCACACATCCCCCCTATAGCTAGCACCACACACATCCCCCCATAGAGAGCGTTACATACAGCCCCCTATAGATAGCGCCATACAGCCCCCCTGTAGAGAGCGCCACACAGCCCTCCCCCTCTTGTAAATAGCACCACAGAGCCCCCTGTAAAGAGCGCCAAACACACACCACTGTGGATAGCGCTACACAGCCCCCCTTGTATATAGTGCCACACAGTCCTCCCCCTTTGTACATAGTGTCACACAGCGCTCCCCCTTGTATATAGTGTCACACAGCGCTCCCCCTTGCATATATGGCCACTTAGCGCTCCCCCTTGTATATAGGGCCATATAGCGCTCCCCTTTGTATATAGTGACACACAGCGCTCCCCTCCCCCTTGTATATAGGGTCACACAGCACTTCCCCCCTCGTATATAGGGCTACACAGCGCTTCCCCCCTTGTATATAGGGCCACACAGCGCTCCCCCTTTGTATATAGTGCACGCAGCGCTCCCCCTTTGTATATAGTGCACACAGCGCTCCCTTTTTGTATATAGGGCCACATAGCACTCCCCTTTTGTATATAGTGTCACAGAGCACTCCCCCCTTTGTATATAGTGTCATACAGCGCTCCTCTCCCCCTTGTATATAGGCCCACACAGCACTACCCTCCCCCTTGTATATAGGGCCACCCTGCACTCCTTCTTGTCTATAGTGTAACGGAGCACACACTCCCGCCTTGAATATATACACAACGCTACCCCCACCTAAAAAACATATATATTTTACTTACCTTGCCCCGTGGCGGCCGCTCCAGCTGAACACATGTGAATCTTCCGGACTAGATGCATGCGCAGACCGGCGTGATGCAGTACCTCATCACGCCGGCCTGCGCAGGGAGTCTTCCCAGCACCTTATAGGCTGCAGGCCTAACGTGGCCTGCAGCCTATAATATTCATTTGTATCTGAGTCCTGAGCACTCAGATACAAATGAATGTGGCTGCCACTAGCACCGGGGCCCTCTTTGGTGCTAGCAACTCCACCAGGCATGAGGGGGCCCATGCGGTCATGTGCGGTTCGGGTGGCAATGGGCTCCACGGAGCCTTGGGCTCTGGGCGGCCACCCGAACCGCCCTAATGATGATCCGCCACTGACAGCAGGTAATGGCGCGGGCACAGCTCCTGTGCCAACACAATTACATGTGTGGTGGGTGATACAATGGTGATAATATGCAATAAAGTGTAATAATTATGATATTATGTGTATCCTCAAGAGTTTAAATTTTGTAAAATCCTGTGTATAATAGTTCTTCATTAATGCCCCTATGGGTTGTACATTTTAGATCATAAATCCATCTGGATTCGTGTTGTAATAATTTAGGTACAATATTGCCACCTCGGATATTTGACTGTATCTGTTCTAGACCACAAACTTTTAGACTTGTGATCTTAACTTTATGACTTTGAAAAAAATGTGAAGCTACTGAGGTCAGGATTTTGCTCAGTTTGAAATTTCGATCTGCCAGGGTGATGTTCGATATGTGTTGCTGTACACTTTTACGTAGTTCTTGGCTTGTTTGACCTTTATAAATTTTCGAACAAGAACAAGTAAGTGTATAAATAACGTTCTTGCTACGGCAATTGATGTATGATTTTAATTGATACTTTTGTTGGTCGATAGGACCTATGAATACATCTGTGGGAATTGTAAATTGACAGATGTTACAGTCGCCACAGGCGTATGAGACTTTGAGCTTGATCCCCCTTCCTAGATGCGTCTTGGGTCTGAAGAAGTGACTTTTCACAATTCAATCTCCTAAGTTTCGTTTTCTTTTAGCCGTCAAAAGGGGTCCCTCAGTGATATGTGTAAATAGTTTTGGTTCACATAGTAGAATATTCACATTTTTATGCAAAATTTGGGCAACGACTTTCCATTGATTGTTATATGTGGTAGTAACTCTGATCTTATTGTCCTGAATGTGATGTTTAGGTTTGAGGATTTAAGTCCTATTACTATTAAGAGCTCTCTGGTATGCTTTGGTGGTGATCTTGTGGGAGTATCCTCTTCACTTGAATCTCTTGCTTAGGTCTCTTGCATGGTCCCTGAATTCTTGTTCTTCACTGCAGTTTCTTCTGATTCTAAGGAAATGTCCCACTGGTATTGCATTTTTGAGAATTGGGCGGATGAAAGCTCTGATAGTGTAGAAGGCTGTTGGTCGAAGTTTCTTTCCAATAAACGGTAGTTTTGATTCTGGATGCATCATGATTTTTAGGTCGAGACACTCAACCACGTCTCGGGATATTTTTGCAGTCAGATGTATGTTCCAAGGATTTCTGTTTAGTTCCTCTATATACAGCTTGCATTCTTCTTCTATACCTGTCCAAAAAATAAGTATGTCGTCTATGTATGTATACCATTTGATCACATGTTGCTAATATTGTGCCAATGGGTACACGTGTGTCTCCTCCCACCAACCCAAAAAGAGATTGGCATAGGAGGGGGCACACCATGGACCCATTGCAGTGCCAGAAATTTGTCTATAGAAAGTCCTGTCAAACACAAAGTAATTATGGCCGAAAACAAATTATAGAAGATGATAAAGAAAATAATCATGACGTCTATTAGATGTATCTTGTTGTTTTAAGTAATATGTCAGTGCTCATAGTCCCAAGTGATGTTTGATGTTGGTGTAAAGTGACTCCACGTCTAGGGATATAAGTATGGTTCCCTCTGGGATTTCCAAGTTCTGAAAATGTTCAATCAGGTGCATGGAATCTCTTATATATAGGACATTAGATGAATTACTAAAGGTTGTAAAAAATAGTCTATGTAGATACAGACTTTTTTGCAAAGGCTACCTATGCCAGACACAATGGGCCTACCTGGAGGATTTACCATTGATTTATGAACCTTAGGCACCAAGTAGAATGTAGGAATAATTGGCTCTGCAGTTTTGAGATACTTACATTCATTGATGATGACAATCGCATATCGATGAGCTGCGTCAATAAGTAAATCCAGTTTCTTCTTAAACGTATCCGTGGGATCTGATGGCAAAACTTGAAGAAAAAATGTGTTGGTTAATTGTCGTTTAGCTTCTTCTGTATATTATTCGACACCCCATAATATGATACTGCCCCCTTTGTTGGCCTCCTTGATGATAATGGTGTCATTCTGGCTCAAGCAAAAAAGAGCCCGTCTCTCTACTTTGGTCATATTGTCCCGTTCGTATTTGAAGATCTTCATTTTTTGAATATCCTTAGTCACTGATTAAAAAAATATTTGAATTGCTGGACATATATTAAATGAAGGTGTCTTTTGTGAGGGAACTCGATAAGGGAATTTTTTCTTACCGTACAAATCGTCGTTTTAATTTTCCTTAAGTAGATCCAATAGGTCTCGAAATGCTTGTTGTTCCTCTTCTCGTAAATCATCAATCATAGAAGGTTGATGGTATAAGATTTTAAATATCAGTTGTCTACAGAAGAGATAAACATCTTTAGTGAATTCAGACTTATCTAAACCTTGTGTGGGCGAAAAAGTTATCCCCTTCTCCAGGACTGACCTTTCCAAGGGTGTAAATTCATAGGAGGTCAGATTGATGATCCGTAGTTGTTGTGTTGTGGTATCCACTGGTTGTGCATTTAATTTTGAGGGTTGCGCTTTGTACGTTTGGGCGACCAATCCCGATGTCTCAGACACCTTTTTTTTACGTTTACCTCTCCTGGATCTCTTTCCACGTCGCTGGTGTCCGTGGATAAATAAATCACTGGATGAGTGCTCAAAAGTGTGTGATGCAGTATTTTGTTTAGCAGAGGGATTTGTATATCCTGGTCTCCTATTGCCCATATGTTTCCACTTATAGGCTTTCTTGTTTACAAAATCTATCCTATCCCTGTAGAATTTTAGTTTTTTGCCTTGAATAATTTATTTTTCACATTTCTCTATAATGTCTTTGAGTTTGGATTCAAAAGTTTTGACCATATTTGTTTGGTCAAATCCTGTCAATTTACTTTCCAAGTTTTTAATCTGTTCTTTTGTTTGTCCCACCAATATTTGGTCATGATCAATAAGAATACGGATGACTATCTGTGAGCACTGTAACAATCCGTGCTCCCAAGTAATTTTAAAAGATGCGTCTACCTCCCATGTAGGAAAGACCTGTGCTCTAAGACCACATGCAGTTTAAGGTATTCCTCTAAACTTTTGACATTCCACCAGATTCTGGTGTAATAATTTCCTCTGATAAAGTCTTGAATTCGACATTAGATGTAGTTACTGCATCAGTGCTGAAAACTGACGATAATTGACTGTTCCATAATGCCTCTCTAGCCTCCATGTCAAAAGCCATATAGTGCGCCACAGCTATGTGCACAACTATATTATGAACAATCTGAACAAAATTAATGTTCCTGCGTGCCACACACCGGCGGGCACCGCACATATATTGCCACATACCCTATTCAACTTCAATGGAAAGGACAAAAAACACACACAGGGGTATGTAAGTGGCCAAAAAGTCTATAGACACTAGTTGTATCGCAAAAAAATATAATTTTATTGATGACAATTACACCACGTAAACATAGTTAAAATAATTTAAAAAGCAAATGCATGCTAGAGCTGGTCTCCTGGGGGATGCCACCCTGATAAGTAGCCAGTATAAAAAAAACTGAAAAGGACCTGCCTACAGTCTCTTACCTACTTTATTCTACCGGTTAATATGATTACGGCAATACCAAATTGATATACAGTATATTTTTTTTATGTTTTACTACTTTTACAAGGAAGAAAGTAATTTACTAAGTTACCACATTCTGAGAGCCATAACTTTTTTATTTTTCTGTAGATTGAGCGGTATGAGGGCTTATTTTCTAGTTTCTATTGGCACCATCTTGGGCTACATGAGACTTTTTGATCACTATTTATTTTATTTTTTTTTGTGGGATATGAAGTGACCAAAAAACAGTGATTCGGGCATTTTAATTTTTTACTTTTTTACGGCTTTCACCGTGCAGGTTAAATAATAGTATAGTGTAAGGCCCTATTCACACGACAGGGTTTCCCGGCCGTGTGACGGCCGTTAAAAAAACGTCCGTCACACGGCTGCAGAAGGGACAATAGACCCCAAATAGGGCTACTCACACGACCGATTCTTTGACGGCGCGGGAAACCGGGCCGTCAAAAAATGGGATATGCCCTATTTTCGGCCATTCTCCCAGCCGCTCGGCCATCACTTGAATGTTTTCCAAGGGACAGCCGTGTCTTCCGTCACTCGCTCTCGCCTCCTCCTCCTCCTCACAGTGCAAAGGGCATGTGAGGAGGAGTAGGGAATTTTTTTTGCTCCCTGTAGGAGCAGAAACCCCAATACCCGTCCACAGCTTCAGTAATGCTGTGGCCGGGGATTGGGTATCCCGCTCCAGGAGAAGTCCCTGACTTCACTGTCCATATATGGACACAGTGACGTCAGGGACTTCTGAAGCGGATGGGGTCTGTATGTATTCTAGGCTATAGTCTGGGGTACGGATTCATTAGCCTCAGTTAATGTATGGGCCTGGGGTCTGAATTTGCTTAGGGGTCTCGTCTTGGGTATGGAACAATTTAGGGGGTTTGGTGTCTGAATTTTTGTGTTTCTATACAGGCTGGAAATGGCTGCAGAAGCGAGGGGCAAAGAGGTTTTGGCAGGAAACTCAGCAATCAACAAAGTTGCCACAACGTCTGTGTTAGATGGAGAAGAAAAGAAAATAGAACAACTCCTATCAGGGAAGATGTCACCTGTCAGTCACTGGATTTATAAAGAATCTGTCACCTCTCCTGACATGTCTGTTATAGGAAATCCTTGTATTCCACAACAAGTCTTTGTGTATTCCAGGACTAATAGATTAATGGGTGTAACCATTCCCATAGTCAGGAGGATGTGTCCCTACACAGTGTGATGCTGTCAGCGATGGTTGGAGACTGTCAGTATATAAGGACACAGGCCTTTGACACCCATTTGCCAATGCTCGCGCAGAAAAGTGGTGTTGACAATAGACACGGCTCTACAGGGTAATGGTGGAGAAGGGGGGGCCCAAGTTTGGGGAACAGCTAAGAGCCTATAGTCTACTTAATCCACTGATGGGGGACCCCTAACTTGGCATGTGGTCCGGTTTCTATGGGAGTTGTGTAAAAAAGTGACAATCGTTTTGGAGATTAATGAGAGTTGAGCCCGGCATCTACCAAACATTTATTGCATATTCAGTGGTTATGCTATAAATGTCTTATATGGTAAAAACCGTCTAAGGGCTTGTCCACACGTAGCTGAATTGATGTGTTTTTTCCTTCAGGAATTGCGGGCTGAAAAAACGCAGCAGAATACAGTAGCAGCAAAGTGGATGAAATTGAACAAATCTCGTCCACACGCTGCGTAAATATTGAGCCGAAAAAATGCTCAGAAATGGACCTGCGGTGCAGAATTTTATTCTGCAACATGTCAATTGTATTTGCGTAATTGATGCATATTTGCTGCAGGTTTTCCCCATTGAATTCAATGGGAAGGTAAAACCCACAACAAATAGCAGTTGTTGCGTTTTTTTGCTGTGGGTTCGCAAAAATCGCAACTCTGAAAAAAAAATCAACAACTCTATTTACCTAGGAGTCTGTGTTTCTTCCTCCAGGCCGGCCTCCTGGGATGACGTTTCATCCCATGTGACCGCTGCAGCCAATCACAAGTTTTAGCTGCGGCCACATGGATGAAACGTCATTCCAAGAGGCAGGCCTAGATGACGTCAGAGGGCCGGCCTCCTGGGATGACACTTCATCCCATGTGACCGCAGCTGCAGCCTCACAGGCTGAAGCGGTCTCTTGGGATGAAACGTCATCCCAGGAGGCCGGGCTGCTAGCAGGCTGGTTAATCAACACTTTTCCGTAGCAGACAGTCCCGGGCGAAAAAATGCACCACAGTTTGGTGCGGTTTTTCAGCCGGAATTCCTGGCGGCGCACAGGGCGGATATGCTGCATACTTTTACGCAGCGTATCTGCCCCGTGTGAACCTGGCCTAAGGCAAAATACAAAAATGTCAAAAGTAATGATACAATCAGATCACAGGATACCAAAGCATTGTGCTGCCTTGTAAACTGACCACATATTTTAAAGTTAAAGGGAACCTGTCACCAGCATTTCACCTATTGAACTTTACTTATCCCTTACTGGCCGCTGCCATAAAAAGTTCATTGCCGTTATCCTCTCTCCTAAACTCCTCCTCCGACTGTACTGGCGAGACGCTGTCTATCAAAAGTAAGGAGGCGGGGTAAACTCGAAAAGACTTGAGGAATAAAGATATGCCTTTTCAAACTAAGATTTGACTCTTTTCAAACAAAGATATGACTCTTTATGCTCATTGGCATACGGTGTGGGAACACTAAAAAACTGAATACTAAAGCTATAGAGCCGACTAAGAAGAAAATTATAGGTTATATAGAAATGATTTTTCATCCACTACCACCAGGTCGTGTTGGTTTAATAGGTAAAATGCTGGTGACAGGTTCCCTTTAACCCCTACCCGCACGAGTAATTAACTGTATGTCGTTGCGGGAGGTTACTTCCCGCACGAGGACGTATAGTTACTGAGTTGTTTCCGGTGCACACGGTCGGCGCCAGTGTGCACCGGGAACCAGGAGGTCAGTTGTTGCCGACAGCTGACACTCCACTCTTGCCAGCCAGCGGTCCTTTGCCGCTGATTTCGGCAAATTAACCCCTTAAATTTTGCGAACGATTGCAATCGCCGAATTTTAGGGGTTTCTAGCATATCGGCAGACCCTGGTCCGAAATCATGGCAAAACAATGGCATCCGTGTCTGCCATGGATGGAAGCCCATCAGGACCAACCTTCGGCTGGTCCTGATAGGCTTCCTGTCAGAGCGAATGGAAGTCACTGTGTCGTTCCCGATGCACACTGTCGGCGACAAGACGTGTATCGGGAACTGGGAGATCAGCTGTCCCCGACAGCTGACACTCCAGTGTTACAGATCAGCGGCTCATCGCCACTGATTTTGGCAATTAACCCGTTAAATGTGGTGCACGATTGCGATCACCACATTTAGGGGGTTTGTAGCACATCAGCAGCCCTCATGCAATTGTGGAGGCTACTGATACTTGTGATGGCATCCGGAGGCCAGGCAACGGCCTCTGGGTCTGCCATGTATGGAATCCTATGAGGACCAGCCTCTGCCTGGTCCTCATAGACTTACTGTCAGAGTGACTGTGACGTCACACTGGCAGTTGGAATACGTTACTCTACCTAGGTAGTGTAATGTATTCTAGCAGCGATCAGAGCTGCAGGTAAAAAAAATAAAGTGTAAAAAGTAAAAAAAGTTCATAAAAATGTTTTATAAAAGTGTAAAAATAAAAGTTTTTGTTTTCCTATAATAAGTCATTTATTATAGGAAAAAAATGAAAACGTTAAAAAAAAGTACACATATTTGGTATCACCGTGTTCGTAACGACCCAAACTATGAAACTATAATGGTTTTTTTTCCGCACGGTGAACGCCGCAAACAAAATAAACGGAAAACGATGTCAGCATCGCTATTTTTTGGTCACCAACCCTCCCAAGATTAAAAAGTGATCCGAAAGACGCATTTACCCCAAAATAGTACTAATAAAAACCCGTCCCGCAAAAAACAAGACCTACCAGAGCTTTTTTGACGAGAAAATAAAAAAGTTACGGCTCAGAATAGGGTGTCTCAGAAAATTCATTATTTTATGGAAACGTAATTTTATTGTGCAAACGCTGCAAAACTTAAAAAAAACTATACACATATGGTATCGCCGTAATCATACCGACCAGCAGAATAAGGTAAAATGTAATTTATTGCGCACGGTGAACGCTGTAAGAAATAAATAATTAAAAGCGCCAAAATCGCTGTTTTTTGGTCACCTTAGCTCTAAAAAACGATCCTGTGGGGTCAAAATGCTCACTATACCCGTAAAAAAATTCCTTGAGGGGTGTCGTTTCCAAAATAGCGTCACTTTTGTGGGGTTTCCACTGTTTTGGTCCCTCCGAGGCGTTGCAAGCCCGACATTACACTGAAAACCAATCCAGCAAAATCTGCGCTCCAAAATCCAAAAGGCGCTCCTTCCCTATTGAGCCCTGCTGTGTATACAAACATCAGTTTATGACCACATATGGGTTTTTGCCGTAATCGGGAGAAACTGCTTTACAAATGTTGGGGTGCTTTTTCTCCTTTATGCCTTTTTTTTTCAACATTACATTTTTATTACGTTTTTTCAGGTAATACAAAAACAATGCATACGCCAATATATCTCTAATCAGGCTATCAATGACAAAATTATACATAACCCACGGTGTTCACAATAAACAATTCTTGTCACAATCTTACATAGAGACATAAGGCCCGGGCAATTACAGTGCTTATCAGTGCATTATTCATAGAAAAGAAAAATAAATTACAGCAATTGAAATAATCAAAACCAGAGGAACAAAAAGAACAAACAAACAAACATCGTCCATCCAGAACTAAACATGTCTTGGCTTCGTTACATGCCTATGAATGAGGTAGAAAGACCATACACAATACCGGCTGGCATTACCCGTGCTCTGGTATCCGAGCCTCCGGCCGTGGCCAGGCATTTCCCTTCCACGGGTTTCTAGGTCTCCTATGAAGTCCCAAGTGTCTGCTTTCGACAGGGTCAAACTATGGGGCATATAGATGCTCCTGCATTGAAGCTCGGGATTGAGGAAGCCAGATAATTATGCCATGGCTCCCATAGTCTTAAAATTTTTGGCAACTGATGTGTTCGTAACGCATGCATGCGTTCCATCGTGAATGAAACATTCACTAGATTGACCAGTTCAGGAATGGAAATAGTGTCACTGCATTTCCATGATCTAGCAATCAACAAACGAGCCGCTATAATAATGTGGCTAGACACCGTCCTGGATACCGCTGGGATCTCTGACATATCAAGAAAACATAATGCCATAGCCGGGCTTGGTTCTACTGTGCAGGAAGACACTTGAGAAATCATTGCAAATACCCTAACCCAAAATGAGTGGACCTCAGGACATTGCCACCACATATGAAAGTATGAACCCCTGCACCCACATCCTCTCCAGCACGCCTCCGAGCAAGTAGGATCTGATCTCGCAATCTGTGAAGGAGTCATATACCATCGTAGTAGTAGTTTCTGAGACGATTCCCAATGTTTTACCCCTTTCGATATTTTCCTAGTCCACGTGAAGGCCGAACCCCATTCCCTCAATGTGAAGGATGAGCGTAATTCTCCCTCCCATTTTACACAGTAAGGAGGCCTGCTGGAGAGAATGCCGGCACACAAATCTTCGTAAAACATAGAGATACCCTTCTTTTGATTTACAGGACCGAAATAATAGTTTTGGGCTACAGAAGGGAATAATGGCACATTAACATTCAGAGAAGTAAAGAGATGCCTGATACATAGATACTTATAAAAATCCCTATTCGGGATAGAGTACTCCGACACCAGGTCAGAGAACGCCCGCAGAGTGCTACCCGTGAACAGCTTGTATATGTGGGAGATTCCAGATGATATCCAATTGTCCAGAGACACCCCCGGGAGCTCCGAGTTCAGGAATTTCAAAGGTAAATTTTTTATAGGTGTAAGAGCCGATGAGGGGAGATGCGTTGAGTAATGTTTCCAAGCTTTAAGTGAAGCTGAGATAGGCGGGGACATTACCCCGGAAGGCTTAATATTTACCTTGGGGTTTACCCTCAGGAGTGATAAAAGAGGTTGCTCTATTATGGTTTGCTCTATCTGGGCCCATTGTTTTGAGGGCGTAGGCGTACACCAAAATTTTAGATGATCAAGAATAACCGCCGGGTAGTATCTCTGGACGTCTGGCACCCCCATCCCCCCCTTCCTCCAATGTCTGTACATCGTGTGCATCCTGACTCGTGGTTTTTTGTGTGCCCATATAAAATTATTCAGCAATCTTTGGAGCTCTCTCAAATACGAGTTAGGAAGGGGTATTATCACCGTACGAAATTGATACAAGATTATGGGAATGATCATCATTTTAATGACCGCGATTCTGCCCGCCCAGGACGTACTGACATGGGAGTATGATGCCAATTGTTGAGGAATGGTTTGCAATAATGGGCTAAAGTTATGCTTAAAAAGGAGATTAGTGGACTTGGTAAGAGAAATGCCGAGATACGAAATTTTAAGGGGATTCCATTGAAAGGGAAATGTACTTCGTATGGAGGTTTGGACATGTAAAGGGAGACCCACATTCAGCAAGTGGGACTTGTTGCAGTTAACCTTATAGTATGACACCTCCCCAAATTTGTCTAGCGTCTTTTGAGCCTCTGTCAGAGAAGCTAACGGATTTGTCAAGGAGAGAATCACATCATCCGCATATAGCCCTATTTTATGCAGGGTGTGACCAACCTGGATTCCCTGAATATCAGTATTTTGCCTGATTGCCGCCGCTAATGGCTCCATTACTAAAGCAAATATCAGGGGGGAGAGTGGGCATCCCTGTCGAGTACCATTAGTAATGGGGAATGGCGAGGAAAAGAAGCCTGATGCCAAGACTCGGGCGGAAGGGTTAGAATATAACGCAAGGATCGCAGATTTAATCCATCCTGTAAATCCGAATTTGATAAGGATCGCCTCCAGGTATCCCCAATGAACCCTGTCGAATGCCTTCTCCGCGTCCAGAGCAAGGAGCACAGAAGGCACTCGTCTTTTTACAGCCCAGTCTATCAGATTAACATATCGCCTTGTGCCATCAGGTGCCTGCCTCCCTGCAACAAATCCCACTTGGTCTTCATGTATAATGGTAGGGAGCAGATTAATCAATCTATTAGATATTACTTTGGCGTAAAGTTTAATATCCACATTCAAAAGTGAAATGGGACGGAAGTTTGCCGGGGAGTCCGGAGACTTCCCAGGTTTTGGGAGTGTGACTATAGTAGCGGACAGCATCTCCTCTGGGAAGGAGCCTACTGCCGCCGCCTTGTTGAACACCCCCACCAGATGTGGGGACAACACCTTCGTAAATTTTTTATAATAATAATTAGTGAACCCATCAGGGCCCGGTGCCTTGTGCTGCGGCAAACTTTTAATGGCTCGGGAGAGCTCCAATTCTGTAAAAGGCGCTTTCAGGGCCGTACTATCGGTTTCTGAGAGGGAAGGGAGATTCAGGCCGCCCAAGAAGTTATTTATATCCTCCGGGGAAGGCTGGTGCGTCAATTGATCCTCTTTCAGATTATACAGACTATAATAATAGTTCCTAAATTGTTCACTTATCTCCTGAGGGTGAGTGATGTGACCCCCCTGTTGATCTAATAGGTGCGCAGTTCTTTGTTTAGCATTGCGCTTTTTGATCATTTTGGCTAGTAAGGCTCCCGGTCTATTCCCTTGAGTGTAAAACCCCAGCTGCATAGACTTTGACAATGTCAAATATCTTGACATAAGCACACTCTGGAGTTGCCCTCTAAGAGCTTTGATGCGGAGGGAAGTGTCCGGAGTTACCTGTTTTTTATTAACTGATTCTAGACTATGTAATTGGGAGAGAATGTCAGCAGTCGTTTTTTCCCGATGCTTTTTTAATCTAGACGCGGCCTGAATCCCCATTCCCCTCATATACGCCTTATGCGCGTTCCATAGGGAGAAACTATTCTCGGAGGAGGGAGAGTTCACCTCAAAGTATAAGTTGAGGTGGTTATTCATAAGATCCTCAGTCATTGGGTGATCTAGGACCAAATCATTCAATTTCCAAGAAGAGAAGGGAGGGGAGGGGGACGCATCCGAAACCACCACAGTAATCGGGGCATGGTCCGACCACGAGATATCTCCTATCAACGATGTAGACATATATCGCAGGCTCCTTTTACATACCAGCAACATGTCAATTCTAGAATATACCCTGTGGGGTGCTGAGAAATACGTAAAGTCACGTTCATTTCCATGCTGACATCGCCAAATGTCATACAGCTCCTCCACATGTATCGTGTGATGTAATTGGGAGCGTGGCCTAAGTGCGTTCGAGGAGTCGGTTATAGGGTGCATTACCTCATTAAAATCGCCGCCAATAATTAGTAAACCCTTTTCAACTTTCCGAACTTTACGGAGGATTTTATGGAAGGCCCTGAGTTGATGAGAGTTCGGGAGATATAGATTAACCAAAGTATACGTAATATGATTAATATCACAAATGAGGATCAAGAATCTGCCCTGGGGATCTAATATCACCTCGTGCTCTTTAAAAACCACTGATTCCTTAATTGCCGTAAGGACTCCTTTGGTTTTCTTGGAGCTGTTGGCCTGATAAACATGCGCAAATTTAGCGTGTGTGCATTTAGGGGGGTTGAGTTGCGAGAAATTAGTTTCTTGTGCAAAGAAAACCTCACATTTCAAGTTTAGCGCCTCTTTCCACATCATTTGACGCTTGAAGGGGCTGTTAAGCCCTTTAACATTCAAGGAGGATATTGTAACCGGCATAGTGTTAAATCTGAAGGTGCGTTAGTGAAAGCTAAATACCTGGTTGTCTCCCGCTGGCTGCGGGTGATCCAATCAAGATATCTGAATGGACAAAACCTGGTAACGTTAAACATAAAAACCAAAAGCATTAAAACATAAATGAGAAACACATGGCGCCTACACTGCGCCGAAAGATCCTCCATGGGGGGAGAGAAAAAGGCATCAAGGTAGCATATGTCGCGCGTTTATTATCAGACAGTCACCTTTGAGAGTCCATCCGTAGGGTGTCCTTAATTCGTTTCCCACTCGGGGGGAATACGGCGTGGAGATGCTCTTGAAGGGACAGCCGCCAAACTAGTGATCGGGATATTCCATTGTCGCAGCAGCGATACTCCATCCGAAGGGGACGATATCACATGAGTAGAACCATTCTTATTGACGATCAACTTGACCGGGAATCCCCATTTATACTTGAAATTGTGCTCCCTGAGGGTGACTGTAATTGGTTGGAATTGCTTGCGAAGCATCAACGTAGAAGCAGATAAATCCGGAAAAATCGAGACTTGGGTGTAGGGTTCAGGAAGTTTTCCCAGTCCTCTGGACTCTTGAAGGATGCGGTCTTTAGTTTGATAAAAATGTACTCTTGTTAATACATCTCTTGGAGAATCAATAGGAGCTGAGCGGGATTTAGGGATCCTGTGCGTTCTATCTAGAGTCAGGTCTAGAGGAGCTATCGTAGGAGACAAGGCCTTAAACATGTCCTGTAGATAATTCTGCAAGTCCCCAGGGGAGACGGTCTCTGGGACCCCCCGTACCTTCAAGTTATTACGTCTGGATCTATCTTCCTGATCCATTAGTTTGGACTTCAGCCATACCACTTCGTCTTTAAGGGCAGAGTGAGCATCTATAAGCGTATTATGGGCTGCAGCATAATCACCCATTTTGCGTTCAATGTGGTCGGTGCGGCACCCCAGGTCATCCACCGACGTTTGAATCTGTGACATCATTTTATGTAATGTCTCCGATATTGAGCTTTGCAACGACTGTATTAACCCCTTCATGATTGCAGTAGTAAGGGGTGCATCATCTGAGATGGCCGCCATTTCAGGAACGCTGGTTGCTGTGGGGCCGCCCACGCAGGCCGTTAATGGAGCAGGGGACTGTGCTTTCTCCTGACCCAGGTTCATGCTGTTAGGCGGGGAGGGTGCTGAACGAGTCGCCCCCCGTTTGGCCGGGGTACCCACATCTTTTGAGCTCCCCTGGATAGAAATATCCCTGTCTGCTGACTGACCTGGGTTAGCCGTTGTTGAGGCACAGGGACGCGTGTCTTCCCTCTCATGAGGCGAGCCGGCGCCATCTTGGATGCGGTCCGTCGCTGGGAAGTAGTCCGGGAGCTTTTTCAGCTCTACCTTTGCTCCCCTTCTCTTAGTCATGTTGCTCCCCGGTGCTAGGAAGTTTAAGGAGTGGAACCCTCTTTTTTCCGTTTCTCTTCAAGGCGATCTGTCGCTGTGAGCCGCTACTTAGCTACTCGGTATGCAGGAGAACTTTTCTTACACCGCCATCTCAGTCAGCGGCAAGCTCCGCCCCCTCCTTTATGCCTTTTAAAAATGAAAAAATTCTATGTTTCCACAGAAAAATAGGTGATTTTCATCTTCACAGACTAATTCCACTAAATTCTGCCCAAAAAAACTGTGGGGTCAAAATGCTAACTATACCCCTAGAAAAATTTTGGGGGTTTCGACTGTTAAGGTACCACAAGACCTCTTCAAACTCGACATGGTGCCTAAAATATATTCCTAAAAAAAGAGGCCCCAAAATCCACTAGCTGCTCCTTTGCTTCTGAGGCCTGTGTTTCACTCCATTAGGACACTAGAACCACATGTGGGATATTTCTAAAAACTGAAGAATCTTTGGCAATAAATATTGAGTTGCATTTCTCTGGTAAAACCTTCTGTGTAACAGTTTTGTTTTATTACAAATGAATTTCGGCAAAAAAAATGAAATTTGTAAATTTCACCTCTACATTGCCTTAATTCCTGTGAAACGCCTAAAGGGTTAAAATAATTTCTGAATATGGTTTTGAATACCTTGAGAGGTTCAGTTTTCAAAATGGGGTGATTTATGGGGACTTTCTAATATAGAAGGCCCTCAAAGCCACTTCAGAACTGAACTGGTCCCTGAAAAAATGGCCTATTGAAATTTTCTTAAAAATATGAGAAATTGCTGCTAGAGTTCTAAGCCTTGTAACGTCCTAGAAAAATAAAAGGACGTGAAAAAAAACAATGCAAACATAAAGTAGACATATGAGGGATGTTAACTAGTAGCCATTTTGTGTGGTATTACTATCTGTTTTACAAGCAAATACATTTAAATTTAGAAAAATGCTAATTTTTGCAAAGGTTCGCTAACATTTGAAGTTTTTCACAAATAAATATTGAGTTTATCGACCAAATTTTTTCACTAACATAAAGTACAATATGTCATGGGAAAACAATCTCAGAATCGCTTGGATAGGCAAAAGCATTCCAGAGTTATTACCACATAAAGTCAGATTTTAAAAAATCATGTGTGTCCACAAGGCCAAAACAGGCTGTGTCCTGAAGGGGTTAAGGATTGGACAATGGGCATGTTATTTGTTTGAGAATAGAAAAAAATCTGTATTCTTGAAAATTGTCTTTAAAAACAAGGTAAGTAGTTTATAAACACATAAATAACTAAATGTAAAATATGAAAATGAGTAGAGACGCAACATATGCCAAACATTATTTTTAATCTTTTTGCAGTAATAGCACTGTTGGAGATAATGAACACCAGACTGCATATTAATGTGTATTAATCAATTAATGCATACTTATTGCAGTCTCCTTGAAAGCCATCGCAGGTAAAATTCAATGAGCAACCATGAATGCATAAAGTCAAACCAAGTGAACATTTTCCAATGACGTTTATTTACCTTGAAAAAGTTCTAACTGCATATTTAAATTAATTATTCAGTCAAAACTTTACCTGAAGGGCCATTGCTTTATTATAGGTATTTTGCTTATAATATTTAGAAACTATACTTATTCTTCACAGTCCTAATCCATGACACTTTAAATGTTTGCCTTGACTGCTGAAAACTCAGGGTGTGTTAATACGATACTGCCAAATTTCCCCGATTTTCTAATTGGATTTCCAGTTTGATGTAACGCTGATCCGCATTCGGATTAGCACGATTCTGAGGGTCCAATCCACGTGTGTAAATGTGCCGGCTTTTGAATGTGGAATTCGCATCAAGTGACATGTTTCAAGACAACCTAGGTCTCTTCTGTAGACATTATAAAAGAGACCTAAGCTGTCTCAAAACTACCCAGTTAGCCAATAAAAATGGTAACACTACAATCTTTCATGGATGCTCCTGTTAACCTTCATTATCTATTTCTCTTCTTTGTCAGCCTATTTAATGGTTTTCTATCAATCCAAGAATAAAATTCCAGTCATTCTATTTTACATTCTAATCTCTTTGCAACGGTTACGTCCTACATTTCTACTCTTAAGGCCCTTTTAAGCCGGCCGATAATCGGCCGGTGCAGCAAGCGCCAATCAACAAGACATCATTGATCGGCGCATGTTTACTCCTGTCACGCGGAGCTATGGATGGAGGCGAGCGGTCGTTACTCTGATTGATCGTCCCCATACATTATTATCATGTCGGCAACGCTTCTCCCTGTTTACATAGGGAGATGTGCTGCTAACAATGATAATATTTAACTTTTTTAAAACTATACGACCAGCAGATGATTGAGCGTTTGCTCATTTATCTGCTGATTGCTGCCCTATTTACACAGGGCAATTATCGGCAACGAGCATTCCATGAACGCTCATCTGCATAATAATCGCCCGGTGTAAAACCCCCTTTATTTAGGTCTCTTTTACACAGCAGTATTTTACATCAGTATTTGGAAGCCAAAACCAGGAAAGGATAAATAAAAACAAAAAGCATAATAGATAGATTTGTACCTCTAATGTCCCTTTTACAAGGCAGTATTTTGGTCAGCCTTATTGCATTAGTATTTGGAAGCCAAATCCCGGAGTGGATGCAAAAGAGGGAAGAGGTACAAATCTTTCTATTATACTTGTCTCTATTTATGCTTCATTCTTCGCTTTGGCTTCCAAATACTGAAGCAAAATAATGACCAAAATACTGTTGCGTGAAAGTGGCCTGAGGCCAGAATCACACACGCAGATTTGATGCAGTATTTGGTTGTCTTTTGCTCAGTATTTTCAGACAAACGCATGAGTGTAATATGTTTCTTTATGAAATCTTTATTTTTATCCTTCTATTACCCAATGGCAGTGTGGTGTTATATGTTGGCACTTTATGTATTAAGCATAATAAAAATAATGTTAATAATAATAGTCACTGATATCATTACAATTGATTTTTGGATTGGCTGCTAGTCCAGCCATGGATCTTAATAGCGACCATGGCATCTAAGCCGTTAGAAAGAGAACCCCCTCTCACTCCATCGCCCTTCGCGATTCTTTGTACTCCTATCAAGCCCTGCCAGAGTAAAAATCAACCTTTGCAGTGTATCATATAAGTGATCCAACGGTCCCTTAGGGTGAATATAAAAAAAGTAAAAAGCAATTAACACAAGATACACGAACCCCGCACCAATCAGCTGCTCCAGCTGCCTCTGGACACCGGAAGCTATGCAGCAATCAGTGTGGGAAGCAGAAGGCTCATGTATAGTGGCCATGCTGTAGTACTGCAGCTCTGCTCCTATTCAAGTGATATGGTGTTAAAAAGTGGTGGTCATTTTAGTTATCTGTTATGCTTATTTGCAACCTAGGCTATCCATAGACATAACAATAATATTTAAGAATAATTCAAATGAGGGGAAAATCTTCCCTTGGCGAGCCTTACAATTCAACATTAAAAATAATATATAGATTCTTATAACATGTGAAATTAAAATAGCAAATAAGAAGAAATGCTACATTTCAAGATAATGTTATTAAAATGACAGTATACACATAATACAACAGGACTTTGGGAACATGATAATAATTGGTTCTTTTTAGGGTGCTGGAATATTCTGTCATATATATTCTGTAGCTGCACATTTTTAGAAGCTAAGAAAATAATGCTGCTGGGCAGCTGTAAACATAGCAGATCAAAGTGGATAAGCAAAAGGTATGGTAATTTCTTATTTGCATGTGAATTGCATCTCTTAATTGCCAAATTCTGATGATAGCATATGCTCTTTATGTTTAGAAAATAACATTAACAAAGTCTGACATTGCATTAACATAATTTCAGAATACCACATTTCTATTTCCATAAGGTTAACAGGCATTCTTTATTGAATACAGGCCTTGAACATTGGCAAGTACTGTCATTTAACCAAGCATTAGGAAAAGACAAGAGGATCTTGGGCTGTATAAGAAAATTAACAGATGTACAAGACTGTTTGCATCAGAAAAAAAATGTGCTGGTCTCACCCGAATCTTGCTAAGCAGATGATAAAGCAGTTCTCACTCAATATAGTATGATATAACTTCTGCAAAATGAATGCATATCATTCTAAATAGTTTTGCTTTATCTCAACATCCTGGAGATTTATATAATCTTCCCCAAGGCTGAGATTATAAACAGTTAGTAAAGCATGATGGCAAACTAGTGAATAAGTAGGAAACTTTGTAGGCCTGTGGCATAGTAGTGTCTTTAACATGTAGGGGCTTTTCAAATATTTTTTGGTAAAAACTTTTTTACATTTTACTTAATTTAGCGAATTTGCGAATGGGTACCTAAATTTAGTGAATAAGCACCTTAAATAATAATAATAAAAAAAATAAAATAATAAAAACATTCCCTTGCAGTCTGGTACTACAGAATAATGAGCCACTGCATGCAACTTATCTATGCAGTATCAGCTGATGGATTAGAGATACCAGACCTATGATGACCAACTGATTGCTAGAGTGACATCATTGTAAGAAGGCAATGTCAAATTAAGACTGCCCCTTTAAGACAAAACATAAACTATGCATGCTTAGTTTAGTTGAGAACATGATAGTTTATCCCTGTGTTTATTGGTTGTAGGTAAGTATACCACATGAGAATGAATGACTACGTAGTACACCGTGGTAGTGGTGGGCCACTAGCGTTAGTTTTGTAAGATAAGATTCCACATTGTATTTTGCCATATAATGTAATAAAAGATAATGTTACTCAGCATTGTAATGTTAGTCTTACCCGACACATTTTACGGGATCTGACTCTTGATGATGGCAGACATTGTTTATTAATTTGTAAAATTTATATGGGTTCCGGTGGCAGTTTTGGTGGATTTTCTGTCCCTCCAGGCCTCATAGATTGGGTAGCAACTTCTGCTTAATGACATCTCAACATAAGCCATAAACGTACTCCATCCCAGGCAATAGACAAGTATTTCACTGTGACAAAAAGTCAACTAAAACCTTATGCTAGGAGAGGGTTTGATGGCTGGAAAATTATCTTCCATTTTTATCTGAGCCAGACATGGAGGTAAGTTAAATATAGATTTTACATTGCAGGTGTTACAATGGACAGTAGTTGGATATGGCTGCATCTTTGATTGGATAAGAGGCCTCTCTGATGAAATTCTGATTGACCTTGAAACCTTCCTCGCAACAATTTCACCTACATCCTTGAGGTTGAAACGTTCTTCTTTATAAACCTCAGTTTTCTAATCCTCTAAATTCTGCAATGGGGAAGGTCTGGTACTTGCTCTTCTTTCCCATCCCCATTCTTACAAACCAAGGTTCAATCTACACCTACTAATTTTATACCTATGGGCATATGATGAAATACTAGCTCTATTATGCAAATCTAGACTGAAAGAAAATACCTAATGATAGATTTAGTTCAAAGCTATGCATTAAACCCACACAAGTTCCACACTTGAATCACTTTAAACTTTTACATAGGGATTTGCTTCAAAAAGATACATTCAAACAGACAATTTACTTGGTTTGAAAATTAAACTACTTTTAAAAATGATATTACGCATAATTCAGAAACTGATTTAAATGTTCTTGAAATCATCCATTGTATACATGTCTGAGTATCTGATTTAGATACTGTATCTGTTTTCCCCAACAGAACAGGGCAGATTTATTGTGGCTCCAAAGGAGAACTAATTCACCTGCATTCAAGAAAATGGCTATTAAACTATCCCATTCTCTGTCCAGATGACCATCATAGCGGGGATACCTTATTCAGGACCTCCCTGTATTAGCAAGGGTGGAAGTGATAGAGGACTCTGGTTCTGACACAATAATGGGCCGCTACTAGAACAGGGTCACAAAGATCCAGCAGAAGACAACACCAATTAAAGCGGACTAAAGGTCTATTACAAATAACCTATTAGATCTTCTAGCTATGTTTACTAAGTTTACAATGTGATTAAAAGAGGATCTGAACATGTTCTGTATCCCTGTAGAGTAGTCCATAAGAATAATTTTCTCTGCTGGGCCCAAGGTACATCAGCCTGACATTGGTAGCCTGTAATCAGATCCAAAGTAATCGTCAGGTTGTTGATCTGGTTGGAATTTAAAAGACTTTTGGGAGAATTTATTAAGACTGGCATTTCATACAGCCAGTCTTATACTAATGTACATCAAAGGGAAATGGGCCAAATTTATTAAGAGGCACATTTTAGACGTTCCTTCACCAGAAATTGTAAAATCATAGCAAGCATAGATTTACGCAATATTTTGGTGTACTTTATAATAAATAAAGTGGCCCCATCCCCTCCCATTTAACCAAAAAAAGTCAAGAATTTTAAGTATGGCATGCTACTTTTTAAGGCACTTTGTTATGCTCCTTTTTTTATGCATCTCATGAACCAGTTTTCAAATTCCCCCAATTATTTCAAGGGAGTTATCATTTTACGTTTTCTGTTCAGTATTGCAGGCTAAACATTAATTTATTTCTGAATTTTACCTTCAGATCAATAATACAATCTGAGAGAAAAAAATTAACCTTCAAGCAGATACCTGGTAATCCTTTTGTTGCATTTTTATTATTATAATAATAATAATAATGCTGTTCAACTACTACATTAACATTCTACGACCTTTACTCTTATTTAACATATATGATTATATTCCAAACCCATTTAAACACTACAAACCTCAAGATCGAACCACTGCTATAACTTATGGTATCAGGGATTTTGGAGTGAAAATAAATAGGTTTCCTAGATATGTGAACTTCCAAACTTAATCTCTTTTTAGTTTAAAGTAAGGACTCTAGGGAACTTGTTCATAACATTCATGCATCTGTAAAATTTAGGTTTCATATCATGTTATCCCAATAGGTTAGAACAAAACTTCCAAATGAGAGGCAATGCAATGTTACTCACTGCTCGTTCATTTGTGGTATTCTAGGCCGTCTCCTGGGAAATACTTGTAGGTGGACAACATTTCTCACAGTTATAGCAGTCCCGTAGGAATCCTCATATTTTTCAAGCACCATAGTTGGCAGGCTATTTTAATAGGAAGGAGTATCTTTTAGTTTTGCTTGACCTAACCTCTTAAACTATGCTCCTGTCGGACTATTTGGTAGCATCAATACACATCAGTTATTTTATTTTTTTTCCATTTACTGGCCTGGATTGCTGCATTATGCTCCTGCCTAGTGGCTTATTTCTACTGCTGATATCCATCATAATCTGTGGCTTTAGGTACTCCAGTTACATCCTACACAACTATTGGAGATTATTTAATTGCCCATACCACCTTGCATTAGGGCTTAAATTTACATTGAATCAAGGTCTGATTTTTTTTCTCCGCTTTGAACTCTGACAGTAGGCATGCAAATGCCTCATGAACATAGTAGGGATAGGTTTCCTATGAACAACGCTTCTAGGGGAGAATACCATTGTAATATAGCATCCAATAGAACATGGTATTTCCTTTCCTGTCATATTTATACAGACAACTTGGAGGTTGTATAAAACCGTAATGAGGCCATGTCTATTAGACCTTATGCTTATCCTATATTATGCTGATAGTAAAAAATGGCAATGAGTTTTATTCACTTTTCCTTTTAATAAGGTGTTTTCTAATAATATGAAAGCACAGTAAATAAATTCTAGTTATCTGCTTTTTTTACTTATTACTTCAACAACAGTGTATTTCTAAGAAAAATGGACAATGTGATTCAGTTCCAATTACCCATCTACTGACTGACTTATAAATAATAGAGCATCAATTATCTGGCAATTATCAAAACAGCAGAACATAAAAGTCATATGCATGTGAATGCTTTCAGAACAAAATAAACTATTCCTTTAACTACACTTGCTGGGAAAATGTTCTGATTATAATTGACATTTTACCTCAGGCCTATTTTTTGGATGCAAGTAAAAAGTTCTTATATAATGCAGTTGCAAATTGTTTTAAAATGAATCAGTGCTTCTTGAGATTATTGTCTCTGACAGAATAATAACAGACAATTTGAAATAAGAGTCACAGAGTCTCATGTGTAAGGAATGGCTCTCAAAGAATAAATAAGTCTTCTCCTATGTGCATTATTACCTAGCAGCGAAATAAATATTTTAAAAGTTTTGTCGCAATCCCATTGCTAGCGTATACAAAGATTTGTTTCTTTATATTGTCTGCCATTTTATTGAATTGTTTAAATTTCTCTGTCTTGCCTGCCAATTATTTTTTTTTCTCCTTTGCAAAGGAAAATGGTCCTACTGCAATGTTTTCAATTTATTTCTCTTAGGTTCTGCTTTCTTTCTTGAAAGACACTTGGTGGTCACACTTATATATACCGTAACTTAACCAGGCCGGCTGGAGCTTTATGTCAAAAAAGGCTTTCAACAGTGTTTTAGGAATAAACCTGCAAGAAATAGAATCTGTGTGAAAAAAAAAGTCAAATCTCTTTTTTCAAATATTCATTAGCTTCCAGATAAATAGGTAAAGAAGGCAATAGATTTATACATTTGAAGGGCAATTAGAGCAAAATGTCAGGTTCTCAATACTTACAGCTTACTTTCCTAGCAGGACATTATATATGCAAATCCCAGCAGTCTTACATCTTCATTTGGTTGTGGAAAAATATGTTGTGTGTCTATGCACACAAGAATGCCTGTTTATTATAGTTTATAAAAGACCCTGAATACAAGTTAACGCTGAAAGTATCCTGATGTGTCAGCCGAGAATTTCATGTTGAAATCGATTTTCAAACATATTTTTAAATTAAGTTTTATTAGTAGTATTGAAAGATATTCTACATTTATCAATTTATATAGATTTTATATTTCATTTATTTTATTTTAAATAACAACCATTTTTTTTTGTAAAGGCCATTAGTCAATCTTGTACTC
Source organism: Rhinoderma darwinii (assembly GCF_050947455.1). Taxonomy (NCBI): domain Eukaryota; kingdom Metazoa; phylum Chordata; class Amphibia; order Anura; family Rhinodermatidae; genus Rhinoderma; species Rhinoderma darwinii. Next base: position 144,194,683 of record NC_134687.1, read on the forward strand.
TGTTCTTAGCTATCATGAAAAAAAACAACAACACTTAGGTACATGAGATTTCTTGGTGCAACTTTCCTCTGTTCAGTTTCTAATCGGATAACTGGAATGTTCTTTTCACTGCTTATCCAGGTAATGAAGAGACTAAATACAAACAAAATTACAGAAATTTTCAGTGTCTATTGAAGGAATCCATCAGACAAGCTAGGATGTAAATGATAAAGATAAAGCTTCCTATCTTGTTATTTTTTTATTATGCACTAATGTATACCACCGATTATATATAATTATAACAGGGAAAGGAGTATAGAAAGAAAAATGGGGGCAAAAATGTACCTAAAACAATAAACCACTCTATTAAATTAAAATACCGGCAAGAGTGGGCATGTACTGCCTATTGGGAAAGTGTAGGGTAACTAGTCCCCTTATTATAGATCACCCTATTAATTGACATATTTTCAAATCCCATTTATATTTTATTTGTCTTATTTTACTGCTTAGTTATTATTTTTCAAATTCACCAGAAGCAGTGAGTTAATACAATAAATGGGAATAGGGAAGGAAATGTCATGTCTAATACACTCCTCAACATTGAAATTGCAACACCAAGAAGGAAAAGTTTTGAAATTGTGGAAATCACAGGATCGATAGACATGTTAATGATATGCAAATGATAAAAATAATGGCAACAATATATTCCAAACATCTTGATTTGTTCAGTATCAAGTATGAGCGCCACATGCAAAAATACACAATTTTACACGCCTTGACATGCTATCAATGAGGTCATTAATGGTTGTCTGAGGAATGTTATGCCATGCTGAAGGAACTTGGGCACACAAATCATTAAGATTGGATGCTGGCAGCTCCCTTTACAATTGCCGACCAATGACATCCCAGATGTGCTCGATGGGAGACAAGTCCAGAAATGCTGGAGACAATGGTAACAGGTCTAGGCCGTGCATCTCATCCTATGCATGTAACGATCTGCCGGAGTGATAAACCAAGGTCTCTCAGTTCAAAGATTCTCTCTCAGTTTGCGAAAAGTGGCGATAACTGGCACATCGATGAACAGGAGACATCATACAATCACCCCACACCACTTGATCTGAATTTTGAGGTTTCACGTGGCTAAAAAACTTTGCCTTCAATCTGACTTTTATGCCCTTACACATGCCACAGATTGAAGCTAGGTGCTTGAAAATTTGATCATTTGCATATCTTAGCGACACCTGCTACTTTCTCGCTTTGCACAACTTTACGGCTTGCCCTTCTTGGTGTTGCAATTTCAATGTTGAGGTGTGTATATTGTAGCCATTACTTCAGATATTCCCTTAATATAAATAAACAGTGAGCTTATACAGATAGCATCCTGTTCATATCTTTTGTATTTTAATGGTATAATACACTTTCTCTTGTAATGGAATGACAACTAGCTTTTTGATCATACTTACTGTAGTTTGTGTTACATGTGTTGCAGTTGAAACCATGCACCAGCAAAATGTAGCAAAAAGTTTCACACATGAATCGCTTGGTGCTATCTGAGAGAGCGTACATGCCATATGATATAAGTGTCCCCCGTTCTCTACAACATTAATACTTTCGTCTCACTACTAACTGCAACGCGAGCCAAAAAAAACCAGAACGTTGTTCTGTAACGGCATCCCTGCTCTCCGCAAGTCAGCTAGCCAAATTTAAATCTAATTTAAATTTCCTTTTTACAGACATAAATCTGTTTGGTGTTGGTCTCCTGGTGGGATTAGTCTGATTAACCCACTCACATGAACAACAAGATAGGGGAATGAAGACAGCACTCACATAATAGATGCAAATATTAGTGTATTATTAACTCCAATCAATCGATGTTCCAGCTTGGAAAAGGCTTGGAAAAGGTTTAAAAAAGCTTACAAAAGTGAATTGTTGCATCACTGGAGTTAATAATGCACTAATATTTGCATCTATTATGTGAGTGCTGTCTTCATTTTCCAATCCTACCCTACTATATTGTGTCCCTTTCTGTCAGCCAACTCCTACTTCAGTTTTTCCCACTTTCTGAAACGAATTGGTATGATACTGGTCAAACACTGCTTAAATCCAATGGCCTGTACGAAATGAACAGAGCACATCGAAGAAATGGGTAAATGTCCTCCAAAAACAACAATATTTATCTATTCAAAGTAGAAGCAAATCCAGCAAAGAAGCAAGAACAATCTGGCAAAGGCAGTTCTGAGGGGGCATGAGACAGGAACAAATCAGTATACCCAAGCACTGTTTCGATTTCCATGTGGTCTTAAGAAGGCCAAAATAAAGTGGCTTCCATTAGCAACAGCATTCGCCATCTTGGTAAACGGCAAAGATTCAGGCCAAAATAACAGCCTCCGGTGGTCAAGTGAAAAAATGCAGAATAAATTCAGCAGCCACTAGTGGTCAACTATGAAAAATATAACATAATTCTGACACTAAACACTTGCAAGACTGAGCTTGTCATCTTTTTACCTTTACAATTTCCTCCATGCCCAAAAACACCACCATCCATGTCTCCGCAAGCACATTGACTTAAGGTAACATTTGACTTAGCAGTCACATTTATGCCTCACATTCACACTCTCATCTCCTGCTGTCTACAACTGAAAAACATTTCCCGCATCCATTTCTTATTCATACAGTAGACTATCAAAAGGTTAGCACACACAATTATAATAACCCATATAGACTACTACAACACCCTCCTTTCAGGTATACTGCCAAAAATAATTGCACCTCTCCAACCTATCCTAAACTTGGTCACTCAACTCATCTACTTCTCCACTTGTTTCTAATGTAAACCCTATCTGTCAGTCCCCAAAATTGTCTGGCCATTACGAAGAATCTTCAATTAAACCCTTCCCGCACGACAACAAAACTGTACGTTCTGGCTGGAAGTCTCTGGGAACCGGGAGGTCAGCTATCTCTGACACTCCATTGTTGCCGGCCAGCGGTCCATCACCACTGTATTCACCAATTAACCCCTTAAATGCGGCGATCGATAGCAATCGCGGCATTTAAGGAGTTTGTAGAAGTTTGGCACCCCCCCACAACGCAATTGCAGGGGGGGGGGGGGTTGCCGATGATTGGCATGGCAACTGAAGACCAGACAATGGCGTCTGGGCCGGAAACCTATGAGGACACATCTCAGACTGGTCCTGATAGGCTTCCTGTCAGCATCACTGTCAGCGTCACACTGACAGTTATAATTAGAGATGAGCGAACCGGGACAACCGAACCCGGTTTCGGTCCGAACTTCAGGAAAAGTTTGGTTCGCAGCGAATCCGAACTTCACCGGGTTCGGCCGAACCCGTTTTGACCGAACCCGGCTACATTTTTGGCGCCTGCCACATGTTACATCTAAAATGGAGGATTTCACAAGATCACCTGACATCAGGCTACCCCATAATGCCTTGCAAACGGCTCTCCCAGCCAATCGGGAGGCAGCATAGGGGCGGGCTCAAGCCTGCAATAAAAGTCTATGCACGGAGCTCAGCGGCCATTTTACAGACAGGAGCTGTAGGGATAGCATCTCTGTGCAGTAAGGGAAAGCTTTAGGAATCTAAAAGGCAGGAATCCAGAAATCGAAGGGGCTCATCCACTACTCACTACTCAGCCAGTGTGTGAATACGCTTTTATAAGGGGCTCATTCCCGTTGCATCCAACTTGCAATACAGGCAGCCTTTGTAGTAGTGGTAGTAGTAGTACTACAAAGCCCAGCATTCCATGAGTGCACTGCAGCAAAGCTGATTGAAATTCTCATTCATTGCCATTTGCCAAGCCAGTGTCAGTGTGTGAATACGCTTTTAGAAGGGGCTCATCCCTGGCCGTTAACAGGAATAACAATCCAACTTGCGATACAGGCAGCCTAGTAGTACTACAAGGCCCAGCATTCCCTGAGTGCACTGCAGCGAGGCTGATTGAAATTCTCATTCATTGCCATTTGCCAAGCCAGTGTCAGTGTGTGAATACGCTTTTAGAAAGGGCTCATTCCTGGCCGTTAACAGGATTAACAATCCAACTTGCGATACAGGCAGCCTAGTAGTACTACAAGGCCCAGCATTCCCTGAGTGCACTGCAGCGAGGCTGATTGAAATTCTCATTCATTGCCATTTGCCAAGCCAGTGTCAGTGTTTGAATACGCTTTTAGAAGGGGCTCATCCCTGGCCGTTAACAGGAATAACAATCCAACTTGCGATACAGGCAGCCTAGTAGTACTACAACGCCCAGCATTCCCTGAGTGCACTGCAGCGAGGCTGATTGAAATTCTCTTTCATTGCCATTTTCCAAGCCAGTGTCAGTGTGTGAATACGCTTTTAGAAGGGGCTCATCCCTGGCCGTTAACAGGAATAACAATCCAACTTGCGATACAGGCAGCCTAGTAGTACTACAACGCCCAGCATTCCCTGAGTGCACTGCAGCGAGGCTGATTGAAATTCTCTTTCATTGCCATTTGCCAAGCCAGTGTCAGTGTGTGAATACGCTTTTAGAAAGGGCTCTGAAATGTCTGGGAAAAAAAAGGTTGTGAAAGGACGGGGTAGAGGAAAAAATACCCATGCCGTCTCCTCTTCCAGTCCAAATGTTGGATCTGTTGGTGCCACACCCAGTACCAGCATTTGTGGCACAAGACATGTGCCCAGTTCCACTAGTAGCAGCTGCCATGTGCCTGCTGGTAGTAGTATCAGCAAGCCAGACTTGTCCATCTCCTCCGGTGGGCGGGTTACTTTAGACAATACGGCCATTGTGGACTGGTTGGCTGGCTCGCGGTCATCTCAGCAGGAAGACTCTGACGATCTGGCTTCAAGCCAGGTTTCGTTGGATTCCAGATCCTCTACAGTTCCTTGGCACGGTGACAGTAGTAATATAGGTATTTCTAGCATTTCCATTCCATCATCTATGTCTTCGCTCCCCCTTCCTAGCGGGAAGCCATCTTTCCTGAGAGTCCTAAGATACATCTCCTCGGGTACGAAGGAAGATACTGAAGAACATAGTGATGATGATGATGATTTGTTTTCCGCGAGTCAGCCAACGGAGTGTGTTGCGGCGGTGGTGGAGGTAGAAGCGGTGACCGAGACGCATAGCTGTGGTAGTGGGGGTGTTGGTGGTGGTAGCCGTAGTGGCAGACGCAGTAATGAGGGGGGGCATGGAGCCCGCCATGATGTCACATCACATTCACAACACAGTGACAGAAGTGGCGGGGATGATGAGGAAGGCTATGATGATGATGTTGTTTTAGACAGGACGTGGGAACCAGGTGACGAGGTGATGACGGCGTCAGAGGAGGAGGGTAGTAGTGGCGGCACTGGACGTGATAAACAGACAAGCCGAGGTAGGGGCAGAAGTCAATCTGCAAAACGTTGCAGCGGTAGGGTCAGCTCAGGAGCCGGTGACGGCGACACAGATGCTGGTGTAGGCTCCCGAAAAAAGCCTGCCAGACAAGGGGCAAGCTCGAGTGGTTGTGGTGGTGGTGGTGGACATGGTACTACCTCTTTACGGTACTCTGCCGTGTGGCAATTTTTCTGTACCTTGCCGGAGGACGAAAACATGGCACAGTGCCATATCTGCAAGCAGAAAGTAAGGCGTGGGCAGGGCAGCAATGTAGGAACTACTGCTCTACGTAAACGCATGGAAAGGCATCACAAGGCCATGTGGGACAATCAACATGCCCCACCATGGGCAGGAGCTGCTGCTGTGCATCAAGGAGGAAATCGCACGCTGGCTGTCTCCTCTGAAACTCACACTGGGCAATATTGTCTCTGATAACGGCAAGAACGTTGTGGCTGCACTGTGCCTAGGTCACCTGACACACGCTCCTTGCATGGCACATGTGATCAATCTGGTCATAACACGCTTCTTAAAGTCATATGTTGGTTTGAAGGGTGTGCTGGCCATGTCCAGGAGGGTTTGCGTTCGCTTTAGACGTTCGTATGCATTTAAGCACGCCCTCCTGGACTTGCAGCGTCAAAACAATCTCCCAGAACACAGCCTGATTTGCGACGTTCCAACACGCTGGAATTCCACCCTGCACATGTTGGACCGTCTGTACGAACAGCGGAAAGCCGTGAATGATTTCCTGATGCAGCAGACGGGCAGCGTTTGGAGCCAGTGTAATTTCGAGCTCAGGCACTGGCAGCTGGTTAGAGACGCATGTCGCGTTTTGAGGCCCTTTGAAGAGGCCACACGATTTGTGAGCCGTGACGCTAGCGGAATGAACGATGTAATGCCGCTGATATTCATTATGGAGCAAACGCTCACAGCGATGATTCAGCAAAGGATGGAGGAAGGATCACATCTGGCAATGGATGTTGAGGAGGAGGAGGAGGATGAGGATGAGGAAACAGGACCTGAAGAGGAGCTGGATTTGGAGATGGAATCACAGGAAGGGATAGGGGACGAGGCAGCCGCACAACATGACAGTAATGGTGGTGATGACGAGTCTGACGACGACCTTGATGATGGACAACCATGGCAGTATGGGGCGGAGATGGAACCAACCGGGCCCTCTGAAACGCTGGTCAGGATGGCGAGCTGTATGCTTCGTTACTTGCGCGCTGACTGTCGTATTGTTAGCATGAAGCAAAGAGATGAGTACTGGATAGCCACACTTTTAGACCCTCGGTATAAAGCCAGAATGGGGGAGTTTTTTGCGCCTTCCGAGAGGGAGGCAAAATTGGCTTATTATCGAGAGAAGCTATGCAGCCAGCTTGTCACGGCTATCAAACGGCAAACACCTGCTGCAAGCATGTCTGACCGGGGGGCCACTCTCCGCTCCCCACTGTCTCATCGTTCCACCGCCTCTGGCAGAGCTACCTCTGCAATAGGCGGCAGCTGCAGTAGCAGCAGCCAATTCAGTTTGGAAAATATGATGAAAACAATTTTACATCCAATACCCCGACCTTACACACATCGTAGTCACCAAAGGGATGTTCACCATCACCAGGTGCAGCACCTAAACAACCAGGTTCACTCGTACCTAGACTGTGCCCTTTCCTTGTCAGAAATGCTGATCCCAGACCCCATGGACTTCTGGGTCAGCAGATTGGATCATTGGCAAGAACTGGCCCAGTTTGCCATGGGTGTACTGTCTTGTCCACCCTCCAGTGTAGCGTCAGAGAGGGTATTCAGCGCGGCAGGGGGCTTCGTCACCCCTAAGCGAACAAGATTGTCCGCCAACAGCTTGGAAAATCTCACGTTTCTGAAAATGAATCAAGCGTGGATCGGTGAGGATTTTAAAACCCCTGTGCCTGATGCCACTGATTAGATCTGACATTGCTGCTGCTGCTGCCGCCTGCTACTGCCGCCTGCTACTACGGGATTCTGTCCTGTCCACTCTTTTTTTAATGTGCCGCTGTTGGTGCTGCTACTACTTCTACCACCAATCCACCCCAGTGCCGTCTGCTACAAGCAGGCCTGCCCCACCAGAGGGCTTTGTCCTGTGACTGCCCAGTCTCTTTTTTTAATGTGCTGCTACTACTACTACTACCACCCTTGCTGTCTGTTGGCTACCTCTACTAACACCAATACACCTCCACTGCCGTCTGCTACAAGCAGGCCTGAGGCCTGCCCCACCACAGGGCTTTGTCCTCCTGTGACTGTCCAGTCTGTTTTAATGTGCTGCTACTACTACTACTACTACTACCACCCTTGCTGTCTGTGTCGGCTACCTCTACTACCACCAATACACCTCCACTGCCGTCTGCTACAAGCAGGCCTGAGGCCTGCCCCACCACAGGGCTTTGTCCTCCTGTGACTGTCCAGTCATTTTTAATGTGCTGCTACTACTACTTTTACTACTACTACTACTACTACTACTACCACCCTTGCTGTCTGTGTTGGCTACCTCTACTACCACCAATACACCTCCACTGCCGCCCGTCTGCTACAAGCAGGCCTACCCCACCACAGGGCTTTGTCCTGTGACTGTCGTCCAGTCTCTTTTTTTAATGTGCTGCTGCTACTACCAGTCTACCACCCTTGCTGTCTGTGTTGGCTAGTCTACCTCTACTACCACCAATACACCTCCACTGCCACCCGTCTGCTACAAGCAGGTCTGCCCCACCACAGGGCTTTGTCCTGTGACTGTCCAATGTCTTTTAATGTCCTGCTACTGCTCACCCTGGCCAATAAAAAGGGTAAATTTTTGGAGGGCTTGTCAAAAGCCATTGCTTGTTGCTTTTACATCCATGTATGGAAGAACCCCGGCAGGCATCTGCCAATACAAAGGGTCAATTTTTGGAGGGCTTGTCAAAAGCCATTGCTTGTTGTTGCTTTTACATCCATGTATGGAAGAACCCCGGCAGGTATCTGCCAATAAAAAGGGTCAATTTTTGGAGGGCTTGTCAAAAGCCATTGCTTGTTGCTCTTACATCCATGTATGGAAGAACCCCGGCAGGCATCTGGCAATAAAAAGGGTCAATTTTTGGAGGGCTTGTCAAAAGCCATTGCTTGTTGCTTTTACATGTATGTATGGAAGAACCCCGGCAGGTATCTGCCAATAAAAAGGGTAAATTTTTGGAGGGCTTGTCAAAAGCCATTGCTTCTTCTTTTACCACCTTATATGTATGAACCCTGGCAGGCATCTGCCGCCAAAAATGGTTAATTTTTGTACCTTTTTTAAAAATGCATTAAGCATACAACATGCACGAGTGCAGTGGTTTCTGTTAGTTATCACCGTGTCCCATCCGTTTTCCTATAGCCATACATGTTGGCGTAACTTTGACACTAACTTTGCCTTAAAGACAGCTCAAAAGTACTTGGATACACTCATGGGTGACCTAAGAGTGTTATACAGGGCTTCTAGGGCTTTTAAACAGTGTTATACTCCACTTTTAGGGGCTTTCTTGTATTGCAGGTTCGGTCAGAACTAGTTCGGTCCGAATCGAACTTTTTCACGAAATTCGGCGAACTTGCCGAACCGAACTTTTCATAAGTTCGCTCATCTCTAGTTATAATAGATTACACTACTTAGGTAGTGTAATGTATTATAGCAGTGATCAGTGCTGCTGGTCTTCAAGTTCCCTAGTGGGACAAAAACAGTTAATAAAAATGTTGTAAAAAAGTGTAAAAATCAAAACTATAAGTTCAAAAAAATAAATTTCCTATAATAAGATTTTTATTATAGAAAAAAAATGAAACCGTTAAAAAAGTACACATATTTGGTATCACCACGTTCGTAACGACCCAAACTATAAAAAAATAATGTTATTTTTTCCTGCACGGTGAACACCGCAAAAACAACAACAATAAAACAAAGCCAGAATCGCTATATTTTGGTCATCACCTCTCCCAAAATATTGATTAAAAAGTGATCAGAAAGTCGCATGTACCCCAAAATACTAAGAATAAAAACTACAGAAAAATAAAAAACAGTTATGGCTCTCAGAATATGGTGACAAAAAAATTAATTTAAAAAAAAAAGTGATTTTATTGTGGAAACGCTGCAAAACACAAAAAAAACTATATACATTTGGTATCGCTGTAATCGTATTGACCCGCAGAATAAAGTAATCATGTAATTTATAGCACCCAGTGAACACTGTAAAAAAAGAATAGAAAACATTGTCAGAATTGCTTGTTTTTGTTCACCTTGCTTGTGAAAAAATGCAATTAAGGCTGGGTTCACACTACCTATTTTCAGACGTAAACGAGGCGTATTATGACTCGTTTTACGTCTGAAAATAGGGCTACAATACGTCGGCAAACATCTGCCCATTCATTTGAATGGGTTTGCCGACGTACTGTGCAGACGACCTGCTATTTACGCGTCGTCGTTTGACAGCTGTCAAACGACGACGCGTAAAAATACAGCCTGGTCAAAAGAAGTGCAGGACACTTCTTTGGACGTTTTTGGAGCTGTTTTCTCATAGACTCCAATGAAAACAGCTCCAAAAACGGACGTAAAAAACGCCGCGAAAACGGCGCGAAAAACGCCGCGAAAAATGCGAGTTGGTCAAAAAACGTCTGAAAAGCAGGGTCTGTTTTCCCTTGAAAACAGCTCTGGATTTTCAGACGTTTTTGGTCACTACGTGTGCACATACCCCAAAAGTGATCAAAAAATTGCATTCTACCCCAAAATGGTTCCAATGAAAACTACAGATTGTCCCGCAACAAATAAACCCTCACACAGCTCCGTTGGAGAAAAAAAAAAAAGTTCTGTCTCTCAGAATATGGCGATGCAAAATGTACAGAGCGTTCCAAAAGCGGATAAGATTGGGCACCATTTATCAGTGTGACACTGGCCACATATCTATGAATTATTATTTATTTACCCCATTATTATACCGTCTTATTAAGCCCTGATGTACTCCCCACAGTTACATACTGTATGCTGCCACATTATAAACTGAAATACCAGTAAAACCCCAAAGAGAACTACTACCAAGCATCTGTGCTCCAAAAGCCAAATGGCACTCCCATCCTTCTCAACCCTACAGCATGCCCAAACAGCAGATTTACGTCCATATATATGGCATCTCCATACCCGGGAGAACATTTTAGGAGTGAGGGTATGTTCACACGCAGTGACCAGAAACGTCTGAAAATACGGAGCTGTTTTCAGGCGAAAACAGCTCCTGATTTTGAGACTTTTTTCGCAGCGTTTTTTACGGCCATTTTTGGAGCTGTTTTTCATTGGAGTCATTGAAAAACGCCTCCAAAAACATCCCAAGAAGTGACATGCACTTTTTTTTTGCAGTCGTCTTTTTATGCGCCGTATTTTGACAGCGACGCGTAAAATTAAGCCTCGTGGGAACAGAACACTGTAAATCCCATTGCAAGCAATGGGCAGATGTTTGTAGGCGTAATGGAGCCGTTTTTTCAGGCGTAATTCGAGGCGTAAAATGCCCAAATTATGTCTGAAAACACTGCGTGTGAACATACCCTAAGGGTATGTTCACACGCAGTGGTTTCAGACGTAATTCGGCCGTTTTACGCCTCGAATTACACCTGAAAAAACGGCTACAAACATCTGCCCATTGCTTTCAATGGGAATTACGATGTTCTGTTCCCACGAGCCTTTATATTATGTGTCGCTGTCAAAATATGGCACGTAAAATGACGGCTCGTCAAAAGAAGTGCAGGACACTTTTTGGGAAGTTTTTGGAGGTGTTTTTCATTGACTCCGTTGAAAAACATCTCCAAAAATGGTCGTAAAAAATGCAGCGAAAAACGCGACTTGTTAAAAAAATGTCTGAAACTCATGAGCTGTTTTCGCCTGAAAACAGCTTCGTATTTTCAGACGCTTTTGGTCACTACGTGTGAACATACCCTTATTTGTCTTCAGTGTCATAAACTAGACAAAGTATATTGTGCACTAAAATCAGTGAAAAATTGCAATTGTAATAGCACGTTGTGGTGAGAGGGGGGGGGTGATGTATGGAGCTGGCTCACATGCTGAGCCCGCTCCATACGCTGCGGGTGTTAGCTGTGTATTACAGCTGACACCCGGGACTAACGGTCGCGATCGCGCTGTTACAGAAGCCTGTAAAAATGACAATGTACTACAATATTTTAGTACTGCAGCGTATTGTACCAGTGATCTCACCATCTCTGGTTCAAGTCCTCTAAGGGGACTAATAAAATGTGGAAAAAAAAGTTAAATGAAAGCTATCAATAGTTAAAAATATATATATATTGAAAGTAAAACAAAAAACCTCTTACCATTTTTCAATTGAAGTAATGTAAAAAAAAAATTGGTATCGCTTTGTCCGTAAAAGTCCGTACCATTACAGTAAACCATTATTTAACTCGCACGGTGAATGCCGTAAAAAATAAGGAATTTAAAACAGCAAAATCGATGTACATTTTTTTTTTTATAAAAAGTGATGAAAAGTTGGATGTACCAAAAAATAAGCCCTCACGCCGCTCAATCGACCACAAAATTAAAAAGTTATGGCTCTCAGAATGCGGTGAGACAAAAAAATGTTTTTTTTATTTAACAAATAGTTTTTTCTATCTAAAAATAGTAAAATATAAAAAAAAAAAAACTTATACATCTGGTATCACTGTAATCATATTGAGTTGCAGAATAAAATTAATTTGTCTTTATACTGCACGGTGAAAGCCGTAAAAACGAAATCCAAAAAACAATGGAGGAATCACAGTTTTTTCCAATTTCAGCCCGAAAATAAAAAAAATTCTGTTTCCCAGTACATTATACGGTACTTTATATGATGACAATCAAAACTACAACTCCTCCCGCAAAATTAAGCCCTCACATCACTCTATTGACGGAAAAATAAAAAAAGTTATGGCTCTTGGAAGGCAAGGAGTGAAAAACTAAAATGAAAAAGCAAAAAATGGATCAGTCCTGAAAAGGTTAATTAACACCTTAATGACCGCCTATACGTATTTTCACGCCGGCCATTAAGGGTACTTATGCCGGAGCGCCGCCCTTTCACAGCGGTGCTTTGGTAACAAAATAGCACCCCCGGGAGGCGCTTAAACTTCTGTGTACTCAGCTACGGAGGTAGCTGAGGACTCGGAGCAGAGACCGAGGACCGTTTTATCCAGTCCCCGATCACGTGATCGCCGTTATTCACCGAATAACGGTGATCGCTGTAAAAACAGTGGCGGTTAGTTCTCTCTCTTTTCTCACAGAATATATTCTGTGAGAGTAGGAAGAAATGGTCAAAATAAGGGCCAGCACCCCCTATTAGACCCCTGATTACCGCCCGTCCGCCCCCCCCCGTGCCTGATGTGTTATTGTGACGTGACAGTCAGTCACTCCATTTTGATGAACATATTACACTATCTATGCAGTGTAATGTGTTCTAGCAGCGATCAGAGCTACAAGTTTAAGTGGCGGAATTGCTCTGGAATTCCGCTGCGGCCAGTCCGCTGTGGAAATCCGCAGCGGACATTTTCTCCATTGGTTTCCAGTTAGGTTTGTGCACACGTGGCGGAAAACTCCGCTGCGGACCATAGGCTGCGGTGCGGAATTTGGTGTCCGGAGCATACACTGGCTGTTGCGGATGTGTAGCGGACTTGTTGCGGACTTATTGCGGAAATTCTCCATTGACTTCAATGGAGTTTCAAAATCGCGCAATGAAATCCACACATGTAATGTGTGTTGCGTTGCGGATTGCTTTCTGGAGCAGGATATTTCTTCATTCTGGCTGGACCTATGTGTTTCGAGGTCTATAGCCAGACTGAGATGAAATGTTTTAAAAGACAGCAGGAAGTACTCTTCACCTGAATACGCAACGGCTAATCCGCATAAATTTACTGCACATTTTAGGCAAAGACGCAACAGAATCTGCAACGCAGATTATGTGCGGCATTGATGTGGACAGTGTCTGCACAAATACGCCACGTCTGGCCATGCCCTAAATGTCCCCTAGTGGGAGAAGTAAAAAAAGTAAAAAAAAGTTTATAAAAATGTTTTTAAAAAGTGTAAAAATAAAATTTAGGGTATGTTCAGACGTGGCGTAATTCTGCAGACACTGTCCGCATCAATGCCGCACATAATCTGCGTTGCAGATTCTGTTGCGGATTTGGCTAAAATGTTAAGTGAAATGCTGCGGATTTGTCGTTGCAGATTCAGGTGCACCCTACTCTCTTTCAAACATTCCATCCCGGTCTGGGTATAGACCTCGACATACATACACCATGTTCCAAATTATTATGCACATTGGATTTAAGTGTCATAAACATTTAACTATTAGTTTTTCAATTAAACTCATGGATGGTATTGTGTCTTATGGCTCTTTGGATCATTCAAATCAATCTCAGACACCTGTGATAATTAGTTTTCCAGGTGTGCCCAATCAAAGGAAAAGTACTTAAGAAGGACGTTCCACATTATTAAGCAGACCACAGGTTTCAAGCAATATGGGAAAGAAAAAGGATCTCTCTGCTGCTGAAAAGCGAGAAATAGTGCAATACCTTGGACAAGGTATGAAAAGATTGGATATTTCAAGAAAACTTAAGCGTGATCATCGTACTGTGAAAAGATTTGTGGCTGATTCAGAGCACAGACGGGTTCGTTCAGATAAAGGCATAATGAGGAAGGTTTTTGCCAGACAAATTAATAAGATTAGGAGAGCAGCTGCTAAAATGCCATTGCAAAACAGGTATTTGAAGCCGCTGGTGCCTCTGGAGTCCCGCGAACCTCAAGGTGTAGAATCTCCAGAGGTTTGCAAGTGTGCATAAAGCTATTATTCGGCCACCCCTAAACAATGCTCACAAGCAGAGTGGGTTGCAGTGGGCTCAGAAATACAAGACGACTAATTTTCAAACCGTCTTGTTTACTGATGAGTGCCGTGCAACCCTGGATGGTCCAGATGGATGGAGTAGTGGATGGTTGGTGAATGGCCACCATGTCCCAACAAGGCTGCGTTGTCAGCAAGGAGGTGGCAGAGTCATGTTTTGGGCTGGAATAATGGGGAGAGAGCTGGTAGGCCCCTTTAGGGTCCCTAACGGTGTGAAAATGACCTTTGCAAAGTACGTAGAGTTTATGACTGACCGTGGTACAAAAAGAAGAACCGTGCCTTCCGTAGCAAAATTATCTTCATGCATGACAATGCACCATCTCATGCTGCAAAGAATACCTCTGTGTCATTGGGTGCTATGGGCATAAAAGGAGAGAAACTCATGGTGTTGCCCCCATGGTCCCCTGACCTCAACCCTATTGAGAACCTTTGGAGCATCCTCAAGCAAAATATCTATGAGGGTGGGAGGCAGTTCACATCAAAACAGAAGCTCTGGGAGGCTATTCTGACATCCTGCAAAGATATTCAAGCAGAAACTGTCCAAATACTCACAAATTCAATGGATGCAAGAATTGTGAAGGTGATATCAAAGAAGGGGTCCTATGTTAACATGTAACTTGGCCTGTTAAGTTTTTTTTTATTGAAAGAGCTTTTGATTTCTCTAAATATGACCTCCTGATGCTGCAAATTCAACAAATTACCATTTCAGTTCTCTTTACAACCTTTAAAATGTTTTGATCTCTGTTGTGCATAATAATTTGAAACAGTGCATTTTGAGTTTTTTACTTCTAAAAAAAAATCTGTTATCATTAGCAGATTTGTTCAATAAAATTCACATTATACTCCAACGGTGGATAGCTTGAAGATTATACTGACTGTTATTTGCATCGACTATTTAGGAAAATCAGCGAAAAATAACATTTGCATAATAATTTGGAACGCGGAGTAGTTCCAGCCAGAATGATGAAATATCCTGTTCCAGAAAGCAATCCGTAACGCAACACGCATTACATCCGCGTATTTCATTGTGTAATTTTGAAACTCCATTGAAGTCAATGGAGAAATTCCGCAACAAGTTCGCATCAAGTCCGCAACAGACAGTGTATGCTGCGGACAGAAAATTCTGCACCGCAGCCTATGGTCCGCAACGGAGTTTTCCGCAAAGTCTGCACGAAGATAACTAAAAAGGTGTGGAAACCAATTGACAAACTGTCTGCTGCGGATTTCCACTGCGGACTGTCTGCAGCGGAATTCCAGAGCAATTCCGCCACGTCTGAACGTGCCCTAATAAGTTAAATAAAACAAAAAATGCTTTTTTTCCTATAACAAGTCTTTTATAGGAAAAAAATGAACACGTTAAAAAAAGTACACATATTTGGTATCACTGCAATTGTAACGACCCAAACTATAAAAGTAGAATATTATTTTTACCGCACGATGAACACCGCAAAAAAAATAAGTAAAAAAACAATGCTAAAATCACTCTTTTTTTGGTCACCACCCCTCTCAAAATATAGAATTAACCCCTTCCCGACATCCGCCGTATATATACGGCGCTGTCGGGAGGTGCTTCCCGCAAAGCGCCGTATATGTACGGCGCAGTGATGGTGCGGGCTCAGAAGCAGAGCCGGCACCATCACCGCGGGGTGACAGCTGTATTATACAGCTGGCACCCTCCTGTAACTGCCAGGACCGGAGCTATTCTCCGATCCGGCAGATTAACCCCTCAGATGCTGCGCTCAATAGAGCGCAGCATCTGATAGATTTTCACCCGATCGGCAACCCAGTGATGCAATCGCTGGGTTGCTGTGGCAATCGGACGCCAGAAAATGGTGTCCGAGTCTGCCTTGTACGGGAGCCGATGAGGACCCGCCTGCGGCGTGTCCTCATAGGCTTGCTGTCAGTGAATAACTGACAGCGCTAATACACTGCACTACATATGTAGTGCAGTGTATTAGAGTAGCGATCGGGGCATCAGGCCCTCATGTCCCCTAGTGGGACAAGTCAGAAAAGTAAAAAAAAGTTAATAAAAATGTGGTAAAACAATAAAAACACACACATTTCAAATAAAAATAAAGCTAAACTGACTTTTTTTCCCATAGTAAGTCTTTTATTATGGGAAAAACCGTAAAAATAAAAAAAACATGAAAAACAGCGCCAGAATATTTGTTTTTAGGTCACATCTCCTTCCAAAAAATGCTATAAAAAGTGATCAAAAAGTCACATTTACTCCAAAATAGTACTAATAAAAACGACAATCCGTCCCGCAAAAAATAATCCCTGACACCGCTTTGTGCACGCAAAAATAATAAAGTTATGGGTCTTAGAATATGGCGACACAGAAAACAAATGATTTTATATAAAAATTGATTTTATTGTGCAAAAGCTGCAATACATAAAAAAAACTATATAAATTTGGTATCGCCGTAATCGTATCGACCCGCAGAATAAAGCTAACATGTAATTTAGGGCGCACTGTGGATGCCGATAAAAAAAACAATAAAAAAACTATTCCAGAATTGCTTGTTTTTGGTAATTTCCTTGACCAAAAAATGAAATAAAAAGTGATCAAAAAGTCGTATGTGTTCTAAAATGGTACCAATAAAATCTACAGCCCGTCTCGCAAAAAACAAGCCCGCACACCGCTCAATCAACTGAAAAACAAAAAAGTTACGGCACTAGCAATGCGGTGATGAAAAACATCTCAATGCGCAGGCCGGAGGGGAACATTCCTTCAGTTTCAGGGCCCTAGTATTGAGGAACTAGGAAAGGGAAGGGACATAGCACATCCGCTGGAAGCGAGGGCGCCCGTATTATACCAGCGCAAAACTTTCCCAGCAATATTTCCCAAACTACGAAGGAGAAAAAGTCCCCAAAAGGTGCAGAGCGTTACAGAAGGGGAGTGAGAAAGAAAACCGTTTATCAGTGCGACACCGGCCTGCACATAACGGATCGCTTCACAGCGTAACACACATCTATGGAGAATTGTATTATTTACCCCATTATTATACCCTCTTATTATACCCTGATGTTCTCCGCACAGATTACATATGGCACCACATTATAAACTGAAATACCAGTAATACTCAAACAGAACTATTACCAAGCAAAATCCATGCTCAAAATGGCGGTCTTTCCCTTCTTAGCCCTACAATGTGCCCAAACAGCAATTTATGGGCACAAGTAAGGTATTACCATACCCGGGAGAACGCGCTTAACAATTTATGGGGTAAGATTCTCTAGGGGCACAACATATTGTGCGATGAATAGGCAGATCAGTGGAAAAATTAAAATTTTCACTTTGCACAATCCACTGCGTATTCATTTCTGAAAAACACCTGTGGAGTCTAAATTCTCACTACACCCCTTGATAAATGCCTTTAGGGGTGTAGTTTCTAAAACGGGGTCACTTTTGTTTGGTACATCAGGGGTTTTGCAAATGCAACATGGCGTCCGCAACCCATTCCAGCAAAATCTACGCTCCAAAAGATAAATACCGCTCCTTTTCTTCTGAATGCTCCCATATATGTAAACAGCTGATTATAACCACATATGGGGTGTCATCGTACTCAGGAGAAATTACTTTACAAATGTTGGGGTGCTTTTTCTCCTTTAGTCCTTGTGGAATGAGAAAAAAAATTAGCTAAGCCTACATTTTATTTGAAAAAATGTAGATTTTCATTTTCACAGCCTACTTGCAAAAATTTCTGCAAAAAACCTGTGGGGTCAAAATGCTCACTATACCCCTAGATAATTTCCTCAAGGGGTATAGTTTCCAAAATGGGGTCACTTTTTGGGGGTTTCCACTGTTTTATCACCTCAGGGGCTTTGTAAATGCGACATGGCCTCCGCAAACCATTCCTGCTAAATTTGAGCTCCAAGAGCCAAATGGCGCACTTTCCATTCTAAGCCCTGCCGTGTGTCCAAACAACCGTTTATTACCACATGTGGGGTATGGTTTTACTCGGGAGAAATTGCTCTACAAATTTTGTGGTGCTTTTTCTACTTTAGTTCTTTCGGAAATGAAAAAAAATTAGCTAAACCTACATTTTATTTCAAAAAATGTAGATTTTCATTTTCATGGCCTAGTTCCAAAAATTTTTGCAAAAAAACTGGCTGGTCAAAATGCTTGCTACACCCCTAGATAAATTCCTCGAGGGGTGTAGTTTCCCAAATGGGGTCACTTTTGGGGGGTTTCCAATGTTTTAGTTCCACTAGACCTGTTCAAAGCGGACATGGTGCCAAAAATATATTCTAATAAAAAGGAGGCCCAAAATCCACCAGGTGCTCCTTTGCTTCTGAGGCCGGTGCTTCAGTCCAGTAGCACACTAGGGCCATATGTAGGATATTTCCTAAAACTGCAGAACCTGGGCAATAAATATTGAGTTGCATTTCTCTGGTAAAACCTTCTGTGGTACAAAAAAAATGGATTCAAAATGAATTTCTGGAAAAAAATAATGAACTTTGTAAATTTCACCTCTACTTTGCCTTAATTCCTGCGCAATGTCTAAAGGGTTAAGAAACTTTCTAAATGCTGTTTTGAATACTTTGAGGGGTGCAGTTTTTAAAATGGGGTGACTTATTGGGGGTTTCTAATATCTAAGGACCTCAAAGCCACTTCACAACTGAACTGGCCCCTGTAAAAATAGCATTTTGAAATTTTCTTGAAAATGTGAGAAATTGCTGCTAAAGTTCTAAGCCTTGTAACGTCCTAGAAAAATAAAATGATGATCAAAAAACGATGCCAATCTAAAGTAGACATATGTGGTATAACTGCCTGTCTTACAAGCAGATACATTTAAATTGAGAAAAATGCAAATTTTTGCAATTTTTCGCTACATTTTGGTGTTTTTCACAATTAAATACTGAATGTATCGGGCAAATTTTGCCAGTATCATAAAGTCCAATGTGTCACGAGAAAACAATCTCAGAATCGCTTGGATAGGTAAAAGCATTCCGGAGTTATTACCACATAAAGTGAAACATGTCAGATTTGAAAAATGAGGCTCTGTCAGGAAGGTCAAAAGCGGCCAAAGAGGGAAGGGGTTAAAAGTGATCAAAAAGTCGCATGTACCCCAAAGTAGTACCAATAAAACCCACAACCCTTCCCGCAAAAAAACAAGCCCTTACACAGATTTTTGACTGAAAAATAAAAAAGCTATGGCTCTCAGAATATGGTGACACAAAAAATTAATTATTTTATAAACAAGTGATTTTATAGCACAAAAGCTGCAAAACATAAAAAAAATATATACATATGGTATCACCGTAATCATACCGACCCGCAGAATAAAGTAAAATGGTCATTTATAGTCCAGGGTGAACGCCGTAAAAAAAAAAAAAAAAAGAATATAAAACATTGTCAGAATTGGTGTTTTTTGGTCACCTGGCTTGCTAAAAAATGGAATAAAAAGTGATCAAAAAAATTGTACCCCAGAATGGTACCAATTAAAACTACTGATAGTCCCGCAAACAAATAAGAAACAAATAAGCCCTCACACAGCTCCGGTGAAGACAAAATAAAGAAGTTCTGGCTCTCAGAATATGGCGATGCAAAATGTGCAGTGTTCCAAAAGCGGATAACATCTGGCACCATATATCAGTGCGACACTGGCCACATATCTGCAGATTATTATTTATTTTCCCCATTATTATACCCTCTTATTATGCCCTGATGTTCTTCGCACAGATTACATATACCCCCACATTATAAACTGAAATACCAGCAAAACGCCAAACAGAACTCCTACCAAGCTAAATCTGCGCTCCAAAAGCCAAATGCCACTCCCTCCCTTCTGAGCCCTACAGCATGCCCAAACAGCAGTTTACGTCCACAGATTTGGCATCGCTATACCCGGGAGAACCCGGTTACATTTTTTTCTGGAGGAATTTGTCTTCAGTGGCACAAACTGGGCATAACATATAGTGCACTAAAATGGCATATCAGTGGAAAATTTCAATTTTCACTCTGCACCATCCGCTACGCATTAACCCCTTCGCGCACCATGACTTATTAGCATGTCGTGGTGTGGGAAGTGATGCATGGAGCGGGCTCACGCGTTGAGCCCACGCCATACGCTGCGGGTGTCTGCTGTGTATTACAGCTGACACCCGGGACTAAAGGACAGGAACAGTGATCGCGCTGTTACAGGAGCCTGTAAAAATCACAAGTTTGTTCGACCAGCTATCTACTGATTGCTGGTTCAAGTCCCCTAGGGGGACTATTAAAATGTTTAAGAACAAAAGTAAATTATTATTAGTGACATTTTTTTTTATAAATATTTAAAGTACCAAAAAAAATACCTTGTCACATTTTTTCTCTAAAGTAATGTAAAAAAATTAAAAAATACACAAAATTGGTATCACTGTGTCTGTAAAGGTTCAAATATTACAATATACCATTATTTAACTCGCACGGTGAACCCCATGAAAAATAAAAAATGTAAAACGGCAAAATCACATTTTTTTTTCGTCACCTGGACTCTACCAAAAAATTTCATTAGGGCATGACCAAACGTGGCGTATTCCTTCCGCCACTGTCCGCATCAATGCCGCACATAATCTGCGTTGCAGATTCTGTTGCGGCTCTGCCTAAAATGGGCATTAAATTGATGCGGACTAGCCGTTGCATATTGAGGTGCAAGTACTTCTCTTCTTTCTATCAGTGCAGGATAGAGAGAAGGGACAGCCTTTTCCCTAGTAAAAGTGAAAGAAATTCATACTTACCCGGCCGTTGTCTTGGTGATGTGTCCCTCTTTCAACATCCAGCCCGACCTCCCTGGATGATGCGGCAGTCCATGTGACCGCTGCAGCCTGTGATTGGCTGCAGCTGTCACTTGGACTGAAATGTCATCCCGATAGGCCGGACTGGAGGAAGAAGCAGCGAGTTCTCGGTAAGTAGGAACTTCTATTTTTTACAGGTTGATGTATATTGTGATCGGAAGTCACTGTCCTGGGTGCTGAAACAGTTACTGCCGATTGTTTAACTCTTTCAGCACCCTGGACAGTGACTATCTCCTGACGTCGCCTAGCAACGCTCCCGTAACTACGGGTGCACACACGTAGTTACCCGTAATTACAGGAGCCCCATTGACTTCTATGGGCCTGCCCGTGCCATAATAACGGCCCGTGATTACGTGCGTTTTTACGTTAGTGTGCATGGGGCCTCTGGCTGTAGACCTAGAAATACATAGGTCCAGCCAGAATGAAGAAATGTCATGTTCGTAAAACAAATACGCTACGCAACACACATAACATCAGCGTACTTCATTGCGGAATTTTGACTCTCCATTGAAGTCAATGGAGAAATTCCGCAATGAGTCCGCAACAAGTTCGCTACACGTCCGCAACAACCAGTGTATGCTGCGGACACCAAATTCTGCAACGCAGCCTATGGTCCGCAGCGGAGTTTTCCGCAACGTGTGAACGAACCTCACTAAAAAGCTGTGGAAAGCAATGGAGAAACGAGTACGCTGCGGATTTCTGCAGCGGACTGTCCGCAGCGGAATTCCAGAGCGATTCCGCCACGTGTGGTCATGCCCTAAAAAGTGGTCAAAAAGTTGTATGTACCAAAAAATAGTACCAATAAAAACTACAGCTCGTTCCACAAAAAAATAAGCTCTCACACCACTCTATTGATGGAAAAATAAAAAGTTATGGCTCTTGGAAAGCAGGATCAGTCCGGAAAGGGTTAATTAATTTATAATGAAAAAACATTTATGAGCACGTGTGGAGTATTGCCGTATTTCCCCATTGGAGAAATTGATTTATAATTGTTGGGGAGCTTTTTTCTCCTTTATCCTTTGTGACATTTTAAAAATTCAACATTTTAGTGGTAATAAAGTTGATATTAATTTTCACGGCCTAATTCTAATAAATTCTGCAAAAGACCTGTGGGTCTAAATGCTCTAGACCCCTAGATAGATGCCTTAAGGGGTGAAGTTTTCTAAATGGGTTCACTTTTGGGGTGTATCCACTGATTTGGTAACTCAGGGGCTTTGCAATTGTGACATGACATGGCATCTGAAAACCACTGCAGTAAAACTTGAGCTCCAAAAGCCAAATGGTGCTCCTTCCCTCATGAGCCCTGCCGTGTGTCCAATCAGCAGTTTATCACCACATATGGGGTATTGCTGTAATCGGGAGAAATTGCTTTTCAAATTTTTTTTTTCTCCTTTATGCCTTCTAAAAATGTAAAATTTCTACATTTTATTGGAAAAAGATTAGATTTTCATTTTCACGCCTCAAATTCACCAAAAAACCGTGGGTCAAAATGCTCACTATACCCCTTGATAAATTCATTGAGGGGTGTAGTTTGCTAAATGGTGTATTTTTGGGGATGCTTCCACTGTTTTGGCCCGACAAGACCTGTTCAAACCGGACCTGGTGCCTAAAATATGTTCTAATAAAAAGCAGGCCCCAAAATCCACTAGGTGCTCCTTTGCTTCTGAGGCCTGTGCTTCAGTAAATTACCACACTAGGGCCACACGTGGGAAATTTCTAAAAACTGCAGAATCTGGCCAATAAATACTGAGTTGTGTTTCTCTGGTAAAACCTTCTGTGTTACCGAAGAATTGCTTTAATTCTTGTGAAACGCCTAAAGGGCTAATAAACTTTCTAAATGGTGTCTTTAATACTTTCAGGGGTGCCATTTTTTAAAATGGGGTGATTTATGGGGATTTGTATTGCATGGGCCCCTCAAAACCACTTCACAACTGAACTGGTCCCTGTTAAAATAGCCTTTTCAAATTTTCTTGAAAATCTGAGAAATTTCTGCTAAAGTTCTAACCCTTGTAACGTCCTCGAAAATTGAAAGGATGTTCAATAAACAATACCAATCTTAGGTAGACATATGGGAAATGTTAATCAGCAACTATTTGGTGTGGTATAACTGCCTGTCTTACAAGCAGATACATTTAAATGTAGAAAAATTTACAGTGAGGTGGTAGTGAAAGTACATTGATGTTTGATGGTTACAGGATGACAGTTCTGAAGCACTGAAACCAGCAGTTCTTTTATTATTAACTACCAGGTTCACTCATGGATCTCAGGCGATTCACATTTTTTACAGTAAAATAGCACATGAAGGTACTTACTGGTGAGGTACTGACAGCAGTGTTCTGAGCCCTCGCAGGAAACTTGCACTCTGGGCGCTGTATGTGTCATGTGGCTTTAAATATCTTTCTCGTGTGATAATACCAATATGTTTTCAGATGGATATGTGAAAAACACGGTGAAATTGATACTGCACTTATTTTACATTCATCGTTAGTGTTTCACCAAAAAACGGTCATTTAAAAAATCCAAATCCAAACAGCTCTTACATGCAAGCCTAACACCCCTTCCTAAGCCCTGTTATGGGATACACTCAAAGAAGTGTTACAAACCCTCACAGGAGTCTAGGGTGGGACTGACTCACATTTTGGGGTCACTACCCCAACATGTCAAGGCATGCACTCTGGGGTCTATATGTGCCATGGGGTTTTAAATAGCTTTCTTGTGTTATTTCTGATCGCTTGGCCTCTGACAGTCGTCCCGGTCACCAATCAGTTGTCGTGAAGGGTCCATAGTGTTTGTATACCCTTCTTTTGCTTAAGTTTCTCACAATTCAATAGCTAACAGCTCCAGTGGCCAATCACACGATTTCAAACCATATCCCATTGAAGTGCATCTGAGAAAGATCACATAGTCGTAACATACGCTACATGTGTGTCAGCGATTGACAGTGTGGTCAAGTAAATCAAGGGGTAGAAGCGGTCGTCCGAGCACAGCGGCCACTTCCAAACAGCTGCTCGGTGACAGTCTCGTCTGGAGGAGACAGAAGGATCATATCTTGATGGCCTATCCTGAGCATACCATATTCATTACTCGTGTCTGGACCACACCGGTGTCTAACCTCGAAAAAGTAGTAGAGAAGGACGAAGGGATTAATTAGTGCACACACCATGGTGTCTGTAAATGCTAGCATGTGTTTCCGAATTAGGCTGTTTAACCACCATTTTGGTTCATCTTCGTGTTTTGTTCTAGATATTCGACAAATTTACGGGATCCTGCCGGCTGATCATCAAAGCATTTGACAGGCTGCTAGAAATTGTCAGGCTTCACATTACCAAGCAGAATACCATGATGAGGATGGCGATTGCTGCTGAGGAAAGGTTGCTCATCACCTTGCGGTAAGTGGCCACATTTATGAGTGTCATCTAACATCCAATCAATGTCCCTATTGAGAAGTTATTGGGCAAGTTTCTTGTTTTTAGAAACATATGTATTAGTCTCCCTACATGTTGTTCTTAACAAATTGTGTTATGTAATGTAATTAATGCTGTGGGTTTATATTTTTTCAGATTTTTGGCCACAGGCGAGACGTATGCATCCCTGCACCTCCAATTTCGGATTGGCAAATCCACAAATTGTGAAGAGCACATGCCACTCCAGAGATTTGGTTAAAGGTCGCAGCAGGCTTTCAAACTGTAACAAATTTCCCTAACTGCAGTTGATGGGAAGCATGCAAGGGTGCAGCAGCCACCACACTCAGGATCACGCTTCTTTAATTACAAGAAGTATTTTTCGGTTGTCCTGATGGCGGTGGCTGATGCACATTACAAATTTGTTGCCATTGATGTTCGTGCCTATGGTAGTACTGGGGACTCACGGGTGCTGCGAGCCTCCCAGATTGGCCTACAAATTCTCCAGGATCGCTTGTCTCTACCACCTCTGACACCTCTTCCAGGAACCACGCGTCCAGTCCCCTTCACGATGGTATCGGATGAGGCATTTCCATTGAGCCCTAACCTGCTGCGCCCATACCCACGAAGGAGACTGAATGCCCGTAGGAGGATTTTTAATTATAGGCTGAGCAGGGCACGACGTTTCGTGGAGTGCACATTTGGCATCATGGCAAATCAGTGGAGGGTCTTTACCTCGGCCATCCAATTGGAGGAAACCATTGATGCCGTCATCAAGGCATGTTGTGTTCTCTATAACTACCTCCAGGAATACCGTCAAGAAGTTGAAGGGGACTCACTGCTGTCTTATGTTGGCAGTGGCATTAACTGGGGTTCTGTTGGGCAGCCCAGTTGTGGCGTACGAGTTCGAGATATTTTCTCAGATTTTTTCATGACTTCTGAAGGGGCCGTGCCTTGGCAATATTCCTGTGTTGGTGGTGTGCAGCCTACCCAGCAGTAATCCATCTCACGTACAAACAGTAGGTTCTTCTGTCAATGATACTCCTATGGATTGCGAAATGGTCTGTTGGATCTGCTGCCTTTAAAATAAAAAACTGCCCGATTACTCCAATACACACACTTAGGCAAAATGAGAATAATCACATGTCTGAAAAGTGAGTATGATGTTCAGGTTGGCTTTATTTGTTCAGCACACCCTAGAATACCCAACCACACACACTATCTCCATCCTGAAAGCGACCACACTGAGAACATTCTGTATGGTCCCCTTGATGCCCTTAAACATTTTGACGACCACACGTTAAAAACGGCAAAGACACAAGCCAGAGTCAGCAATTCAAAAAAACTTTTATCAAACATTGACGTCTTACTTCACCACATATCAAATATACGCCCTGAGAACAATTCAGGGAACAACTTCGTGCATAAACAATACCACAGTAACATGGCATGACACCGTCACACTCCCACAAAACTAGGCCCAACAATGGTCAACAGTAGCGACAAACCAAAAAACCCAACTACTGGAAAGTATGGTAGCGAGGAGGGGTCAATTGGGGACACGAAGAGGGGACAGAGGAGGCGGTAGTGGTAGGAGGCATGTATGACACAGAGGTGGGAGGATGAATGTGAAGAGGTGGAAGATTAGAAGAGTAAGAGGTGGGAAAAGTGGATGGGACATTGGAGTAAGGACGGAAAGAGGGTGTCCATGACACCAGGGGGAAAACAATTGGTCGGGCTGCAGTGAGTGTCCAGAGGCAGGAGGTGGGGCGTGTGGCACAGCAGCAGACAGGTCAGCCCTCCGCCCAGTCAATGTGCGCATGTGAAAAATTATGTTGGCCACATCGGGTAGGGGCTCGGGGGCCTCAAAGATATCTGCCAGTGCAAACACACATGTCATACGCCGCCTGCCGATTTTGGGCCATCCTTATACAGCGGCCAGCTATGGAATAGCCAAAATTGTACAGGTCATCCTCGGCCTCCACCCTCCGGATCATTGTCAAGGCTTGGGACTCCACCGTGTTGGTATTTTCGGGTGTGGTCGCGCGTTTTCGCCCACCCACTCATTGCCTGTGACGGGGAGGTCCTGCTGGGGGGGCTGGACAGGTGTGTTCCAGAGTACTTGCTGTGGCCGGAGTAGACTCGTGGGGCACATCATCAGCCATGTCGTCGGCCTGGATTTCCCCCACAACATTGTTGGACGATGCTCCCACCGGCTGCTGCTGCACCTGGGCAAGGCCACTCCCTTGCGGAGGGCGAGGTGGTACATTGCCCTGAGATCTACAAGCAAAAAAAAAGGCCACTGAGTTTTTGGATTTTTAACACATTTCCTTGACACCGTCAGTCGCAAATATCGCTAACATTGCTGTTTGCCATTATACACACACGATCTGACAGCAAGCTTGTGTGTGCAAAATCAACTCATTCTCTTCAAGAAGAGAATGAGTTACATAAGCAACGCAGAGTGATATGTCATAATGTAAGGGCAAGGGCCATTTTAGTGACGACACTGGAAAAATCCTAACATACATATCCACTGGAATCGACAAAGGAGTGAAATAGAAATCCGACTGATTGTAATCAGGTGTTTCATTCGCTCCCTTTTAACCCAGGTGTGTGCGCAAATAGAGACTTACGTACGTAGCTCCCTGCACGGAATCAGGAAAGCCAGTTCGTCAAAGTGCGCAATGGTTGAGCGACGTGCCGGAGAGGACCCACTTGCATCTTTTTTGGAAAGCTGCTTCCGGAAACGGTCGCGGACTGTCCGCCATCGGTTGCGCACATAATTTTCTGCAAAAGTAATTATGTTTGAAAATTAGGGCATAGGGGGATGATGTAAGGTGTATCCAGAACAATCACTTCAAATGGCCTGTCCTGAGGATAGGTCATCAATGCAACAACATCATTGGGTCATAAATCGACTAGACAGTGGATATGGCTACGGCTGGGTTCCCACGACCTATTTTCAGTTGAAATGGAGGCATTTTACGCCTCGAATTACGCCTGAAGAGACGGCTCCAATACGCGGGCAAACATCTGGCCATTGCTTTCAATGAGTTTGCCGATGTACTGTGCCGACGCCCTGTCATGTTACGCGTCGCTGTCCAAAGACGCGTAAAATGCCCGCCTCGTCCAAATTTCAGGACACTTCTTGGGACGTTTTCTCAGACTATTGAAAAACACTCCTTCAAAGCTGTAAAAACCCATGCGAAAAACGCAACTTGATCAAAAAACGACGGTAAATAAGGTGCTGGTTTCCCTTGAAAACAGCTCTGTAATTTCAGACATTTTTGGCTCAGCATGTGAACATACTCTTTACAGTTCGAAGAAAGGTGTCAACAACTTCGCACATGTCATAGTGACATGACAGAAGTTGGTGTATCGTTTAGCTAGCCATGAAAGGCCAAAGATTTGAAGAGACCTTTCAGCATTCAAATGATGCAAAACAACGTTAGCATACAGTCTTTAAAACGATCTGCATTACAACCTATATGCAAACTTGCCATCCCACTCGGCGTACGTACGTACGTCCTCCCGTGCGTTACGGTCACTGTAAGGCTGGGTTCACACGACCTATTTTCAGACGTAAATGAGGCATTTTATGCCTCGTTTTACGTCTGAAAATAGGGCTACAATAAGTCGGCAAACATCTGCCCATTCATTTTAATGGGTTTGCCGATGTACTGTGCAGGCGACCTGTCATTTACGCGTCGTCGTTTGAAAGCTGTCAAACGACAACGCGTAAAAATACAGCCTCGGCAAAAGAAGTGCAGGACACTTCTTTCAGACGTAATTTGAGCCGTTCATTGAACTCAATGAAGCACAGCTCAAAATTTACGGCTGTCAGAGAAGCCTCGCAAAATGCGAGGAGGAGCATTTACGTCTGAAACGAGGCAGCCGTTTTCTCCTGAAAACAATGTGTCTTTTCAGACGTAAATGCCTCTCACCGTGTGCACATACCCTAACCAGCACTGGAGGTGTCCCATAATCCTGGCCTATTATGCACCTACAAAAGAAATACAGTGCATATCGCAGTTTGCTTTGTACTTAGGATTAAGGTTGGATCTGTTACATGTTGATCTGCCTTAGAATATGTACATACTGCAGGTGCTGCTAGTGATAAACCATACATACTAGTCCACTTTAAACAACATGACAAACATATACATGTACTTACCAGATTTATCAGTGAGGAAACTTCCATGTCCATGCGCCGATATCTTGCCATTGCTCTCTCTTTTCTGACTTTTGTTTCTTCCTGTCTCTTGCTGACAGCCTGCTCCTGCTTGAAATCTGCACCGCAACACACCAGAAATCCGCACCACACATAACATGTGCGGATTCGAGTGCGGAATTTAGAATCTCAATTGAAGTCAATGGAGAAATTCCGCAATGAGTCCGCAACCAGTCCGCCACACGTCCGCAACAACCATTGTATGCTGCGGACACCAAATTCCGCACCGCAGCCTATGCTCCGCAGCGGAATTGTCCGCAATGTGTAAACGAACCCTACTAAAAAGCTGTGGAAGGCAATTGCGAAACGGGTCCGCTGCGGATTTTCGCTGCAGAGTGTCCGCAGCGGAATTCCAGAGCCATTCCGCTACGTCTGGCCATGCCCTAAAATCGATTCTGCACTTATTTTACATTCATCAGCGGAGTTTCACCCAAAAAAAAAAAAAAAAAGGCATGTCAAAAATCCACATCCAAACAGCTCTTACATGCATGCCAAACACCCGTTATGACTTGGGCAGGCTGACTTACATTTTGGGATTACTGCAGCGTTTAACCTCTTCCCACCACAGCCCTTTGGCAGATTTTCATTTTAGTTTTTCCTCCCCACAAAAGCCATAACTTTTTTATTTTTCCATCTATATAGCCCTATGAGGGCTTGATGAGTGCAGGACGAGTTGTAGTTTTTTGTAGCGCAATTTAATGTGCCATATAATGTACTCTTAAACGGGAAAAAATTATTTGTGTGGTAGAACATTTAAAAAAACACCTATTCCTCCATTGTTTTTTGCGCATCATTTTTACGGAATTCATTGTGCAATTAAAACATTTACTTTATTCTGTGAGTCAATACGATTATGGCAATACCAAATATATAGTTTTATCTATATTTTATTACTTTTACAAGTAAAAACCTAAGTGTAAAAAAATTACATTTATTTTGTGTTGCCAAATTCAGAGAGCCATAACTTTTTTATTTTTCTGTCAATTAAGTAGTATGAGGGCTTATTTTTTGCAGGATAAGCTGTAGGTTTTAATGTTACCATTTTGGGTTAACACTTATCACTTTTTGCTTAATAGGAGCACAAAGATGGCAGACCTGGGGGCTTTGATTAGTCAGCCATAGCAACCATTGCCACAGGATGAGCTGTTAGAAACAAGGGCAGGTGACTCGCTCTAACAATTTAAATGCTGCAGTTGCTATTGACTATGGCATTTAACATACAGCCAACACCAGCAACGTATGGAGCGGGTTCACTCCGTGAGCCCGTTCCATATCCAACTTTGGTTAAAAGCGTATTTATTTTTTTTTTAACCAAACCATATTTAACCTAGGCATAAACAAACTTTGTATTAATAATATTGTTTTATATATAAAGCACAAAATAAGTTAGCTAAAGGGTAGCTAGACATTTAACAAACTTCTGACATGTCATAGTGACATGTCAGTGATTGGACTCCCACCAATCCAAACTTCTGAGACCCCCACCAATCACTAAAACAAAGCGGCTGAAGAACTCGTGTGAGCCCTTAGTCTGTTTGATACATTTTATTTCTGGAAAAGCCAGAGTACAGACTCAATAGAAAGTCTGAGCCTGTACACCGATATATCCGCTTTCCAGAAAAAGCTGAACAGAGACGAAGTGGCTGAGCACTCAAACAAGCGCTTCAGCTGCTATGTTTTAGCGATTGGTGGGGTTATCAGTACTCAAAATCCCACCAATCCAAACGTCTGACATATCACTATGACATGTCAGAAGTTTGTTAAACATTTAAGTACACTTTAAGCATAGGCATAAACCAACTTTATTAATACAAAACACAAAATAAAAGTTATGTTGTATTATATGTAATGTTAAGCAGTCCTTACATTTGAAGTCAGCTGTCAAGCCAGCCAAGTTCAGCACCTTCTCCAAATACTTTTCTCTTCACGCCATAATTTGAAAAAAGTTCTGTCCCTGGAGAAAGGTCTCTCTTGGCTAAAACAATATAGTTGACGTTTTTCCCATCCGATTTGTTCCTCAGTACAGGTTTTACATTGTCTCTTTTACGAGAATGTTTAATAATTTTGCCATATGTGGAATTGATTTGCGGGTGGCAGTCACATGGAGCATGGGTTGAATTGATACACATTTTCTTTCCCTCATCAGTAAAGAAAATGTAGCACTTTTCCTCAGTGTGCTTTGTATCTCCTCTCATCAGGACTCCATGATAGTCACACACGGTTTCTCCTTTAAAACCATGTGTGCTCTTTAGTGCAAATCCACCCTTCCTTTGGTCTTTCACTATTACGAGTTCTCGTCATTCCTGAGACTCCACCAAACCAAAGATGTTCTTTATGTTGTCCTGTCTTCTCCTTGAGTTGTGGGATCTCCAGGCCTTTAAAACATCACCGGCTCTTGGAACGTTGATGGTCCAGTCTAGTTCTTTCATGTAGTTAAACACCTGGGCCTCCCTCTGTGCAATTATGAAGTGTTCTAAAAGAAATAAAACCATGAACGTTAATTAGTAAAGATATTGGAAAAATAATGCCATATTATTTAACTGTCACTATAATAGAATGCCAATTAAAAACTTACCAATGACATCATCCACCCGAAGCTTGTACTGGGCCCTTCTCCACTTGTCATTTTAGTACTGTGCATCATTTTGGGTGACCTCCTTACAGCTTTTGATTTATCGAGGGATCTGTGTATGTCCAACAGGCTGCCTTTGAATCAACCTCTTGAAGCACTGCTCCTTCAAGCTGACTAGCCATTCTGCATTTACTTCATCTTCTTCCTCTGTCATCCTCTTACTCTTCCCCACTGTAGAGCTATGAAGTTAAACAGAAATAATGTAATTTGATGCTGAGCATTTGTACAATGTGATTAGTGAATATGCTGCTCTGTTTAATGTACATGGTATCTATATATACAAATAATGCTATCTGTATATACAAATAATGCTGAGGTGCGACCTAAATGTGAGGATTTCATCACTGTCAATCAGTATGCAAGGAATTATTTTACAGTTACGACAGATTATGTTAGGCTTGTGGGGTTGCTGATACATTAAAAAAAAAAAAAGAAGGCTCTTACCTGGAGCTCTTTTTGATAGACACTACATCATTTGCTTAGGATGAACATTCCTTCGTCAATCTTTTCTTTTCTAACTGGCCTTTGCTGTTCCTCAAAGTTTATATAACAGTTCACAGCCTCTATCTTCCCTTGACAGGTTGTCAAGTGCCCACTTTTGCTGTGGGCAAAAGTGACTCCTTTGCTGTGACTTAAAGCTGTTGAAATATAAGGAGAACAAATAAAGCCATCATTAGCAATGGTAGATATGACAGTAAACTTACTAACGTGTTGTTATGCCGACTTTTCACTTACTACTCACTGAATCTTGACAAATTCAAGGATGGATTTTTAATTTGTTGTCCCTTTGACTAAAATATAAAAAATAAATGGTTGACCATCTTTGCATCTTTAACCTTTTCACGCGCTGCGCCGCAACTGTACATACAGCAGAGGGCTTGCTTCCGGCATCAGGCCGTACAGTCGGAGTAGTTTCTGGCGCACACTGTCTTAACGGACAGTGTCCAGGAACCGGGAGGTCAGCTGTCCCCGACAGCTGACACTCCAGTCTTGCTGGTCAGCAGACCATCGCTGCTGATTTGTTCAATTAACCCCATAAATGCAGCGACAGATTGCATCCACCGCATTTAAGGGGTTTGAAGCACATCGGCAGCCCCCATGAAATGATTGTGGGGGCTGCCGATGCTTGTCGTGGCAATCAGAGGCCAGACAATGACCTCCGGGTTGCCATGTATGGAAGCCTCGGAGGAGCAGCCTCCGGCCGGTCACCCGAGGCTTCCCGTCAGTGTGACTGTCACTTCACAATGACGGTTAGAACACATTTCACCATGTCGGTAGTGTAATGTACACTAGCAGCGATCAAAGCTGCAAGTCTAAATATCCCCTAATGGGACAAGTAAAAAAAAAAAAAGTTATAGAAAAAGGTTTTAAAAATAAAAAAAAGTTAAATTATAGGAAAAAAAACAAACTATAAAAGACTTTCATTATAGGAAAAAAAAAAAGAACACATTTGGTATCACTGCGTTCATAACGACCCAAACTATAATGTTATTTTTTCTGCACGATGAACAAAAAAAAATAAAATATCAATAACGACACCAGAATCACTATTTTTTGGTCACCACCCCTCCCAAAATGAATAAAAAGTGATCAAAAAGTCGCATTTACCCAAAAATAGTATCAATAAAAACTACAACCCGTCCCACAAAAAACAAGCCCTTACAAAGCTTTGACTAAAAAAAAAAAAAAAAAGTTACGGCTCTCAGTGATACAGAAAATAAATTTTATAAAAAAAGTGATTTTATTGCGCAAACGCTGCAAAACATAGTACAATTACGGCAATACCAAATGTATATAGGTTTTTCTGACCCGCAAAATAAAGTAAAACTAAAAAAAACATTGTCAGAATTGCTTGTTTTTGGTCAACCGGCTTGTAAAAAAAAAAAATTGAATAGAAACTGAGAAAAAAAAAACAAACAACTCATGTACCCCAAAATGGTACCAATGAAAACTACAGATTGTTGTGGGACCAATTAGCCCTCACACAGCTCTGGTGGTGAAAAAATAAAAAAGTTCTAGCTCTCAGAATATGGCGATGCAAAATGTTCAGAGTGTTCCAAAATCGGGCGCCATTTATCAGTGCGACATCGGCCACATATCTGAATTATTTACCGCATTATTATACCCTCTTATGCCCTGATATACTCTACATATTACATATGCCCCCACATTATAAACGGAGATACCAGCAAAACCCCAAACAGAACTACTTCCAAGCAAAATCTGCTCTCCAAAAGCAAAATGGCGTCCCTCCCTTCTGAGCCCTGCAGCGTGCCCAAACAGCAGTTAGCTCCCACATATATGGCATTGCCATAACCGAAAGGACCCGCTTAACGTTTTATGAGGTATGTGTCTTCAGTGGTACAAACTGGGCACGACATGATGCACTAAAATAGCATACCAGTGGAAAATTGCAATATTCACACCATCTGGTGTGCATTAACACTTTTGCGCACTATGACAATAGCACGTCATGGTTCAGGGGTTGATGTATGAAGTGGGCTCACATGCTGAGCCCGCTCTATACACTGCTGGTGTCAGCGGTTTATTACAGCTGACACCCAGGACTAACGGACAGGAACAGCGATCATGCGGTTACAGAAGCCTGTAAATACAATATACTGCAATACATTAGTATTGCAGTATGCTGTACCAGTGATCCAATGATCGCTGGTTTAAGTCCCCTAAGGGGACTAATAAAATGTGTAGAAGAATTAAAGTTATTAGTAGTGAGAAAGAAAAGTTTAGAGTAAAAAAAACAAAAAAAAACCAATTTTTCTTCTAAAGTAATGTAAAAAAAATAAACAAAATTGGTATCGCTACATCCGTAAAAGGCCAAACTATTACAATATACCATTTTTTAACTTGCACGGTGAACACCGTAAAAAATGTAAATTTAAACCACCAAAAAAAATGGTACCAATAAAACTACAGCTTGTGCCTGCAAAAAAATACCTCCCACCGCTCAACCTAAAAATAAAGACGTTACAGCTCTCGGAATGTGGTGAAAAACTTTTATTTTAAACAATTAGATTTTTCTTTGTAATAGTAGTAGAATATAAAGAAAAAACATCAATTTGGTATTACCGTAATTGTATTGAGCCACAGAAGTAAAGTTTTTGTTTTTACCGCACGGCGAAAGCGGTTAACGAAAACCCCAAAAAGTGGAATCAGATTTTTTTCCTATGTCAGCCCGCAAAGACTTTTTTTTCAGTTTCCCGGTACATTTTATGGCACTTTAAATGGTGTCAATAAAAACTACAGCTCCTCCCGCAAGAAATAAGCCCTCACACCGCTCTATTGAGGGAAAAATAAAAAAAAGTTATGGCTCTAAGAAAGTGGGGAGTGAAAAACGAATATAAGAAAGCAAAACATGGATCAGTCCACTGTTTGGTCCCTTCAGGGCGTTGCAAACGTGACAAGGCACCGAAAATCAATCCAGCAAAATCCGTGCTCCAAAATCCAAATGGCGCTCCTTCCCTTCTGAGCCCTGCTGTGGGTCTAATCAGCAGTTTATTACCTCATATGGGGTATTGCCGTAATCGTGAGACATTGCTTTACAAATGTTGGGGTGCATTTTCTTTGTTGTTCCTTGAAAATATTAAAAATGTCTAGGTTTTCAGATAGATTTTAATTTTTACAGATTAATTCCAATATATTTAGCGAAAAACTAAACCTAGATAAATTCCTTGAGACGTAGTTTCCAAAACGGCGTCACTTTTGGGGTGCTTCCACTGTTTTGGCACCGGAAGACGTCTTCAAACCTGACTAGGTCCCTAAAATATATATTCTAAAAAAAAAAAAAAAATCCACTTGGTGCTCCTTTGCTTCTGAGGCCTGCGCTTCAGTCCTTTAGCGCACTAGTGCCACATGTGGGATATTTCTAAAAACTGCAGAATCTAGACAATAAAATATTGCTTGCATTTCTCGGGTAAAACCTTCTGTTTTACAAGAACAAAATGTATTAGAAATGAATTGCAGCAAAAAAATATAAAATTTGTACATTTCACCTCTACTTTAGTTTAATTCCTGTGAAATGCCTAAAGGGTTAAAAACACTTTGTGAATGCTGATTCAAATAACTTGATTGGTGTAGTTTTCAAAATAGGGTGACTGCTGGGGATTTTCTAATATACAAGGCCCTCAAAGCCACTTCAGAACTGAACTGGTCCCTGAAAAAAATGGCCTTTTGAAATTATTTAACCCCTTAAGGACGCAGCCTAGTTTTGGCCTTAAAGGGAACCTGTCACCAGCATTTTACCTATTGAACTTTAGTTATCCCTCACTGGCCGCTGCTATCAAAAGCTCATTGCCGTTATCCCCTCTCCTAAACTCCTCCTCCGACTGTAAATAACGGTCTGCAAAGATTTTGCGCCTTTTATCGCAATAATCCGGTGTCCTGTTGTACGCACACACCAGAAAAGAACATCAATGCACAAGTGCTGAATTTTGTGTGCTGGGGGAAGTTGAGAAGCTGTCAATCAAAATTAAGGAGGCGGGGTAAACTCGGAAAGACTAGAGGAATGAAGATATGACTCTTTTCAAACGAAGATTTGAATCTTTTATGCTCATTAGCATACGTGTGGGAATACTAAAAAACTGAATACTAAAGCTAGAGCCGACTAAGACAATTATAGGTTATATAGAAATGATTTTTCACCCACTACCACCAGGTATTGCTGGTTTAATAGGAGAAATGCTGGTGACAGGTTCCCTTTAAGGCTCAGAGCCCATTTTTCAAATCTGACATATTTCACTTTATGTGGTAATAACGTCAGAATGCTTAAACCTATCCAAGAGATTCTGAGAATGTTTTCTTGTGACACATTGGGCTTCATGATTGTGGTAAAATGTGGTCGATATATTCAGTGTTTATTGGTGAAAAATTGCAACATTGAGAAAATTTTGAAAAAAAAATAGAATTTCAGAATTTAAATGCATCTGCTGCTTGTAAAACAGACAGTTATACCACACAAAATAGTTACTAGTTCAAATTTCCCATATGTCTACTTTAGATTGGCATCGTTTTTTGAACATTATTTTTTTTTTCTTGGACGTTACAAGGCTTACAAACATAAACAGCAATTTCTCATATTTTTAAGAAAATGTCAAAATCCTTTTTTTAAGGTACCTGTTCAGTTCTGAAGTGGCTTTGAGGGGCCTATATTAGAAACCACGATGAAACACCCCATTTTAAAAACTAGACCCCTCAAAGTATTCAAAACAGCATTTAGAAAGTTTTTTAACCCTTCTGACATTTCACAGCAATTAAAGCAATGTGGAGGTGAAATTTGAAAATTTCATTTTTCTTGCTGAATCTCAATATTATTCAATTTTTTTTCTGTAACAGAAGGTTGTACCAGAGAAATACTACCAAATATGTATTGTCCAGATTCTGCAGTTTCTAGAAATGTCCCACATGTGGCTCTACTGCGCTCGTGGAATAAAACACAAGCCCTAGAAGAAAAGAAGCACCTAGTGCATTTTGAGGCCTCTTATTATAATATATTTTAGGCAGCATGCCAGGTTTGAAGAGGTGTTGAGATGCCAAAACAGTAGGAATCCACCAATAGTGACCTCATTTTGGAAACTACACCCCCTCAAGGAATTAATTTATGGTTGTTATCATTTTGACCGCAGTTTTGTTACTTTAAAATTTCTTATTTTCACAGGGAACAAAATACCCAATTTTTTTGCCCAATTCTTCCTTGGTGCGGCAATACCCCATTTATGGGGATACACTGCCATTTGGGCCCATGGGAGGGCTCAGAAGGAAAGGAGCGCTATGTGTTTGTTGGAGTCCAGATATTGCTGGATTGGTTTTCAGGTGCCATGTCTCATTTGCAGAACCCCAGAGGTATCAAAGCAATGGAAACGAGGGGGGGGGGGGGGATAAGCTGTGCAGAGTGCATAAGGGTAAGTAAAACTGGGGTAGATTAAAAAAAATCAAGGGATGTATGATGAATTTCAAAACTGTTTCATACAGAGCCTTTGTTTTTCAGGACACGTGTCACATTGATATATGGTGTCCTCCCTTATCCCCCTCTTATAGCAGACTTTGCAGCTCTTTTGACTTATGCCCTTCTTGCCAGTTTGGGGTACTTCTCCTGGAAAGTGTTGCCCTGGTACAATGCGTGTGGCGTCGCTTCCAGAAGTACTGGGTGCCCCCCCTTCTTGGTCCCTAAAAATTAGTTTCTTGATAACCACCTCTTGAAATTCCAGGAAAGTTCCCGTCTGGCCAGCACATTGACGTAGCACGTACACATTGTACAATGCCATCTGTAAGAGGTGCCCGGCCAGCTTCTTATACCACACCGCATGGCGCTGTAGGGTTTCAGGACTTGATCTGACAAGTCCACCCCTCCCATGTACCTATTGTAGTCCAGGATGCAGTCTGGTTTGGGGGTCTCTGTACTGGTACCTAGTCCTGGTACATGGGTACTGGTGTGACATCTCTCTTGTCCTTGACAATATATTGCTGCTAGATTGTGCCCTTCTCTCACCCCTTCTTGTTTGCCCAAGCAGAGTCTTAGGGAGGCCTCTCCGATTTCTTCTAGCAGTGCCGCATGCCACAGTACTTCTGGAAGCGAGGCAGTTGGAGTGGAACGCTGGTATAAAAAGTATCTAGGTAGAGGTGGTAACCCTGGTCCAGCAGTGGGTGCACCAAATTTCACACAATTTTTGACTTAACTCCCAGTAAGGGGGGCATTCTGGGGCAGAATACTGGTGTCCTTTCCTTCATATATCCTAAATTTGTAGGTCTAGCCTGATGCACTCTTGCACAGCTTATACATCTTCACGCCATACCTTGCCCTCTTACCCGGCAGGAACTGACGTAATTGAAGCCTCCCTTTAAAATGTACCAAGGACTCATCAATAGAAATACACTTCTCGGGGGTGTATGCTTTGGAAAACCGGGTACTGAAACGGTCTAATAGGGGTCTCCATTTATACAAACTGTCAAAACTGGGGTCATCTCGGGGTGGGCTCATTATCAGTATAATGTAAGAAGTGAAGTATTGCCTCATTTATTTATTTTTTAGGTTCCAGTTCAGAAGTTGCTTTGAGGGGCCTATATATTAGAAACCCCTATGAAACACCCCATTTTAGAAACTAGACCCCTCAAAGTATTCACAACAGCATTTAGAAAGTTTATGAACCCTTTAGGTGTTTCACAGAAATTTACATTTATTTTTTATTGTCAAAAAATCCTTTTTATACCATTTTCTTTATAATAAAAAGGTTTTACCAGGGAAACTCAACCAAATATTTATTGCCCAGATTCTGCAGTTGAGAAATATCCCACATGTGGCTTTAGTGCGGTAATGGCCTTAAGCACCGGCCTCAGAAGCAAAGGAGCACCTAGTGGATTTTGAGGCCTCCTTTTTATTAGGCACCATGTCCGGTTTGAAGAGGTCTTGTGGTGCCAAAACAGTGGAACGTAATAAAATGGCACGTCAATTTTATTATGCAGAGTAGGCTTATGTCCTTTTATGTTCTGACAGTGAAGACAGTGTCTTGTCAGATGGCGATGACTATTTTGAGGGTTTTGCTCTTAGTGAAAGTGACAGCTCAGGGTCTAGCGGTCATTCTGGTTCATCCTCAAAAATGACAAGGACCAGTACAGGACAGGTAGAGAGGGCTGTTGGTGAAATCTACAAATCAGGGCACGATGCCCAGTACAAGCGGCATGCCTCGTTTTAGTGAAAAGGCGCATGCCAACCTACAAGAGAGTTTGCCACTAGATGTAGCAATTATGAGATGGGAGGCTACAAATTCTGGTACGCCATTCATCCCTGACTTTAATGCCACCCCAGGTACAAATGTGGAGGTGGAAGGTATTGGACCAATTAATTTTTTTAACTTATTTCTAACAAATGATTTGCTGGTACATATTATTTTCCAAACTAATTTATATGCTTCCCAATTCATCTCTCAGAATCTCCGTTCCTATTATGCCAGGCAAAATTCATGGAGGCCAACAGAGGTTTATGAAATGAAGAAATTTATAGGCCTCACATTTGCTATGGGGCTTGTTAAAAAACCGAGCCTTCGATCATACCGGTCCACCCGTCCCGTTCTAAACCCCCCTGCTTTTTGCCACTCTTCCTAGAACCCATTATGAAATGCTCATGAGATTTTGCCATTTCAATAATAGCCAGTGCCCCCCAAAAAGTGTGCAACATGGTACATATCTTTTCACATTTATGAGTTAAAAGATAGCCAACTAAACCCACCAGGATGCCCCACCTATCTAGGGACAAGTGGAAAAATAGTTTGTGAGCTTTTTACCCCATTTCTAGAAAAGGGCCATAACCTGTATGTGGACAACTACTACACAAGCATACCCCTTTTTAAAAGTTTGGTCAAACATAACAGGGGCTTGTGGGACCATTCGTAAAAACCGCCAGAGGTTTCCACAACCATTGGTCAATTAAAAGTACAAAAAGGGGCAGTCAGGCGGTGTTCGCAGCGGACAGCTGCTTGCCCTAATATACAAAGACAATAAGGATAATTTTATCCTCAGCTCGATCCATACTGATGCAACAATGGATGCTGTGGAACGAGGTTCTACTACCGAAAAGCAAAAACCTGTGTCAATCATTGATTACAACAATTACATAGGGGGATTAGACCTTGCTGATCAGGTTGTACAGCCATGCCAGGTATCAAGAAAATCATACCTGGTACAAAAAAAATTTGTTATTTAC
This sequence comes from Rhinoderma darwinii, assembly GCF_050947455.1. Taxonomy (NCBI): domain Eukaryota; kingdom Metazoa; phylum Chordata; class Amphibia; order Anura; family Rhinodermatidae; genus Rhinoderma; species Rhinoderma darwinii. The sequence continues at coordinate 144,234,665 of NC_134687.1, forward strand.
CCATTTCAGGTTGCCACATACAACTCGTTTGTGTTATACAAAGAGGCAGGAAATTCAAATACATTTCTTGATTACCAGGAAATGGTCAGAGGATCTTGTTTTTGCAAATATTGACCCCTCATCCATTAGAATCTGAATCTGTCAAAAGACTCACTGAGCAACATTTTATTGCTGTAATTCCCTCAACTGAATCAAGAAAGTATCCCCAAAGAAGATGTCCTGTATGTACCAAGAAAGGAATGAGGTGTGATACCCGTTATTATTGCCCATCACATCCAGCCTTGTGTCTCATTGACTGCTTTAAAATTTTCCACACAGACCCATGTTTTTAACCCCTTCCCACCGCAGCACTTTCAGATTTTCATTTTCGTTTTTTACTCCCCACCTTCCAAAAGCCATAACGTCTTTATTTTTCTGTAAATATAGTACTATGAGGGCTTGATTTTTGCGGGACGAGTTGTAGGTTTTTGTAGCACCATTTATTTTGCCATATAATGTACTAGGAAACCAGAAAAAAGTTTTGTGGGGTAGAAAATGAAAAAAAAAAGTGATTCCTCCATGTTTTTTACAGAATTCACTGTGCAATTAAAACATGTTTACTTTATTCTCTGGGTCAATACGATTATGGGGATACCAAAATTATATCGTTTTCTTCTATATTTTACAAGTAAAAACCTAAGTGTAAAAAAGAAAATTTATTTTTTGTCGCCAAATTCCAAGAGCCATAACTTTTTTAATTTTCCGTCCTTTAAGTGGTATGAGGGCTTATTTTTTTTATGGGATAAACTAGTTTTTAATAATACCATTTTGGTGTACATGCGACGGTTTAATCACTTTTTATTTTATTTTGTGGGAGATTAGGTGACCAAAAAATAGAGATTCTGGCGTTTATTTATTTTTTTACGCCATTCACCGTGCGGGTTAAATGATATATTGTAATAGTTCAGACTTTTACATCGTATGGAGCGGGTTCACTCCGTGAGCACGCTCCATACTTCCCCTACCCGGCTATGATGTAACCATCATGTCAGGAAGGGGTTAAACTTTATTAATTTGTCCCATTTAAGACATTCAAGAATATAATTTAGTTTATCTTTAGGGTACCAAAATTTCCTTCAATATTTTTGTTCTTGCCATAAACCCATCTTCATAAATGAACCATGGACAAAGTATACCCAAGAATAAAAATGTACCTAAAGGGGTTGACTGATTAAAATAAAAAAAAAACTAGCTTTTTGATTTTGGGAAATAAAGAAACTTTCTAATATACTCTATTTTTAAAACCTGCATGGATTGCAGGTTTTAGTCCCTATTGTGCGGACCCAGAAGTGTGGAGCTACGATTCTTGCTGTGACACGTCGACAATCTCTGGGAGAAGGAGCATCCCCCTCCTCTCTGTGTGTGTGTGTTGATAAGGCGGATGAAGGGGCTGGCTGCCTGGCTCAATTCATCAGCTATCCAGCTTCTCCCTCCCCCCCCCCTTTCAGGCTTAGCTGATGAATTGAGCTAGGCAGCCAGCCCTTTTATATATGTGTAATTGACAGAGAGGAGAGGAACTCCTAAAGTCTGTGTCGAAGCATGGCAGCAAGAACGGCCGGGTCTATGCAATGGGAAATCAATGCAGTCCATGCAGGTTTAAAAAAAATAGAGTATATTAGAAAGTTTCTTTACTTCAAAAAAATAAGTTATATATTGTTAAAATGCAAGCTGAAAGCCAAAATGCACACTGTCCGCTCGAGGCCCTGAAAAATGTCCAAGCAGTCGGTAATGTACACAAGGTAACTACACATTCCTTTAGGGTAAACGTTCCAAAATATGGTTGCTTTGTATGGTTTCACCAATATAGATTCCTTTATCTTTGCACCTTGTACACAGGATCATATACACTACATTGGAGGATGTACAGGAGAACGTGCCAGTGATTTTATAGTCCTGCTGCGTGTTTGGTATCTGGATGGTGTTTGATGACAAGATGTTAGTACAGGACTTGCATTTTCTACTGTTGCAAGGAAAAGTGCCAGTCTCTGATGGTGATGAGGGACTTCTGACCAGGAGATTACTTAGGTTTGGTGGCTGTTTGAAGGAAATATTCCCAGATTTACCTCTCCTTGAATACAGTTTGGTGAAACCAAACAAAAATGACAAACCAGGATGAATCTTCACAGACATACAATAAAAAAAAGCAGCTGGATACACCCGTGGGAAAACACTTCTCTGGACCAGAGATCACAGTTTGGCAGATTTAAAGGTCCTAATTCTGAAGGGTCATTTTAACCCCTTCCCGCAATTGGGCGTGACTGTACGTCCAGAAACCAAGTGAGTTCCCGTAGACGGGTGTACAGTTACGCCCTGCAGATAAAGCGAGCACAGGAGCTGTGCGTGCTTCATCTTCAGCGGCTGTCATACACAGCTGACATGCCGCTGCGATGGTGGTTACTGCCGATCGCAGCCATTTAACCCCTTCAATGTGGCTGTCAATGACGTCCGCCGCATTGATACAGAGGGAGGGAGCTCTCCGTACCCCCGGGGCTCCCCCCCCCGCGATGGATCGCGGGTGGCAATGGTTACTATGGCAACCAGGAAGCCATTGCTAGGCTTCCTGGTTGCCCAGGTACGGAAGCCTAGTCGGTCCTGCCCGCGGCAGGACCTAATACGCTAACTGTCAGTTGATGAATGACCGTTACAATACACTGCACTACATAAGTAGTGCAGTGTATTGTACTGGGGATCAGAAGACCAGATCTTCATGTCCCCAGGTAAGTGTAAAAAAAAAAAAAAAAAAAGAAAAAAAAAACAAAAAAACACCTGAAAGAAAAATAACCAAATATACATAATAGGTATCGCTGCGTTCGGAACGGCCTGATCTATAAAAATGTCACATTATTTTTAACGCACCGTGAACACCGTAAATTTTTAATATAAAACAATGACAGCATTTTATTTTTTGGTCATCTTGTCTTAAAAAAAGGTAATAAAAAGTGATCAAAAAGTTGCAAGTAACGCAAAATGGTACCAATAGAAACTACAGTTCGTCACGCATAAAACAAGCTCTCCTGCAGCTATATCAACGAAAAAATAAAAAAGTTATGGCTGTCATAAAATGGCGACACTAAAACATGATTTTTTTTTTTAGAAAAGAGTTTTTATTGTGGGAACGTAGTGAAACATACAAAAACTATATAAATTTGGTGTCGCTGTAATCATATCGATCCGCAGAATAAATTTAACATGTTGTTTATACTGCACGGTGAACACTAAAAAAAAAAAAATAAAAAAAAAAAAAAAGAAGAAGTGCTAGCATTGCTGTTTTTTGGTTTCCTCATCTCCCCAAAAAATTGAATAGTGATAAAAAAAAAAAAAAAAAAAAAAAAATGCATGTACCCCAAAATGGAACCAATAAAAATTACAGCTCGTTCCACAAAAAACGCGCCCTCACAGCTCCGTCAACGGAAAAATAACATGTGATGACTCAAAACGCAATGATGCAAAATGACAGCCCAGACTAATTTTTTAGGTCCAGTAGAATTTCACTAAATACCCCACATAATCATTTGCTGAACCCCACAGGTGAACCTTGTAGATGCAGCGGAGATGAGGAAACTTTAGGGCCTTGTGTGGCTTACAGGGCTAATGAAGAAGTCAAAGATTAGGATACACTGGAGCGCAGATATTTTGTATAATACCCAATAAACCCGGCCTGTGTATAAAGGATTGGTTCAAAGCGTACCACACCAATCCATGGATTATTCATTCTCCCCATTACTACATCATCCTATTATGCCCTGATGCACTCCGCCCAGCTTATATACCCTGATGTACTCCGCCCAGCTTACATATACCCTGATGTACTCCGCCCAGCTTACATATACCCTGATGTACTCCGCACAGCTTACATATGCCCTGATGCACTCCGCACAGCTTACATATGCCCTGATGCACTCCGCACAGCTTACATATGCCCCCACATTATACGATAAAATATCACTAAAACACCAAGCAAAATCTGCGCTTCATAAGCCAAATGGTGATCCAACTGAGCTTGGCAGTGTGCCCAAACCGCAATTTATGACCACATATGGGGTATTACTGTATTCTGGAGTACCCGCTTAACAATTTATGGTATGTGTGTCTACGGTGGTACAAGCTGGGCACAACACATTGGGCACTGAAATTACATATCTGTGGAAAACAGCAATTTTCAATCTGCAACATCTATTGTTTACTCATTTTTGCAAAACACTTGTGCAGTCAAAATGCTCACTACACCCATAGATAAATTCTTTGAGGGATCTAGTTTCCAAAATGGGGTAATTTATCAGGGGTACCACTGTACTGGTACTATAGCTCAATGCAACATGGTGTCAAAAAACTAATCTTATAAAATCTCCACTCCAAATACTAAATGGTGCTCCTTCCCTTTAGAAGCCTTGCTGTGTGTCCAAATAGCAGTTTATGACCACGTGTGGGGTATTTCCCTACTCTAAAGAAGTTGCTTTACAAATGTTATGGTGCTTTTTCTCCTTGATTTGTTGAGAAAATGAAAAATTTGGAATTAATGCTGTGTCTTATTGGAAAATAATGTAATTTTTCATTTTCACTGCCCATTTCTAATAAAATATATGAGACACCTGTGGGGTCAAAATGCTCACTACACCCCTATATGAATTTCTCAATGGGTATAGTTTGCCAAATGCAGTCACTTTTGGGTAGTTTCCACTGTACTGCTACCTAAGGGGCTTTGCAAAAGCGTCATGGCGCAGAAAAACCAATCCAACAAAATCTGCTCTCCAAAAGCCAAATGGCGCTCCTTCCCTTCTGAGCCCTGATGTGTATTTATACAGTACTTTATTACCACATATGGGGTATTTCCGTACTCTGGAGAAGTTGCTTTACAAATGTTATGGTGATCTTTCTCCTTTATTTGAAGAGAAAATTAAACATTTTTACCTAAATCTACGTCTTAGTGGAAAAAAAAATGAAATGTTTCATTTTTACTGCCCAATTCTAATGAAATCTATGAAACACCTGGGTGGTCAAAATGCTCACTACACCCCTAGTTGAATTCCTCTAGGGGTGTAGCGTCCCAAATAGAGTGACTTTTGGGGTGGTTTCCACTGTACTGGTACCTTAGGAGCTTTACAAATGCGACATGGTGCCGAGAAATCAAACCAGCAAAATCTGTACTTCAAAAGCTAAATGGCGTGCCTTCCCTTCTGAGTCCTGCCGCTTCCCCAAACAGCCGTTTATGACCACATGTTGGGTATTTCCATACTCTGGAGAAGTTGCTTTACAAATGTTGGGGTGCTTTTCATCATTTATTTGTTGAAAAAAAATAACAATTTTGAAGTAAAGCTACATCTTTTTGGAATATACTTTAAGGGGTGCAGTTTATAAAATGGGGTGATTTGTGGGGGTTCCTAATATATAAGGCCCTCAAAGCCAATTCTGAACTGAACCCTAAAAAAAATAGGCTTTTGAAATTCTTGAAAATTTGAGAAATTGCTGCTAAACTTATAAGCCTTGTAACGTCCTAGAAAAATAAAAGGATGTTCAAAAAATGATGCCAATCTAAAGTTAACATATGGGAAATGTTAGCTAGTAACTATTTTGTGTGGTATAACTATCTGTCTTACAAGCAAATACATTTGAATTTAGAAAATGCTAATTTTTTGCAAATTTTCTCTAAATTTTGGTGTTTGACACAAAAATATTTAATATATCGACCAAATTTTTTCACTAACTTAAAGTACAATATGTCACGAGAAAACATTCTCAGAATCCCTTGGATAGGCAAAAGCATTCCCAAGTTATTACCACATATAGTAACACACGTCAGATTTAAAAAATGAGGCTGTGTCATTTGGTCCAAAAGTGGCTGGGTCCTGAAGGGGTTAAAAGCAGAGAAAGAAAAATTTGGGAAATCAAGCGGATGATAAAATTCCAGTCCTTGACACAAGGCCTCAATCTAACACCTGGATTTATGAGCCACTACATGGACACATCACATCCCCCATCAGACTTACTCCAGATGCCTTAACTCCTAAGTCATCACCCCCATAACCTCAGTTTTATTGCCCTGGCTTATCTTAATGATGTATCACCTCATGTACTAATTGTCTTTGTGAAACATCTTAAATGTTGTGCTTTTTTCTAAGTCATTCATTTGTAAATTGCCTGAAGGAGCCTGTGCACTATGAAAGCTTGCATATAGAACTTATGGTTAGCCAATAAAGGTATCATACCTAATATACTTTTGTATTTTTTGACACAAATGTATTTGACGTAGCAAAAAAAAAAAAAAAATTGTCAATTTCACCTCTACATTGCTTTAATTCCTATGAAACACCTGAGGTGTTAAAACACTTTCTGAATGCGGTTTTAAATACTTTGAGTGGTGGTTTTTAAAATGGGGTGTTTAAGGTTTTCAAATATATGGGCCCCTCAAAGCCATTTCAGAATTGAATTGGTCCCTGAAAAATAATCCTTTTTAAATGTTCTTGAAAATGCGAGAAATTGATGCTAAAGTCCTAAGCCTTGTAACGTCCTAGAAAAAAAAAAAAAAAAAAGGACTTTCAAAAAACAAAAACGCAAACAAAGTAGACATATGGTAAATATTAACTAGTGCAGGGGGGCATGCGGGCAGAAGTCACCTCTGTCTAAGTGTCATATCGTCAAAGTGTCCTGGCAGTTATGCATGGCATTTGGACAGGGTCAGTGACAGGTAAGCTGCATTACCAAACCAAACAAACTAGCTCACATTTTAATTATTAGACTCAAAATTTTACCTGTTTACAGACAAAAGACAAGACAAACATGTTCACTACCGCACTCATTATAGCTGCTCTTGGTTTACAATCCTACCGCCCATTTATGCATTGGGAAAAAATCAGCCCACATCAGTCCATCTCCACTTGCCCATGTACAGCTCCCATGCACTATTCACTTTCCTCAGTCACCTTAACCCATCTCATCCCACTGCTCAACATAAAAAAAATCACTCATAAATCACAGAACCATCTGCTGTCTCTCCATTCTCCTGCTACTAGCTGCGGGGGACCTCTCCCAACCCTGGTCCTCGCTTTTCTTCTGCCAAGCTCAACTACTTACCTGCCACACATAGAAACCCTGCAAATCTTCTTACCATTCCCTGTATGTCTTCTCCTGTCTCTTAACTGTGCTCTCTAATTCTCAGTCCGTGTGCAACAAGCTCACCTTTATTCATGACATTCCTTTCTAACTCTCTCAACCTTCTGGCTCTTACGGAAACATGGCTACAACTGTCTGATACTGCTTCCCCTGCTGCTCTATCTTATGGTGGTCTCCATTTCACTCATGCCCCCAGACCTGAGAACAGGCAGGTAGGTATACTTCTTTCCCCACACTGCACTTTTCAGGTCATTCCCCCGGTACACTCGCTCACATTTCCCTCTTTTGAAGTCCACACTCTCAGACTCTCACCCTTTTTCCCTCCGAGTGGCAGTTGTCTACCGCCCCACGGGCTCACCCCGCCAATTCCTCGATCATTTTGCTGCCTGGCTTCCACAATTTCTATCCTTTGAAACACCCACTCTCATCGGTGACTTCAACATCCCCATTGATAACCCAATCTCCCCATCTGCCTCACAGTTACTATCTTTAACCTCCTCCCTAGGTCTGTCACAACTTACTAACTCTCCTACACATGACAGGCATTTGCTTGACCTGGTCTTCAGTCTCTGACTTTATTAACTCTCCTCTCCTGCTATCTGACCACAATCTTCTCTCCTTTACTAGCAAACATTCTCTGCCTCCTCAGGTCATGCCCACATATCATACATACAGAAATCTACATGCCATTAACGCCCAGCAACTCATACAGTCTACTGTCCTCTGTCCCAATCTGGCTGCCAAACGTTACAATAACTCAATAATGCATTGGATGAAGCAACCCCCCCTACACTCCAAACCACCCGATGACAACTCTGGCACGCGCCTCAATCCCGCTTTCTTCAGCGGTGCTTGAGATGTGCCGAACGACTGGAGGAAAAAAAAAACAAAAAAAAAAAAACACATTTGTCTGCAGACTTCCTCCATTACAAATTTACACACAAAACTTACAACTCTGCCCTTCACCGTGCCAAACAAGTCTATTTCACTTCTCATCTCCACACTATCTAATAAACCAAAATGCCTCCGATAGTTTTCACTCCCTCCTTAGTCCTAAAGTGCAGACTCCAATCACAGATCTCAGTGCTGAAGACCTGGCCACTTATTTTAAAGTCAAAATTGACAACATCCGGCATGATATCATCTCCCAGTCCCCGAGTAACATCGATCCCCTTCCCTCTCGCACTCCCTCTTCTTCACTTTCAGAATTTGACCCAATAACAGAAGAAGGTCTCCAGGCTCCGCTCTTCTTGTCCTACTACCTGCCCTAGTGATCCTATCCCCTCACACCTCCTCCAGTCCCTCTCCCCAGCTGTCACTAGTCACCTGACTAAAATATTTAACCTCTCTCTTTCCTCTGGTATCTTTCACTCTTTTAAACATGCCGTTATGAGCCCATTACTGAAAAAAAATCAACTCATGACCCATCCAGCGCTACTAACTACCGACCAGTCTCTAACCTCCCCTTCATCTCCAAACTCCTGGAACGCTTGGTCTACTCTTCCCTTATTCGCTATCTCTCTGCCAACTCCATTCTAGACCCCTTACAATCTGGTTTCCGCACTCTAAAGAAACTGCCCTTACTAAAGTCTCAAATGATCTCTCGGCGACTAAATCGGATAGTAAATACTCTCCTGATTCTTCTGGATCTCTCTGCAGCCTTTGACACTGTAGACCACCAATTCCTACTTAACATGCTCCACTCTATTGGCCTTAACACCTTCCCGACCGCCCACTGTCTTTTGACGTCAGGCGGTGCGGGTGCTTAATCTACAGAGATGTCTTTTGGCGTCGCTGCAGATCAGGCTGATGAGCGCTCGTGAGAGCGCTCGTCCTCTAAGCAGGAGCTGTTACTAACAGCTCCTGATCTTAGAGCAGCCTCCTGAACACAGCTGGGGTCGGCAAACATTCCAATCCCAGCTGTTTAAGTCTTTGATTACCGCGGTCCGTGACCGCGGCAAGATCAAAGGGAATTCCCCTCTTTGATCGCATCACCAGGATTCCAGTGATGCGATCAAACACCGGGGAATCCCTCTGCAGTCAGCCCTGGGGACCTACAAAGGACCCCAGGGATGTCTGTTCCATGTGCCTGCTGTTTGGGCACACTATGTGCTGCCCGATCAGCAGCCTGTGTCATAGTGACACAGAGTAATGTATTAGCATACAGAAGTATGCTAATACATTACAAGTAAAAAATAAAGTTACAAATAAAGTTATCCCTTGATGGGATTAAAAAAAAAAAAGTAACAAAACAAATAAATAAAAAAAGTCCCAAAAAGAGTCTATTTTGCATAAAATACATTTTATTGCCCCTACACTAAATAAAAACAAAAAACCTATGCATATTAGGTATCTACACGACCGTAATAACCTGAAGAATTAATCTAATGGGTTATTTAGCGTGAAACGTGAACGGGATAAAAAAAAAAAAAAAAAACTATTCAGAGAATCGCTTTTTCCTATATTAACGCCGTAAAAAAAAAAATTTTTACCACCAATCTGTGGGAAAAAAAAAAATACTATTTTTCTCGCATAAAACAAGGCCTCACAGCCACGTCAATGAAAAAATAAAAAAAAGTTATGGCTGCTGAAGCGCAGAGAGGCAAAAACAGAAAAATTGAGCTGGTCATTAACGTCTTAAAGACACGGATCTCTTGGTTTTCCTCCTATCTCTCTGACTGCTCGTTCAGTGTCTCATTTTCTGGTTCTACTTCTCTTCCACTTGCTATCAGGGTTCCTCAGGGATCAGTCCTAGGTCCGCTACTCTTTGCTCTCTACACAGCCCCTATTGGACAAACCATCAACAGACTTGGCTTCCAGTACCATCTCTACGCTGATGACACCCAATTATACGCCTCTTCCCATGACATCACCTCTGCTCGAATACAAAACACCAGTGATTGTCTGTCCGCTGTCTCTAACATCATGTCCTCACTCTATCTGAAACAGAATCTTTCTAAAACTGAGCTCCTTGTTTTCCCACCATCTATCTAAACCTGATGTCTCCATCTCTGTGTGTGGCACTATCATAACTCCTAAGCAGCACGCCCACTGTCTGATTGAATGTGAGGAGTAAAGGAAAGATCGGAGTCAAAAATAACCCACTTTCACACTCCTGTCATTTTCACCTCAAAACATCTCCAGAATCCGCCCTTTTCTAACTGAGGAAACAGCCAAAACTTTCATTGTTGCTCTGATTCACTCTCGTCTTGACTACTGTAACTCATTACTAGTCGGTCTTCACCTCACTAAACTCCCCTCTCCAATCTTTCCTTAATTCAGCAGCCAGGCTCATCTTTACGACCAACAGCTACACCAACGCCTCTACCCTCTGCCAATCACTGCACTGGTTGCCCATCCCCTTCAGATTAAAATTCAAACTTACTACTCTTACCCACAAAGCTCTCCACAGTGCTGCACCTCCTTACATCTCCGTCTACCACCCAACTCGGGCTCTACGTTCTGCCAGCGACCTTAGATTAAAATCCTCCATAATCCGAACCTCCCACTCCCGTCTCCAAGATTTTTCTCATGCTGCACCAGTCCTCTGGAATGCGCTACCACAGACAATCAGATTAATTCCCAATATCCACAGTTTTAAACGTGCCCTGAAAACACATCTTTTTAGACAGGCCTATAACATTCCTTAATCTGACTCCTTTCCATGGCCGCCCTTTTAGATTAATCAGAATAAGATTCCCTCACTCTCCTCTCCATGTCCGTCATACACTGATACTGGCATGCAGCTTTATGTGTACCACCCCATGTGTATAAAAAAAAATATGGCTGGACTATTGTACAGAACAAACACTGTTACACTTTGTGTCTCCCTTCTTTCCTCATAGATTGTAAATTCTTGCGAGCAGGGTCCTCACTCCTCTGGTTTGAATTGTAAATTAACTGTCACTATGTAATGTCTGATATTGTTTGTTACATGTTCCCTCTAAATTGTAAAGTGCTGCATAATATGTTGGTATATATAAATAAAGATTATTATTATTAACTAGTAACTATTTTGGGTGGTATTACTATCAGTTTTACAAGCAGACACATTTACATTCCGAAAAATCATAATTTCTGCAAATTTTCTAAAAATGTTGGCATTTTTCACAAATATACTAAATTTAGCGACTAATTTTTTCACTAACAAAGTACAATATGTCACGAGAAAACAATCTCGGAATCGCTTATTATGAGCAGACAAATCACTAAAAATGTGATTTTTTTAATATATATTTATCCATAATATATGCATGTATGTATCTATACTGTCACCCTGGATCACTGAGCAGATAAGAGGGCTATATTCACACGACGTGAAAAAAAGGGAAATTAACAACGGATCATCTGTCAGTTTTTCATGGCTGTTTTGCATCAATGTGTCTCAAAATTTGAATCCATTTCCCAGCCGTCTGACCGTTTTTCACCAACATTTGCCATCCATTTTTCATGGACGTTAAAAAAAATGGATACATTTTATTCGTTAGGGTTTTTTTTTGTTGCAGCCACCTGAAAACACCACAGTGCTCATGTAGACGCAATGCCACTGTAGATAGTGCCACAGAGCCCACAGTGCCACAGTTCCCACTGTAGATAGTGCCCACATAGTGCCACGCAGTGCCCATGTAGATAGCACCAGTGTCCCCTGTAGGTAGTGCCCATATAATGCGGCAGTGCCCATGTAAATAGTGCCACACCCCCTGTAGATTGCACCATCCCTTCTGCAGATAGCGCACCATCCCCTCTGCAGATAGCGCCACATCCGCTCTGCAGATAGCGCCACATCCCCTGTATGTATCAGTACCCCCCAGTATTGGCACCCCCTTCCTGTAAATAGCACCACTGTAGCACCCTGTAGGAGCGGAATCCATCTGGCCGGATATGCCGCTCCTAGAGGGAGCATCTGATGTCTCTGTCCAAATATGGATAGTGATGTTAGGGGCTAACTCTAAAAGCGTATTCCCCTGCCTCAGCATCGCTGTGGCCAGGGATTTGGCTCCAGGAGTAGTCCCTGACATCACTGTCCATATATGGATAGTGACGCCAGGGGCTTCTCCAGTAGCGGAATCCCTGGTCAGAGTGTCGGCCAGGAATTCTACTCCTAGAGGGAGCCTCTGACGTCACTGTCCACTATACATTTCCCTCTCTAACTTAGGTGGTGTTTTCTCCGATTAAAGTAGTTCACTTTCCCTTTTTTCCTCCATCCGGCCCAGACCACTGTGACAACTTATTCCAGACACGACTTGTCTCTGCAGAATTTGACACAGACATGTTGGTTTCTCACCTTTTCTGCACCCTCCACACCTATACCCCATCCTCTAAACAAACTCAATCTATGGTGCCCCAGATTGCAATAATGATTCCTCAGTGCTCGACACAATAAAAGTGCCCCATTAGTAAACGTGCCCCCATTGTGCCCCTTGCAGATAGCGCAACAGAGCCACCCCATGTAGATAGCAGCACACAGCACCACCTTGTAGATAGTGCCCCCTTTCCTTGTAAATAGCATCGCACAGCCCCCCGTTCCCTTGTAACTAGCGCTGCACAGCCCCAAATTCCATGTGAATAGGGCAAACAGAGCAGAGAGCAGTAGCCTACCGCTACCACTTTCCGCTCTGCCTGATGTGACTCACCATCAGGAGGAGGTGGTCATGTGGCGAAGCAGCGAAGGATCACTTTTGACTGGGGTCGGTAATGGCACAGTCCAGTCACCTGACCTAGTGGATTAGGCCACCCCCGGCACCGACCTCACTTGGCAGTGACTGGCCTGCATATTTTAAGATTCCGCAGAAGTCAAGAATCTGAAAATTTGCCCAAATGCGGCCTACTATTCCTTTGCACTGTGCATGTACATTTTGGCGCATAAGCAGTGCAAAGTTCCTGGAGACTGCCGAAAATTCCCGGACGGTGTTTTTTTTGTCGGACGCTAGAGAAGGCAGTAAAAAAAAAACATTTTACAGATGGTTGGAAACACTGGAGATAGCATATCTATAAGAATATGGCTGGGTTCACACAACCTATTTTCAGGCGTAAACAAGGCGTTTTACACCTCGAATTACGCCTGAAAACACGACTCCAATACGTCGGCAAACATCTCCCCATTCATTTCAATGGGTTTGCCGATGTACTGTGCCGACAACCTGCAAATTTACGCGTCACTGTCAAGACGGCATCTAAAATAAGCCTCGTCAAAGTACAGGACACTTCTTGGGACGTAATTTCAGCCGTTTTTCATTGACTTCAATGAACAGCTCTAAATTACATCCGTAATGGACGCCTCACAAAACGCGAGTATGAGCAATTATATCTGAAATTTAGGAGCGGTTTTCTCCTGAAACAGCTCCGTAATTGACCTTATCATGTGCACATAACCTAAGGTTCCTACAGCTACACAGCTGGAAAAAATTGGATGCATTGTCTCAGCAGACAGTATCACACATGATAGGCTTAGATACAGGACCCTAGAAGTAAGCAACCTTGAACTAACCCTCAGGGGCAAATTTGGCATTTCTGGGGCCACAAGTGAAGCTATGTCTTGGGGCTCCCAAGCAAAGACACCTATTGAGAGTGCCCCACACAATACCCCTGTACATAGTGTCACAACCCCCTGTATGGTTCCACACACAGCCCCCCTGCCATACATCCCCCTTGTAGACAGTGCCATTCAGTCCCCTGTAGGTTGTCCCACACACCCACCTTGTCTCAGCAGTCAGTAGCACACATGATAGGCTTAGATACATGGCCCCAGCAGACAGTATCGCACATGATAGGTTTAGATACAGGGCCCCAGCAGTAAGTATCCTTGTACTAACACATGTCCAGCCCCCCACAAAAATTTATTTGTGTGAATGTATATATATATTGGAAGGGATTAGGTAGGGAGACAGTCGTCTGCTGGGGTAGACGGGAACTCGGTATCAAACAGGCCAGTAAATTTCAGTCCACACAGCAGAGATGTGGTACAACTGGCCTCAGACAGTTTTATCTTCAAATTGTACATCAATTAAAAGAAAATGATACCCTATGCCTATCCAGCTCTAACTATACAGTCAGTTATCCTAACTAACACAGTGAGAGCCTAATGCCTGGCTCCATAAACCATGCAGACCATACAACCTGTTAAAAAATGCAGTCCATTGTGCTCCCACAAGCTCCTCTCGCCAGGCTGAGCTAGAGTGTGATTGAACTGCAGCCTTTTTAAAGGGCTATTTACACCTGACCCCTGATTAATACCTAGACAGCCCAAAACCAGGACTGTGTGGATGGAGTGGGGACCCACCCATCTCTCCCCACTCCAACAACCAGGCCCTTTTTCCAGGTTTAGATAGAAGAAGACAGATATATATATATATATATATATATATATATATATATATGTGTATATATATATATATATAGAGAGAGAGAGAGATAGATATGACATATATAGGAGACAGCATATCTGCAGCACTGTGACCCTATAGCTCTGGATAGGATTACATACAGTGGCCCATCAGACTTTATTACATATGATAGGCTTAGAAATAGGGCCCTGCTCGCTGATATTGCGGCTCGAGCGCTGGACCCAGGAAAGGTAAGATAATAATTGCTTTGATTTTGTATGTGTTACTATTTAATTTTTTGTGTATTTGTGTTTTTTTTACAGGTTCGGTTGTTGGACTACTTTGGATTCGAGTACTGCGTTTTTCTCAATAAAATAGTTAAAGAGGATTGGGTGGTGGTATTTTATTTCAATAAAATATTTTTTCTATGTCCTTGTATTTTTTTAAACTTTATTACTACCGCCTTAGTAATGTCTGCTGGCTGATTGACAGTGTCCATTACTGAGGCGAGGCTTAACCTGTTAACGCCGAAGGATGGATATATCCATCCTCTGCAGCTGCTAGTTCGCGCAGGAGGACGGATATATCCATCCTCTGATCGCGTGAGTACTGACAGTGTACCCACACGATCAGCGTCAGGAGCACGGCTGTTATACACAGCCTGGCTCCTGCTGCAACTGCCGGAATCGAAGCGCGCTCCGATTCCGGCAGTTTAACCCATTAAATGCCGCTGTCATATCGACGGCGACATCTAATGTGTTTGACAGGGGGAGGGAGCTCCCTCTGTCACCCCATCGGCGCCCCCACAAAGAAATTGCGGGGTGCCGTCGGGTTTCCATGGCAGCCGTGGGTCTAACAAAGACCCACAGGTCTGTCTTCAGCAAATGCCTGTTAGGCCATGCCGGAGGCATGGCCTAATACACTGTGTTCCAAATTATTATGCACATTGGATTTAAGTGTCATAAACATTTAATTATTTGTTTTTCAATTAAACTCATTGGTGGTATTGTGTCTTAGGGCTTTTTGGATCATTGTAATTAGAGATGAGCGAACTTATGAAAAGTTTGGTTCGGCTGGTTCGCCGAATTTCATGAAAAAGTTCGATTCGGACCGAACTAGTTCTAACCGAACCTGTAATTCAAGAAAGCCCCTAAAAATCGTGTATAACACTGTTTAAAAGCCCTAGAAGCCCTGTATAACACTCTTAGGTCACCCATGAGTGTATCCAAGTACTTTTGAGCTGTCTTTAAGGCAAAGTTAGTGTCAAAGTTACGCCAACATGTATGGCTATAGGAAAATGGATGGGACACGGTGATAA
This sequence comes from Rhinoderma darwinii, assembly GCF_050947455.1. NCBI lineage: Eukaryota > Metazoa > Chordata > Amphibia > Anura > Rhinodermatidae > Rhinoderma > Rhinoderma darwinii. The sequence continues at coordinate 144,250,451 of NC_134687.1, forward strand.
CTAACAGAAACCACTGCACTTGTGCATGTTGTATGATTAATGCATTGTTAAAAAAGGTACAAAAATTAACCATTGTTGGCGGCAGATGCCTGCCAGGGTTCATACATATAAGGTGGTAAAAGAAGAAGCAATGGCTTTTGACAAGCCCTCAAAAAATTTACCCTTTATGGTGGCAGATGCCTGCCGGGGTTCATCCATACATGGATGTAAAAGCAACAAGCAATGGCTTTTCACAAGCCCTCCAAAAATGTACCCTTTTTATTGGCAGATGCCTGCCGGGGTTCATCCATACATGGATGTAAAAGCAACAAGCAATGGCTTTTCACAAGCCCTCCAAAAATTTACCCTTTTTATTGGCAGATGCCTGCCGGGGTTCATCCATACATGGATGTAAAAGCAACAACAAGCAATGGCTTTTCACAAGCCCTCAAAAAATTTACCCTTTATGGTGGCAGATGCCTGCCGGGGTTCATACATATATGGTGGTAAAATAAGAAGTCATTACTAAGCCATTGCTTTTTCAAAGCCTTCAAAAAATTAACCCTTTTTGGGAGTAGCAACAGGTTTTGCATCTGGAAAGTGAAGAAGCTATAAAAGAACAAAAATTATTCCTTTTTTAGAATCATCTGGCTGTATCAGACGGCAGCAGGGATGGTGGATTGGTGGTAGAAGTTGTAGTAGCAGATCCAACAGCAGCAAATGAAAACAGATTGGACAGGACAGAATCCCGGTGGTTGTGTAGGCTAGCTTGTAGCAGAGAGCAGTGGAGGTGGATTGGTGGTGGTTGACTGGTAGTAGTGGCGGTGGTGGACTACTGACAGCACGGGTTGTGGTGGTAGTAGTAGCTGCATCAACAGCACAGCAGCACATTAAAAAAGAGTGGACAGTAAAAGCCCTGTGGTTGTTTTTCTGAGACTTGTCAGAGGTACTGCGGATGGTGCTGTGTATGAGGACCGGCGTCGGTTACTAGGCAGACACAGACAACATGGAAGATCAAGCCAAGGCTTCCTTTGGAACAAAACATGTGTAAAATAAACTTTGGCTGAATTTTACAATCCCCAGGATAAAAAGAGGACATTAAAAACAGACTGTGGTGGGGCAGGCCTGCTTTTAGCAGACGGCAGTGGAGGTCTATTGGTGGTAGTAGAGGTAGCCAACGGACAGCAAGGGTGGTCGTAGTAGTAGTAGCAGCACATTAAAAGAGACTGGACAGTCACAGGACAAAGCCCTGTGGTGGGGCAGGCCTGCTTGTAGCAGACGGCACTGGGGGTGGATTGGTGGTAGAAGTAGCAGCAGCACCAACAGCGGCACATTAAAAAAAGAGTGGACAGGACAGAATCCCGTAGTAGCAGGCGGCAGTAGCAGGCGGCAGCGGCAGCAGCAGCAGCAGCAATGTCATATCTAATCAGTGGCATCAGGCACAGGGGTTTTAAAATCCTCACCGATCCACGCTTGATTCATTTTCAGAAACGTGAGATTTTCCAAGCTGTTGGCGGACAATCTTGTTCGCTTAGGGGTGACGAAGCCCTCTGCCGCGCTGAATACCCTCTCTGATGCTACACTAGAGGGTGGACAAGACAGTACACCCATGGCAAACTGGGCCAGTTCTTGCCAATGATCCAATCTGCTGACCCAGAAGTCCATGGGTTCTGGGATCAGGATTTCTGATGGAGAAAGGGCACAGTCCAGGTACGAGTGAACCTGGTTGTTTTAGTGCTGGTGATGGTGAACATCCCTTTGGTGACTACGATGTGTGTCAGGTCGGGGTATTGGATGTAAAAATGTTGTCATCATATTTTCCAAGCTGAATTGGCTGCTGCTGCTGCCGCTGCTGCCGCCTATTGCAGAGGTAGCTCTGCCAGAGGCGGTGGAACGATGAGACAGTGGGGAGCGGAGAGTGGCCCCCCGGTCAGACATGCTTGCAGCAGGTGTTTGCCGTTTGAAAGCCGTGACAAGCTGGCTGCATAGCTTCTCTCGATAATAAGCCAATTTTGCCTCCCTCTCGGAAGGCGCAAAAAACTCCCCCACTCTGGCTTTATACCGAGGGTCTAAAAGTGTGGCTATCCAGTACTCATCTCTTTGCTTCATGCTAACAATACGACAGTCAGCGCGCAAGTAACGAAGCATACAGCTCGCCATCCTGGCCAGCGTTTCAGAGGGCCCGGTTGGTTCCATCTCCGCCCCATACTGCCATTGTTGTCCATCATCAAGGTCGTCGTCAGACTCGTCATCATAACTGTCATGTTGTGCGGCTGCCTCGTCCCCTATCCCTTCTTGTGATTCCATCTCCAAATCCAGCTCCTCTTCAGGTCCTGTTTCCTCATCCTCATCCTCCTCCTCCTCCTCAACATCCATAGCCAGATGTGATCCTTCCTCCATCCTTTGCTGAATCATCGCTGTGAGCGTTTGCTTCATAATGAATATCAGCGGCATAACATCGTTCATTCCGCTAGCGTCACGGCTCACAAATCGTGTGGCCTCTTCAAAGGGCCTCAAAATGCAACATGCGTCTCTAACCAGCAGCCAGTGCCTGAGCTCGAAATTACACTGGCTCCAAACGCTGCCCGTCTGCTGCATCAGGAAATCATTCACGGCTTTCCGCTGTTCATACAGACGGTCCAACATGTGCAGGGTGGAATTCCAGCGTGTTGGAACGTCGCAAATCAGGCTGTGTTCTGGGAGATTGTTTTGACGCTGCAAGTCCAGGAGGGCGTGCTTAAATGCATACGAATGTCTAATGCGAACGCAAACCCTCCTGGACATGACCAGCACACCCTTCAAACCAACATATGACTTTAAGAAGCGTGTTATGACCAGATTGATCACATGTGCCATGCAAGGAGCGTGTGTCAGGTGACCTAGACGCAGTGCAGCCACAACGTTCTTCCCGTTATCAGAGACAACATTGCCCAGTGTGAGTTTCAGAGGAGACAGCCAGCGTGCGATTTCCTCCTTGATGCACAGCAGCAGCTCCTGCCCTGTGTGGCTTTTCTCGCCCAGGCTCAGCAGGTGTAAGACAGCGTTGTGGCGCTTCACCTTGCACCTATGAAAAGAGCAGGGAGGAGGAGTGGAAGATACGCTGTGTCCTGTTGGGGACGGGAAGACCTCCATTGAGGAGGGCAAGGAGGAGGAGGAGGAGTAGGAGGAGGAGGATGGTAGGCGCCTGGTGTCCGGAGTTGAACCAGAAAGACACAAGCGTGGAGGTGGTAATGCCTGGCATTGCTGCGGTGGTGCATCGGACTGCAAAATATTGACCCAGTGGGCCGTGAAAGACATGTACTGTCCCTGCCCATAGTTGCTGCTCCACGTGTCGACGGTGGCATGTACCCTGCTGCACACGGATAATTGCAAGGACTGGCCCACCTTTTCCTCCACGTGCTTGTGCAAGGCAGGGACAGCTGTTTTGGAGAAGTAATGTCGGCTAGGTATTCGCCTCCTAGGCTGAGCGCACGCCATCAATTGCTTGAAGCCGGCGGAGTCGACCAGGTGGTACGGCAGCAACTGCACCACCAACAACTTAGCCAGGTGTGAACTAAGCCGCACGACAAGTGGATGACTGGGTATATATTGTTGCTTATTGGACAACGATTCCGTAATGGATAACTGACGGGACGTAGGAGGAGCACTAGATGACAGTGATGATGATGATGATGATGATGACAACGACATGGTGGATAAGGCCTGGCTACTACTTAGATGACAGGGACTCGGAGCAGCAGCAGTAGCGGCAGAGGGGTCTTCATTAGATGTACATGATGGTGGGGCATGTCGATTGTCCCACATGGCCTTGTGATGCCGCTCCATGTGTTTACGTAGAGCGGTAGTTCCTACATTGCTGCCCTGCCCACGCCTTACTTTCTGCTTGCAGATACGGCACTGTGCCATGTTTTCGTCCTCCGGGAAGGTACAGAAAAATTGCCATACGGCAGAGTACCGTAAAGAGGAAGTACCACGTCCACCACCACCCGAGCTTGCCCCTTGTCTGGCAGGCTTTTTTCGGGAGCCTACACCAGTAGCATCAGTGTCGCCGTCACCGGCTCCTGAGCTGACCCTACCGCTGCAACGTTTTGCAGATTGACTTCTGCCCCTACCTCGGCTTGGCTGTTTATCACTGCCAGTGACGCCGCCACTACTACCCTCCTCCTCTGACGCCGTCATCGCCTGGTCACCTGGTTCCCACGTCCTGTCTAAAACAACATCATCATAGCCCTCCTCATCATCCCCGCCACTTCTGTCACTGTGTTGTGAATGTGATGAGACATCATGGCGGGCTCCATGTCCCCCCTCATTACTGCGTCTGCCACCCCGGCTACCACCAACACCCCCACTACCACAGCTATGCGTCTCGGACACCGCTTCCACCTCCACCACCGCCGCAACACAATCCGTTGGCTGACTCGCGGAAAACAAATCATCATCACTATGTTGTTCAGTATCTTCCTTCGCACCCGAGGAGATGTCTCTTAGGACTCTCAGTAAAGATGGCTTCCCGCTAGGAAGGGGTAGTGAAGACATAGATGATGGAATGGAAACGCTAGAAATACCCATATTACTACTGTCACTGTGCCAAGGAACTGTAGAGGATCTGAAATCCAACGAAACCTGGCTTGAAGCCAGATCGTCAGAGTCTTCCTGCTGAGATGACCACGAGCCAGCCAACCAGTCCACAATGGCCGTATTGTCTAAAGTAACCCGCCCACCGGAGGAGATGGACAAGTCTGGCTTGCTGAAACTGCTACTACTACCAGCAGGCACATGGCTGCTGCTACTAGTAGAACTGGGCACATGTCTTGTGCCACAAATGCTGGTACTGGGTCTGGCACCAACAGATCCAACATTTGGACTGGAAGAGGACATGGCATGGGTGTTTTTTCCTCTTTCACAACTTTTTTTTTAATAGACATTTCACTGCTGTGCTGGAGTGCAGCAAGTTGAATCAAAACCCCTTCCCCTACTAGAGGAATGAGGCCCTTATAAAATATCATTGGACTGGCTGAAAATGAGTGACTGTGAATAGGTGGCAGTCAGTGTATGCTGTGACTTGTATAATAGCACCAAAGGCACCGGCTGTACTTAATTAGCACGTTGAATAAACCCTTAGACAGAAATGAGGCCCTTTTAAATTGTTATTCGGACTGGCGGAAAATCAGTGACTCATAAGGTGCCAGTCAGTCGGAGAATGCTGGGCGTTATAGTACTACAAAGGCTGCCTGGATTGTAAGTTGGATTGTTAACCCATGCAACGGGGATGAGCCCCTTCTAAAAGCCTATTCACACACTGGCTTGGCAAATGGCAATGAATAAGAATTTCTATCAGCCACGCCGCGGTGCACTCAGGGAATGCTGGGTGTTGTAGTACTACAAAGGCTGCCTGTATTGCAAGTTGGATTGTTATGTTAACCCATGCAACGGGGATGAGACCCTTCTAAAAGCTTATTCACACACTGGCTTGGCAAATGGCAATGAATGAGAATTTTTATCAGCCACGCCGCGGTGCACTCAGGGAATGCTGGGCGTTGTAGTACTACAAAGGCTGCCTGTATTGCAAGTTGGATTGTTAACCCATGCAACGGGGATGAGCCCCTTTTAAAAGCTTATTCACACACTGGCTTGGCAAATGGCAATGAATGAGAATTTCGATCAGCCACGGTGCACTCAGGGAATGCTGGGCGTTGTAGTACTACAAAGGCTGCCTGTATTGCAAGTTGGATTGTTATGTTAACCCATGCAACGGGGACGAGCCCCTTCTAAAAGCTTATTCACACACTGGCTTGGCAAATGGCAATGAATGAGAATTTCTATCAGCCACGCCGTGGTGCACTCAGGGAACGCTGGGCGTTGTAGTACTACAAAGGCTGCCTGTATTGCAAGTTGGATTGTTAACCCATGCAACGGGGATGAGCCCCTTCTAAAAGCTTATTCACACACTGGCTTGGCAAATAGCAATGAATGAGAATTTCTATCAGCCACTGTGCACTCAGGGAATGCTGGGCGTTTTAGTACTACAAAGGCTGCCTGTATTGCAAGTTGGATTGTTAACCCATGCAACGGGGATGAGCCCCTTCTAAAAGCTTATTCACACACTGGCTTGGCAAATAGCAATGAATGAGAATTTCTATCAGCCACTGTGCACTCAGGGAATGCTGGGTGTTGTAGTACTACAAAGGCTGCCTGTGTTGCAAGTTGGATTGTTATGTTAACCCATGCAACGGGGATGAGCCCCTTCTAAAAGCTTATTCACACACTGGCTTGGCAAATGGCAATGAATGAGAATTTCTATCAGCCACTGTGCACTCAGGGAATGCTGGGCGTTGTAGTACTACAGCTGCCTGCCTGGATTGCAAGTTGGATGTTAACCCATGCAACAGGGATGAGCCCCTTATAAAAGCTTATTCACACAATGGCTTGGCAAATGGAGAATTTGTATTGCAATTTGGATGTTGATTGTTGAGAGTAGAGTAGACTTCCGCTGTAGTGGATGAGCCCCTTCGATTGCTGGATTCCTGGCTTTTAGATTCCTAAAGCTTTCCCTTACTGCGCAGAGATGCTATCCCTACAGCTCCTGTCTGTAAAATGGCCGCTGAGCTCGGTGCATAGAATTTTATTGCAGGCTTGAGCCCGCCCCTATGCTGCCTCCCAATTGGCTGGGAGAGCCGTTTGCAAGGCATTATGGGGTAGCCTGATGTCAGGTGATATTTTGAAATCCTCCATTTTACATCTAACATGTGGCAGGCACCAAAATGTAGCCGGGTTCGGTCAAAATGGGTTCGGCCGAACCCGGTGAAGTTCGGATTCGCTGCGAACCGAACTTTTCACGATGTTCGGACCGAAACCGGGTTTGGTTGTCCCGGTTCGCTCATCTCTAATTGTAATCAATCTCAGACACCTGTGATAATTAGTTTGCCAGTTGTGCCCAATCAAAGGAAAACTACTTAAGAAGGATGTTCCACATTATTAAGCAGGCCACAGGTTTCAAGCAATATGGGAAAGAAAAAGGATCTCTCTGCTGCCGAAAAGCGTAAAATAGTGCAATACATTGGACAAGGTATGAAAACATTGGATGTTTCAAGAAAACTTAAGCGTGATCATCGTACTGTGAAAAGATTTGTTGCTGATTCAGAGCACAGACGGGTTCGTTTAGATAAAGGCATAATGAAGAAGGTTTCTGCCAGACAAATTAATAGGATTAGGAGAGCTAAAATGCCATTGCAAAGCAGCAAACAGGTATTTGAAGCCGCTGGTGCCTCTGGGTGTAGGATCCTCCAGAGGTTTGCATGTGTGCATAAAGCTATTATTCAGCCACCCCTAAGCAATTCTCACAAGCAGAAACGGTTGCAGTGGGCTCAGAAATACATGAAGACTAATTTTCAAACCGTCTTGTTACTGATGAGTGCCGTGCAACCCTGGATGGTCCAGATGGATGGAGTAGTGGATGGTTGGTGAATGGCCACCATGTCCCAACAAGGGTGCAACGTCAGCAAGGAGGTGGCGGAGTCATGTTTTGGGCTGGAATCATGGGGAGAGAGCTGGTAGGCCCCTTTAGGGTCGATAACGGTGTGAAAATGACCTCTGCAAAATACATACGTAGAGTTTATGACTGACCACTTTAAAAGAAGAACCGTGCCTTCTGTAGCAAAATTATCTTCATGCATGACAATGCACCATCTCATGCTGCAAAGAATACCTCTGTGTCATTGGGTGCTATGGGCATAAAATGAGAGAAACTCATGGTGTGGCCCCCATGTTCCCCTGACCTCAACCCTATTGAGAACCTTTGGAGCATCCTCAAGCAAAATATCTATGAGGGTGGGAGGTAGTTCCCATCAAAACATAAGCTATGGGAGGCTATTCTGACATCCTGCAAAGATATTCAAGCAGAAACTGTCCAAATACTCACAAATTCAATGGATGCAAGAATTGTGAAGGTGATATCAAAGAAGGGGTCCTATGTTAACATGTAACTTGGCCTGTTAAGTTTTTTTTTGATTGAAAGAGCTTTTGATTTCTGTAAATATGACCCCCTGATTCTGCAAATTCAACAAATTACCATTTTAGTTCTCTTTACAACCTTTAAAATGTTTTGATCTCTGTTGTGCATAATAATTTGAAACAGTGCATTTTGAGATTTTTACTTCTAAAAAAAAAATCTGTTATCATTAGGAGATTTGTTCAATAAAATTCACATTATACTCCAACGGTTGATAGCTTGAAGATTATACTGACTTTCATTTGCATCGACTATTTAGGAAAATCAGTGAAAAATAACATTTGCATAATAATTTGGAACGTGGTGTAGATTGCCTGTCAGTTTTACACTGACAGGCAATAATGCTTTGATATACTAAGTATACCAAAGCATTATATATGCGATCAGCAGATTGCATAGTGAAGTCCCCTGGTGGGACAAAAAAAAAATAAATGTAAAGCAGTTAAATAAAGTTTGTGGAAAAAAAATAAAAAAATTTAAAGTCAAAATAAAATAAAACTAATCTTTTTTTGCCCAAAAAGTGGTTTTATTTAGTAAAAGTGCCAAAACAAATAACACTTAAACATATATGGTATCCCTGCGATCGTAACAACTTGAACAATAAAATGAACACATTAATTAAAGCGCCGGATGAACGGCGTCCAAAAAAAACGGCTGGTATTATTAGACTGGGAAAGGCCAGAAACAGTGGACCTTGCCACCCAGGTAATGCTAGCCTGCTGCTATGTTGCATATGGCTGGTTATGTAAAATGGGGGGCCCGCACGTCATTTTTTCCAATTATTATTATTTTTTTTTAAATGACGTGGGGTGCCAGCCAGATACAACATAGCAGCAGAAGGCTAGCATTACCAGAATGGGAAGGCCCACGATTTTTGGGCTTTCCCAGCCTAATAATACCAGCCTGCAACTGCTCCAGTACCCGACCATCACTACAGATGGTCAGGTACTGGATCATACCCAGCTCTTCCCGGCAAACGTGGTGAAAATGGATACCGGGGTAATAATGAGTAATAATGGGGGGTTAGTGTTAGCCTTTTCACCCGCTAACACTAAGCCTCGTCTTAGTAATAGACGCTGTTAATGAGCCAGCAGCTAATGTATTGTGATGCCGGAGTCAGCGCTTAATAGGAGCACAAAGATGGCGGACCTGGGGGCCTTGATTAGGCCCCCAGGCAGCCATAGCAACCATCACCACCTCGCGATTGCATTGCGGGGGGCGCGATGAGCTGTTAGAGGGGGTCGCCCCCTCTTCGTAACGATTTAAATGCTGTGGTCGCTATTGACCGCAGCATATAGCGAGATAAACGAGCGGGATCGCTGGAGCACAATACCTATCATTTCTCTGAAGTGTCGGCAGTAACATACAGCTGACACCCGCATCGTATGGAGCGGGTCCACTCCGTGAGCCCGTTCCATCCTTCCCCTAAAAGACTATGACGTATGTATACGTCAAATTTCGGGAAGGGGTTAATGATTCTACTCTTTTGATGCATATGGTACATGTACTAACCAATGGCATACAGTATCAATTGCCTAACGTCATATAAGTGGTATGTGGAGAAAGTTTCTGATACTGCTTGAAGAAGGAGCCGATTCGGCTCCAAAACGCATCACTTGTATCCAATAAAGACAATCCAAACACCCACAGTGTCTGCCTCTTTACCATGCGACACTAGGGGCTATCAGTGAATTATGTTCCAAGGGACCATCACCGCTTCAAGGGTTGATTTTTTGAGTTGTTCACCTACCATAGGTCTAACTCTCATAATTCCACTAGAAAAGGATTTTGAGCATACAAGCAGTGTCTGTGTCTTTTACTTCTCTCCGATATATCGATATAACCATTGGACTTATTTGGATCTGAACAGGTGTCGGTTGACACACCTTCAGTCTAATATATATATATATTTTTGACCGGAATTGCATCAACACATGGCCATGTTGGGAAATAAAGAAAAAAGGTGGACAATATAAAAAAGTGCTGACTCAACAAATGTGTAACAACTAGACAAAAAGAAGAGGAAAGACAAATGCTATTAGATTTGCACGTCCAAAACTATTTAAGTTACTTTATTACAATATACATGAAAAAGTACAAACAATGAACCCTGCAGTACTCAAAAGAGAAAAAAAACCATCTAAAAACAATTCAAATCAAAGAAAAAAAGAGAGCACATGTCCCTGGCCTGAATAAATGCCAAAGGGTCCCCCACTTTTGCCCTATAATAATTTAAACAGGAGAAATGTCACTGACACCCAGAAAAATCTGCATTTGAATGACTGAAAATGCAATATCAAATATAGAATTCAAAGACAATGCAAATAAATAAAGACCGTGTGAAAGATAGGAAAATATGAGATTACCACACCATGCTGGTGGAACTAAAGGCCGGGTCCTGTGAGGGCAAAAGTGGGGCTAAAACCCCACGCGTATCGCTGTTGGTACGGCTACATCAGGGGTAACCAATGTGCTGTTGGTGCCCTGTATCTAAGCCTACCATGTGGTAGGCTTAGATTCAGGGCCCATGTGTGATACTGTCCGTTGGACCCCGTATCTAAGCCTACCACATGTTAGCCTTAGATACAGGGACCCAGCAGACAGTAATCGTATACAGTATAGGATTACTGTCTGCTGGGTGTAGCCTCCATGGCCGCGGGCCGTCGGGTTTACTCACCTCCCGACGCCCGCAGCCATGGATCCGTGAGCGCTGGTTCCCATCTCCTTCCTAGGAGACGCCAGCGCTCACTTCCGCTCCGTTCTGCTGTGTCCCGTAGATGACAATTTCCTTTGTCATCATCATCAACGGCCATGATTTCCTGGTCTATAAGAAGGCCCCAGGCCTTCTGATCCTTGCCTGAGCGTTGTTAGTCTATCCTAGTCTGTCTTGCAAATGGTCCCTTAGTGTTTCCCCGTTCCAGTTGTTACCTGTGCCCTGTTACCCGTTCCTGTATCACGTATTGTTCTTGTTCCTGTGCCTACCAGTGTTGGAGTCGTGTCTACTGCACCTGCTGTAGTTTGCCATGTCCAGTGTCGTTTGCCACGTCCAGTGTCTTCTGCCACGTCCAGTGTCTTCAGCCACATCGGCTACTGCCCGCCACATCTGGCGTTACCTGCCGCACCGGCCTCTATCCGTGCTGAAGCCACAGCCACCATCTGGACTAGTTCAGGTACCCAAGCGTTGCTATCTGCTATTGACTTTCGTGTAGACTGTGACCTGGTCAGCTGCATTCCCCACTACGGCGGAGCGGACTAGTAGGTCCACATACCCTGTGACCGTGACACTGGGGAGCTGTAGCTAAGTCTACTATGTGGTAGACTTAGATACAGGACCCATCAGACAGTATCATACATGGCCATGTAGCTATGCCTACCAAGTGGTAGGCTTAGATACATGGCCCATGTGTGATACTGTCTTTTAGACCCTGTATCTAAGCCTACTACATAGTAGGCTTAGATACAGGGCACCAGCAGACAGTAACATTACACTTACCCTCCTCTACAGCTCCAGGTGCAGCGGATGTCCTGACACATCCAGCGTCATGACACAAGAAGACGTCAGGACATCCGCTGCACTAGAGAAGGTGGAGGGTAAGTACGGTGTCAGTACTATAGTAACAGGGGCCCGTGTAGTTAATTACATAGGCCCAAGTTACTATAGTAACTTTTTATAGATGCAGTGCTTAAGAACACCGGTCACAATTGCGACCTCTGCGACCTCTATATAGCTACTGCACTGAATGTGGCCGTCGTCTGGGGTTCCGGGGGACCGGGCCGAAGATCCGGGGCTTGGGCTCCGAAGGCCCGGTGCTAGCGATGCCCCTGCCGAAAAGGCGTTTGACCGAATAGATTGGACGTTCATGGCACGTGTCCTGTCCCTATCTGGCTTTCCACAAGCGTTTAACACAAAGTAATGTCCCTATACACTACCCCAAGTGCAAGGGTTAGAGTGAATGGACAGCTTTCTAAACCCTTTCTTATCAAATATGGGATGAGACAAGGATGTCCCCTCTCGCCTGTATTGTTCAAACTCACCATAGAGACTCTGATACAACGGTTGAGGCAAGAGCCGCAACTAAAGGGAGTAACATGTTTGTAATGTAACAAAACCCAGAATAGCATACACTACCCTTATAAGAAGCAGGGGGGAATCGGGCTTCCAGACATAGAGACATACTATAAGTGGGTGCAATTAGCTCAGATAATAGATTGGTTCAATCAAATCCCCCAAGCTAGGAGTCCTCGTGGAGGAGGCAATGGTGGGACTTCCGCTGAAGTCTCTGCTGTGGGTAGACAATACTAAAACAACCTCTCACCCAGTACAAAACTGTCTTACCTCAGCATGTATCCAGACATGACAGAAAGATGGTCAATTACGCTCCCTTCATCAAAAAACTTCTCCACTGATGTCAGTTGGAGACTTAGTTATCTCCCAAACTACACACCGTTTAGATTGCCCATCTTTACCGAAAGCAGTATTCCGTGATGCATATGACTCCATTCTGCAGAAAGGGGCTATGCCCACTTTTCAAGAGTTAAGAGAGCACCCAGACTTCGCCTAACTTAACTTTTTTGCCTACCATAATCTTACAGCTATCCCAACCTTCCTTAAAGGGAAACTGTCATCAACATTTCACCTATTAAACTTTACTTATCCCTCACTGGCCGCTGCTATCAAAAGATCATAAGTTGCCGTTATCCCCTCTCCTAAACTCCTCCTCCGACTGTAAATAACAGTCTGCAAACATTTCCCGCATTTTATCATAATAATCCAGTGTCCCTTTGTGTGCAGACACCAGAAGAGGACATCAATGCACAGGCACAGGATTTTGTGTCCTGGGGGAATGCGAGGAGCTGTCAATCAAAAGTAAGGAGGCGGGGTAAACTCGGAAAGACTTGAGGAATGAAGATATGACTCTTTTCAAATGTAAATATGACTCTTTATGCTCATTAGCATACGGTGTGGGAACACTAAAAAGCTGAATACAAAGGCTGGATTCACACGAGCACATTACGTCCGTAATGGATGGAACGTATTTCGTCCAGAAGTCCCGGACCGAACACACTGCAGGGAGCCGGGCTCCTAGCCTCATAGTTATGTACGATGCTAGGAGTCCCTGCCTCTCCTTGGAACTACTGTCCCGTACTGAAAACATGATTACCCCTCCCATAGGCCACTGGCTTTAGAAAGGAGCTCAGTTAGCTAGAATGGAGGAACGGTCCCATTTGGAGATGTATAACTTTACTAAATATTAAAAAATGTGGGAACCCTGGTTCTCGTTCTGTGAAGACCTCACAGTTTCTACAAGATGCTACATACTCTGCATACACAGGCTACTAATCCTGTCCATTGCTCCACCCCACTTTCTCCCGTTACATAAGGTACAGATGTTTCTTAGATGGTCTCTCTTGTTGATCACAAATCAGTTGTTACTATTTGACCATTTATTTTGTACTATATTCTCAGCTGATTAATTTTTTTTTGCATTTTACTATAAAAGCTATTATTAACAACTATATCTTGATCTCTGTATTGCTTGTAAAATCAAGGAAAAGTTATTGTTAAAAAAAAAAGAGGACCTGGTTCGCAATGTCCGTTCTGGTTCATTCCAGAGGTGTTCAATGAGGTTGAGGTCAGGGCTTTATGCAGGCCAGTCAATTTCTTCCACACAAAACTCACACAATGATTCCTTTATGGACTTTGCTTTGTGCAGTGGGGCACAGTTATGCGGAAACAGAAACAGGCCAAACCCCAAACTTTCCCCACAAGTTTGGAAGCATAAAATTATTTAGAATGTCTTGGCATGATGAAAGCATTAAGATTTTCCTTCACTAGAACTAAGGTCCCTATGCCAACCCCAAAAGATTATCCCTCCACCAAAAACAACCCCATAGCATTATCCCTTCTCTAACAAACTTTAAAGTTGTCACAATGCAGTCAGGCAGGTAACGTACTCCTGACATTCGCCAAACTCAGACTCATCCTTCAGACTGCCAGAGAAGGTAATTGCAGATGGAATAGAAATTACATCTCTGCATGATCTGGCATCCTGCTTAATAATTCATAATTCAATTTAATACAAAGAATATAAGCAACTGGACCATCCATCACACCCCATCATCCCTGTATATAATCCCTGCATATAACCCCAGTTATGCCTGTCTATATCCCCCATCATCTCTGTATATAACGCTCAACATCACTGTGTATTACCCCAACATCCCTGTTTATTACCCCCAACATCCTTGTATATAACGCATCATCCCTGTATATAACCCCCATCTTCCTTATGTATTACCCCCAACATCCTATACAAAGATGAAGGTGGTTGTATACAGGGATGCCAGGGCTTATATACAGGAATAATGGGGGTTATATACATGAAGGATTGGGGTTATATACAGGGGCGATGGGGGTTATATACAGGGATGATGGCAGTTATATACAGGGATGATGGGGGGTACATGCAGGGATGATGGCGGTTATATACAGGGATGAAGGGGGTAATACACAGGGATCATGGGGTTATATACAGGCATAATGGGGTTATATACAGGGATGTTGGAGGTAATACGCAGGGATGATGGGGGTTATACACAGGAATGATGACGTTATATACAGGGATGATGGGGGTTTCATACAGGGATGTTGGGGTTATACACAGGGATAATGGGGGTTATACACAGGGATGATGGGAATTATATACAGGGATGATGGGGGTTATATACAGGGATGATGACCCCATCATTCCTGTATATGAACCCATCATCCCTGTATAGTACCCCATCATCCCTGTATTTACATAACCCACATCATCCCTGCATTTATGTAACCCCCGTAATCACTGTATATACCATCAGGGCGGCTGACCCACGGTCATTGGGGCATAACATGAAGTGAATGGCGCATATATATGGCAGAAGCGGAATCTGAAAGGAGCGGGCGTGGATGATGAGAGAAGAGGAGGCATGGTGGCGTGTACAAGGAGAGACGAGTGGCCAGGCAGTGCGGGATCTTCGAAAGAGAAGAAGGAGAGGGCATGGACGATGAGATAGGAGGAGGGGGCGTGTACTATGAGAGACAATGTTCCAGCACAGCAGAAGAACGGCGCGTCATCAACTATGTTTACAGGCAGTGGGACCAGAGGTGGTGCTCTGAAGAGCTCATGAAACATCTGCCCGGCCACTGCCTGTAAACCTAGTTGATGATGCGCCGTTCCTCTGCTCAGCCAGAAGTGCTGGCTGAGCAAAGACACGGAACGTCACAGAAAATGAAACATTTGCTCTGGGTGCGGTCAAGTGACCGCTAATTAAAAGTAAGTAAAGCTACAAGATATAAACAGACATTATATTAGGAAGTTAATTGTACATGTCACATTAAGTTAAAATATAAATAACATTTATTCCTGGCTAAACCCCTTAAGAATTTAAATAAATGCAGTAAGGGTATGTTCACAGGGCTGAAATTACGGAGCTGTTTTCAGGAGAAAACATCTCCGGCATTTCAGACGTAATGGCAAGTGCAGGCGCTTTTCGCTGTGCCCATTACGGACGTAATTGGAGCTGTTTTTCCATGGTGTCAATGGAAAACGGCTCCAAGTACGTCTCAAGAAGTGACAGGCACTTCTTTGACGCAGGCGTCTTTTTTACATGCCGTCTTTTAAAACGCCCGAATTACGTCCTTAAATAGGGTGTGTAAACCCAGCCTTATAAGTCAAAAACTGCAAGTAATTCTAACAGTATATTCTCTAATGACCTGTATTAAAATAGATACCTTTGAATGCATGAGAGATTACACACTACTTATGTATATATGTAAATGTTGCTCATGTTCCATCTATGAACAAAGTCCCTCATATCATGATATTTACCATACTTTTACCCATGAGAATATCTTTTGATCTGTAGTTGCACTCAGTGCACAAGGCATCAGACAAAAGGTGTAAAGTGTTTTTTTTGTGTTTACTGGACTGTAACATGATTAGACAATGTGAAAAGGCATTTTATCTTACTCATTTTACTATTTGGTTCTGGTGGGATTTGCAATCTTAGGAAGTTTGAAGAAAATAATGACACAAAAAAGATGTCTTCCATATTTATTTCCTTAATTTTGTTGTATATATTTTCTTCCTTTCTCTACAGTACATTCTACCTTTCCAGTAAGACTTTTTTTTAACCTGCACAAGACCATATTTTGTACAAAAAAAACACTAAATAGCAGTTTATCTGAGCCTAAAGGCTATGCACACCTTTGAAAGCAATTTTTTTTTTTGTGTTTGAATATCTCATTACAATTGCACCTGTCAAGATTTGGGATATATTTTACACAGCAAGTAAACAGTTAGTTCTTGAAGTTTATGTAATGGAAGCAGAACAAATGGGCAAGAGTAAGTTTCTGAGCAACATTGACAAGGGCCAAATTGTGATGTCTAGACGATGGCAGGTCTTGTGGGGTGTTTCCAGTATGCAGCAGTTAGTATCTATCAAAGGAGCTCCATGTAAGGACAACTGGAGAACGGCAACAGGGCAATGTGGGCCCAGGACTCAATGATGCATGTCGGGAGCGAAGGCTAGCCCATCTGGTCCAATCCCACAGAAGAGCTACTTTAACTAAAATAGCTGAAAAAGTTAATGCTTGCTTTGATAGAAAGTTGTCAAACCACACAGTGCATTGCCAATTGCTGGGTTTTGGGCTGTGTAGCCACTTCTGGTCTGGGTGCTCACCCCTGTCCACCACCAAAATTACCTACAATGGGCACATGAGTATCAGAACTGGACGATGGAGCAATGGAAGAAGGTGGTCTGTTTTGATAAGGTTTTCTTTTATGTCATCTGGACGGCCTGGTGCGTTTGCGTCACTTTCCTGGGGAAGAGATGTCACCAGGAAGCGCTATGGGAAGAAGGAAAGCTGTCAGAGGCAGTGAGATGCCCTGGGGAAACATTTGGTCCTGACATTCATGTGGATGCTATTTTAACATACATAACCTACCTAAACATTGTTGCAGACCAAATACACCCCTTGCAGACGCGTAAATGACAAGTCGTCTGCACAGTATGTCAGCAAACAGATTCAAATGAATGGGCAGATGTTTGCCGACGTATTGTATCCCTATTTTCAGACGTAAAACGAGGCATAATACGCCTCGTTTACGTCTGAAAATAGGTCGTGTGAACCCAGCCTAACAGTTTTCCCTAATAGCAGTGGCCTCTTTTAGTAGTATAATCTGCCCTGTCACACTGAAAAAATTGTTCAGGAATATTTTGGGGAACATGACAAAGGACTTAGGCTTCGTTCACATCTGCGCTAGGGCTCCGTTCTGACGTTCCGCCTGAGCTTTCCGTCGGAACGGAGCCCTGACAGACACAAACGGAAACCATAGGTTTTCTGTTTCCATCCGCATTGATTTCAATGGTGACGGATCCGGTGCAAATGGTTTCTGTTTGTCTGTTGTGCAAGGGTTCCATCGTCAATGAATAGCGTAGTCAACTACGGTATTGATTCCGTCAAAATGACGGTACCCTTGGATCTGCTGATAACGTCTTTATCTCTGATACCACAAGACACCTTCAGAGGTTTTGTGCAATCTATGCCTCAACATTACACAATATTAGGCAGGTGGTTTTCATTTTATAAAAAACAAGAAAAAAAAAGAAAAAACAGGTTCCAGGACATAACCAGCACACACTGAGATAGAAATATGTATACATTTATTAAAGGGTTTATATAAATACCATCTCCCCGGCTATTGCCCTAATCATATTATACAAGACACTGTGTACTCATTAAAAAAAGGTGGTTTTCATTGGTTTTTGCAACTTTTATCCTGGACAGCACCGTGTAACATAAGTTACATTTATTGAGATATTTAATTGTAGAGCTTTCAGATTATCCCGTTTTTAGTTTTATGGCTAATCGGTGTATATCCAGCCATAGTATTTTGATTGAAGGGAAATTCACAGAACCGACCATTATCACCTATCCACAGGATAGGCGATAATTGTCTGATCACTGGGGGCCCCACTGCTAGGATGCAAACTGGGGTCCTGAATGCCCGGTTCCACCACACTGTTCGATCGAAGTGAGAAGGACTTCGAATGGAGCACGATCAAGCATACACCCTGCCTTTAATTCAAAGTCTATTGGAATAACAGAGTACATCGCTTAGCTGTTTACATCAGTCCCATAAACACCATTGAATGGAGTGGCAGGCGAATGCTTGGCAAATAATAATAATAATAATAATAATAATAATAATAATAATAGCAGTAGTGAAGTAGGAGTTTTAGTAGCAGTGGTACTTTAAATTTTTTTTATATTCTTTAACCCCTTAAGGACACAGCCTAGTTTGGGCCTTAAGGCTCAGTGTAAAGGATCTGCCAGACACAACTTCTGTGTCGACACCCATAGGTAATCAGTCTGCACATGCTTCTATGTCTGTGAGACTGACTCCACCACCCAGGATGGCAGGCTTAGGAGTGGGAGAGCCTATCACAGCCTTGCCAGACGGAGCTAGCTCCCGCCCTCTGTCTATTTATACCTGCCTTTCCTGTTCTTCCTTTGCTTGTGATTCTTCTCTGCTGGTTTCCTGGCCCTGCTGCAGCTTCTTGAACTAGTTATCCTCTGCTTGTGATTGACCTTGGCTTTACTGACCACTCTTCTGCTCTGCGTTTTTGTACCTCGCTCATCTCCTGGTTTGACTCGGCTCGTTCACTTCGCTTGTTGCTCACGGTGTGCCCGTGGGCAACTTCCCCATTTCCCTGGCTTCTTTGTACCCTTGTCTGTTTGTCTGTCGTGCACCTATTGAGTGTAGGGACCGTCGCCCAGTTGTACCCCGTCACCTAGGGCGGGTCGTTGCAAGTAGGCAGGGACTGAGTGGCGGTTAGATTAGGGCTCACCTGTCTGTCTCCCTACCCCGACATTACATAATCACAAGCCCATATACCTAGTCTACCCTGGTCCCTGACACTACTATGAACCCCCTTGAGACCCTGGCTCAGCAAATGCAGGGCCTCTCCCTACAGGTCCAGGCCCTGGCTCAGAGGGACAACCAGCCTGATGCTACCCTGGTAGTGCCCCTCACCTCACCTCTTGAACCCCAAATCAAGTTCCCTGACCGGAAGACCTTTTTCTCCTTTCGGGAGAGTTGTAGGCTCTATTTTTGCTTAAAGCCCCACTCCTCTGGTTCTGAGATCCAGCGGGTGGGTATAATTATGTCCCGGCTCCAGGACGGTCCCCAAGAATGGGCCTTCTCCTTGGCTCCTGACGCCCCTGAACTTTCCTCCGTTGATCTCTGGTGACCTTACGTCAGGGTAAGAGACCTGTTGAGGAGTATTGTTCTGACTTTAGGAAGTGGTGCGTAGCTTCTCGGTGGAATGACCCTGCCTTAAGGTGCCAGTTTAGATTCGGTCTGTCGAACGCCCTGAAAGACCTGCTAGTTAGCTATCCCTCTTCTGACTCCCTAGATCAGGTTATGGCTTTAGCGGTACGGCTTGACCGACGTCTCAGGGAACGACGACTTGAACGTGTTTGTGTTTTCTCCTCTGACTCCCCCATGATGCCTCCCGAGGTTCCGTTGCTTCATTCTACCATGGAAGACTCGGAGGTACCTATACAACTCGGGGCCTCCGTGTCCCCCCAACAACGTAGAGAGTTCCGCAGGAAGAATGGTCTCTGCTTCTACAGTGGGGATGACAAGCATCAACTGAACAACTGTCAAAGGCGTAAGAATAAACAGCCGGAAGAACTTCCGCACCTAAGTGACCATCAGGGAGGTATTTCCCGTAAATATGAAACGTAATAAAATCTTGCTTCCATTTCAGGTCTCTTTTGGTGGTAGGTCTGCTACCGGCAGTACCTTCGTGGATTCAGGGTCTTCTGCTAATATTATGTCTGTGGAATTTGCTATGTCTCTAGCTATGCCATTGATTGATTTGCCTAAACCTGTCCCGGTAGTGGGTATCGACTCCACTCCTCTTGCTAATGGTTATTTTACACAGCATACCCCTGTTTTTGAACTCCTTGTTGGCTCCATGCATTTCGAGCAGTGCTCTGTACTGATGATGCAGGGATTATCATCCAATTTGGTTTTAGGCCTTCCCTGGTTGCAGTTGCATAATCCCACGTTTGACTGGAATACTGGGGATCTTACCAAATGGGGTAATGAATGCATGACGTCATGTTTTTCTGTTAATTCTACCTGAGTTTGTTCAGGACTTCACTGATGTTTTCTCTAAAGAGGCCTCCGAAGTGTTACCACCTCATAGAGAATATGATTGCGCAATCGATTTGGTACCAGGAGCTAAGCTCCCTAAGGGTAGGATATTTAATCTCTCTTGTCCCGAACGTGAAGCCATGAGAGAGTATATCCAGGAATGCCTGGCCAAGTGTTACATTCGCCCCTCTACTTCTCCGGTAGGTGCTGGCTTCTTCTTCGTAGGGAAGAAGGATGGTGGTCTTAGGCCATGCATTCACTACCGAAACTTGAATGAGGTCACTGTAAGGAACCAGTATCCCCTTCCTTTGATTCCTGATCTCTTCAATCAGGTTCAGGGGGCCCAATGGTTCTCTAAGTTTGATCTACGGGGGGCTTATAACCTTATCCGCATCAAAGAGGGGGATGAGTGGAAGACTGCGTTTAACACGCCCGAAGGTCATTTCGAATACCTCGTCATGTCCTTTGGGTTGTGTAATGCTCCTGCGGTCTTCCAGAATCTCATAAATGGGATTTTAAGAGACTACCTGGGAGTATTTCTTGTAGTGTACTTTGATGACATACTTGTGTTTTCCAAGGACTGGTCCTCCCACATTAAGCATGTCAGGAAGGTGCTCCAGGCCCTTCGGGAAAACAGACTGTTTGCTAAGACCGAAAAATGTGTGTTTGGTGTGCAGGAGATACCGTTTTTGGGACAAATCCTCACTTCTCATGAATTCCGCATGGACCCCGCCAAGGTCCAGGCTGTGGCGGAATGGGTCCAACCTGCCTCCCTGAAGGCGTTATAGTGCTTCCTGGGGTTCGCTAATTATTACAGGAGATTTATTGCTAACTTCTCGGTCATCGCTAAGCCTCTTACGGATCTCGCAAAGGTGCTGATCTCCTCCACTGGCCTCCTGAGGCTGTCCAGGCTTTTGAGGTCCTTAAGAAGTGCTTTATCTCGGCCCCAGTGCTGGTTCAGCCCAACCAAATGTAGCCATTTATCGTGGAGGTTGACGCGTCCGAGGTGGGAGTGGGGGCTGTCTTGTCCCAGGGTACCAGGTCCCTCACCCATCTCTGCCCCTGTGCCTACTTCTCCAGGATGTTTTCGCCCACTGAGAGTAACTATGATATTGGCAACCGCGAACTCTTAGCCATTAAATGGGCATTTGAAGAGTGGCGCCACTTCCTGGAGGGGGCTAGGCACCAGGTAACGGTCCTTACCGACCACAAGAATCTGGTTTTCCTAGAATCTGCCTGCAGGATAAACCCGAGATAAGCTTGATGGGCGTTATTTTTTACCAGATTCAACTTTTTGGTCACCTATAGGGCTGAGTCTAAAAATATTAAGGCTGATGCACTGTCGCGTAGCTTCATGGCCAGCCCTCCTTCGGAGGAAGATCCTGCTTGTGTTTTGCCTCCAGGTATAATCATTTCCTCTATTGATTCTGATTTAGTCTCTGAAATTGCGGCTGATCAAGGTTCAGCTCCCGGGAAACTTCCTTAGAACAAGCTGTTTGTTCCCCTGCAATTCCGGCTAAGGGTACTTAGGGAAAATCATGACTCTGCACTATCTGGCCATCCAGGCATCCTGGGTATCAAGCACCTCATTGCCAGAAACTATTGGTGGCCTGGGTTGCTCAAAGACGTTAAGGCCTACGTCGCCGCTTGTGAAGTTTGTGCTGGGTCCAAGACTCCCAGGTCCCGACCAGCGGGCTTACTATGTTCTTTGCCCGTTCCCCAGAGACCTTGGACCCATATCTTCATGGATTTCATCACCGATTTGCCTCCATCTCAAGGCAAGTCGGTGGTGTGGGTTGTAGTAGACCACTTCAGTAAGATGTGCCACTTTGTGCCCCTCAAGAAACTACCCAATGCTAAGATGTTTGCTACCTTGTTTGTCAAACACATCCTGCGTCTCCATGGGGTCCCTGTCAATATTGTTTCTGACAGAGGGGTACAATTTGTTTCATTGTTTTGGAGAGCCTTCTGTAAAAAGTTGGAGATTGACCTGTCCTTCTCCTCTGCCTTCCATCCTGAAACTAATGGCCAAACTGAGAGGACTAATCAGCCTCTAGAACAATATTTAAGGTGTTTTATCTCTGACTGTCAATATGATTGGGTCTCATTCATTCCCCTCGCCGAATTTTCCCTTAATAACTGGGTCAGTAACTCGTCAGGGGTCTCCCCCTTTTTCTGTAATTTTGGGTTTAATCCACGATTCTCCTCCGTTTCACCTGGTAGTTCCAACAATCCCGAGGTAGATGTCGTTCATCAGGAACTGTGCACAGTCTGGGCCCAGGTTCAGAAGAACCTAGAGGCGTCCCAGAGCATACAAAAGACTCAGGCAGATAAAAGACGTTCTGCTAACCCCGTATTTGTGGTCGGGGATCTGGTGTGGCTATTGTCAAAAAATTTGCACCTTAAAGTCCCGTCCAAGAAGTTTGCTCCCCGGTTTATAGGGCCATACAAGGTCATTGAAGTCCTTAACCCTGTCTCCTTCCGACTGTAGTTGCCCCCGTCTTTTTGAGTACACAACGTGTTTCATGCCTCCCTCCTTAAACGCTGCTCCCCGTCCTTGGCTCCCTCGAGGAAACCTCCGGTCCCTGTTCTCACCCCTGAGGGGGTAGAATTCGAGGTGGCCAAGATTGTGGACAGCAGGATGGTCCAAGGCTCCCTCCAGTACCTGGTCCATTGGAGGGGATACGGGCCTGAGGAGAGGACTTGGGTACCTTCCCGGGATGTTCACGCTGGGGTGTTGCTCAGGAGGTTCCACCTTTGTTTCCCCAATAAACCAGGTCCACCTAGAAAGGGTCCGGTGGCCCCTCATAAAAGCGGGGGTACAGTAAAGGATCTGCCAGACACAACTTCTGTTTCGACGCCCATAGGTAATCAGTCTGCACCTGCTTCTATGTCTGTGAGACTGACCCCACCACCCAGGATGGCAGGCTTAGGAGTGGGAGAGCCTATCACAGCCTGGCCAGACGGAGCTAGCTCCCGCCCTCTGTCAATTTATACCTGCCTTTCCTGTTCCTCCTTTGCTTGTGATCGTTCTCTGCTGGTTTCCTGGCCCTGCTGCAGCTTCTTGAACTACTTATCCTCTGCTTGTGATTGACCTTGGCTTTACTGACCACTCTTCTGCTCTGCGTTTTTGTACCTCGCTCATCTCCTGGTTTGACTCAGCTCGTTCACTTCGCTTGTTGCTCACGGTGTTCCCGTGGGCAACTTCCCCATTTCCCTGGCTTCTTTGTACCCTTGTCTGTTTGTCTGTCGTGCACCTATTGAGTGTAGGGACCGTCGCCCAGTTGTACCCCGTCGCCTAGGGCGGGTCGTTGCAAGTAGGCAGGGACTGAGTGGCGGGTAGATTAGGGCTCACCTGTCTGTCTCCCTACCCAGACATTACACTCAGAGCCCATTTTTCAAATCTGACATATTTAACTTTATGTGGTAATAACGTCAGAATACTTAAACCTATCCAAGTGATTCTGTGATTTTTTTCTCGTGAGACATTGGGCTTTATGTTAGTGGAAAAATTTGCTCGACATATTCAGTGTTTATTTGTGAAAAATTGCAAAATTTAGAGAAAATGTTGAAAAAATAGAATTTTTTAGAATTTCAATGCATCTGCTTGTAAAACAGACGGTTATACCACCCAAAATAGTTACTAGTTCACATTTCCCATATGTCTACTTTAGATTAGCATCGTGTTTTGAACATTCTTTTATTTTTCTTGGACGTTACAAGGCTTAGAACATAAACAGCAATTTCTCATATTTTTAAGAAAATTTTAAAAGCCTTTTTTTTAAGGTACCTGTTCAGTTCTGAAGTGGCTTTGAGGGGCCTATATATTAGAAACCCCATAAAACACCCCATTTTAAAAACGAGACCCCTAAAAGTATTCAAAACAGCATTTAGAAAGTTTTTTAACCCTTTAGGCATTTCACAGGAATTAAAGGAAAATGGAGGTGAAATTTGCAAATTTCATTTTTCTTGCTGAATTTAAATTTTATTCAATTTTTTTCTGTAACACAGAAGGTTTTACCAGAGAAACAATACTAAATATGTATTGTCCAGATTCTGCAGTTTTTAGAAATGGCCCACATGTGGCTCTAGTGCGCTCATGGACTAAGACACAAGCCCCAGAAGCAAAGAAGCACCTAGTGCATTTTGAGGCCTCTTTTTTTTTATTGGAATATATTTTAGGCAGCATGCCAGGTTTAAAGAGGTGTTGAGGTGCCAAAACAGTAGGAATCGCCAAATAATGACCCCATTTTGGAATCTGCACCCCTCAAGGAATTTATTTATGGTGGTTGTTACCATTTTGACCCAGCACTTTTTTTCACAGCGCGTATTTGAATTGGGCTGTGAAATTAAAAAAATGACTTTTTTTCCAATAAGATGTCATTTTTGATCAATATATCTTATTTTCACAGGAAACAAATTGCCCCATTTTGTTGCCCAATTTGTCCTGAGTGCAGCAATACCCCATTTGTGGTGATAAACTGCCATTTGGGCCCATGGGAGGGCTCAGAAGGAAAGGAGCGCTATGTGTTCTTTGGAATACAGATTTTGCTGGATTGGTTTTTGGGTGCCATGTCGCATTTGCAGAGCCCCAGAGGAATCAAAGCAATTGAAAACCACCAGTAGTGACCCTATTTTGGCAACTACACCCCTCAAGGAATTCATTTATGGGTACTGTGACCATTTAAACCCCACAGTTTTTTCACAGAATTTATTTGAATTGGGCTGTGAATTAAAAAAAAAAGTATTTTTTTCCAATAATATGCCGTTTTGGCTCAAAATGTCTTATTTTTACTAGGAATAAAACACCCCATTTTGTTGCCCAATTTGTCCTGAGTGCGGAAATACCCCATTTGTGGTGATGAACTGCCGTTTGGCACAATGGGAGGGCTCAGAAGGAAAGGAGCGCTATGTATTCTTTGGAATCCAGATTTTGCTGGATTGGTTTTTGGGTGCCATGTCGCATTTGCAGAGCCCCAGAGGTATCAAAGCAATTGAAGCCCACCAGAAGTGACCCCATTTTGGAAACTAAACCCCTCAAGGAATTCATTTTTGGGTACTGTGACCATTTAGACCCCACAGTTTTTTCACAGAATTTATTTGAATTGGGCTGTGAATTAAAAAAAAAAAGTATTTTTTTCCAATAATATGCCGTTTTGGCTCAAAATTTCTTATTTTCACAAGGAATAAAACACTCCATTTTGTTGCCCAATTTGTCCTGACTGCGGCAAAACCCCATTTGTGGTGATAAACTGCCGTTTGGGCCCATGGTAGGGCTCAGAAGGAAAGGAGCGCTATGTGTTCTTTGGAATCCAAATTTTGCTGGATTGGTTTTAGGGTGCCATGTCACATTTGCAAAGCCCCAGAGGTATCAAAGCAATGGAAACCCACCAGAAATGACCAGATTTTGTAAACGACACCGCTTAAGGCATTCATCTAGAGGTGAAGTGAGCATTTTGATCCCACAGGTATTGTCTAAAAGGTATTGTGCAGCAGATGGTGCAGCGTGAGATTTGCAATCTTATATATTTATATATATGCCATTTCAGTGTCCAATATATTGTGCCCAGCATGCGCCACCGGAGATATACACCCCTTAAATTGTAATGTGGGTGCTCCTGAGTATGGCAAAACCCTATATGTGGCTGTTATCAGCTGCCTGGGCACACGGCAGGGCTCAGAATGGAAGGACCACCATTTGGCCTACTGGATCTTTTCTGGTGATAAGTCATGTATGCAGAAGCCCCTGAGGTACCAGTACAGTTAAAACCCCTGAGAAGTGACCCCATTTTAAAAACTACACCCCTTAAGACATTCATCTAGAGGTGTAGTGAGCATTTTGACCCCACAGGTACTGTGTAAAAGATAATGCGCAGCAGATGGTGCAGAGTGAGATTTGCAATTGTATATATATATATATATATATATATATATATATATATATATATATATATGCCATGTCAGTGTCCGATATATTGTGCCACCGGAGATATACACCCCAAAACTGTAAGGTGGGTTCTCCCGGGTACAGCAATACCCTACATGTGGCTGATATCTGCTGCCTTGGCACACGGCAGGGCTCAGAAGGGAAAGATGAGGGGGATAAGCTGTGCGGAGTGCATCAGGGTAAATTAAAAATCAAGGGATGCATGATAAATTCTAAAACAATCTTTCATACAGAGCCCTGTTTTTTCGGGATACGTGTCACATTGGTATATTGTGTCCTTCCTGATCCCCCTCTATTAGCAGACTTTGCACCTCTTTTCACTCTTTCCCTTCTCCGGGAAAGTGTTGCCCTGGTACGATGTATGTGACCTCTCTTCCAGAAGTACTGGCTGCTCCCTCTTCTTGGTCCCTAAAGATTAGGTTCTTGATAACCACCTCCTGAAATTTCAGGAAAGTTCCCCTCTGGCCTCCACATCGACGTAGCACGTACACATTGTACAATGCCATCTGTATGATGTGCACGGCCAGCTTCTTATACCATACCCTCGATTTCCACATGGTATTGTAGGGCTTCAGGACTCGATCTGACAAGTCCACCGCTCCCATCTACCTATTGTAGTCCAGGATGCAGTCTGGTCTGGGGGTCTCTGTACTGGTACCTCGTACAGGTACATGATGTGAGGGTTTAGCATCAGGAGAGGTTGGTACAGCGGTTTCTTAGTAGCCAGAGACAGGGACACCGTGCATTAAAGTTCATAACAGGGCTTTGCCTGTGTTTTATTCTTGTCAAAGAAACAGCCTCTTGTACAACAAGGCAAAATACAAAATAAATCCTGCTCGGCTGAGCACTAACTAAACAAGATATTATCTAACTATACCAAGTGCCTTCCTACCAGGCACTGGACACAAAGTAACACAGGTCTTTACTCACATAGAATACAGGCTACTCCAGACTTAGTAGTCTCCGGTCTGAGTCAGGGGTGAGACTGACACACACTGTGTCTGCACCTTTTTATACACAGGCTGAAGGTGCAGCTAATTGAGCAGCAGCCTTGTCCCACAAACAGAGATGGACTAGGGATTGGGGAACCCGCCCTGCTCTTCCCCAATCCAACTCCAGGCCCTTTTTCCGGCTTTTCCTTAAGCCGAGATTGGAAAGCTAGAGCTTTCTATTGCAAAAACTACTCATTCCCTGGAGCCTAGGATACATATGACAGGATTCTAGGGGAAATGTACCTACCCTCAATGACTTTACCTGTCACTGTCTCACAATGGGTACTGGTGTGGCCATGTATTGTTGTCAATACAAGGACATCTCTCTTGTCCTTGTACTTGACACACAATATGTTGCTGCTAGAATGTGCCCTGCTCTCACCCCTTCTGAGTGTTTGCCCAAGCAGTGTTTTAGGGAGCCCTCTCATATTTTTTCTAGCAGTGCCGCATGCCACTGTACTTCTGGAAGCGAGGCACTTGAAGAGCGGGACGCTGGTATAAAATTATGCAGGTAGAGATGGTAACCCTGGTACAGTTGTGGGTGCACCAAATCCCACACAATTTTTGCATTAATTCCCAGAAAGGGGTGGCATTCTGGGGGCTGAATACTGCTGTCCTTCCCTTCATATATGCTAAATTTGTACGTATACCCTGATGCACTCTCGCACAGCTTATACATCTTCACGCTATACCTTGCCCTCTTACTCAGCAGGTGCTGCCGGTATTGAAGCCTCCCTTTAAAATGTACCAGGGACTCATCAATAGAAATACACTTCTCGGGGGTGTATGCTTGGGCAAACCGGGCACTGATATGGTCTAATAGGGGTCTCAGTTTGTACAAACGGTCAAAACTGGGGTCATCTCGGGGTGGGCACGGCTCATTATCCGTATAATGTAAGAAACAAAGTATTGCCTCATAGCGCATCCTGGACATGGCCATACCGTACATCGGGGTGTAGTGTAAGATGTTCGTGCTCCAGTAGGTCCTAATGGATGACTTTTTCAGAAGCCCCATGTTCAAGTGAAGTTCCCAGAACTTGCCTATATCTGCTGCATCTACAGGGGTCCACCTGTGGGATTGGGCATAAAATGATGTGGGGTTCTTAGTAATATACTTTTGGGCATATAAATTAGTCTGGGAGACCATAAGATCTATAAAGTCATCAGTGAAGAAGAACTTAAAGTCCATTTCACTAAGCCCTGCCGTATTAGATTTTATCCCTGAGCTGCCCATGTACACTGGGATTTGGGGCTCATAAATGTCTTGTGTGGGGGTCCAAATGGGGTCACTTCGCTCTGGGGTTTCAACTGCGAGGGGTCACTTTGCTTGGGAGTTACAACTGCGGCGGGATCATTTCGCTCGGGGGTTTCAGCTGTAGTGGTGGTCCTGGGGCATCTCCTAGGGGGTTCCTCTTCCTCATCACTGGATGAGGAGGTGGATAAATAAAACAGAGTCTCACCATCCAACATCGGCACTAAATGTCCGTTGGGACATGTTTGTTTGCTTTCCTAACTAGGAGCGATAGGCTGCTACCTAAACCAGCCCAAAAAAATTGTGTTTTTATGGAACAAGTGGGCTTCCCTGAGACTAAACCTAACTAGGGCGAGGGTTCCTAACACTAAACCTAACTAGATTTTATTTGAACTTCCCTGAGACTAAATCTAACTACGGCGACTTTTCCCTGACACTAAACCCAACTAGATTATTCCGAGCTTCCCTAACACTAAACCTAACTATGGTGACGGGTGCCTGAAACTAAACCTAACTAGAATATTCTGAGCTTCCCTGACGCTAAACCTAACTACGGTGATGGACCCCTAACTCTAGATCTAACTACGGTGACGGATTCCTGAGGCTAAATTCCCTGACGCTATGCCTAACTACGCTTTTTAACGGTTCCCTGACACTGACTAACCCTAATACTAAACTAAGCAGTTAAATTGTCTAAATGAACTGGTTTTTTTTTTGTTGTTTTTTTAATTTTTTTGGTATTTTGTTTTATAAATTTTATAAGAAAAAAAACTAAAAAATAATCCCCAGGGACCAAGAAATTTGTCCTGAAGACTAAGAAGTGGTCAGTGATAGGAGATCACTGACCAAAAATGTGGGGGGAACACAAAGAGGAAGGGTACAGGAGTGGGTAGTGGATGGGAGAGGTGGGATACAGAAAAAAGTTGTTTTTTGAGCCTTTTTTTACATTTATTGACTTTTTGTAGGTCTTCTCTCTCTCTCTTCTTCACAAAACCGCTCTGAACGCCTCGCTATCTCCAACAGTGGCGTTCAGGGCGGGTGCGGCAGGATGTGGTCAGGGAGAGGAAGTTTAGACATCGATCGCCGCTATTGGACAGTTATTCACTGACTGACCAATAGCAGCGATCGTGGAGGCGGGACCATCGGCAACAGGATTGAGCTGTGATAGCCTGCTGTCCGAAACAGCAGCTGTCACAGGTTGTGCACGCGCGGCGGAAAATGGCGCTGCATTTTCCCTGTGACGTACTATTCCGTCACTGAGCGCGAACGGGGCGGTCAGCATGACGGAATAGTACGTCACTGAGCGTTAAGGGGTTAATGTTAACTATATTTACAAACAGTATAGGTCATTGCAATCATACACTGACTGGTACAGTATATCTTACTAAGCTAAAGGAGATAACAATTATGGTTTTGTTATCTGTATATTAAACTGTATGAGATCAATATGTCATGGTCATCAATGTATTCTGTTTTATTCATCCCATTACTAATCTAAAATGTTTCCTGGTAACTCACCTTGAACTAGTCACCAGACAAGATGACTGAAAATGTGGATGCTCAGGTGTGATGAGGCATACATAATGTGGATTGATAGTGCAAGTTCCATTTATAGAATATAAGATGTGACATTCTGAATTTGCAGTGTGAGTCAGAGCATGAAAAAATATATAAGCCTTGCAATTTAGTTAAATGTGAATTGCATAATGGACCAAAACTACCATGGATGACAGAAATACTTTGGCAATATGTGAAAAGTAAGTTAAATATGTGACTACAGTTATTTAAAATAAACATGATGATAATATCATGAAAATTCACGGAGGTATACAATGTATTCATATTATTGTACCTAATATGTATCTATATTATCCAGTATTTGAAGAACAAACAAATGTCTCCTACTCTGTCCTATTCTTTGGTCTGGAATTGCATGATATGCCAACACATTCTACATACAATATTAAATAAAAAAACCTTCCCTTAGCCCTATTTTGGGAACAGTAACTTCTCCCTCAGACTGAGGACTCATGCACAGAGCCCTGTGCATGGATCGTGTACGTTAGTGCGTGAAGTCTTTACTAGAAGCAATGCCATGTTTTTTTTTTCCTATCAGATTCGTGCCGACAGAAAAACCTATGTATACCTCTGTGTGAAACCTCTATGGCAGCCTATAATGGCTCTGCAAAAACTGCAGTGAGTATTCATATATAAATATTTTCTACTTTTCCGATAAGAATGGGGATGGGAATGGGGAAAAGGGGCTAGTCTGATCGGAAAAATGGGCTATCAAATTGCGACTTTTGGGCCTTTTGTGCTTTTCTATGCCAGAAAACTGGTGTAGGAAGGTTGATAAATTCCCCCTTTATATTTATACTCCTCAACATTGAAATTGCAACACCAAGAAGGAAGCGTTTTAGAATTGTGGAAATCACAGGATCGATAGACATGTTAATGAGAGGCTAATGATAAAAAAAATGGAAACAAACTATTACAAACTTCTTGATCGGTTCAGTATCGAGTATAAGCACAATGCGCAGAAATGCATGTACTTACACGCCTTGGCATGCTATCAATGAGGTTATTAATGGTTGTCTGAGGAATGTTATGCCCCGCTGAATGCACTTGGGCACACAAATCATCAGAATAACTGCTGACAGCTCCCTTTGCAATTGCCGACCATTGACGTCCCAAATGTGCTCGACTGGAGACACTGCAGGCCATGGTAGCATGTTTAGGCCATGCAGGCTGCTCACAGTATCACGAGCAACATGCGGCTTGGCATTGTCCTATTGAAAAACAGCTTCTGGGACACTTTGGAGAAATGGCCATACCATTGCTTCCACGACCAAATCAATGTAACGTCGAACTGTTAGTGTACCTGAAATGAAGACTATAGGGGTTCGGCTGCCGAATACTATGCCACCCCACACCATAATCCTGGGAGTAGGACTGGTGTGACCTTTCCTTGTGAAAGCCTCTTCATGATGTTGCCCACGTGGTCTCCAGACCAGTCTCTGGCTATCATTGCATCTGAGACAAAAGTGAGACACATTGCTGAAGAGAACAGACCTTCATTGCCATCTTGCTATGCACCATGATAGCCTTTGAGAGCGGTGGTGTGTAGTCAATGGGACACCTGTAGCTGGACATCTGACTCATAGCCCAATGTCGTGAAAACGCCTTCTGATGGTTTGTGCTGACACTGGTTGCCGTCTTAGTCATGGGATGTGACATCTTAATTCACTTGCAATACAGAGTGAATCACTACGTGCCATTCTTCCACTCAAGGGATCCGTGCAGAGGTTCGTCTCCGCGCACCTCTGTCTGTCATTCCCATTTGATATTGTTCTCCAAAGGACACAAAACAGTCAACAGTGCTGACATCTCGGCCTAGGCGTGTAGCAAACCAAGGTCTCAAAGTTTAAGGATTCTGTCCAATTTGATATGCGACAAGTGGCGATAACTGGCACATCGACGAACAGGAGGCATCGAACAATCATCCCACACCACTTGATGCAATTTTGAGGTTTCATGTGGCTAAAAAACTTTGCTTGCAATCTGGCTTTTATGTCACTCCCACATGCTACAAATTCTAGCTAGGTGCTTGATAATTTAATCATTTGCAGACCTTAGCGACACCTGCTACTTCCTCGATTTGCATAACCTTATGGTTTGTCCTTCTTGGTGTTGGAATTTCAATGTTGAGGAGTGTAGTTTACTTATTAAACTAGACATTGATGCCACAATTATTTTCTAATATGAAGTAAGTCTTATTATCACTTTTTTTTTATTTTTATTAAATACTCATTAAAGTGGTTATGTGGGGACCGAAAAGCATTAGCAGTGTGACCGGCCCCGCAGTACTCTATGTAATCGCTGTACTACTGCTACAGCAATTACAGCAGAGCCGGTCACATGATGAGGAGTTGTGTCGTCATAAAGGAAGACTGTGCCACTCGACTTCCGGTCCCCCACCAGCACTGTAAAAATCTATTCAAATCTCATAATCAGCGTGACGGGGGATCGGAATGTATATTAGCAATTGTACAGGGTGGGCTATTTATATGGATACACCTTAATAAAATGGGAATGGTTGGTGATATTAACTTCCTGTTTGTGGCACATTAGTATATGGGAGGGGGGAAACTTTTCAAGCTGGGTGTTGACCATGGTGGCCATTTTGAAGTCGGCCATTTTGTATCCAACTTTAGTTTTTTCAATGGGAAGAGGGTCATGTGACACATCAAACTTATTGAGAATTTCACAAGAAAAACAATGGTGTGCTTGGTTTTAACGTTACTTTATTATTTCATGAGTTATTTACAAGTTTCTCTTTGTTTACAGCCATTGACATGTCACAGAGGTTAACACGTGAGGAGCGGATAGAAATTGTGTTGATGTCTGGTGAACGCAGTACCCGGGTCATTGCAGCAGATTTCAATGCAAGACACCCTACGAGACCACCCATCTTCCATGCTATAGTTTGCATACTGCTTGCCAAGTTTCGTGAAACTGGTTCAGTGTTGGATTTTCCAAAAGGTGGACGCATGAAAACTGTCACTAATGAAGAAACATCAGTGGCAGTCCTAGATTCATTCAGCAAGAGCCCACAGCGTAGCACTTGCCGCATGTCACTGGAGAGTGGCATCAGTCGAACATCCCTTCAGTGAGTACACTGCTAATAATTTTTGGTCCCCACATAACTCGTTTAAGAAATACAAATATACAGTTAATATACACAATCTTCATGATTTGGGCTCTGCATGCCACCACATTGGATTTGAAATGAAACAACTGAGATGCAATTGAAGTGTAGGCTTTCAGGTTTAATTCAAGGGGTTGAACAAAAATATCCTGTGAAACGTTTAGGAATTGCAACCATTTTTCTATACTGATATACAGATAAAAAATAGAGTCTCCAAGGCGCTGCTGCACGGGAAAAGCAATGAGCATAAAGGAAGTGTATGGTATAGGTAATTTATTCAAAACAAGGCTACGCGTTTCAATGCCGCACCGGCATCTTCATCAGGCCATAAAAGAAACATAACATCTGCACAGTTTAAATACACACTGAACAATTAAAAAACCCGCCAATGTGACTGGGGTCAAAGTTCTCAGATGACGTCACGAATGAAAAGGAATGTAACAATTCACACGAGGCAGTAAATGGTATAATCAGCGGTCAGGACCATGGACAGCAGCAATGTCAAACATACGCAACTGCATAGAAAGGAAACACATAGCCGACAAAACAATAATGGTACATCAGGTATAAAATTGCAAAATGGAATAAATTATGATTAAAATAAGCACAATGCTGGATTAAAAAATATGACATTAATAAAAGAACTAAAAGAAGGAAAGGAAATATCCAGATCTACAGTAAAACTTACATATATATATGTGCGGCAATACGATTACTTAGAAAAGAAGGCATCTAGATGGATATTAAATGAAAGCATCCAAATAGATGTTAAAAACATATGAATGATTATGGAAGGACAGAATAATGATAACAGAATAATATTGAAACATCTGAAACAAAAGCTGAAAACAATAGCATACAAAAGTATGCTAAAGTGACAGCGCATTTGCAGATAGAAAGACGGGAATAAAATGAAGCTGTACTCTGAAAATAATAGCAATAGCGATACAATAAGATACCATTATAAACTGATATTATGATGAGATAATATACAATTATGGAATACAATTATGTAATAATATACAGTCCTGGAAACCACTAATGTCGATACAGTAATAAATAAATAAACGGATTATAGACATAAAAACGGGATACAAGGGAAAGGGATATATAACCACCAATGTATAGATATATCATAAGAGGGCTAGGTAAGGAAAAAAATTAAACAAAAACATAAGGGAATTATAGAAAAAAATAGGGTATCAAGAAAATAAATAGCAGTAAAGGAGTGACCCTAATAATCTTTATTTAATTGCCAAAAAAAGCCGCTACATAGAGATGACCTAAATTATGAGCCAAAACTAATTTAAAGGAGTACATGGAGCTAGGAATTGCCAAACAATCGCAAATGTGAGGAAAAAACGGACCCGAATGAACGAGCACCGAAATTACTGTTGAATGGATGGATAGGGCTGTTTATCAATAATAATTAATCTAGGGAAGATTCAGTGAGATCATTTAAACCATACGGTTGTAGAGTCCTGAGTTTAAAAATCCAATAATTTTCTGTCTGCTTAAGTTTATTAAATCTATTTGCAGTATTTGGTAAAATTAGTTCAATGGGTGTGACTGTTATTTCATTAAAAAGATTATTATGAGTGGAGGCGAAATGACGTGAAACACTATGTTTCATAAAACCAGAGGTGACATTGAACCTGTGGCTATTAATTCTGGTTCGCAGGCACTGAGTAGTGCGGCCGATGTATTGTAAACGACAGGGGCATTCAAGCATATAAACAATATATGAACTCCCACAGTTGAGGAAACTATTAATCTTAAAAGATTCATCAGTCACTGTGGATGTATATTTTGTAGCTCTATGAGTGATCACAGCACAGCACATACAGCGTTGATGGCCACATTTAAAAGAGCCTAATAATTTAGGGAGCAAAGTGGAGCTGGTCGTAGATGGGTTGCTCAGTCTACTTGGGGCCAAAATATTTTTTAAAGATTTAGAACGTCTAAAAGTAACTACAGGTTTATTGGGCAATTCACTCTTAAGATAGGGATCACTGGTCAGAATGTGCCAATGCCTCTCTAGGATTTCCCTAATTTTCTTATTACCACTATTGAATGTGGTGATGAAGTTGTTACTAAAATTTTGGGCAGTCTTCTTATCTACTTTTTCCAGAATGCATGATGCTTGGGTTAGTAGGGCAGCTTTACGTCTAGCTCCTTTAATGAGATTGGTTGGAAAATTCTTCTGTTTAAATCTTTTTTCTAAAATCTTACATTCCCTATTGAAATCACTGTTAGTAGTACAATTTTTTCTAATCCTCCTAAATTGACCAAACGGGACATTCTTGATCCATGGTGGATAATGAGCACTATTAAAATTGAGGTAGCTATTGACGTCTACCGTTTTAAAATGAGTTTTCGTGTTAAATTTATTGGAGGCAATGTCAAAAGAAATATTTAAATCCAGAAAATCAATGGACGTGGCTGAAAAAGTATGTGTAAAAGAAAGCCCATACGTGTTCTGATTAAGAAATTCAATAAAAGATGCAGCCTCAGACTCATTACCCATCCAGATGAAGAGAAGATCGTCAATATAGCGTTTATACAATAAAATTTTATCTTTGAACCGATGATCATGGTGTATATAGTGATCTTCAAAATTACCCATATAGAGGTTGGCATATGAGGGTGCGAACCTGGAACCCATAGCACACCCCTTTATTTGGTTGTAATATTTTTTATCGAAGCTAAACGAATTGTGGTGAAGAATAAAATGAACGCATTTGGTGATGAAATCAATCTGAACAGAGGGCATGTTAGTTTTGGTGTTTAGTGCAGATTCAATGACTTCGAGGCCTTTGGAGTGGGGGATATTACTGTATAGAGCAGTGACATCTGCAGTGAGAAAATTAATGGGGTGCATGAGATTAGTTACATTGATAGCAAGAAGCTCTCTAATAACTTGTGTAGAATCCTTGAGATAAGATGATAGGCCGGCCACTAGGGGTTGTAAATGCAGATCAACGAAATGGGAAAGGTTGCTGGTCAAGGACCCAATACCAGAAATAATGGGGCGTCCAGGGGGATTAGTGATGGATTTATGAATCTTGGGAAGATGGTACATAAATGGCAAACTAGGAAATGGCATATGAAGAAAGCCCTTTTCTTTTTTTGTAATAATGCCATCTTGGAAGGCTGTCTCAATTAGATCAGCATATTTTAATGAATGGTCGTGTAAGGGATTCGCTGTCAATGGAATATAGAAATTGGTATCTCCCAAAATTCTGTAGGTCTCCCCCAAATATTCGTCTCTGTTCATAACTACAATGCCTCCTCCTTTGTCAGCTGAACGAATCGCGATATTCTCATTTTTCGCCAATGTTTTAAGGGAATTTCTTTCCTGATATGTGAGATTATCAGATTTGTGAGTAGGTTTGCCAAGAGTTCTAAACTCATTACTAGAGATGAGCGAACCGGGACAACCGAACCCGGTTTCGGTCCGAACTTCCGGAAAAGTTCGGTTCGCAGCGAATCCGAACTTCACCGGGTTCGGCCGAACCCGTTTTGACCGAACCCGGTCAAAAATATTATACAAATCGGCAGCCACTTGTCTCTATCAATCACTGATAGAGAAAAGAGGCTGCTGATTAAAAATAAAATAAAAAGCATTTCATACGTACCTGGTCGTTGTCTTGCGGACGAGTCTCTCTTCTTCCTCCAGTCCGACCTTCTTTTCTGACGCGGCAACCTGTGATTGGCTGCAGAGGCCTCTGCAGCCTGTGATTGGCTGCAGAGGTCTCTGCAGCCCGTGATTGGCTGCAGAGGCCTCTGCAGCCCGTGATTGGCTGCAGCGCTCACATGGGCTGCATCGTCATCAAGGAATGTCGGGCCGGATGTCGCGAGGGACGCGTCACCAAGGCAACGGCCAGGAGACCGGACTGGAGGAAGCAGGGAGTTCCCGGTAAGTGTGAACGTCTTTTTTTTTTTACAGGTACTCTATATTGTGATCGGTAGTCACTGTCCAGGGTGCTGAAACAGTTACTGCCGATCAGTTAACTCTTTCAGCACCCTGAAGAGTGACTATTTACTGACGTCGCCTAGCAACGCTGCCGTAATGACGGGTGCACACATGTAGCCACCCGTCATTACGGGGCCTCATGCACACGACCGTAAAAACACCCGTTATTAAGGGTCGTAATTACGACCCGAAATAGCGGGCCCATAGACTTCTGTTAGCCACGGGTACCTTCCCGTTTTCTCACGGGAAGGTGCCCGTGCCGTTAAAAAGATAGAACATGTTCTATTTTTTTATTTTACGGGTCGTGCTCGTAATTACGACTCGTAATTACGAGCACGGCCGGCCGCTTTTACGAGCCCTGCTGTCATTATAAGGGTATGTTCACACGACAGCGTCCGTTACGGCTGAAATTACGGGGATGTTTCCGCCTGAAAACATCCCCGTAATTTCAGCCGTTATGGCATATGCAGGCGCTTGAACGCCGCGTCCATTACGGACGTAATTGGCGCTGCTATTCATTGGAGTCAATGAATAACGGCTCCAATTACGGCCAAAGAAGTGACAGGTCATTGCTTTCAATGGGCAGATGTTTGTCAGCGCTATCGAGGCGCTATTTTTGGACGTAATTCGGGGCAAAAACGCCCGAATTACGTCCGTAATTAGTGAGTGTGAACATACCCTGTGTTCACACGCACTAATTACGGATGTAATTCGGGATTTTTTGCCCCGAATTACGCCCGAAAATAGCGCCTCGATAGTGCTGACAAACATCTGCCCATTGAAAGCAATGGGCAGACGTTTGTCTGTTCACACGAGGCGTATATTTACGCGCCGCTGTCAAATGACGGCGCGTAAATAGACGCCCGCGTCAAAGAAGTGACCTGTCACTTCTTTGGCCGTAATTGGAGCCGTTATTCATTGACTCCAATGAATAGCAGCGCCAATTACGTCCGTAATGGACGCCGCGTTCAAGCGCCTGCAGATGCCGTTACGGCTGAAATTACGGGGATGTTTTCAGACGGAAACATCCCCGTAATTTCAGCCGTTACGGACGCTGTCGTGTGAACATACCCTAAATTTTATAGCAGCACGGCCCGTAAAATAGAAAAATAGAACATGTTCTATTTTTTTAACGGCACGGGCACCTTCCCGTGAGAAAACGGGAAGGTACCCATGGGTAACAGAAGTCTATGAGCCCGTTATTGCGGGTCGTAATTACGACCCACAATAACGGGTGTTTTTACGGTCGTGTGCATAATGGGAGCACGTCTTGGAAAAACGACCGGCTGCCTGTGGCCGGCCGTGCTCCTCTCCTGAAATACTCTGTGCTGCCTTAAACTCTGTGGACAGGTCAGGATCCTGTTTCTTTTAAATGCTGCTAGGGAACCCGCTCGATCCACTATATAAGGCTGCGCTACAGTGCAGCATTTAAAAGAAACAGGATCCTGACCTGTCCACAGAGTTTAAGGCAGCACAGAGTATTTCAGGAGATGAGCGTGCAGATTCAGTGCTGCTGTGAACTCTGCTCTTACCATTACGTAGCTCTCAGTCTGTTACCTCTCCTCCACTCCTGTCCTCAATAACACCTTCACATGATTGGCAAGTCACCACCCCGCACAAGATCCGCACGCTCATCTCCTGAAATACTCTGTGCTGCTGTGAACTCTACTCTTACCATTACGTGGTGACTTGCCAATCATGTGAAGGTGTTCTTGAGGACAGGAGTGGAGGAGAGGTAACAGACTGAGAGCTACGTAATGGTAAGAGCAGAGTTCACAGCAGCACTGAATCTGCACGCTCATCTCCTGAAATACTCTGTGCTGCCTTAAACTCTATGGACAGGTCAGGATCCTGTTTCTTTTAAATGCTGCACTATAGCGCAGCCTTATATAGTGGATCGAGCGGGTTCCCAAGCAGCATTTAAAAGAAACAGTGTGTGTGTTTGGGTATGTGTCTTTGTCTGTTTTTATATGTGTGTTTGTGTTTATGTGTGTTTGTATATATATATATGGGTGTATGTGTATATGTTTGTGTGTAGATGTTTGTGTGTGTGTGTTTTTGTATATGTGTGTGTTTGTGTATATGTGTGTATATGGGTGTGTTTATGTGTGTGTTTGTGTATATATGGGTGTGTTTGTGTATATATATGGGTGTATTTGTATATATGTTTGTGTGTAGATGTTTGTGTGTGTGTGTGTTTATATATGTGTGTGTTTGTGTATATGGGTGTGTGTATATGTGTGTGTTTATGTATATGTGTGTGTGTGTTTGTCTGTTTATGTGTGTATGTGTGTGAATATCTTGTTGTGTTTGTGTATATATGTGTGTGTTTGTGTATGGTTGTTTGTGTGTGCGTGCGTGTATATATGTGTGTAGGTGAGTAGAAGTATTGTTATTGTTCACATTGATAACTGTTTTTTTATGTTGTTGCAGATTTTGATGTACCGATTGGACTACGTCTTCGATTCGTTGGACTACTGCGTAGATCTACGTTTTTTAAAAATTTTAATAAAATGGTTAACGAGGGTTTTGTTGGGGATTTCTTATTTCAATAAAAAAGAATTGTCTTTGTGTTTTTTTTAAAACTTTATTAGTGCCTAGATAATGGCAGTTGGCTGATTGACAGCGTCCATTATTAAGGCGGTACTTAGTGTTAGCCGTTGCAGAGGCTAGCACTAACCACCCATTATTACCCCGGTACCCACCACCACCAGGGGTGCCGGGAAGAGCTTGGTACGATCCAGTACCCGACCATCTGTTGTGATGGTCGGGTACTGGGGCGGCCGTAGGCTGGTATTATGAGGCTGGGAAGGGCCAAAATCAGTGGACCTTCCCACCCTTGTAATGCTAGGCTGCTGCTGCTGTGTTGTATCGGGCTGGTTATAAAAATGGGGGGGACCCCCACGTCGTTTTTTTTTTTTAATTTAACAAATTTAGCAATAGACGGGTCCCCCACATTTTTAATAACCAGCCATATACAAGGCCGCAGCAGTCTGGCATTACATTCGTGGTAAGGGCCACTGGTTTTGTCCATTCCCAGGCTAATAACACTGTGTTGTATGTGGCTGGTTATGATAAATTGGGTGGAACCCCATGTCTTTTAAAAAAAAAAAATTTCAATAAATAATTTAAAAAAATGACGGGGTCCCCCCCACTTTTATAACCAGCCAGATACAACACAACAGCAGCAGCCTAGCATTACAAGGGTGGGAAGGTCCACTGTTTTTGGCCCTTCCCAGCCTCATAGTACCAGCCTGCGGCCGCCCCAGAGCCCGACCATCACAACAGATGGTCGGGTACTGGATCATACCTGGCTCTTCCCGGCACCCCTGGTGGTGGTGGGTACCGGGGTAATAATGGTGGTTAGTGTTAGCCTCTGCACCGGCTAACACTAAGCCTCGCCTTAGTAATGGATGTTGTCACTCAGACAGCGGCCATTACTAAAGTGGTAGTAATAAAATTTGAAAAGAAAAAGACAAAGATATAGATAAAATATTTTATTGAAATAAAGCACCCCCAACACAACCCTCATTAACCATTTTATTGTAGAAAAAAAACACGTCATCTAAGTAGTCCTCGAAACCGACGTAGTCCAAACACCAAACCTGTGAAAAAAAAAAATTAAATAAAACATGTCGTAGGCTAAGGGGTCACACGGGGTCTTTTGCCGAGTTTATTGACGCGGAAACCGCGTCGCAAAACTCGGCAGAAACGGCCCGAGAACGCCTCCCATTGATTTCAATGGGAGGCGTCGGCGTCTTTTTCCCGCGAGCAGTAAAACTGCCTCGCGGGAAAAAGAAGCGACATGCCCTATCTTCGGGCGCTTCCGCCTCCGACCTCCCATTGACTTCAATGGGAGGCAGGAGAAAGCGTGTTTTCTGCCCGCGGCGCTCAATGGCCGCGGGCGAAAAACGGCGCGATCATTGCTATTCACACGGAGTATTTTGGGGGAGGAATATCTGCCTCAAAATTCCGTTTTGAGCTTTGAGGCAGATATTCCTCCCCCAAAATACTCCGTGTGAACATAGCCTTAGATTCAGTTTAATGTGTGATACTGACTGTTATACCATGTATAGAAGCCTGCCGTGAAGTTGACTTAGATACAGGGCGCCAGCAGACAGTATCATACATAGCCATACATACATATATACAAACATACATACAAGCATTGACATATATACATGCAAACATACACACATATATACATGCAAACTATCATACATACATGCATACACACACACATGAAAACATACATACATACAAACATGCAAAGATACATACATACATACATATATACAAGCATGCACAAATATACATGCAAACATAAATACATGCAAACATAATTACATACATGCACATATATATATAAACATACATGCAAAAATAAAAACATGCAAACATACATACATGCACATATATACATACATACATACATACATGACAACATACATACAAACATACATGACAACATACATACATGCAAACATACATGCAAACATACATACACACATTCACATGTATACATACATGCCAACATACATGCAAACATACATGCACATATATACATACATACATGACAACATACATACATGCAAATATATACATGCAAATATACATAAATACACACATGCACATATATACATACATGCCAACATACATGCACATATATACATACATGACAACATACATACATACATACATACATACATGACAACATACATATATATATATATATATATATACACACATGCAAATATACATACAAACATGCATACATACATACATGCAAACATACATTCATGCAAACACACATACATGCAAACATACATACATTCATGCAAACATACATACATACAAATATACATACACACATGCACATATATACATACATACATACATACATGACAACATACATACATACATGACAACATACATGCAAAAATACATACATGCAAACATACATACATACATGCAAATATATACATGCAAATATACATACAAACATGCACATATATACATACATGCCAACATACATGCACAGATATACATACATGACAACATACATACATGCCAACATACATACATACATACATACATACCAAAAAAAATAATAATACGTTCATACTTACTTTCCTCCTGTCCGGCCTCCAGCGATGACGTTTCATCCATGTCGCCGCTGCAGCCTGTGATTGGCTGCAGAGGCGGTCACGTGGGATGAAGCGTCATCCTGGCGTGCGTGACCGCCACTACAGCCTGTGATTGGCTGCAGGGATGAAACGTCATCGCT
The DNA here is from genome assembly GCF_050947455.1 of Rhinoderma darwinii. Taxonomy (NCBI): domain Eukaryota; kingdom Metazoa; phylum Chordata; class Amphibia; order Anura; family Rhinodermatidae; genus Rhinoderma; species Rhinoderma darwinii. Next base: position 144,292,812 of record NC_134687.1, read on the forward strand.
GGAGGCCGGACAGGAGGAAAGTAAGTACGAACGTATAATTTTTATTTTTTTATTACATTTATTAAAATTGTATTTTCCGCGCGCCGAGCATGTACTGTGAAGGTTGCTGAAAGAGTTAGTGCAGCCCATTAACTCTATCAGCACCCCGGACAGTAGCATGCTCGGCGCACGTAAGTGACAGGTTCGGTCAGAACTAGTTCGGTCCGAACCGAACTTTTTTGTGAAATTCGGCGAACTAGCCGAACCGAACTTTTGATAAGTTCGCTCATCTCTACTCATTACCTACAAGAGTGGAAAAAGTTTCTAAAAGGGAACCCTGATGGTGCAGGGGATAAAAGCAGGATTTTGGTTTGAGATTAGTGGTGATAACTAACGGAGCAAAATCGCATGTGGTTGATTCAGGCGCAGGGACAGATGTTGCAGATGTAGGCACCATTTTGGAGAGAGAAAAATGTCTAGTAAGAGTTAGTTTACGAATGAACCTATTGAGGTCCATGAAGAGATCAAAATTATTTGGTGATGCAACTGGACAAAAGGAGAGGCCTTTGTTTAGCAAACTGATCTCATGTGGATTCAAAATGTGAGAGGACAGGTTAAAAAGTTTCATTTTTAGTGGTTGATCCGATGTTTCTTTAGAGTTGTGGAAAGGGGTCGTTTTATTGCGTTTGCGACCTCCTCTTCTTCCTCTGTATCTAATTTTCTTTTTATGGAAATTTTCTGTACCAGTGGGAAAAAATGTGTGATAGTTTGTATTTTCGGGCTTAGGAGGTAAGTCACAAGTTGGTCGTCGCTGTTGATGGTGGGTGTAACAGGTGGCATGGTTAATTGGGAGGGGAGTCCTAAAAAAGAAGTGGTGGTATCCAGGAAGGATATAGGAGCTAAAAGAGGGGGATCAGAGTTACCATGGGGTGCATCATTGGGGGGGTGATGTTGCACAAGCTCCTTCTATATTCGTGGGGAAAGAGTTATCCAATAGATTGGTGGAAATATCATGAGTGGATAATTGTAGCAGAGATGTAGATACATCATGTTCTGAGAGTACCATGGAGATATTTGAAGATGGTGAAATAATAATAGGAGTTGAAGGATTTTCCAGGGTGGATTGAAATTGTAATAAACGAGTTTCTAATTCAGAAGACCTGAACGCATTGACGGGTATATCCGAAAGGTGGTTAATGGAAGGCATAAAATCAGTAGCTTTGGAGCGGGTAGAAACAGTGCTCTTAGAGTTAACCTTGGTTTGAAGACACATAGATTCAGTAGTGTGGGACATTACTGAAAAATTGTCAGAGCGGGTAGGGTTAGTAGGGAGCTCAACAGAATTCATATTCCTGTGGCTGTTTTTGAATATCCTACTATGGGGTGAAAACCTGCGTGATTCACCCTCTGGGAAACCATTGTGGGGGTACCTGCGAGACCTACCCTCGGTATGGGGGAAAAAAACCTTTTTTCCTGCTCTTTCTTTACTAGTAGTGGATTGATCAATAGTAATATCGATCATAGGTGCTAAATCTGCAATGTTATCCTCAATAGCGTTAGTTTGATGCTCACAACGATCCCTCTTGAATTTATTAGATTTTCGGAGAATCAGATCTTTCTCGTAGGTATTGAGCCTATTATTAATGGATGATTCTATTTTTGAGAAATCAGGGTGGTCAGAAAATTTTGACAACTTATCCTTAATCAAGGAGATCTCGGTTTTCAAAGAGTCACTAACAAAAGTCCTCTTACAGAAGAGCAATTTCAGGGCACCTGATTGGCAGTTGTCTAACAATGCCTTCCAATCAGAGCTAAAATCTATGTCAGAGGGATAAGGATTAGTTAACAATATCCTCCCAGGGGACTGATGGATTTCTTCATTTTTTTTCAGCCTTACGATGGTCTGTTTCACTTGCATTGAGAGCTCCTTTGACCTCATGTTGTGGGTTCACAGCAACAGCTTCCAAATGCAAATGCAAAACCTGGAATCAACTCCAGACTTTTTAACTGATTAATTGATGATGGATTAACGAGGGAACAGCCCATGCAGGCCATTAAATAGCTTTTGAGATAATTGTCCAATTACCTTTGGTCCCTTGAAAAAGAGGCAGCTACATATTAAAGAGCTGTAATTCCTAAACCCTTCCACAAATAAGGATGTGAATACACTCAAATTAAAGCTGAGAGTCTGCAGTTTAAGTCTGTATTGATTATATAACTGTATATTCAATATGTTTTGGTAAACAGCTAAAATGCCAAAACTTGTGTCACTGTCCAAATAATTCTGGACCTAACTGTAGATAGATATTTCTCGCTATATGAAATATTTTTCCTATTAAAATTGCTGTCACTTGATGTTTGCATTTATCTTTGCATTGCCCAATATGCACTTTTCTTAGATGACAGTAAATACTTTAACCCTAGAGATTACAACCAAGAAACATTTTCAAGCCTTAATGTTAAGTGTTCTGACCAATAAAGCAGATTTCCATCCGTAAGCATAATTTGTCTTTACCTAGATATGTAGTACCATATGGCACTGTTTCATGTATGCATCACGTTTAAGGTTGTCTGAGCCTTATATTAAACTCATCAAACTGGTCAAACTCTATTTCATGTCAGGAAAAATGTAGGAGATGATGAATGTTGTCTAGAAAAGCAATTGGTCCATTCATGGTCGGCCTTAGGTACGTGCGACCAGTGCGGTCGCACAGGGCGCTGCCCACCGCACTGTAAGGGGGCGCCACCGGGTGTCCATGTCCCGCGCCATGGCCACTACTCGGGGTGCCAGCAGTTCAGGTACCACTCACTGTACCGACCTCAATACTGGTTGCCCCGCGCCCTTGGCCACCGCTCATCCTGTCCTGTGTCCTGAATGACAAGACAGGCATGATTACATCATTCAGGACGCAAGACAGGGAGGAGACATCACGCTTCCTGTGCATTTCCAGGGCTGGTGGGGACACAGAGGGAACGTTTTCTCCTGGGCGGCTCCAGCTCTAGCAGGCAGTGTTTGACAGAAGCCCAGCAGGTCAGTCACTGACTGGACTTTGTTTGAATGGGGGAACTGATGGGGGTCTTAAAAGTGCAATAATGGCAAATGGACAGATAATTCAGTGCCACATCGATGCCCAATTGCCACTTATTGCCCCTTTATTGTTCTTCTGACAAAAGATGCTAAAGGCTACATGGCAAATGGGCATCAAGGGACCACCAAACAGAAGGACGCTAAAGGGGCAATAAATGTCAAATGGGCACATAATTCAATGCCTTTATAGTGCACATTTACCATTTGTTGCCCTTTTAAACCCTGTTCAGATTACGTGAAAAGCTATGTACACCTTTGAAATATTTTTTTTTTTGTAATAAAAATCAGTGTGTTTGGTGCAACTTTGTAATTAGATTTAAGGCTTCGTTCACATCTGCATCAGGGCTCCGTTTAGTTTTTTCATCTGAGCTTTCCGTCAGAACAAAACCCTGACTGAAACAATCGGACACCATAGGTTTCCGTTTGCATCACCATTGATTTCAATGGTGACGGATCTGGTGGAAATGGTTTCCGTTTGTTTCCATTGTGGAAGGGTTCAGTCGTTTTGACGGAATGAAAAGCACAGTCGACTACAGTATTGATTCAGTCAGGGTTTCATTCTGACGGAAAGCTCAGATGGAACAAAGCCTTATTAAACTATTTTTACTTTTTGAGATACAGCTGCTTTGTATTCTGTATACAGAGCAGCCGTATCTAGCGCTGAGACCTGAGTCAGTGGGTTCTGCGTGTCTCTGTCAGTTGATAACATAGATGTGATCGATAATAGGTGGATCCTGCTTGTCAGACGTTCCTGCACTGGAGGCTCCCGTCAGATCTTTTCTCTGTTTGTATATAGCGGTTACATCATGTTGATCGTACACCACCGCTGCAGCATATTAATAGCCTCAGTGGTGTTCAGCTGAGACCAGTAATTAGCTGCGGTGGTGATGTACTGTTGACGTGATTTCACCGCTGCAGTCACTCTGTGTACACAAAGAACAGAGATGACAGAAGCCCCCAGCACAGGAACGTCTGGGAGGAGGGAGGTAAGTATCAGAGCCGGCTCCAGGTTTATGTGGGCCCTTGAGCGACACAAGACTTAGTAGGCCCCTTTGTGGGGGAACTCACGGCGGCTGTAACATGGCAGAAAACGTCACTTTGTGCCCCCATATAGACGTTAGGCCCTGTTTATGCCCCCATATAGAAGTTAGGCCCCCCGTTTGTATGCCCATATGTTTAGCGCCCTCTGTAGATAGTGCCACACAGCGCCCCCTCCAAGGTAGTGCCAAAGAAGCCCCCACCTCCAAGGTAGTGCCACACAGCCCCCTCCTCCAAGGTAGTGCCACACAGCCCACTCCTCCCAGGTAGTGCCACACAGCCCCACTCCCTGGTAGTGTCACACAAATCCCCTCCCTGGTAGTTCCACACAGCCACCCTCCCTAGTAGTGCCACACAGCCCCCTCCTTGTAGATTGCACCTTTGGGGTTTCCTCTAGGAGTGGAATCCCCAGCCAGAGCATTGCCGACACTCTGGGTGGGGATTCCGCTTCAGGAAAAACCCCTCACGTCACTGTCCATATATGGACAGTGTTTTCCGAGGCAGCCCCAGAGCCATAGTCCCGGGCAGAGCACTACTAGCACTCTGCCCTGGGACTCCTTCTCTGCTCCTGACATCACTGTCCATATATGGACAGTGATTCCATGACGACGACAGCGTCAGCACCCGGCAGCTGACGCCTGCCCAGGTAAGTATGGGCTGCTTTTTTATTTGAAGCCCTCCATTCCTACTGCCACATAAAAAGTTTAAAACCGGACAACCCCTTTAACTTATTTTCACTACCCGTGTATGTATGACGGATGTGCATTCCAATAATATTGCATCTGCCACTGTGTTTTATCTGTGGTGTTACGTAGTACTGCAGGTAACACTAATACATTATCTGTAATCAGAGAGTTTTCACTGTGTACTCTGTGGTGTTACATAGGACTGCAGGTAACACTAATACATTATCTGTAATCAAAGAATTATCACTGTGTGTTATCTGCTGTGTTACGTAGGACTGCAGGTAACACTAATACATTATCTGTAATCAGAGAGTTATCACTTTGTTATCTGTGGTGTTACATAGGACTACAGGTGTGTGTGTGTGTGTGTGTGTGTGTGTGTGTGTGTGTGTGTGTGTGTGTGTGTGTGTGTGTATTTGTGGGTCTAAGTGCCTAGATATTTATCTGTATGTGTATATATTTTTGTGTGTGCATATACTACATTATATGTACTCAGAGTTATCACTGTTTTATATGTGGTGTTACATAGGACTGCCGGTAACATACACTGCATTATCTGTACTCAGAGAGTTATCACTGTCTTATCTGTGGTGTTACATAGGACTGCAGGTAACATCTGATACATTATCTGTACTCAGAGAGTTATCACTGTGTTATCTGTGGGGTTACATAGCACTGCAGGTAACATCTACTACATTATCTCTACTCAGAGAGTTATCAATGTTATCTGTGGTGTTACATAAGACTACAGGTAACATCTACTACATTATCTGTACTCAGAGAGTTATCACTTTGTTATCTGTGGGGTTACATAGGACTGCAGGTAACTATCTGTACTGTGTATATATGCGCCTGTGTGGGTATATTTGGGTCTGTATGTCCATATATTTACCTATATGTATTTGTATATGACCCATTATGTGTGTATACATGCCTCGCGTGTGTGTGTGTGTGTGTGTGTGTGTGTGTGTGTGTTTGTATGTCCGTATATATATGTATGTATATTTGCCTTTATGTTTAAATATGTGCCTCTATGTATGTATAGTATTTATGTTCCAGCATGTGTGTGTCTATATGTATATATATATATATATATATATATATATATATATATATATATATATATATATATATGTGGTTAATTTTTGGGGTTTGTGGAGGGCAGCAATAGATCCCGCACAGGGCGCCATCCAACCTAAGGCCAGCCCTGGGTCCGTTGCCTGAACAAACTGTAATGAATCATGAATGTGGACCATAGCCTGAGCCAGAGGCGTTGATAGGGTCTTAAAAGATCAGGGGCACAAGCCCCGAGACATATATTTACCCACTCCCCCGGAAAAATATATATTTTTTTACATATATATCGGAGATAGAATATCTATAAGACTAAGGCTCCTATAGCTGCACCACTGGATAGAATTGGATGCATTGTCTCAGCAGACAGCATCATACACAATAGGCCTAGATACATGGCCCCAGCAGACAGTATCACACATGATAGACTTAGGGCTCATTCCGATGAGCGTGAATCTCATCCGTGTGCTGTGCGTTGAAATAACGCACAGCACACGGACCCATTGATTTCAATGGGGCTATTCACACCGGCGTGAGTATTCAGGCAGCGAGTGTCCCTTGCGTGAAACTCACTGCATGTCCTATATTGGTATATTTCACGCACCTAGCCACCCACTTAAGTCAATGGGTGCGTGAAAACCACGGACAGCACACGGACGACATCTGTGTGCTGTCCGTGTTTCACGCATCAATTACACTGAAAAAAAAGTGCTTAAAAGTGCGTGAAAAATACATGCTACAAGCAAAGCACACATTTGCAAAAACGCAACGCACACGGACAGATTTACGCACGTGTTTTACACACGGAAATCTGTCACGCTCATGTGAATGTAGCCTTAGATACAGGGCCCCAGCAGTAAGTATCCTTGTACTAAACCTCTGGGGTAAATTTGGCATTTCTGGAGCCCCAAGCAAAATTATGTCTCGGGGCTCTAATCAAAGACACCTGTAGAGTGTTCCCCACACAACGCCCCCTGTATATAGTGTCACAACCCCTTGTATGGTTCCACACACAGTTCCCCTGCCATAGATCCCCCTTGTAGACAGTGCCATGCAAGCCCCTGTAGTTAATCCCACATACCCACCCTGTCTGAGCAGACAGTATCATACATGATGAGCTTAGATACATGACCCCAGCAGATAGTCTCAGACATGATAGGCTTAGATACATGGCCCAGCAGACAGAATCACACATGATAGACTTTAATACAGTGCCCCAGCAGTCAGTATCACACATGATGAACTTAGATTCAGGGCCCCAGCAGTAAGTAGTAACATATGTTCACCCCCCAAAAAAAATATGTGTGTGCGTGTATGTATGTGTGTGTATATATATGTGTGTATACATATGTATCTGTATATATATATATATATATATATATATATATATATATATACATACATGAGACAACATATCTATAGCACTACGACCCCATAGCTATGGATAGGATTAGATACATTGGCTTAGCAGAGAGTATCACACATGATAGGATTAGATATAGGGCCCAGCTCACTAACATTGCGGCTTCAGCGCTGGACTCAGGAAAGGTAAGTATAAGAATCGCTTTGCTCTTGTATGTGTAACAAATTTTTGGGGTGTATTTGTGGGTGTAACGTCTATGGCAGCGGACCGTCGTTTTGACTTACCCTCTGACGGCCGCGGCCATGTATGTGTGAGTTCTCGGCGGCATCTCCCTCCAGCACTCACTTCCTGGTTCAGTGACTGTCTCCCGCAGGGCGCGCGCCTGCGCGTGCACGACCTTAAAGGGCCAGTACGCATCCAGTTGCAGTGAATCTGCAATCAACCCAGAATGCTGCTGAACTATAAAAAGGGCTCTGCCCTCTTGATCATTGCCTGAGCGTTGTTGTGTTACCTTAGTTTGTCTTGCAAATGGTCTCCTAGTGTTTTCCAGTTCCCAGTGTTACCCGTTCCTGCTGCCTGTACCCTGTATCCTGTGCTACCGAGCCTCTGTGCCGTCTAGAGTTGAAGTCGAGTTATGTCTTCCGCTGCATCTTCTGTGTAACACCCACCGGGTGTCTACCTGCTGCCGGAGCCTCATCTTAAGCCTGAATCACTGCTACGGTCTACATTGCCACAGGTACCCTTTCTGGACTATAGATATTGTATTGTACCTGGTTGGCCAGCTGCTTTTCCGCTACGTGGTACGGCCCAGTGGGTCCATACCCCGCTTCGTGACAGTGGGGATGTGTGAGTTTTTTATTTCAATAAAATATTTTTTCTACGTCTTTGTATTTTTTCAAATTTTAGTACTACCGCCTTAGTTATGGCCACTGGCTGATTGACAATGTCCATTACTAAGGCAAGGTTTAGTGTTAGCCGGTGTAAAGGCTAGCACTAACCCCCATTATTACCCCTGTACCCTCCACCACCATCGGTAACCGGAATAGCCGGGTATGATCCAGTGCCCGACCAACTGTAGTGAGAGTCGGGTACTGGGGTAGCCGCAAGCTGGTATTATTAGGCTGGGAAAGGCCAAAAGAAGATACAAAAACATAGAAATATATATATTTTATTGAAATGGAAAAAAAAACACACAACCCTCATTAACAATTTTATTGAAAATAAAAAAATCTGTCATCGAAGTAGTCCTCGAATCTGACATAGTCCAACAACCGAACCTGTAAAAAACCACAAACACCCAAAAAAAAAAAACATTAGTAACACAGGTGGTAGGCTTAGATACAGGGCCCATGTGTGATACTGTCTGTTAGACCATGTATCTATGCCTACCACATAGTAGTTTGCTACATCCTGGAGAAACTCCTCTCGGTACCTATTACATGTCCCAGTATCAATATACAACTTTCAAATAACACAGTATGTATGTGTTTTACTTCTGGGTTGATAATAGTAAATTCTTAATATCTTATGTGCATGACTACACTGGCTGTCTCAATGCACAAAACAATTTACTTGATTGATTTTAATGTACACTTGTGTTTATTGCTGCGGGACCCTTTAATAGATCTGTGACAGTTTTGAGATTGTAAATTAATTCATTACATTTTACAGATGTTTTTCAACTTGTTGGGGTATTTCTATCTCAGATATTTATGCCATATTCATAGGATATGCCATAAATGTCCTATAGATGCAGGTCCTACTCTGGTACCTGCACCAATCTCTAGAATGGGGCTTCCTGTCCCTGTTCCACCTTCTGCCACTGCAGCTGGGCTCTGGCCACTGAGTTACAAGGTGGCCGGATCTTCTGGAAACAGCCGAGCGCGCTTTGCTACACTGTTTCTGGAACTCCCATAGAACGGAATAAAATCTGTTTTCAGAACTCGAGAGCTATGGAAGCAGCATAACTCCTGGACTACACTATTTCCATAACTCCAATTCACATCTATGGATCGAGCTGTTACCGATCACATCTAAGTTCATAACTTAGATGTGATCGATAACAGGTGTATCCTGTGTGTCAGAGACTTGGCAGACCTGCTGACACTGAACCCACCAGTGCCGCTGACCTGACAAATTCAGGTATCAGATACAGCTGCTCTGTATACACGATACAAAGCATCTGTATCTCAAAGAGTGAAAATAAATTTTAATAAAAAGTATTTATAAAGTTGCACCAAACAGACTGATAGACATTTTCATTATAAAAAAAATAAAAATAAAACATAATTTCAAAAATGTACGTAGCCTTTAAATAACAAAAGCCCCACACATAAAAAGAATCACATAGCAGGTGAGTCATATATTGTTGAATACCAGTTAGAACAGTGCAGTCATTCATTTACAACAAATACAATAGATGAATATATAGATGTAGCATTTTATAAAGGCTATATTATCTGTATTCACAATTCCTCTGTGTCTGCCTCAGGAATGAGAAAGTGCTTAATGTCTTAAAAGAACAGTTTGTACAATTATAATACTTTTTTTTGCCAAACAGGGGATAATATTCATGACAAAGAAGACAGTGGTCACAAGTAAAACTGTGTTTTCTCTTACATACTATACAGTAAAGTCAGTTTACAGGACAAGTGAATGATATACAACTACCCTATGATGTTCCCATAGTGCAAGATAAAAATTACCGACAACAAAGATTCTTATCAATAATTTTATGACTTCCAGGGTGCAATTTTATGCAGTAAGGGCCTGTTCAAATCAGCGTCGGGGTTCTGTTGATGGGTTTCGCTAGGCCTTTTAGTCGGAGGAACCAATCCACTCAAAGGCAAATGGAAACCATAGCTTCCGTTTGCATTACCATTGATTTAAATGGTAATGCTTCCGTTGCTAATGGTTTCCGTTTGTCTCCGCACCGTAAGGTTTCAGTTTTTTTACGGAATCAATAGCATAGTCAAAAACCATTAGCAATGGAAGCATTACCATTGAAGTCAATGGTAATGCAAATGGAAGCTATGGTTTCCATTTGCCTTTCCGATGATGGGTTCCTCAAACGGAAAGGTCTAGTGGAACCCATCAACAGGACCCGAACGCTGATGTGAACACATCCTAAATTATAAATTGATGGGTCTAAACATTACCAAACAGTTCCTCTGATCTGAAGCTTTCTAGGGTTAAAGGGGTTTTCCAAGATCCCAGAAGACATGGAAAAACTCCTTCACTGTGCTAGATGTCGGGAAATAACAATGTTTCAAATATATTTAGTCTTGAAAATGACTGTTTCAACCACCGCTGCTCACATTGTAGTGACGTCACATCCATTGAGGCATTATGGTACATCATCATAGCAGTTAATCATGTGAAAGACATGTGACACCACTTCTCAATGGATTTGACATTACTACTCAAAGTAGTGGCAGTAGAGAAAGCAGTGAGCTGCAGCAATGCAAACACATTGATATTATATTCTGTTAGGGAAATCTCAATCAATCTTCAAAACGTTGGAATAAACTGCATATATGTTGGAATGCAGCATTGTGAACTGAAGTGCAAACTAATATATAGTCAGACTACCATACTACAGGATTGGTACACTCATCCACTACTAAATAGTCAATGATTGTGATTGACTACTGCTGTTTAAAACACTAACCAACTCAATTTAATTCCAATTAATGGCTTTTCTTTGTGCTATTACTAAAATATATTTAAGTAACAGCCTGAGCCATGCAGTCTAAACTCTTGTCAAGTCTAGGCAGCCTTAGCATGAAAAATCTGACATCAGTGACCTATTTTGTGAACTACTTGCCCTGAGACCTTAAAAAAACAAACATTATCCATTTAAATGTGATCAACCATGTTGCTATAGCTCTAAGTAGAATATTCAAAATAGAGATATCTTAATTTTTCATTGCAATTCTCTTTTTATTGAACCACAAAATGTGCAATACAAGTTAAATGAAAAAACAATGTTCATGGAACAGATAAAAAGAAGCAAAAGGGCATTAGCCGACCCGTAAGCCAAGGTAATCATGTAAAAGAAAGAAAGAAAGAAAAATTACAGCACATACAATATATGAATGTCAAATAGGAAAACTATTTACAAAAATTAGCATTAGTAGTAATAGTAGTAATATTGCCCAAGTTTGTGAACCAGTTGTGCAGTCAGTGAAAACACTAAACAATCAGTGGCACCTGTAAGGTACCTTACACACAGGCGTTTCTCTCCAGTGCGATCTTGTCATATGTGCCCCTGTTGTGATAGACACACAGTGATACAAATGTTTTATTTTATTTTAACCCCTTAAGGACACAGCCTGTTTTCTTCTAATGCCATTTTTATTTTATTTTTTTAAATCTGGCGTGTGACTTTATGTGGTAATAACTTTGGAATGCCTTTATTTTTCTTAAGCGATTCTAAGATTGTTTACTCGTGACACAAAGTACTTTAAGTTAGTGTTAAAATTTGGTCGATACATTGTGTTTACTTGTGGAAAAACGCCAACATTTAGAGAAAATGTGCAAAAATTAGCATTTTTATAAATTTTAATGTGTCTGCTTGTAAGACAAACAGTAATACCACACAAAATACTTACTAGTTAACATTTCCCATATGTCTACTTTATGTTGGTAAACCTTTTTTGAACCTTCTTTTATTTTTCTAGGACGTTACAAGGCTTAGAACTTTAGTAGTAATTTCTCACATTTTCAAGAAAATTTGAAAAAACTTTTTTTTTTTTTATGGATCAGTTTAGTTCTGAAGTGACTTTGAGGGCCCTATATATTAGAAACCCCCCCCCCCCCAAAAAAAAAAACAACAAAAAAAAAACATTTTAAAAACTGCACCCCTCAAAGTATTAAAAACAGCATTTAGAAAGTTTCTTAACTCTTTAGGCGTTTCACAGAAATTAAAGCAAGGTGGAGGTGAAAGTTTGTATCCATTTTTTTCTGTAACACAGAAGGTTCTACCAGAGAAACGCAACTCAATACTTATTGCCCAGATTCTGTAGTTTTTAGAAATATCCCACATGTGGCCCTAGGGTGCTAATTGACTGAAACACAGGCCTCAGAAGCAAAGGAGCACCTAGAGGATTTTGGAGCCTCCTTTTTATTAGAATATATTTTAGGCACCATGTCAGGTTTGAAGAGGTCTTGTGATGCCAAAACAAAGGAAACACCCCCAAAAAAGACACCGTTTGACAACTTACACCCCTCATGGAATTTATCAAGGGGTATAGTGAGCACTTTAACCCCACAAGGAACAAAGGCAAAAAAGCACCCCAACATTTGAAAAGCAATTTCTCCCAATTACGGCAACACACCATATGTGGTCATAAGCTGCTGTTTGGTCACACGGCAGGGCTCAGAAGGGAAGGAGCATCATTAGGCTTTTGGAACTCAAGTTTTGCTGGAATGGTTTTCTGGTGCCATGTTGCATTTGCAAAAACCCTGAGGTACCAGAGTACAGTGAAAGCTCCCAAAAGTGACCACATTTTAGAAACTACATACCTCAAGGCAGTTATTATTTGCCTTAACATATGACAGGGCTCAGAAGTGAAGAGCAACAAGCTCATTTGAGGCATATTTTGGTGATTTTCACAGCACAGGCCCACAATTCCTGCAGTTCTCTGAAGTCAAATAATTAAACAAACCCTCAAGTAGTGACCCCTATTTTATTTTTGAAACTACACCCCTTAGAGCCTTTTAAGGGGTGTAGAGTAGTGAGCATTTTGACCCCACAGGTGTTTTTTTTATTCAAAATTAATGCACAATGGATGGTGCAAAGAGAAAATTGCAAATGTCCACTGATATGCCATTTCAGTGCACAATATGCTTGTGCCACTGAAGACAAATACGTCGTAAACTGTTAAGCGGGTTCTCCCGGGTATGGCAATGCCATATATGTGGATGTAAACTGCTGTTTGGGCATGCTGTTGGGTTCAGAAGGGAGGGAGCGCCACTTGGCTTTAGGATCGTGGATTTTGCTTGGTAGTTGTTGTATTTGGGGTTTTACTGGTATTTCAGTTTATAATGTGAGGGCGTATGTAAGCTGTGCAGAGTACATCAGGGTATATGTTTATAGGAGTAATCCTCCAGCTCACCTTGAAGCAGATTCACACCACTGGCTGCGCCCGGATCCCTGTGTCGGCACATGACATTGGAACAGAGAGAAATGCAAGAGGTGGATCCAGCGCCAAGACATGTATAGTGGTTAAAAAGGAAACTCCATTCCAAATTTTATTCCATAAATGTATTAAAAATCAGAAAAATGTATTCCTGGTACAAAAGGTTGTTGTGGGTATAGGCGGTGCCTAAGCGTTTCAGACAACTGCAGCATCCTTACTCATGGCTTGTTTTTCAAAAAGAAGCTATGAGTAAGGACGCTACAGTCGTCCAAAACGCGTAGGCAACGCCTATACCCACAGCCACCTTTTGTACCTGAAATACATTTTTCTGTTTTTAATACATTTATGGAATAAAATTTGGAACAGAGCTTCCTTTTTAACCACTATACATGTCTTGGTGCTGGATCCACTTCTTGCATTTCTATCTAAATCAGGGTATATGTAAGCTGTGCGGAGTACATCATGGAATTATAAGAGGGTAAAATAAGCGGGTAAATAAATGATAATCCACAGATGTGTGGCCAGTGTCACACTGATAAATGGTGCCTAATCTTATCTGCTTACACTCTGCACATTTTGTGTCGCCATATATTGAGAGCCAGAACATTTTATTTTTTCTCCACCGGAGCTGTGTAAGGGCTTATATGTTGCAGGACAATCTGTAGTTTTCATTGGTACAGTTTTGTGGTACACACAATTTTTTTATCACTTTTTAATCATTTTTTTGGAAAGCAAGGTGACCAAAACCCATAAATTCTGATATAGTGTTTTTTTATTTTTTATTACAGTGTTCACCGTGGGTTATGAATGTCATTTTTACTTGATTCTACGGGTCGATACGGATTACGGCAATACCATATGTATATCATTTTTTTATGTTTTGCAGCGTTTGCACAATAGAATCACTTTTTTTAAAATAATTTATTTTTTGTGTCACCATACTCTGTGAGCCATAACTTCTTTATTTTTCAGTCAAAAAAAGCTGTGTAAGGGCTTGTTCTTTGTGGGACAGGTTTTAGTTTTTATTGGTACTATTTTGCGGTACATGCGACTTTTTGATCACTTTTTATATTTCATGTTTGGTAGGGGTGGTGAACAGAAAATGGTGATTCTGGCCTTGTTTTAAAAAAAATTGCCGTGTCCACCGTGCAGGAAAAACAACATTATAGTTTTATAGCTTAGGTCGTTACGGACACGGTGACTTTTTTTTAACGTTTTCATTTTTTTCCTATAATAAAATTCTTATAATAGGAAAAAAGGCAGTTTTTTTTTTTTTACTTGATACATTTATGTAATAACGGGGGTGGGGAGACAGACAAGTGAGCCCTAATCTACCCGCCACTCAGTCCCTGCCTACTTGCAACGACCCGCCCTAGGCGACGTGGTACAACTGGGCGACGGTCCCTACGCTCAATAAGTGCACGACAGACAAACAGACAAGGGTACACAGAGCTAGGGGGAGAAAGGGGCAGTTGCCCACGGCAACATCGTGAGCAACAAGAGAAGTAAACAAGCCGAGTCAATCCAGGAGAGTATGAAGTGCCAAACGCAGAGCAGAAGAGTAGTGAACAAGCCGAGTCAAACCAGGAGTGTACAAGGTACCAAACGCAGAGCAGGAGAGTAGTCAGCAAGCCGGGGTCAATATGAAGCAAGGACAATAGTACAAGAAGCTGCAGCAGGGCCAGGAAACCAAACGAGAAGAATCACAAGCAAAGGAGGAACAGGAAAGGCAGGTATAAATAGACAGAGGGCGGGAGCTAGCTCCGTCTGGCCAGGCTGTGATAGGTTCTCCCACTCCTAAGCCTGCCACCCTGAGTGGTGGAAGATGGAGTCAGTCTCACAGACATAGAAGCAGGTGCAGACTGATTATCTATGGGCGTTAACCCCGAAGCTGTGCCTGGCAGATCCTTTACAGTACCCCCCTTTTATGAGGGGCCACCGGACCCTTTCTAAGTGGACCTGGTTTACTGGGGAAACGAAGGTGAAACCTCCTGACCAATATCCCAGCGTGAACATCCCGAGCGGGTACCCAAGTCCTCTCCTCCGGCCCGTATCCTCTCCAATGGACCAGGTACTGGAGGGAGCCTTGGACCATCCTGCTGTCCACAATCTTGGCCACCTCGAATTCTGCCCCCTCAGGGGTGAGAACAGGGACCGGAGGTTTCCTCGAAGGAGCCAAGGACGGGGAGCACCGTTTAAGGAGGGAGGCATGGAACACGTCGTGTACTCGAAAAGATGGGGGCAACTCCAGTCGGAAGGAGACAGGATTGAGGACTTCAATGACCTTGTACGGCCCTATAAACCGGGGAGCAAACTTCTTGGACGGGACCTTAAGGCGCAAATTTTTAGACGATAGCCACACCAGATCCCCGACCATAAATAAGGGGTTAGCAGAACGTTTTCTATCTGCCTGAGTTTTTTGTATGCTCTGGGACGCCTCTAGGTTCTTCTGAACCTGAGCCCAGACTGTGCACAGTTCTCGATGAATGACCTCTACCTCGGGATTGTTGGAACTACCAGGTGAAACGGAAGAGAACCGTGGATTAAACCCAAAATTACAGAAAAAGGGGGAGACCCCTGACGAGGGAAAATTCGGCGAGGGGAATGAATGAGACCCAATCATATTGACAGTCAGAGATAAAACACCTTAAATATTGTTCTAGAGACTAATTAGTCCTCTCAGTTTGGTCATTAGTTTCAGGATAGAAGGCAGAGGAGAAGGACAGATCAATCTCCAACTTTTTACAGAAGGCTCTCCAAAACAATGAAACAAATTGTACCCCTCTATCAGAAACAATATTGACAGGGACCCCATGGAGACGCAGGATGTGTTTGACAAACAAGGTAGCTAACGTCTTAGCATTGGGTAGTTTCTTGAGGGGCACAAAATGGTACATCTTACTGAAGCGGTCTACTACAACCCACACCACCGACTTGCCTTGAGATGGTGGCAAATCGGTGATAAAATCCATGGAGATATGGGTCCAAGGTCTCTGGGGAATGGGCAAAGAACATAGTAAGCCCGCTGGTCGGGACCTGGGAGTCTTGGACCTAGCACAAACTTCACAAGAGGCGACGTAGGCCTTAACGTCTTTAGGCAACCCAGGCCACCAATAGTTTCTGGCAATGAGGTGCTTGGTACCCAGGATGCCTGGATGGCCAGAAAGTGCAGAGTCATGATTTTCCCTAAGTACCCTTAGCCGGAATTGCAGGGGAACAAACAGCTTGTTCTCAGGAAGGCTCCCGGGAGCTGAACCTTGATCAGCCGCAATTTCAGAGACTAAATCAGAATCAATAGCGGAAATGATTATACCTGGAGGCAAAATACAAGCAGGATCTTCCTCCGAAGGAGGGCTGGCCATGAAGCTATGTGACAGTGCATCAGCCTTAACATTTTTAGACCCAGCCCTATAGGTAATCACAAAGTTTAATCTGGTAAAAAATAACGCCCAACGAGCTTTTCTAGGGTTTAGCCTCCGGGCAGATTCTAGGAAAACCAGATTCCTGTGGTTGGTAAGGACCGTTACCTGGTGCCTAGCCCCCTCCAAGAAGTGGCGCCACTCTTCAAATGCCCATTTAATGGCTAAGAGTTCGCGGTTGCCAATATCATAGTTACTCTCAGTGGGTGAAAACTTCCTGGACAAGTAGGCACAGGGACGGAGATGGGTGAGGGACCTGGTACCCTGGGACAAGACAGCCCCCACTCCCACCTCGGACGCGTCAACCTCCACGATAAATGGCTCCATTTGGTTGGGCTGAACCAGCACCGGGGCCGAGATAAAGCACTTCTTAAGGACCTCAAAAGCCTGGACAGCCTCAGGAGGCCAGTGGAGGAGATCAGCACCTTTGCGAGTGAGATCCGTAAGAGGCTTAGCGATGACCGAGAAGTTAGCAATAAACCTCCTGTAATAATTAGCGAACCCCAGGAAGCACTGTAACACCTTCAGGGAGGCAGGTTGGACCCATTCCGCCACAGCCTGGACCTTGGCAGGGTCCATGCGGAATTCATGAGGAGTGAGGATTTGGCCCAAAAATGATATCTCCTGCACCCCAAACACACATTTTTCGGTCTTCGCAAACAGTTTGTTTTTTCGAAGGACCTGGAGCACCTTCCTGACATGCTCAATGTGGGAGGACCACTCCTTGGAAAACACAAGTATGTCATCAAGGTACACTAGAAGAAATACCCCCAGGTAGTCTCTTAAAATCTAATTTATGAAATTCTGGAAGACCGCGGAAGCATTACACAACCCAAAGGGCATGACGAGGTATTTGAAATGACCTTCGGGCGTGTTAAACGCAGTCTTCCACTCATCCCCCTCTTTGATGCGGATAAGGTTATACGCCCCCCGTAGATCAAACTTAGAGAACCATTGGGCCCCCTGAACCTGATTAAAGAGATCAGGAATCAGAGGAAGGGAATTCTGGTTCCTTACAGTCACCTTATTCAAGCTTCGGTAGTCAATGCATGGCCTAAGACCACCATCCTTCTTCCCTACTAAGAAGAAGCCAGCACCTACCGGAGAAGTAGAGGGGCGAATGTAACCCTTGGCCAGGCATTCCTGGATATACTCTCTCATGGCTTCACGTTCGGGACAAGAGAGATTAAATATCCTACCCTTAGGGAGCTTAGCTCCTGGTACCATATTGATTGCGCAATCATATTCTCTATGAGGAGGTAACACTTCGGAGGCCTCCTTAGAGAAAACATCGGCGAAGTCCTGAACAAACTCAGGTAGCGTGTTCACCTCCTCAGGGGGAGAAATAGAATTAACAGAAAAACATGACGTCAAGCATTCATTACTCCACTTGGTAAGGTCCCCAGAATTCCAGTCAAACGTGGGATTATGCAACTGCAACCAGGGAAGGCCTAAAACCAAATCGGACGATAATCCCTGCATTAACAGTACAGAGCACTGCTCCAAATGCATGGAGCCAACAAGGAGTTCAAAAACAGGGGTATGCTGTGTAAAATAACCTTTAGCAAGAGGAGTGGAGTCGATACCCACTACCGGGACAGGTTTAGGCAAATCAATCAAAGGCATAGCTAGAAACATAGCAAATTCCACAGACATGATATTAGCAGAAGACCCTGAATCCACGAAGGCACTGCCGGTAGCAGACCTACCACCAAAAGAGACCTGAAAGGAAAGCAAGATTTTATTACGTTTCATATTTACGGGAAATACCTGTGCGCCCAAGTGACCTCCCCGATGATCACTTAGGCGCGGAAGTTCTCCGGCTGCATTCTTACGCTTAGGACAGTTGTTCACTTGATGCTTGTCATCCCCACAGTAGAAGCAGAGACCATTCTTCCTGTGGAAATCTCTACGTTGTTGGGGGGACACGGAGGCCCCGAGTTGCATAGGTACCTCCGAGTCTTCCGGGGAGGAACGAAGCAACGGAACCTCGGGAGGCATCATGGGGGAGTCAGAGGAGAAAACATCAAGACGTTCAAGTCGTCGTTCCCTGAGACGTCGGTCAAGTCGTACCGCTAAAACCATTACCTGGTCTAGGGAGTCAGAAGAGGGATAACTAACTAGCAGATCTTTCAGGGCGTTCGACAGACCCAACCTAAACTGGCACCTTAAGGCAGGGTCATTCCACGAGAAGCTACGCACCACTTCCTAAAGTCAGAGCAATACTCCTCAACAGGTCTCTTACCCTGACGTAAGGTCACCAGCTGACTCTCGGCAATAGCAGTCTTGTCAGTCTCGTCATAGATGAGTCCGAGAGCAGAAAAGAAAAGATCAACGGAGGAAAGTTCAGGGGCATCAGGAGCCAAGGAGAAGGCCCATTCTTGGGGCCCTTCCTGGAGCCGGGACATAATTATACCCACCCGCTGGCTCTCAGAACCTGAGGAGTGTGGCTTTAAACGAAAATAGAGCCTACAACTCTCCCGAAAGGAGAGAAAAGTCTTCCGGTCCCCTGAGAACCGGTCAGGCAACTTGAGGTGGGATTCAAGAGGTGAGGTGAGGGGGACTACCATGGTAGCATCAGGCTGGTTGACCATCTGAGCCAGGGCCTGGACCTGTAGGGAGAGACCCTGCATTTGCTGAGCCAGGGTCTCAAGGGGGTCCATAGTGGTGTCAGGGACCAGGGTAGACTAGGTATGGGCTTGTGATTATGTAATGACGGGGGTGGGGAGACAGACAAGTGAGCCGTAATCTACCCGCCACTCAGTCCCTGCCTACTTGCAACGACCCGCCCTAGGCGACGGGGTACAACTGGGCGACGGTCCCTACGCTTAATAACTGCACGACAGACAAACAGACAAGGGTACACAGAGCTAGGGGGAGAAAGGGGCAGTTGCCCACGGCAACACCGGGAGCAACAAGAGAAGTGAACAAACCGAGTCAAACCAGGAGAGTACGAGGTACCAAACGCAGAGCAGAAGAGTAGTGAACAAGCCGAGTCAAACCAGGAGTGTACGAGGTACCAAACGCAGAGCAGGAGAGTAGTCAGCAAGCCGGGGTCAATATGAAGCAAGGACAACAGTACAAGAAGCTCCAGCAGGGCCAGGAAACCAAACAAGAAGAATCACAAGCAAAGGAGGAACAGGAAAGGCAGGTATAAATAGACAGAGGGCGGGAGCTAGCTTCGTCTGGCCAGGCTGTGATAGGTTCTCCCACTCCTTAGCCTGCCACCCTGAGTGGTGGAAGATGGAGTCAGTCTCACAGACATAGAAGCAGGTGCAGACTGATTATCTATGGGCGTTAACCACGAAGCTGTGCCTGGCAGATCCTTTACAATTTATTAAACATTTTTATTAACCTTTTAACTTTTTTTTATGTCACTAAGGGACTTGAAGGCCTGCACTTCTGATCTTTCCTCTAATACATTGCACTTCCATTGTAGTGCAATGCATTAGAGCTGTCAGTTATTCGCTGTCAGCAAGCCATTTAGGCCCTGCCATCGGGTGGAGCCTAATGGGCATCCATATGTGGTAGACCAAAAGGCCATTGTTAGGCCTCCGGTTGCCATAGCAACTATTGGAAACCCCACAATCACATCACGGCAATGCCGATAGGCTTCAAATCACTAAGATGTGGGCTGCTGATCTGCTAGTAAACCCCATAGATGCAGCGCTCGTTTTTAAGCACTGCATCTAGGGGGTTAATCGGCCGGTCAGATCGGAGGCTAGCTCCGGTCCTGGCCTTGCATAAGGGTGTCAGGTGTAAAATACAGCTGACACCTGCTGGCAATGGTTTGGGCTCAGCTTCGGAGCCCGCACCAGCAACACGACGTACCTATATGTTGCGTTAAGGCTTTAACGACAGTGACGTAATAGAACTTCAGATGTCGCTAAGGGGTCAATATTTGACCATGGGATGTCTATTCATTTATTTAGTATAATTTTCATACATTTTTTCTATATGTTCATTCATCATTATATGTTTATATTTATTTCCTATAGGTATATCATATTTATGAACAATAACTGCTCTTTTTTACTATTGTATAAAACTAAGGCTATATTCACACGAACGTAGCCCACCTTGGACGTGAAAAACTGCAGTTTTCCACGTCCGAGGTGGACCCATGCTGGACGCGTTGTCTTGGATCCCCCACAGACTAGAGTCTATGGAGGGATGCGTGACACGCAGTAACACACGCTCCGTTGAAACAATGGTCATGTGAATGGCCCCATTGAAATACATGAGTCCGTGTGAAGGCCGTTGCTTTAATGGCTGTCACATGGACGAGATTCACGTTCATGTGAATGAGCCCTTAATCATATTAGATGTTTGTCTCCCTTGTTTGCATTAGCTATCAGTTCTGTCCGTCACCTACCTTTACCCCTCGACAGTCGCTGCCAATGGACGAGAGAGTGCCGGGCAGCATCCTCCTCTTGAGAGACGCTGGCACTCACTTCGGCATCTCTGCACTGGTTCCCGTAGGGTGCACGCGCTTGCGCTCGGCCTTAAAGGGCCAGTACACACATATGTGTAAAATCTGTAATTAGCCCATGATCACCCTGGTCTATAAAAAGGCTCTGCCCTTTTACTCATTGCCTGAGCGTTGTTGTGTTTACCCATGTTAGTCTTAGCAAATGGTCCCTCAGTGTTATTCTGTTTCCGTTGTTCCCGTGCCCTGCTACCTGTATCCTGTATCCCGTGCTACATTTGGTCCTGTGCCTTAGTGTTGGAGTCGTGTTGTGTCATCTGTCACACCTGCTGTTATACACCTCGTCTGGTGTCACCTGCCTTCAAGTTCATCTGTGCCTAGCCTCCGCTACTGTCTGGACTATCAAAGGTACTCTTGTACTAGGACTCTTGTTTGGTCAGCTGCTACTCGGCTGCGGCAGTGCGGCCTAGTGGGTCAACATACCCATGGATCGTGACAGCCCCATTTACTGTCCATAGCAAACCTGTCTCTTTTGGGTAAACCTCTTTCCTCCAGTATGACACATGCCCACAAATTCATCATAGCCAAAGAAGGAAAAGATCTTTCATTATGTTCCAACTACAGACCCAACTCTTTACTTAATATTGACCTAAAATTGATTGTGAAAATGTTAGCTAGTAGATTAAATGTCATCCTCCCCGATATTATCTCTCCTGATCAAGTTGGCTTTATTAAACATAGAGAGGGTAGAGATAATACTGTAAGACTCCTACATATCTTACACCACTCACAAAAATGCAAATTATCTCTTGTCCTTCTCAGCACAGATGCTGAGAAAGCCTTTGATAGAATTAATTGGTCTTATATGAGACAAGTTTTGTTAGCTTTCTGATTTTCTATACCTTTTATTGATGCTATTTTTAGTATGTATGCTTCCCCTTCGGCTGCAGTATCTGTAAATGGGGTACTCTCAGACTCCTTTGAGATACACAATGCCACTCGCCAGGGATGCCCCTTGTCCCAATTGTTATTTTTAACTGTTATTGTTAAGGATCTGCCAGACACAGCTTCTGTATCCACACCCATAGGTAATCAGTCTGCACCTGCTTCTATGTCTGTGAGATTGACTCCATATTCCACCACTCAGGATGGCAGGCTTAGGAGTGGGAGAGCCTATCACAGCCTGGCCAGACGGAGCTAGCTCCCGCCCTCTGTCTATTTATACCTGCCTTTCCTGTTCCTCCTTGCTTGTGATTCTTCTCTGTTGGTTTCCTGGCCCTGCTGCAGCTTCTTGAACTACTTGTCCCTGCTTCGTATTGACCCTGGCTTACTGACTACACTTCTGCTCTGCGTTTGGTACCTCGTACTCTCCTGGTTTGACTCGGCTCGTTTACTCTCTTGTTGCTCACGGTGTTGCCGTGGGCAACTGCCCCGTTTCCCTTTGTTCTGTGTTTCCTTGTCTGGTTGTCTGTCGTGCACATATTGAGTGTAGGGACCGTCGCCCAGTTGTACCCCGTCGCCTAGGGTGGGTCGTTGCAAGTAGGCAGGGACTGAGTGGCGGGTAGATTAGGGCTCACTTGTCTGTTTCCCTATCCCTGTCATTACAGAATCACAAGCAAAGAGGAACAGGAAAGGCAGGTATAAATAGACAGAGGGCGGGAGCTAGCTACGTCTGACCAGGCTGTGATAGGCTCTCCCACTCCTAAGCCTGCCATCCTGAGTGGTGGAAGATGGAGTCAGTCTCACAGACATAGAAGCAGGTGCAGACTGATTACCTATGGGCGTGGATACAGAAGCTGTGCCTGGCAGATCCTTAACAGTTATGGAGTCCCTCATGCAATCTCTCAGACAAGATAGAGATATTAGTGGGGTTCATCTAGGAGGTAAGGAACATAAATTAGCCGCTTATGCGGATGACTTATTGATAATAACCACTAACCCGGAAATAGCGTTTCCAAAGATCCAATGTAATTTTGGAGTGTTGTCTAACTTTAAAATAAACGCCTGGAAGTCACAAGTCCTGGGTTTTTCCTTTTCTCCCTCACTCAAACGCATCTTAGCAAGCAACTCTGCTTATCACTGGTCATCACCACATATTTCCTACCTAGGGATAAAGATCAGTTGCAATTTGAAACACTTATTTTCCCTTAATTTCACTCCCTTTTTAGCTTCCCCACAGACTCACTTAAAGGAACAGTGTCATGGCAAATAATTTTTTTATATGTTAAAGATGTTAGTGCTGTAATAAAAACGTTTATATTCATTTGTGTGTTTGTGTTTTACTGTTTCTTATTTTTACACTTTTTCTTCCCTATGGGGGCTGCCATTTTTTGTTCCATTTCTGTGTGTGTCGATTAACGACACACACAGACATGGAGTACGGCAGCCACAGTCCCATAGGGACTGTGAACGGCTCCCGTCCCATTCACGTCCGTGTACGGCGTCTGTGTGGGAACTGCGCATGCGCCGCTCCCACACAGTCCTATTCGAAATTGGCGCCGTCCGGCGCCATTTTCCTGTGGACCGGAAGTCGCGGCCGGACTGTAATATTACTACTTCCGGTCGCGGCTTCCGGACTTGTGCACATGGAACAGCGGCAGCAAAGGGAGCGGACGGGCCGGAGGGAGCCGCGGCGGCAGGAGCAGGTAAGAGATTTCAATGTATGTTAGTGTTTGTGTGTGTTTACTACTGTATGTAAACCTACTACACTGTGGGTTACCTCAAAAAATGGCGACACACAGTGTAGGAGGTTAAACCTTTCAAACCCCTCGTTTATCCCGGCACTAGCCAGGATAAAGGAGGGGGGGGATGCTGAGAGCTCACTAGAGCGAGGGCTTTTAACCCAATGTTGCAATGCTGCAATTTTGGGAACTAGCTCCATCTAGTGACCAAAAATGGGTAGTATTATAAATTAGAAAAAATTTATAATATTTCCTGACTCGCGAAAAAAATAAAAAAAAATTGTACAATGTTTAATCACCTACACACTAAATGTTTAATTTTTTAAAAAAAAAACATGTTTTTAGGGCAACACCATGCCTTTAAACGTCTTGATTTTCCATATTTGTCCTTGTTTGGTCAAAAGAATTTAGTGATGTCATTTATTATACACAAACTTACATACATTATGCAAACCTTGCCTATACCACTCCCTAGAGTTTTTGTTTCCAAAATAAACAAATTCATTTCAAGGTTTATTTGGAACGGTAAAAAGGCCCGGATTTCTTGATATATATTATCCTGTCAGAAACAATGTGGTGGTATATGGTTGCCTGACCCTGAACATTATTACCAAGCTATACACTTAGATAGAGTTGTAGATTGGATTCGTACCCCTACCCATAAATCATGGATAGATATAGAAAATGCATTATCATTAATCCCCCTTAGAAAACTAGTTTTATTTAATAAAGACGCTATTAAAGACATTGGTCCTCTTAGCCCCCTCACTAAAGCGACACAAGCTGGTCTGGTATAAATGTTGCTCTACTTTCGATATTCCTCTCATGCCATTTTCTTTTCTTCAGATTAGAGTTGTGGTAGGTCTCCCTCCCTTGGTCCTCCGAGACAGTATTCCTAGGAATGTTAGTATGTCACGATACACTTTACTTCAAATCTTAGATAAATTTGGTTGTATAATTGATAATACCTCTATTGCTTCTAAGCTGAATTATCCTTCCTTCCATATTCCTCTGATCTCCCACATTAAAAACTCTGTGTTGTCTTTTTGTAGGACCCCAGCATGTCATAGATCTCTAACCTGGTTTGAGGACCTTCTATAAGAAATTAACGTTCCACAACCTTTCCACTCCGCCCTATTTTATACACCTTTGGGAAAAAGATCTGGAGAGATCCTTTACCGCTTCTGAACTCTCTCGGATCCTCATTACCCCTCATAAAATATCCAGATGTGTTCGGATTCAGGAGAATAGCTATAAAATATTATCTCGCTGGTATAAAACCCCAGACGTTACTCAATCAATTTATTTGCATTCACACTGTGACATTTGTTGGCGGTGCGTTATAGACAAAGGTACTTATTTCCAGACCTGGTGGTCCTGCAGTTGAGGAATGAAGATATGACTCTTTTCAAATGAAGATATGACTCTTTTATGCTCATTAGAATATGGCACAGAAAAAAAAAATTAATACTAAAGGTAAAGAGCCTACTTAGAAGATAATTCTAGGTTACATAAAAATTATTTTTCACCCACTTCCACCAGGTATTGTTGGCTTAATAGGTGAATTGCTGGTGAGAAGTTCCCTTTAAAGGGAACCTGTCAGTAGCATTTCACCAGTTGAACTATACTCACCCTTCACTGGCCACTGCTGTCAAAAGTTCATTGCTGTTATCCCCTCTCCTAAACTCTTCCTCTGACTGTAAATAACGGTCTGCAAACATTTTCCACCTTTCATGGTAATAATCTAGCAATCTCGTTCGTTCCTCTCCTTATGCCCGCCCACCGCCAAAATCTGGCACGCCCTGAATGCAAAAATCTCGTCTGAGATAGCGCGCATGCGTCCTTCATGAATGGTCCAACAACCTTCCCAGCTTAGTCCGTGCTTCAAATTTACTTACTGCGCATTCTCCGCTATGGTGTCCCATTGTGTGCACGCACCAGAACAGGACATCAATGAGCAAGTGCAGGATTCTTGTGTGCTGGGGGGAGGCGATGAGCTGTCAATCAAAAGTAAGGAGGCGGGTTAACTTGGAAAGGCTTGAGTAATGAAGTTATGACTCTTTTCAAACAAATATATATCTCTTTTATGCTCATTAGCATATGGTGCAGGAACACTAACAATCTGAATACTAAAGGTACATAGCCGACTTAGAAGATAATTATAGGTTACATAAAATTATTTTTCACCCACTTCCACCAGGTATTGCTGGTTTAAGAGGTGAAATGCTGGTGACAGGTTCCCTTTAAAAGACGCTAGGACTTTTATTTCTAATATGGGGCAGAGATATTTAAAATCTCCGATTTATCAAAGTTAAATTTGAAGTTGAATATTACCCTGGAATCTTGGGAAATGATAAGTATATGCGTGAAAGCTGTTTGAGGGTTTGTTATTAAGATAAATTATCTGCAAATGCCGCTGTGGTGTGGCGATGTCCCCCAACTTTTAAGTCATTAATTTCCTTGCATTTACAGATTTTTTGTATAAGCATCTCCATTGTGACAATGAATAGGGAAAGATAAACTGGGCATCCTTGTTTTGTGCCATTTCATATAATAAATGGTGAAGAAAGGGTACCATTTATACAAAGTTTAGCATGGGGTGCTGAGTAGAGAGTAAGTATGGCTTTAATGAATATGGGAGGGATGGCAAATTTGATCAAAGTAGCTTCCCTGAAAGACCATTTGACTCTATTAAATGGCTGCTCGGCATCTGTGCTGAAGGCTTTGTTGAAGTCTTTGGCATGTGTTTTTGCATTAATGAGCCTAGTTGTATTTTGTTTTCCTTCTCTTCTGGGGACATAGTCCACTTGTTCTGGGCCAATGAGGTTTGGGAGAAACTGTACTTAATTCTGCTAACCGTTTAGCCCACCATTTAAGTCCCCATTGAGAAGTGATATTGATCTATAAGTACCAGAGTCCTGCACATCTTTTCCCTCTTTAGGGTGTAACATGATATGTGCTTCCAGAGATTGTGGTGTAGACTTAGCCCCAGAAAGGAAAGCATTGCACTGTCCAAGGAAGTGTGGGAGTAGGGTATGTTTAAATTTGCTGTAATAACTATTTGAAAGGCTATCTTGGCCTGGGCTCTTACATGAGCGTAAAGAGGTGAGAATATGAGATATTTCTTGCAAAGTGAAAGGAATGAGCAGCATCTCTCTGATTGTTTGTGAGAGGTAAGGGATTTGTAATGTTGACAGAAATTCTTTGGTATGCACCTCTGTGTCTTGGTGGTCTGGCATGGTATATAGAGCCGTTTAAAAATGTAAGAATTATTTGGTAACTCCCTCATTGTTGTGGGCGAGCGAGCTATTGTGTTTTCTAATGGAGTGAATGTAAGTAGAGTCTTTTCTTTGCTCATGGGGCATATTGTTTGCATAAGCAAGATTGGTATAGCCTAGCTGATCAAATATTTAGAAGGTCTTTAAGTTTAGCCCTAAGCTCTGCTTGTTCTATTTGAGTGGAAAGAGCTTTGGTTCCTTTGCCTAGGGCTTCCGTAGAAGATATTTGGGCCAATAGGGAATTCAATATTGATAACTTTTGCTTTTTAACCTTAGTTCCAAGGGCAATAAGCTTACTGTAACGTCTATGGCCACGGTCCGTCGTTCGGTCATTAACCTCGACGGCCATGGACATCTTACCTTGTTGCAGCGTCGTCCTCCTGTCAGGCGCCAGCACTCACTTCCGGATTCCGAGTGTCTCCGGCGCGCGCGCGCGCGTGTGCACGGCCTTAAAGGGCTAGTGTGCGCATTTTTGCAGGAAATCTGCAATCTATCCCAGGGTGCCCTGGGCTATAAAAAGGGCTCTGCCATCTTGCTCATTGCCAGAGCGTTGTTCGTTACCCATTGTGTGTCATGCTTATGGTCTCCCAGTGTCTTCCAGTTTCCCAGTGTACCTTGCTCCTGTATCCTGTATCCCGTATCCTGTTTCCGTGCTACCTAGTGGTATTGCCGTGCTGTGCTATTGCCGTGCGGTGCTACAGTCTACACTTGATCTGCTACGCCTCACCTGATGACTTCCTGCCGCCTGGTCCTGGACGTGCCTGCCTCGCTACTGCCTACGATTGCCTCAGGTACCCTTGCTGAACTATTGAACTCTGTACTTACCTGTTTGGCCAGCTGCCATCCTGCTACGCGGTACAACCCAGTGGGTCCACACCGCGCATCGTGACAGTACGCTCTGGCCATGGACTCCGCTGGTCAATTCAAGGGCTTGGCACCCTCCCAAGCCATGCAGGCGGATTTGCTGGATCTCCGAGCTAGGCAGGATCAGCTCCTCGTAGCAGTGGACTCTATGGCGCAACAGCAAGGGACGCTAGTTGCTTCTCTTCCTGCCTCTATGCAAGTCCTTCAAGCCGATCCTCCTGCTGCTCCTCCTGGCAGTTCCTGTCCGGATCCTCGGTTCTCGCTGCCATTGCCCTCTCGGTTCGATGGAGATGCCAGTGCTTGTCGGGGGTTTCTGAACCAATGCCACATTCATTTTACCCTGCACTCTCAAGCATTTCCGTCAGATGGAGCCAAGATCACATTCATCATATCCCTCCTGACTGGCAAGGCCCTGGCATGGGCCAATCCTATCTGAGAACGTCAGGGATCCAAGACCCGAGATTTCCAGGAGTTCATGCGAATATTCTGAACTCTTTTTGAGGAGCCTGGGCGATTTTCATCGGCAGCCACTGCCATCTTCAACCTTCACCAAGAGGACACCTCCGTGGGCGAGTATACGATCCAGTTCCGGACTCTGGCTGGTGAACTATCCTGCAACAATGAGGCCTTCGTGGCATCCTTTTGGCATTGCCTGTCGTCCGAGATCAATGATGAACTGGCTGCTCGAGACCTGCCTTCCACCTTGGACGACGTGATTCTGCTTGCCACTCGGGTAGACATAAGGCTGAGGGAAAGATCTCACGAGGTTCGTCAGGAGCATCGGTGCCGTAGACTGACGCCCAACTTTCAGCAACCCCTCTTGCCTGCTTCTATTGCTTTGCCCGAGGTCCCGATGCAAGTAAACCGACTAAAATTATCGGTCCAGGAGAAACAGCGCAGGCGCACCTCTGGACTTTGCTTATATTGCGGCCTCACTGGTCATGTCGTGCGCCTGTGTCCTCACAAGCCAAAAAAACCCAGCGCCTAGGTTTGGTTGGAGAGACAACCCTGGGCGTCAACACATTGAATCAAGAACTCTCTTCCAAACTATTAATTCCCGTAACCATCATTGCTGGCGAGAGGTCCCATTAGGTCTCCGCATATCTGGACTCCGGTTCTGCAGCCAACTTTGTCTGCCAGGACCTTGTTGATCTCCTACAGTTGCCTACTATCCTGCTTGAAAGGCTGCTGATCGTTGCCTCGGTGGATCGACTGCCATTGCCGGACCCAGTTGTGTCAGTAACCAAGCCATTGAGACTCCAAGTGGGAGCCCTTCATGCTGAACTCATCTACCTGTTCATCCTCTCCAAGGCCGTCAACCAACCCCGTGCTGCTGGGTTTGCCTTGGTTTCGTCTGCACCCCCCCCCCCCCGTCCTGGAACGGAACTCTGGAGAGGTCCTCCAGTGGGGTCTGAAGTGTCTTGACCACTGTCTGGGTCATATCCAGTCACCACAACCTGTTCCTCTTCAGTCTTTGACAGTGTTGCCTTCCTATTTCTCCATGTTCTGCGATGTCTTCGATAAAAAGGAGGCTGAGACCTTTCCGCCACACCAGGCATATGACTGTCCGATCGACCTGGTTCCTGAATCGTCTCCTCTTCGTGGTAGAATGTACCCTCTCTCCCTGCCAGAGACCCAGTCCATGTCGGCCTACATTAAGGAGAACCTGGAGAGGGTTTTAATTCGTAAATCCTCATCCCCGGCCGGAGCGGGGTTCTTCTCTGTTAAAAAGAAAGATTTATCGTTACGACCTTGCATTGACCACCGAGGCCTAAACCAGATCACGGTGAAGAACAGGTACCCCTTGCCTTTGATTTCTGAACTGTTTGATCGCATTCGGGGGGCGAAAAAAAATTCTAAACTGGATCTGCGGGGGGCCTACAATCTGATTCGGATTCTTCGAGGTGACGAATGGAAGACTGCCTTTAATACTCGTGATGGGCACTACGAATACTTAGTTATGCCCTTCGGCCTGTGTAACGCCCCCGCAGTATTTCAAGAATTTTTCAATTACATTTTTTGTGATCTCCTTTTTGTTTGTGTTGTGGTGTATCTCGATGACATTTTGATTTTTTCCCCAGATCCAGTAACTCATCAGAGTCATGTCCGCCAAGTGTTGCTCCGTCTAAGAGAGAATCGCCTTTACGCCAAGTTGGAGAAGTGTGTTTTTGTGAATAAGTCTCTAACCTTCCTGGGCTATATTATCTCAGTTCAGGGCCTCAAGATGGACCCCAAGAAGGTAAAGGCTGTCCTGGAGTGGCCACGCCCCCAAGGCTTAAGGGCCATACAATGCTTTCTAGGATTTGCCAACTTCTACCGACTGTTCATCCCCAACTTCTCATCTTTGACTGCTCCTATCTCCACCCTCACCAAGAAGGGTATGAATGCCAAGATGTGGACTTTGGAGGCTGAAGCCGCATTTGAATCCTTAAAGAAAGCCTTCACGTCTGCCTCCATTCTGCACCATCCGGATGTATCCCTACAGTTTTTGTTAGAGGTGGACGCTTCCTCGGTGGGTGCTGGTGCACTGTTGTTCCAGAAAAGATCGAAAGGCAAGGCTGTGGTATGTGGCTACTATTCCAAGCTGTTTTCTTCCGCAGAGCGCAACTACTCGATTGGGGACCGGGAGTTACTGGCCATCAAGCTGGCTCTGCAGGAGTGGAGACATCTACTGGAGGGCGCGTTTCATCCTATCCTGATCTTCACGGATCACAATAATTTGACCTACTTACAGATGCCCCAGCGGTTGAATCCTCATCAAGCCAGGTGGTCGTTGTTCATTGCTCGGTTCCGGTTCGAACTCCACTACCAACCCGCCGACAAGAATGTGAGGGCCGATGCCTTGTCTAGATCTTTTGAAACCGAAGACGCCATGGAATCTCCACAGAATATTATTGACCCATCCTGCATCTTCTCTGTGAATCCCCTGCAAGTTAGAGACATTCCTCCGGGTAGGACTTTTGTACGTCTGGCTGATCGAGGAAGAATTCTTCGCTGGGGTCACAGTTCTAAGATGGCAGGTCACGCTGGTGCTCGTAAGACCCAAGATCTAATCACCCGTCAGTTCTCGTGGCCCACGCTGCCAAAAGATGTTATGGACTTTGTCTCCTCTTGCACAGTATGTGCAGCAAATAAAGTTGCTCACTCCAGACCTGCTGGCCTGCTCCAACCACTGCCTATGCCCGTTGCCCCGTGACAACATGTCGCTATGGACTTTGTCACGGATCTTCCTTCTTCTGCGAGTTGCAGTGTGATCTGGGTGGTGGTGGATCGATTTTCCAAAATGGCTCACTTCATTCCCTTGACCACCCTGCCATCTGCTACGCGATCGGCCAGCCTTTCATACAACACATCTTCGGTCTGCACGGCTTGCCCCTGCATATTGTATCGGACCGAGGTGTCCAGTTCACCTCGAAGTTTTGGAGAGCACTCTGCGGCCTCCACGGTCTAAAATTGGACTTCTCTTCGGCCTATCATCCACAGTCCAATGGGCAAGTCGAGAGAGTTAACCAGATTATGGAGAACTATCTACGTCACTTTGTTTCCGGGCGCCATGATCATTGGGTGCAGTTGCTCCCGTGGACAGAGTTCTCTTATAACAACCACACCAGTGAGTCGACAACTTCCAGACCATTCTTCATCGTCTACGGCCAACATCCTCGGATACCTCTTCCTGTTTCTACGAAGTCCCAGGTGCCTGCAGCCGATTCAACCTTCGGGGACTTTCTACAGATATGGCAACAGACCCGATCTTCTATCCTGTTGGTGGTGGACCGCATGAAGAGAAAGGCAGATACAAGAAGACGGGCACCTCCGCAGTTCCTTCCAGGGACTAAAGTCTGGCTTTCTTCTAGGAATATCCGGCTGAAGGTGCCACCGTGCAAATTTGCTCCTAGGTTCCTTGGTCTCTTCGAAATCCTGCTACAGATCTACCCGGTATCCTACAAGCTGCGGCTCCCTCCTACCCTCAGGATTCCTAACTCCTTTCACGTCTCCCTGCTAAAACCCATGGTCCTGAACCGCTACTCCAGGACTCCTAGCTCCACAGTGGCCCCTGGCGGCTCATCGGGGACTTTTTAAGTAAAGGAGATTCTGGCCACCAAGAAGGTGGGAGGAAGGACTTTTTATTCAGTGGATTGGAGGGGGTTCGGCCCAGAAGAGAGGTCTTGGGAGTCAGAGGAGAACATCGATCCTCCTGTCCTCGTAAGGAAGTTACTCTCCCACTCTGGTCCCAAGAAAAGGGGGCGTAAAAGGGGGGATACTGTAACGTCTATGGCCACGGTCCGTCGTTCAGTCATTAACCTCTACTGCCGTGGCCATGGAGATCTTACCTCGTTGCAGCGTCGTCCTCCTGTCAGGCGCCGGCACTCACTTCCGGATTCCGAGTGTCTAGTCTCCCTCTTTGTAGCATTGTGGTTTGTCTGTCTCCTGCTGGAATGTGGTGTGTGTACCTGCCCTTATGAGTAAATATGGCCTGTTTAGTGATTTCAACCCCTGAATAGGCCACATGATCAGCAAATACAGACAGAAAAATTATATGTCCTGAATTTTTGCGGCCTGAATTTGCGGCCCCCACACAGATACTTGAACATTACAGTCAAGTGCATGAGGCTAAATAAATGAATGGGTCCATGTGCTATCCGCAAAATTGTTATAGGTCTTTGCCACCACTGAACCCTGAACATAGCTCCTAGGGGCAGAAAAAAGTAAGAAAGGATTTTAAGGACTCAAATGGTAGGCCAAGCGACACTATCCTTTATAAGATGATGATGAGAGAGCAAATGCAAAGCAACCAGACAGTCCATTCTATGAGAACCAAAGTGAAGAAGAATCTCAAACAGAAGTATTGAATGTATTAAGTCCAGATTAAAAATAGAATAAAGTACTCACTTTTGGAGACTTAAATGCTTCATTCATTTGAAACTGACAGTCTTCTTTGTTGGGTTGAGAAGGTAGAGGGTCTTTCAGATGATATATATTATGATATATATTATGAATACCCTCATGTATTAGCTGTTCCTCTCTCTATTGATAAAATGGCAGCTATATAGATGTAGCTCAGTAGACGGCACACAACATCTCTGAGTCAAATGATTGCATTTAATAATCAAATTTTTTGCTGCATTTTCGGTAAGTAGAGTAGAAAATATTTGTACGGCAGTTCCTTAAGAAACACTTGTGCAGTTGTTTCTTGTGTACCCCTGATACTTATATATTTCCACCTGCTGCAATTTTCTTGATCTTCGATCGCTGACAATGCAGGGTTGATTTGCGATTGATACATGTGCATCTGGGTCTTCATAGCAGCACCATGAGCTATTACTTATTTTTTTTTCTGTGCTTTTCACTCTGTGCCTTTTTTAGGTCATCTTTGATTTCAGAAAGATTTTGCCCTACTGGCTATAAGGCTCGTGAAAGGTCTCTTTTGAGGAAAAATTTAGAAAAGGGAGCAAAACTGACTTCATCACGAGTATCACCTATATATGAATCACTTTTGCCACTGTTTTTTTTGATGAGCGTGTTTTAAAAGTACATCTTGTGAGTGCAATAAATTATTCTTGCTTCTATGAGAAGTGTCCTGCAGTTATTATACTATCACACTCTGTATTGGCATTAATAGGTTTAATGTGTTCCACTGCTGGTGCCTGACTAATGAATGGTGACTACTGACTACTTCGAATGGACAAAGGTATTGGAACCTCTCCATAGAATATGAAACAGGATAACATTGTTTATATCAAGATAACATTGAGCGGTGAGGTATACATTTTTATGGATCTAACAAAGCTTGTCTGTTCAGTATTATACAGACCTAATGAATATATTCATCATGCTCATTATAAAGAGGGTGGGTTTTTACCCAGATGCTGGCAAGCTAGCATATTGGTTTTAAAAAAGGCTAGGGGTAGCAAACCATGCACCCATATTCAGCCTATCTGTCTCCTGGAAGCTGAGGCCACGTGTTGTAATTATAAAAGACATGGCTAACCTAGTTCAGGGCTGGATGAGAGGACTCTGTGGTGGGGAATTCCAGGACTGCTGCAGATCATTTACAGCAGGAAGGGTACAGCAAATTTAAAGAATTGCAGCTAAGGCCAAAATGTTTCCCCCCTTTGCAGTAATGAGATCTTGTAAGCGGTAGGTGAGGATGCTGGTGTCAGCGGGTGGGGTTGGTTTCTTGCTACAGAGACGCCACTTCTTAGATCACTCCCGCGTCTGGGACACTCCAGGAAGGAAAGGCCAGGGGTTTGGCCGCAGTAGGCCACTATCAGCTATAGCGGTCAAATCCCTCGAATAACCCCTCAAATTTCTTATTGGGATGTTAGAGGGAGGTATCTCTATGTCAGGAGCTGTGATGATAAACTCTAAGGACTGGATGGCACTGGAAAGTGAGGCCCCAGTATGAAGCTCACTAGACCTGCGTCCGCTCCATTGTAAGTGTAAGCCGCACCCCTCAGATATCTTCATTTTTTACAAGTATGGTACTATTAGAAGTATTAAGCGTTATTGCACAATAATTTAAGTTTTAGGCTTTGTTAAAAAAAATAATAATAATACAAACAGAAAACTATAATGTACTATGATGCTAGGTAGTCTCACCTTTTAACATGTTCTTCCATATTTTATGATACATTTTTGTATTTCCTGCTATTTTTTATGGTCACAGAATATTTCCAGTACACATAGGCCTTTGCACTTATGAATCAGTGAAGTATAAATAAATTTAAAAAAAAATAGAATGTGTAATCTGACAAATCAAGAAAACAGCAACTGGTTTTAGAAGTCAGACAAATCAAGCAAGATATTTTCACTAGTCATTTTACTATAAAAACTATTGTATGCGAAAGGCTAAGCTGGTAATGAGTTAGTTTCCTGACAGGTTATTGAATATACCTTAAAGTATTATTAAGTTGATTACTAAAAAAAAAATTAAACCATATAGCACAGCTGTAAATCTTTAAAGGTTCAAATAATATGGCATAGTTGTAAATCTGCGTCAAAATCACAGAAACAGTTTCCTTCCTTCTGGAAAAGAGATTTTTTTGCATAATTTCAATGTCCAGAACTCATGTCAGAGTCCAAACCTCAATCCAAGTGAGAATTTGTAGCAAGACTGAAAATAGTTGTTCACTCACCATCTTGATAAAACTTGACAGAGCTTGGACAGTTTTGATTTATTTAATCTATAATAATGGATTGTATTTAGTTTACTATATTCAGTTTATTATATTTTTAATAAGATAAATTGACAAACAATTTGAATTCTCAACCTCTAAGGTCATATAGCTTGAGACCAATTTATATATATTTTATGTAAAAGCTAATTTTACATGTTCAAGTATTTGGTTTGTAGCTATCACAATTATGTTTACTCAACACACTTGCAAAATTAAATCTTACATCACTCCATTTTCAAATCCTAGCAACTTGTAACTTTTCTGAATAAAATAATAATTTACAAACGATACCAGTTTTGTAAGTGAAACATTCCTTAGGATTTATTTCTTTCATTCCATTTTTTTTTTCTTTGTACATTCCATAAAATTTTCAATCTGAGAAGGCTGAGTTTTTTCTTCCAACCTTCACACCCTACTGCATTGTTTTGGAAGACTCCGCTCCTGCATGAGTAAGGGGCGGAGTCTCAAGAAACATCACGGCAGGGTGTTGAGGTTGGAAGAAAGAGCTCAGCATTCTCAGATTGAAAATTTTCTGGAATGTACCAAAGATAATGGAATAAAACAAATAAATCCCAAGGGATGTTTAACGTACAAAGCTGGTATCGTGAGTAAATGTTTTTTTCAATTGAAAAAATAGGTGCAGTATTACTGCTCTATACAACTTGGAACTGTTATGGAGCCATAATTTCGTTGTGTGCATGAGGTCTAATGCAGTAATTCTGCAAAATAGTTTATGGCTTAGGGTTAGCATTATGTAGCCATAATATGGTTGTGTGTATGAGGCCTAAAGCAGTAATTCTGCCGTATTTCATTGCAGTCATTTCAACTCCCCACAGTTCCTCCTACTGTATGTCTCTATATTCAGTGCCAGCCCTAACTGACACAGATACGCTATTTAGTGTTGCATAGGTTTCATGCAGGTGCTCCTATCCTCCTACACTCCAAAAACATACTGAAATTAATTGACTTCCTATGAAATTGGCCCTAGTGCGCATGTGTCTGAAATAGGGAATTAAGATTGCAAGCCAATTGGGGACAGGGATTAATGTGAGTAATGATAATCTCTGTACAGAATTGAAGTGTTTGTTGGCGATATATAAGCAACAGAAAATAAATAAGAAAATAAATAATATTCAGGTCTTAAGTTGCTATACAGTATTCATTGCTCCCGCCACTTTATTAATAAGAAAAAAAATTCTAAAAAAAAAGTTTCCCTTATTCATTATTATGCATGGTCAGATGAGATTTACATGGCAAATTTATTGAAACAAAGTGCTAGAAAAGTGAGAAAAACATACAAAAAAAAAACAAACCAGCTTACACCTTCTAAGATGTCCAACTATGACTTTGTTCACATCTGCGTTGGAGTCCCGTTCTGATGTTTCTTCGGACAAACGGAAACCATGGGCAACGGATCCGTCAGCATTGAAATCAATGGTGATGGAAACGGAAACCTATGCTTTCCGTCTGTGTCAGTTTGTGTCTGTTCGGGGTCCCGTTCTGATGGAAAGCTCCGACGGAACGTCAGAACGGGACCCCAACGCATATGTGAAAAAAGCCTAATACCTTTAGGGCTTGTTTAGACGAACGTGTAATACGTCCGTGCAACGCGCATGATTTTCACGCGTGTCGTACGGACCTGTGTCAGTCTATGGGGCAGTGCAGACAGTCCATGATTTTTGCGCAGTGTGAGTCCGCTGCGAAAAACTCACGACATGTCCTATATTTGTGCGTTGTTCGCGCATCACGCACCCATTGAAGTCAATGGGTGCGTGAAAATCACCCATGCCACACGGAAGCACTTCAGTGGGACGCGCGTGATTCGGGCAACAGCTGTCAAACTATGAATGTAAACAGAAAAGCACCATGTGCTTTTCTGTTTACAAACATCCAAATGGAGTGTCATAATGATGGCGGCTGCGCGAAAATCACTCAGCCACGCATCATACGGGGCTGACACACGGAGCTGTTAAGTGCCTTTTGCGCACGCAAAACACCGCGTTTTTTTGCGTGCGCAAAACGCACATGCCTGTGTGAACCCGGCCTAAGAATGAGAATGACAAAAGGTTACCCCTTCCATTTTATAGCACTCTGCCATCAGATCATGATGCATAAAAATATACAGCTAGAATATACGAATAAGTAATGGATTTTGTAAAACACTTTTTATTTATATTGTTAAAATATATTCCAAATAATTACATACTTTACATTGTATAATGCAAAAGTTAAATTTTTTACATTTATTTTAACATGTAACACAAAAATGTTTAAATCTTTTCACTCATCGGAAACCCTGCATCTACGTTTGCCCTAGTCAACAGGAAATCTAATAATATACCATTAATGTTAGTTCCGTAAAAAACAGTGAATATGTTCAGAGACATTAAAAGGGTAATGATTATAATCATGTGGAAAGAAAAAAAAGCAAATTAAAATGCTAACAGACAGTGCATTAAAGTATGGGAAGTTAAAAGCATACACTTAATGTAAATGAAAGAGATTTGAAAGCTCATTAGTGTTCTTAATTTCCTTTTCCAGTTCTCTTAGGGCTAAAATTGGGTGCTGGGCTATTGGATTTTAATGTGCTCTATTTTGCTAAAAGAACAGTTAAATACATGCACATATTAAAGAACACATTCAGCTGTAAATGTAGTCATGAATGATCTATGGGCACATATTGCTATTGCTATACATGCAATTTTTTTTCAATTGATTAGCAAAATATCCCTTGTGACAAAATAACTAAATGTAATAAATGAGCCATCACACTTAACCCCTTAAGGACGCAGCCTAGTTTTGGCCTTAAGGCTCAGAGCCCATTTTTCAAATCTGACATATTTCACTTTATGTGGTAATAACGTCGGAATGCTTAAACCTATCCAAGCGGTTTTCTCGTGACACATTGGGCTTCATGTTCGTGGTAAAATTTGGTCGATATACACTACCGTTCAAAAGTTTGGGGTCACCCAGACAATTTTGTGTTTTCCATGAAAACTCACACTTATATTTATCAAATGAGTTGCAAAATGACTAGAAAATATAGTCAAGACATTGACAAGGTTAGAAATAATGATTTTTATTTAAAATAATAATTTTCTCCTTCAAACTTTGCTTTCGTCAAAGAATGCTCCATTTGCAGCAATTACAGCATTGCAGACCTTTGGCATTCTAGCTGTTAATATGCTGAGGTAATCGGGAGAAATTTCACCCCATGCTTCCAGAAGCCCCTCCCAGAAGTTAGATTGGCTTGATGGGCACTTCTTGCATACCATACGGTCAAGCTGCTCCCACAACAGCTCTATGGGGTTGAGATCTGGTGACTGCGCTGGCCACTCCATTACAGATAGAATACCAGCTGCCTGCTTCTTCCCTAAATAGTTCTTGCATAATTTGGAGGTGTGCTTGGGGTCATTGTCCTGTTGTAGGATGAAATTGGCTCCAATCAAGCTCTGTCCGCAGGGTATGGCATGGCGTTGCAAAATGGAGTGATAGCCTTTCTTATTCAAAATCCCTTTTACCTTGTACAAATCTCCCACTTTACCAGCACCAAAGCAACCCCAGACCATCACATTACCTCCACCATGCTTGACAGATGGTGTCAGGCACTCTTCCAGCATCTTTTCAGTTGTTCTGTGTCTCACAAATGTTCTTCTGTGTGATCCAAACACCTCAAACTTCGATTCGTCTGTCCATAACACTTTTTTCCAATCTTCCTCTGTCCAATGTCTGTGTGCTTTTGGCCATATTAATCTTTTCCTTTTATTAGCCAGTCTCAGATATGGCTTTTTCTTTGCCGCTCTGCCCTGAACGCTAGCATCCCGGAGTCGCCTCTTCGCTGTAGACTTTGACACTGGCATTTTGCGGGTACTATTTAATGAAGCTGCCAGTTGAGGACCTGTGAGGAGTCTATTTCTCAAACTAGAGACTCTAATGTACTTGTCTTGTTGCTCAGTTGTGCAGCGGGGCTTCCCACTTCTCTTTCTACTCTGGTTAGAGCCTGTGTGTGCTGTCCTCTGAAGGGAGTAGTACACACCGTTGTAGGAAATCTTCAGTTTCTTGGCAGTTTCTCGCATGGAATAGCCTTCATTTCTAAGAACAAGAATAGACTTTCGAGTTTCACATGAAAGCTCTCTTTTTCTAGCCATTTTGAGAGTTTAATCGAACCCACAAATGTAATGCTCCAGATTCTCAACTAGCTCAAAGGAAGGTCAGTTTTATAGCTCCTCTAAACAGAAAAACTGTTTACAGTGGTGCTAACATAATTGCACAAGGGTTTTCAAGTGTTTTCTAATCATCCATTAGCCTTCTAACACAGTTAGCAAACACAATGTACCATTAGAACACTGGAATGATGGTTGCTGGAAATGGGCCTCTATACACCTATGTAGATATTGCATTAAAAACCAGACATTTGCAGCTAGAATAGTCATTTAGCATATTAACAATGTATAGAGTGTATTTCTGATTAATTTAATGTTATCTTCATTGAAAAAAAACTGTGCTTTTCTTGCAAAAATAAGGAAATTTCAGAAATTTCTAAGTGACCCTAAACTTTTGAACGGTAGTGTATTCAATGTTTATTGGTGAAAAATTGCAAAATGTTGAGAACATTTTGAAAAAATAGAATTTTTCAGAATTTAAATGCCTCTGCTTGTAAAACAGACGGTTATACCACCAAAAATAGTTACTAGTTCACATTTCCTATATGTCTACTTTAGATTGGCATCATTTTTTGAACATTCTTTTATTTTTTTTGGACGTTACAAGGCTTAGAACATAAACAGCGATTTCTCATATTTTTAAGAAAATTTCAAAAGCCTTTTTTTTTAAGGTACCTGTTCAGTTCTGAAGTGGCTTTGAGGGGCCTATGTATTAGAAAGCCCCATAAAACACCCCATTTTAAAAACTAGACCCCTCAAAGTATTCAAAACAGCATTTAGAAAGTTTTTTTTAACCCTTCAGGCATTTCACAGAAATTAAAACGAAGTGGAGGTGAAATTTGCAAATTTCATTTTTCTTGCTGAATTTCAATTTTATTCAATTTTTTTTTCTGTAACACAGAAGGTTTTACCAGAGAAATACTACTAAATATGTATTGTCAAGATTCTGCAGTTTTTTAAATGTCCCACATGTGGCTCTAGAGTGCTCGTGGACTAAAACACAAGCCTCAGAATCAAAGAAGCACCTAGTGCATTTTGAGGCCTCTTTTTTATTATAATATATTTTAGGCAGCATGCCAGGTTTGAAGAGGTGTTGAGGTGCCAAATCAGTAGGAATCCCCCAATAGTGACCCAATTTTGGAAACTACACCCCTCAAGGAATTCATTTATGGTTGTTGTTGTTGTTGTTATCATTTTGACCGCACAGTTTTTTCAGAGCCCCTATTTGAATTGGGCTGTGAAATTAAAAAAATGACATTTTTTCCAATAAGATCTAATTTGTGATCAAAATTTCTTATTTTCACAGGGAACAAAATACCCAATTTGTTTGCCCACTTTGTCCTGAGTGCATAAATACCCCATTTGTGGTGATAAACTGCCGTTTGGGCCCATGGGAGGGCTCAGAAGGCAAGGAGCGCTATTTGTTCTTTGGAGTCCAGATTTTGCTGGATTGGTTTTCTGGTGCCATGTCGCATTTGCAGAGCCACCGAGGTATCAAATCAATGGAAACCCACCAGAAGTGACCCCATTTTGGAAACTACACCCCTCAAGGAATTCATTTATTGGTAATGTGACCATTTATACCCCATAGTTTTTTCACAGAACTTATTTGAATTAGGCTGGAAATTAAAAAAATAATTTTTTT
Organism: Rhinoderma darwinii; assembly: GCF_050947455.1. Taxonomy (NCBI): domain Eukaryota; kingdom Metazoa; phylum Chordata; class Amphibia; order Anura; family Rhinodermatidae; genus Rhinoderma; species Rhinoderma darwinii. The sequence goes on from NC_134687.1 coordinate 144,333,840, forward strand.
CCAATAATATGTCGTTTTGGCTGAAAATATCTTATTTTAACAAGAAATAAAATACCCCATTCTGTTGCCCAATTTGTTCTGAGTGCGACAATACCCCATTTGTGGTGATAAAATGCTGTTTGGGCCCTTTGGAGGGCTCAGAAGGAAAGGACCACCATTTGGCCTACTGGGGATTTTCTGATGCGAAGTCATGTATGCAGAAGCCCCTGAGGTACCAGTACAGTTGAAACCCGCAAGAAGTGACCCCGTTTCAAAAACGACACCCTAAAGGCACTCATCTAGAGGTGTAGTGAGCATTTTGACCGGAGACATACACCCCATAAACTGTAATGTGGGTTCTCACGGGTATGGCAATACCCTCAATGTGGCTGTTATCAGCTGCCTGGGCACACAGCAAGGCTCAGAAGGGAAAGACGAGAGGGGATAAGCTGTGCGGAGTGCATCAGGGTAAGTAAAACTGGGGTAAATTAAAAACCAAGGAATGTATCATCAATTTTAAAACACTCTTTCATACAGAGCTCGGGTTTTTCGGGACACGTGTCACATTGATATATTGTATCCTTCCTTATCCCCCTCTTATAGCAGACTTTGCACCTCTTTTGACTTTTTCCCTTCTTGCCAGTTTGGGGAACTTCTCCTGGAAAGTGTTGCCCTGCTACGATGTGTGTGGCCTCACTTCCAGAAGTACTGGGTGTCCCCCTTCTTGGTCCCTAAAGATTAGGTTCTTGATAATCACCTCTTGAAATTCCAGGAAAGTTCCCCTCTGGCCTGCACATCGACGTAGCACGTACGCATTGTACAATCCCATCTGTATGATGTGCACGTCCAGCTTCTTATACCCCACTGCATGGCGCTGCAGGGCTTCAGGACTTGATCTGACAAGTCCACCCCTCCCATGTACCTATTGTAGTCCAGGATGCAGTCTGGTTTGGGGGTCTCTGTACTGGTACCTCGTACATTTACATGGGTACTGGTGTAACACCTCTCTTGTTCTTGTACATGACACACAATATGTTGCTGCTAGATTGTGCCCTGATCTCACCCCTTCTGAGTGTTTGCCCAAGCAGAGTCTTAGGGAGGCCTCTCAGATTTCTTCTAGTGGTGCAGCATGCCGCAGGACTTCTGGAAGCGAGGGACTTGAAAAGTAGGACGCTGGTATAAAAATAATCCAGGTAGAGGTGGTACCCCTGGTCCAGCAGTGGGTGCACTAAATCCCACACAATTTTTGCATTAACTCCCAGTAAGGGGGGGGGGGCATTCTGGGGGTTAAATACTGGTGTCCTTCCCTTCATATATCCTAAATTTGTAGGTATACCCTGATGCACTCTCGCACAGCTTATACATCTTCACACCATACCTTGCCCTCTTACTCGGCAGGTACTGGCGGAATTGAAGCCTCCCTTTAAAATGTACCAAGGACTCATCAATAGAAATACATTTCTCGAGAGTGTATGCTTGGGAAAACCCCCTCAAAGTATTCACAACAGCATATAGAAAGTTTATGAACCCTTTAGGTGTTTCACAGGAATATAGAGCAAAGTAGAGGTGAAATGTACATTTTGTTTTGTCAGAAAATCCTTTTTATACAATTTTTTTTATAACACAAAAGGTTTTATCAGAGAAACGCAACTTAATACTTATTGCCTAGATTCTGCAGTTTTCAGAAATACCCCACATGTGGCCCTAGTGCGGTAATGGCCTGAAGCACCGGCCTCCGAAGCAAAGGAGCACCTAGAGGATTTTGAGGCCTCCTTTTTATTAGGCACCATGTCCGGTTTGAAGAGGTCTTGTGGTGCCAAAACAGTAGAAACCCACCAAAAGTGACCCCATTTTGGAAACTAGACCCCTTCAGGAATTCATTGCAGTTTTCATGGGGTGCATGCAGCATTTTGATCCGTTTTTATTCTATTTTTAGGAGGCGTGGTGACTAAAAAACAGCAGTTCAACTATTGTTTTTTATTCTATTTATTTTTACCGCCTTCACCGCTATAAATGACATATTCACTTTATTCTGCGGTGCGATACGATTACGGCAATACCATATGTTTATAGTTTTTTTAATGTCTTATGGCGTTTGCACAATAAAATACTTTTTTTTAAAAATAATTTACTTTTTGTGTTGCCTTATTCTAAGAGCCAGAACTTTTTTATTTTTCCATCAAGAAAGCCGTGCGAGGATTTATTTTTTGCGTAACGAACTGCAGTTTCGATCAGTACCATTTTTAGGTACATGCGACTTTTTGATCTCTTTTTATTAAATTTTTTGGGAGGTGAAGTGACCAAACAATTGTGATTCTGGTACGGTTTATTATTATTTTCTTTTACGGCATTCACCGCGCGGGATAAATTACTAAATAATTTTGTAGTTCAGGCTGTTACGGACGCTGCAGTACCAATTATGTATAGTTTATTTGTTTGTTTATATATTTTTATTAATAATAAAGGACTGATAAGGGAAAAAGGGGGATTTTTACTTTTATTACTTATAAAACTTTTATTTTCTTATTTTTACACATCTTTTTTTTACTTTTTTTTAACTTTATTACTTTGTCCCACTAGGGGACTTGAGGGCAGGAGGCCCTGATTGCTATTCTAATACACTGCACTACATGCGTAGTGCAGTGTATTAGAACTGTCAGCTACTCACTGACAGCAAGCATAGTGGGTCCTGACTTTGTCAGGACCCACTAGGCTTCTGTCGATTGCATAGCCAGACGCCATTGTTAGGTGTCCGGTTGCCATTGTCACCATCACCGGCCGCTATCATGTAGCAGGCCGGCGATGGTAGCTTAACCCCTAAAAAGCCGCGATCTCTATTGAACGCAGCTTTCAAGGGGTTAATCAGCGGGGACACAGCGATCGGTCCCTGCTATAGGAGCTGCAGCAACCACTGTACAAGACAGCAGCTGTCACAGCTCCTGCATGTGTCGGAAAGACGTCTGAAATGGGCGTTACTCCTGCGATGTACTGTTCCGTCCCCTAGGGCACACTTATCCCTCTCCATGCTCCAATGGACAAGCGGTGTGGCACAAGTTGGCGTGTGCTTGTGTGCAGTGCGCATGCGCCAAAGCCCGCACCATGTGCACCTGATGGCGGCCTCGGCGCATGCGCAGTACACCCGGCGGAAGTACGCTGCGCCATGAAGGAAAGACGGCGCATTGCCACACTGACTGCGCATGCGTCAGGACCGGCACCATAACAACATGATGCGGCTACCCGCGCACGCGCAGGCCATGTCCAGTGGGAGGGAGTGTGGGGAAAAAAAGGAAAGGGAGCTGGCGATCTACATTCAGTCCAGCACAGTTGAAGAAAAATAACTGGAAAACAATCTATGTTGTAAGGATTATCTAGAATAGCCTAAACGTTTGTTTTCACACACACACACACACACACACACACACACACACACACACACACACACACACACACACACACACACACACACATATATATATATATTCTGAGAAGGTAATGCCTGAACATATGCATTAATGCATTGTTTCTATGTATGTGCTGCAAGTACATATATAAAAGTGCAAAGTGCATAGGAAAAAACCCCTACTGTGTCATAAAAGAATGTAAACATTTTTAATGAAAAAATATAATAGATAATAGTGAAAGAATATATATATATGTAATAATAATAATAAGTAACACTAATCATGTCTCATAAGGGAGACAGTGAGAATTCATGATAGAAGATATGCATATGCAAATGCACAGGCATAGCTGATACATGGTATTTTGATTCAAATTTCATTGAGACACTCTAGTAAACACCAATTATTATTTAAACAATTTTATGTTAATAATTATAGTTCAATGAGAAAAATTATGAGGTATCAATGATAGAAGATATATATATGTAAATACACAAACAGGAATCCACTTAATTGATGGTATCCAATACAAATTTCATTAAAACATTCAAATATATCTAAAAAATTTGCCTATCAGTAAATACTGTATACTAATTTGCCTATCTCATATAGAGAGAGGTATATAATTGAACAGTCATCAAAAAATTGATAGAAGGAACAATTAGTAGTAATTTATGTGGAATAATATGTGGGAAGATATACGGAAAAATGAGATGGAATTATCATCACATTGCTTTAATTTTCCTTTTCTTTCTTCTTTGTCAAATGGTTTCTGTGACATCTGTTACCCTCGGATCCCATTCATCCCAGATGGAACAGGAAGTTAAGCCAACCGAGTATGTAAGTATCACCTGAGAGATAAAGCATCTTTCGTTTTTCTGAAAGAATTATGCGTCAGAAATGAAGGATTATTTACTGGAAGCATTTTGTAATAGGCCGACTATTAGATACCGAATATGTGATGTGCTATCTAATTTGTGCAAAAAATGTGCAAAAGGAAACAAAAAGGAAGAGACCTAAATGAATCGTTTCGAGCATGTAGATCATGAGTGAAAAAAAATGGTGTTAGCATGTTAAAGTTTTAGATGAGTGTGAAATGATTGTTAAATTATAATTTGCATGATTAACGTTGTTTTATGATTTGTAAAATCCGGTATACAATAATTCCTCATTCATGCCCCTAGGGGACATGCATCCAACATTATAGATCCACCTGGATTCGTGTTGTAAAAGTTTGGGAACTATGTTGCCCCCTCTAATGTTAGTCTCGATGTGTTCCAAGCCAATTACCTGTAGACTGGAGGTCTTACCTTTATGGCCCTGCAGAAAATGTGAAGCCACCGAGATTTTATTTTGTTTCACATCTCTATCCGCCAGCGTGATAGTTGATATATGTTGTTGTATTCTTTTGCGCAACTGCTGGCTTGTTTGACCTATGTAGACCTTTGGACAGGAGCAAGTAAGTGCATAGATACAATTTTTGGTTCGACAATTAATGTATGACTTCGGTTGGTATTGTTTTTTGTCAATTGGATCTATGAATGTATCCATAGAATTGACAAATTGACAAATATTGCAGTCACCACATGCATAGGATCCTTTGAGCTTCACTCCTTTTCCCAGATGTACTGTTGGTCTGGAAAAATGACTTGGTGTTACACGGTCCCTCAGGTTACGAGCCCTGCTAGCCATCAAAAGGTGTCTCTCAGTGATATGTGGGATGAGCTTACTAAGGATTTCCCATTTCTATCCAAGACCTTGATCACATCTTTCCTTTGACTATTATAGGCCGTGATGATCCTGAGCTTGTTATCTTGGACCCGATATTTAGGTATAAATGTCTGTGCCCTGTTGCTATTTGATGCTTTTTGGAATGCCTTGGAGATGACCTTTTGGGGATATCCTCTTAGTTTAAATCTCTCACTTAGGTCTTTCGCATGAAGATTGAAGTCCTGTTCCTCACTACAATTTCTCCTAATTCTTCGGAATTGTCCTGTCGGTATACCGTTCTTTAGGTGCGGTGGATGAAAACTTTGATAATGTAATAGATTATTGGTGGATGTCTCTTTACGATACAAGGTGGTCTGAACTTGTGATCCACGTATTATGATTTTTAAGTCAAGGAACTCAACCATCTCTTTTGAAATTTTTGCTGTTAAATGTATGTTCCATGGGTTTCTATTAAGTTCTTCAAATTAGAGCTTACATTCATCTTCTGTGCCTGTCCAAAAAATAAGAATGTCATCTATGTATCTTTCCCATTTGATGACATGCTGTTGGAACTGTGCTGTTGGATACACGTGTGTTTCCTCCCACCAACCTAATTATAATGTTTTATTACTTTTCTGAATGCATTGTTATGATCATATACATGATGTAATATACTGTATAATGTACACATTCTTTGCACTTTGTATAGTATTAACAATATGTATATTTTTATAATAATGTATTGATTCTATGAATTGCTAATTATGTATGAACAATATGTACACTATGTACACTATGTTTATCTGTTTAACAATGCTATACAATGCTTGACACAGGCCCAAGACGGTGGGCAGAAGCGTTGCACGTGAATATACAGGTCCTTCTCAATTAATTGGAATATCATCAATATCATTTATTTCAGTAATTCAATTCAAAAAGTGAAACTCATATATTATATAGATTCATTACACTCAGAGTGATCTATTTACAGCATTTTTTTATTTTAATGTTGAAGAGTATGAGTCCTAACAGTTAATGAAAACCCAAAATGTTGTCTTAGAAAATTAAAATATTGGGTAAAAGTTGAAGATTGTAGACTCATGGTGTCACACTCTAATTAGCTAATCCACACAAAACACCTGCATAGGTTTCCTAAGCCTTTAAATAGTCCAACAGTCTTGTTCAGTAGGCTACACAATCATGGGGAAGACTACTGACTTGACAGTTGTCCAGAAGACAGTTATTTACAAGGAGGGTAAGCCACAAAAGGACATTGCTAAAGAAGCTGCCTGTTCACAGATTGCTGTATCCAAGCATTTTAATGGAAAGTCTAGAGGTAGGAAAAAGTGTGATAGAAAAAGGTGCACAAACAACAGGGATAACCGCAGCCATTGAAAGGATTGTCAAGAAAAGGCCATTCAGGAATCTGGGGAAAATTCACAAGGAGTGGACTGCGGCTGGAGTCAGTGCTTCAAGAGCCACCACACACAGATGTATCCAGCACATGGGCTACAAATGTCTCATTCCTTGTGTCAAGCAACAGAGTCAACGCAGCCGTCTATCAGGAAATTTTAGAGCACTTCATGCTTCCCTCTGCTGACAAGCTTTATGGAGATGCTGATTTAATTTTCCACCAGGACTTGGCACCTGCCCATACTGCCAAAAGTACTAATGCCTTGTTTAATAACCACAGTATCACTGTGCTTGATTGGCCAGCAAACTCACCTGACCTAAACCCCAGAGAGAATCTGTGGGGTATTGTCAAGAGGAAGAGGAGACACCAGAACCAACAATGCAGATGAGCTGAAGGCCGCTATCAAAGCAACCTGGGCTTCCATAACACCTCAGCAGTGCTGTCGTTGAAATCAATGGCTCAAAATATATTAGACTGAAATTTAGACGAGTCCAAACAGACTCTCAGGCCAGGCCTCATTATTCAGCATCCTAATCAGGATATTTCATACCGATATATATCGAGAGAGGAGAAGAAAACACACAGACGATGCTGATATGCTCAAAATACTCCTCTGAAGGTTTATTTCCAAACTCAAACTATAATACTATTATTCAGAAGGGGTGTAGGCTTGAGGTTAACCAATCAGAGACAATGTGACAATATTTGTTATTCAGTAAACAAGCAGACCATAACGTACATCCCAGATACATCATTATAATTCTTCACACATTAGGTTTGCAGGTGGCCTTATCTCTCTTGAGCAGAATGTTCCCTTAAGGTGGCTCTCCCACACGCATATTTGCCACCCTCCCATCTCACTCCCTGTTCCTTCTCTGCAAGCTTCGTATGGGAGCCAAGGTCAAAGATAAAACATACAAAATCAACATTACTTGTATTAAAGGAACAATGACTTTCCTATTCACTACAAAAGAACCAAGATGGGAACTAAATCATTTAAACATTATTATAATCACTTTCACATAATACATATCTTAGTAATTTGGCATCCTGCTTGATAATTCATAATGTAATTTCATACAGAGAATATAAGCAAATAAACCATCCTTCACAAACCCCCCTTTTTCTCATATTAAATTACAGAAATTATATGTTATGATTATAAAACGCAAACAATATATCAATAGGGCCACAACTAATATGATGCCATCACCAAAGTCCAGTTTGGGTATGGGGTTCCACCAGTGTATTGACAAGTCCTGTACATAATCATCCTCTTCTTCTCCTGTCTTCTTATTAAAACACTTGATACTGCTGACGGATTCACTCAGGTCTTTGGTCTTTACTTTGATCTTTGCTGATGTCATCAGGACTTGGTTTGGTCCTTCTCATCTGTCAGACACACCGTCTCTTTTAGTATAAGTCACCGGGCTGTACATAGCACCTCATGCTGTGAGCCTGGGGTGAGCTCCCACGTAGACGGAGTAGTGGAGTTTTATTGTGACTAACACAAACCCTCCGTATCTATCCTCTTCCTCCGGTAAATTACTTGTCTGGGCGGCTGCTTGGAATTGTGACACTGCCGTCAGTTCATGACAAACGCGTTGTATTGGCTCCGGCTGCGCCTGCCGCATCTCAGTGATGGAGTTCATCATATTAAAAGTCATTTAGTTCATATTTACTGGCACTTGCCGGGGACCCCCAACCCTTGTCAATTGTTAAAATAAATGCTAATCTGGTGATAACATCATCCGCATACACTATAAAAGTTGTTCTAAGTACATGCAATAACAATGACAGGCCCTTAACCCCTTCCCTCTTTGGCCGCTTTTGACCTTCCTGACAGAGCCTCATTTTTCAAATCTGACATGTTTCACTTTATATGGTAATAACTCTGGAATGCTTTTACCTATCCAAGTGATTCTGAGATTGTTTTCTCGTGACACATTGGACTTTATGTTACTGGCAAAATTTGCCCGATACATTCAGTATTTAATTGTGAAAAACACCAAAATTTAGCGAAAAATTGCAAAAATTTGCATTTTTCTCAATTTAAATGTATCTGCTTGTAAGACAGGCAGTTATACCACACAAAAATGTTGCTAACTAACATCCCCCATATGTCTACTTTAGATTGGCATCGTTTTTTGAACATCATTTTATTTTTCTAGGACGTTACAAGGCTTAGAACTTTAGCAGCAATTTCTCACATTTTCAAGAAAATTTCAAAATGCTATTTTTACAGGGGCCAGTTCAGTTGTGAAGTGGCTTTGAGGTCCTTAGATATTAGAAACCCCCAATAAGTCACCCCATTTTAAAAACTGCACCCCTCAAAGTATTCAAAACAGCATTTAGAAAGTTTCTTAACCCTTTAGACATTGCACAGGAATTAAGGCAATGTAGAGGTGAAATTTACAAAGTTCATTATTTTTTTCCAGAAATTCATTTTGAATCCATTTTTTTTGTACCACAGAATGTTTTACCCAAGAAATGCAACTCAATATTTATTGCCCAGGTTCTGCAGTTTTAGGAAATATCCCACATGTGGCTCTAGTGTGCTACTGGACTGAAGCACCGGCCTCAGAAGCAAAGGAGCACCTGGTGGATTTTGGGTCTCCTTTTTATTAGAATATATTTTAGGCACCTTGTCAGCTTTGAACAGGTCTTGTGGAACTAAAACAGTGGAAACCCCCCAAAAGTGACCCCATTTGGGAAACTACACCCCTCGAGGAATTTATCTAGGGGTGTAGCAAGCATTTTGACAGGCCAGTTTTTTTGCAAAAATTTTTGGAACTAGGCCATGAAAATGAAAATCTAAATTTTTTCAAATAAAATGTAGGTTTAGCTAATTTTTTTTCATTTCCAAAAGAACTAAAGTAGAAAAAGCACCACAACATTTGTAGAGCAATTTCTCCCGAGTAAAACAATACCCCACATGTGGTAATAAACGGTTATTTGAACACACAGCAGGGCTTAGAATGGAAAGAGCGCCATTTGGCTCTTGGAGCTCAAATTTAGCAGGAATGGTTTGCGGAGGCCATGTCGCATTTGCAAAGCCCCCTAGGGACAAAACAGTGGAAACACCCAAAAAGTGACCCCATTTTGGAAACTATACCCCTCGAGGAATTTATCTAGGGGTGTAGCAAGCATTTTGACCGGCCAGTTTTTTTGCAAAAATTTTTGGAACTAGGCCATGAAAATGAAAATCTACATTTTTTTCAAATAAAATGTAGGTTTAGCTAATTTTTTTTCATTTCCACAAGGACTAAAGGAGAAAAAGCACCATAAAATTTGTAAAGAAATTTCTCCCGAGTAAAACAATACCCCACATGTGGTAATAAACGGTTATTTGAACACACGGCAGGGCTTAGAAGGGAAAGAGCGCCATTTGGCTCTTGGAGCTCAAATTTAGCAGGAATGATTTGCGGAGGCCATGTCACATTTGCAAAGCCCCTAAGGTGACAAAACAGTGGAAACCCCCAACAAGTGACCCCATTTTGGAAACTATACCCCTTGAGGAAATTATCTAGGGGTATAGTGAGCATTTTGACCCCACAGGTTTTTTGCAGAAATTTTTGGAATTAGGCTGTGAAAATGAAAATCTACATTTTTTCAAATAAAATGTAGATTTAGCTAATTTTTTTTTCATTTCCACAAGGACTGAAGGAGAAAAAGCACTATAAAATTTGTAAAGAAATTTCTCCCGAGTAAAACAATACCCCACATGTAGTAATAAACGGCTGTTTGGAGACACGGCGAGGCTGAGAAGGGAAAGAGCGCCATTTGGCTTTTGGAACTCAAATTTAGCAGAAATGGTTTGCGGAGGCCATGTCACATTTGCAAAGCTCCTGAGGGGACAAAACAGTGGAAACCCCAACAAGTGACCCCATTTTGGAAACTACACCCTATGAGGAAATTATCTAGGAGTATAGTGAGCAGTTTGACCCCACAGGTGTTTTACAGAACTTATTGGAAGTAGGCCGTAAAAATGAAAATCTACATTTTTTCAAATAAAATGTAGGTTTAGGTATTTTTTTTTCATTTCCACAAGGACTGAAGGAGAAAAAGCACCACAAAATTAGTAAAGCAACTTCTCCCGAGTAAAACAATACCCCACATGTGGTCATAAACGGCTGTTTGGACACACGGTAGGGCTCAGAATGGAACTAGCACCATTTGGATTTTGGATAGTGTCTGGGCGCCATGTCACATTTGCTGAGCCCCTGTTGTACTAGTACAGTGGAAAAACCCCAAAAGTGACTCCATTTGGGAAACTGCACCCCCTGAGGAATCATCTAGGGGTATAGTGAAAATTTTGATCCCAAAGGTTTTTTGCTGAATTAATTAGAATTAAGCTATGAAAATGAAAAATATTTTTTTTTTCCAACAAGATGTAGTTTTAGATCAACATTTTTCATTTTTACAAGGAATAGAGAAGAAAAAGCACCCCAACATTTGTAAAGTAATTTCTCCCGAGTACGGTAACACCCCATATGTGGTTATAATCAGCTGTTTACGTATATGGGAGCATTCAGAAGAAAAGGAGCGGTACTTATCTTTTGGAGCGTAGATTTTGCTGGAATGGTTTGCGGACGCCATGTTGCATTTGCAAAACCACTGATGTACCAAACAAAAGTGACCCCGTTTTAGAAACTACACCCCTAAAGGCATTTATCAAGGGGTGTAGTGAGAATTTAGACATCACAGGTGTTTTTCAGAAATGAATACGCAGTGGATGGTGCAAAGTGAAAATTGCAATTTTTCCACTGATCTGCCCATTCACCGCACAAGATGTTGTGCCCCTAGAGAATCTTACCCCATAAATTGTTAAGCGGGTTCTCCCGGGTATGGTAATGCCTTACTTGTGGCCATAAATTGCTGTTTGGGCACACTGTAGGGCTAAGAAGGAATAGACCGCCATTTTGAGCATGGATTTTGCTTGGTAACAGTTCTGTTTGGGGTTTTGCTGGTATTTCAGTTTATAATGTGGTGGCATATGTAATCTGTGCGGAGTACATCTGGGTATATGTAATCTGTGCGGAGTACATCAGGGTATATGTAATCTGTGCGGAGTACATCAGGGTATATGTAATCTGTGCGGAGTACATCAGGGTATATGTAATCTGTGCGGAGTGAATCAGGGCATAATAAGAGGGTATAATAATGGGGTAAATAATACAATTATCCATAGGTGTGTGTTACGCTGTGAAGCGATCCGTTATGCACAGGCCGGCGTCACACTGATAAACGGTTTTCTTTCTTATCCCCCTTTTGTAACACTCTTTACACTGCACCTTTTGGGGACTTTTTCTCCTTCGTAGTTTGGGAAATATTACTGGGAAAGTTTTGCGCTGGTATAATACGGGCGCCCTCGCTTCCAGCGGATGTGCTATGTCCCTTCCCTTTCCTAGTTCCTAAATCCTGGGGCCCTGAAACTGCAGGAATGTTCCCCTCCGGCCTGCGCATTGAGATGTTTTTCATCACCGCATTACTAGTGCCGTAACTTTTTTGTTTTTCAGTTGATTGAGCGGTGTGCGGGCTTGTTTTTTGCGAGACGGGCTGTAGATTTTATTGGTATCATTTTAGAACACATACGACTTTTTGATCACTTTTTATTTCATTTTTTGGTAAAGGAAATTACCAAAAACAAGCAATTCTGGAATCGTTTTTTATTGTTTTTTTTATCGGCATCTACAGTGCGCCCTAAATTACATGTTAGCTTTATTCTGCGGGTCGATACGATTACGGCGATACCAAATTTATATAGTTTTTTTATGTATTGCGGCTTTTGCACAATAAAATCACTTTTTATAAAATCATTTGTTTTCTGTATTCTAAGACCCATAACTTTTTTATTTTTGCGTGCACAAAGCGGTGTCGGGGATTATTTTTTGCGGGACGGATTGTAGTTTTTATTAGTACTATTTTGGAGTAAATGTGACTTTTTGATCACTTTTTATAGCATTTTTTGGAAGGAGATGTGACCTAAAAACAAAGATTCTGGCGTTGTTTTTCATGTTTTTCTTTTACGGCGTTCACCGTGCAGGATAAATTACATAATAGTTTTGTAGTTTGGGTCGTTACGTACGCGGCGATACCAATTATGTATAGTTTTTTTTACGTATTGCGGCTTTTGCACAACAAAATCACTTTTTTTATAAAATCATTTGTTTTCTGTGTCGCCATATTCTAAGACCCATAACTTTTTTATTTTTGTGTGCACGAAACGGTGTCAGGGATTATTTTTTCCGGGACGGATTGTAGTTTTTATTAGTACTATTTTGGAGTAAATGTGACTTTTTGATCACTTTTTATAGCATTTTTTGGAAGGAGATGTGACCTAAAAACAAAGATTCTGGCGTTGTTTTTCCTTTTTTTTTTTTTACGGCGTTCACCGTGCGGGATAAATTACATAATAGTTTTGTAGTTTGGGTCGTTACGGACCCGGCGATACCAAATATGTATAGTTTTTTTAATTTTTACGGTTTTTCCCATAATAAAAGACTTACTATGGGAAAAAAGTCAGTTTAGCTTTATTTTTATTTGTAATGTGTGTGTTTTTATTGTTTTACCACATTTTTATTTACTTTTTTTTACTTTTCTGACTTGTCCCACTAGGGAACATGAGGGCCTGATGCCCCGATCGCTACATACGTAGTGCAGTGTATTAGCGCTGTCAGTTATTCACTGACAGCAAGCCTATGAGGACACGCCGAAGGCGGGTCCTCATGGGCTCCCGTACAAGGCAGACTCGGACGCCATTTTCTGGCGTCCGATTGCCACAGCAACCCAGCGATTGCATCACTGGGTTGCCGATCGGGCGCAGCATCTGAGGGGTTAATCTGCCGGATCGGAGAGTAGCTCCGGTCCTGGCAGTTACAGGAGGGTGCCAGCTGTATAATACAGCTGTCACCCCGCGGTGATGGTGCCGGCTCTGCTTCTGAGCCCGCACAATCACTGCGCCGTACATGTACGGCGCTTTGCGGGAAGCACCTCCCGACAGCGCCGTACATGTACGGCGCATGTCGGGAAGGGGTTAAACTAAATCAAACAAACACCTTTATATAAGAATAACTTATCTGTTCCACTGGACAGGGCACCTAGAAGATGTGTAATTATTGGGTACATTTCATTTGCACTTGGTGTTACTCTTTTCAGCAGGATTTGTACCTTGATCTGAGCTGATTGCCTGGAACATCTCCAATTCACAAACATATACACAGATTCCACATGTTTATCTGACAAATGTCGCAAACCAATTTTTCTTACTCTAATTTGTATTGCATGGGAAGGCCTCTCAAGGTCTGTTCTCTTTGTGGGAGGCGGGTATGATAAGGTTGGCACCGGTCTGCCAGGACTGTTCTGTAGGCAAATCAAACAGCTCTAACAGAATTTAGCAGCAACAGCTGTAAAGCCTGGGACATTCCAATTAGATCTCACCACATCGATCCTTGCAGTCTTGGGGCATATGTGAGGTCACGCCATCAATACAAGTGCCATCAAGAATGCCTTGGGTGCTAGCGGTTTACCTTCCTTTATCCGTCCACATTCTGTTAGAATCTGGTTCTCATGCCTTCCGCTCCCAGTTGGACATCTTTAAATCAAACGTTCACATTGAGCAATAACTAGAAGTGATACATGCAAACCCATTTTTCTTCTTTTTATATATACATACACACACTGCACAGAATTTTCCTTTCACAATAACATCAACAAAAAATAAATAAATACAAATGTTTTCAAATGGGAATATTCCGCTTCTGTACCTTTTATCTGACACCTCCAATAGTCCAATGCTAAGGCTGATCCAGAACTTTACATAAAACAACCTCAGTATTTAATATTCCCACAACACTTCTTAAATACAGTTAAGAAGTGTCCCAACTAACTTTGGGACAACATCTGGAGAACTGCTGACATCTTATCATTTTACAAACACCAGTTCAATACTTGGGATAACACTGTTCCCGTCACTTACACACAACGTCTGCAGTGGGGAAGATACAGGCCGGGCTTCAGTACTGCCTGAGAACAGGTCTACACACACGAGCACATTGTCATACACATCTACCTCGGGTAGTTGTATGTTCTGCAGTCGCTTGGACGGGTAATCTGGCCAGGCTGCACTTTTCACAGGTACCTTTGCTGTTTTACCTATGTCATGCCGTGCGCACATCATGCAGGCTGTTACAAACCTAGTGGTGCCGTTATTGTATCCAGGGACAAGCCAATTTACTGACACCTGGCCGCACATACTCTTGTTGTCAGTTCTGTCTTCTCTTGCTCTCTCAATTGGCTTACCCGATGATCCAATAAAGTTCCTACTACCAATGGGCCCATAATTGTGGGCGATGCCAAAAGCGTACCTAGAGTCAGTGTAAATGTCGGCCGTCTTACCTTCTGCCAGGTTACAGCCTCAGCGAGCACCTCCAGCTCTGCTCCTTGAGATGAATGAGAAGGTGAGAGTGGTTTCTGGATAATTTACCTTGTGCCTCGTATCCTGTCTTGTACATACTGTATGAAGTATCTCTACATTACAAATTTACATTGGAAACCCATGTCACATATAGATAGAACATTTCAAAAGGGTGGAGTTTTATTTTTCCACATTCATCTGATGATCCAGGACACTTGTAAATCCCACCCACCAGGTCCTGTAAATACCTGATTAATACAAAAACAAACAAATTATGTTACTGAAATCTGTCATAAAATGAATAATGTTCAGACAATTTTTTTTTTGTTTTGCTTTCTCCCCCATCTAAATCTGTAAAAACTCATCTGTGAGTGACGTCACCTCGCATCCTGTGTAAATTTGCTGGAGTGGGATGGTCTTTTACACAACACCTCATATTGGGTGGATACTACAGCATAGCATACCCTGTGCCATATTCACCTGGAAGGATCTGGAACCATCTATACAGAAATACCTCAAAATATAGGTTACTGTCATACACATTTAATCTGGATTACTCATTGGGGTCTCATACACATTTTGTAGACCTCCTAGAACCAAATTCATTAATTCAAAACAAAATAAAACACAAAACAAAACTACCTGATCAGTCCCTTCACCATTCCCTCCTATTTGGACTCTGCGAAAGTAATGTAGCAGAGTTCAAAACTACATATCTCAACATAATAAAATTGGGCACTCTATCTGGGGGGCACTAGTTTAACCCCCTGTAATACACAACAGCCTGGAACAAAAATGACTTTCTCCTGACAAAAATAAATTTTATCTTTAAAATGACTTGCAACCATTTACCTGTAAAACATCTCACATTTTCAAAAATAACATTTAGGCAGCACCATAGCACGCGCCTCATGTGTGAAAACAAAAGCAAAACAATTGTAATTAGTTATTCAATAACACAGAAAATAATATATCTGGTAATATTAATTACTGCAAACCAATAAACTATATATAAAAATAGGGAACAGTGGGGGCACATACATTTTCAAGACCCCATGTCTCACAATATCTGTATTTTAATTCATTTGAATCAACATCAAAACATTCCAACATTAAATCTTATCACATCATAACACATAAATATGCAGCGTAACTTTTATCCTTTTACTGACAGATCCAGCTGGCTGTAATATTTTTCTCATTTGGTGAAGTTATGGAGGACAGCGCATGCGCAAAGATAAGAAACATTCCTCTTTGAAGAGAAACTGATTTTAACACCATACACAAATCACTAACATTTTTAGACATTACTACTGTTAAAGATAAGAACATACAATATAGATTTGCTTTATTGTGGACACTAGTTTCAAACTTCAGACATGTAACATTACACGCATCTCACACATCACACAGATGTCACATCGCACCCGTTCACATTACACTCACTCCGTTTTGACCCACATTAGTCACTGCAATATACCCGGCTGCTCCGTTTTCTTCACTCTTCCAATAAAAATTTACACCTGTATTCAAATTGTTCTTTCTCACATCATCTTACTTGTAACCACCTGTAATCACTTACTTTGTCCTTTTAACTTCTTAACTTTCCACAAACCTTTCTATTTATCACATGCAAATATCCATCTTACGGATGCCAGCCTCTTCAGCAATTAGTTGTTTTTTTTACAGTGTGTTATTTTGCCTTCACATACTTTACAATTAAAGCCCCAGCTCCATTTGCTCATTCTACTATAATGATGGCCGGGACCCGTGCCCCAAAGGATTTTTGTCTCACTTCCTCCTGACCCCATGGTCCGAGAGCAGTAGGGTGATTTCCGGTAAATCCCCCACCTCCAGGCAAACTGGCCATGTTTGCTGACAGATATCTCAGACCAGTCTATCTCCTAGACTGTCTTACCAATACGATATCAAAAGTCGTTCCTCCAGACATTCCAAAAGTCACGACATGTCCATTCTTTGAGCGTTTTTCGCGCATCATGCACCCATTGAAGTCAATGGGTGCGTGAAAACCACGCATGTCGCACGAAAGCACTTCCGTGGGACGCGCGTAATTCGCGCAACAGCAGTGAAAAGGATGAATGAAAACAGAAAAGCACCACGTGCTTTTCTGTTTACAAACATCCAAACGGAGTGTCATAATGAGGGCGGCTGCGCGAAAATCACGCAGCCGCGCATCATACGCGGCTGACACACGGAGCTGTTAAGTGCCCTTTGCGCAGGCAAAACACAGCGTTTTTTGCGTGCGCAAAAAGCACACGCTCGTGTGAATCTAGCCTTAGGCCGGGTTTACACCCCCGTCAGGGGGGGGCCATCAGGAGGGGGGGCGTCAGGGGTGGAAACCGTCAGGGTTGGGGGCCCGTCGGGGGTCACGAGAGCGGGGTCTGTGAGATAGAGAGTGGGACAGACAGAGAAACGCACATCTTGCCTGCAGTGCAGCTGGTCTTCATGATGGCGCCTGCTATCTCCCTGCAAACAGCTGCTCTGCTGTGTGACTCTGACCTGCGCAGTACAGAGCCAGAGAGCAGAATCAATGGAAGTGCTCCCGTTCATTGTGCCCTATGCACTGTAGCTGCCGTATTCCATCTCAGTATGTGTCGTTAATCGACACATACAGAGATGAAAAACAAAATGGCAGCCCCCATAGAGAAATAAAAGTTAGAAAAAATAAAAAAGTAAAACACAAACACACAAATAAATTAAAATTTATTTTAATAACATACTAAAAGCAATATTATATAAAAAAAAAAAATTCTGCGACACCCGTTCTTTAAAGCAAAACTTGCTGATATTGAGGATCGTTCCAGGAGGAACACCCTGAGGTTCAGAGGTATTTCTGAGCAAATTAAGGCGGATCAACTATCAGAATTTATGGTGGAATTTTTTATAAATTTACTACCATCTGCCTCTCCTACTGATTTAACCATCGATAGAGCTCACCGTTTGCCTAAGCCAAAAAGTCTGTCTGACACAGTTCCGAGAGATGTCATAGTACACATTCATTTTTTCCATATTAAAGAAAAGTTGGCGGAGGCATCGCGTTCTGAACCTATCCTGCCTGCAAGATTTCATCAGATTTCCATATTTGTGGATCTTTCTGCAGCCACCTTGGCCAAAAGGAGAGCGTTTGCTCATAGTACTAAGATTCTTCGAGATCAAGGTATATCGTACAAATGGGGGTTCCCGGTCAAACTTGTCATTACAAAAGATGGTACAAAAATTGTGGCTACCTCTCCGAAGGATGCCGAGCGTTTATGTCAAGACTGGGGGTTAATTACTGCTCCTGGATCTCCCCCAAAAAGAACTGGGTCGGCTCTATCCACTTTACCAAAGGAATGGGAGTTTGTAGACCGTAATACTAAGATGGCTCCTTAACTAGTGTCTTTTTTTCTCTGATCATATCTGTAGATCCCGGTACGGGTGAAGGCGCTTTAACTTACCTTCTTTCTCATTAGGCTTTGTATAAAGGCATGAAGCTAAAAGCCGCGAACGCCATGTTATATTTTTTACTTTCCAGTTATGTTCTACTTGGACCCCGCTTTAGAATGTAACTCTATATGTGGGGACTCTTGGTGTGGAAATGCCAATAATCCCGATTTATTATTTTTTTCTGTTATTATTATTTTTCTTTTGTTGCTGTGTTTGTATTGTGTTGTTCTCCTGCTCATGGATAATATCTCATCTTACTTCCGGAAAATGTGTAAACATTATGTATGAAATCAGTACCGATGCTGTTGTAGAGACTCTCCTTCCTCTAGGAGCTGGGCATTTGGTCAGATCTAAGCAATCCTTCTTTGTTAAAAATGTTTTTCAAAATTGTTTCACATAATGTTAAGGGGTTAAATTCCCCATTTAAGCGCTCTAAATTGTGGTCTGAGGTTCTACTTTCTCAAGCAGATGTGTTATGTATTCAAGAAACACACCTCAATAAAGTGGATACCCATAGACTTAAACATAAAAAGTTCCCACATATATTATCGGCTCCAGCTGTAGGTAAGAAGTGTGGAGTCTCTATAGCGGTAAGGGATTCCACATCTACTGTAATTGTAAAGAACCTACTCCGGCTTTTTCTACACTACATAAACATGGCCTTTTTGATATCTGGATCATTATAGTGACTGTGACTATACTTTTTTCTCGAATCCCCATAAAATATATACGAGAATTGATTTCTTTCTTGTTGATAGGGACCTCCTAAACCGTATTCATTCTGCTTCGATTGGATGCTTAGACTGGTCAGATCATGCTCCAATATCGCTGTCCATACAAGAGCAGTTTAGCCGGCCGCAGGACTCTGTATGGCGACTAAATCATTTTGTCCTTACTCATCCCAAATATGCCTCTCAATCTAGATCTCAGTTAGAGGAATACTTTTTTCATAATGATAATGGTCAAGTTAAAGATGTTACTGTGATGTGTGCCGATAAGGCCACTATTAGAGGCCATTTTATCAAAATTGCCTCACATATTAAAAAGTCTACTCCTTATGCTAAGCACTTTACATAGATTAAATAAGAACTCTTATTCAGCAGTGTAGGCAGCCGAAATTTCGGATCTTACTCATCAATTACACGAGTTGAATATTTATAAATATGACTTGGCCCTACGGAAATTTAAAATGCCATTTTATTGGAGTGGTAATAAACCTGGGGCATTATTGGCTAGGCAACTAAAAAGAATGTGGTGCAAAATCTCGGATCCCATTTATGTATAATACTAAAAAGGAACGTATAATGGACCCTAGGGGTATAGCTAATACTTTGGCTGAATATTATAAATCTCTCTATAACTTAAGAAATGACCCTCTCTCTCCGCAGCCTCGATTAGATAATATTAAGAGTTTCCTTGCTCAATTGGACCTTCCTTCTATTTCTCCGGCTCAACTACAAAGCCTCTCTATACCTATAATGGAGGGAGAGATTCTTAAAGCCATATCGTCACTTAAAGCCCACAAATCTCCAGGGCCTGATGGGCTTACTAGTGAATACTTTAAATTTTATAAAACTATCTTAGCTCCCTATATGGTCAAAACTTTTAATGAGGTAATTAAAAATGAAGCATTTTCTCCTGAGATGTTAAAGGCCCTTGTGGTCCCCTTACCCAAGCCGGGCAAGTCTTTAGATGTCCCCTCTAACTTTCGACCCATTTCCCTGCTAAATACAGATTTAAAAATGTATGCAAAGATTTAGTCTTGTAGATTGGTGGATATTCTTCCCCAGCTGATAAGTCGTGATCATGTGGGGTTTGTAAAAGGGAGACAAACAGTGGACAGCACTAGACGATTTTTAAATGTTATCTCGGAGGTTGAGGTTCGGCGGATGCCTTCTCTGCTCCTTACTCTGGATGCGGAGAAGGCATTCGACTGTGTTCACTGGGGGTTTCTAAGGGAGGTATTGGGGAAGTTTGGGATCCAGAGCTCTTTCTTATCTGCCATTATGGCCCTGTATACTTTTCCCTCTGCCCAGGTGTATAGCATATGTGCGTTATCAAGTCCCTTTTCCATAACGAATGGCAGTAGACCATGATATTTGAATAAATATCCATATATAAATAAACCATGCCCTTTGTCAACCATTATATTTACTTTGGTGATGGAGCCCTTTGCTATGGCGGTAAAAATATTGCCTTATATTAGAGGAGTTTCCCTAGGTCACACTGAACAACGTATAGGTCTTTTTGCAGATGACGTCATATTGTGTTTATCCTCCCCTGGTGATACCTTGCCTCTTGTACTCCGGCTCATTCAGGAATTTGGGGAGATTAGTTACTAGATAATTAATACATTAAAATCTTTAATTCTAAATATGGGTATTCCCAAACTTACACAGTTGGAACTACAAAGGGAATTTCCTTTTAAATGGGTTGAAGGAGCAATTCCTTATTTAAGTATCTCTCTTACTTATCCTTGTGGTAAGCTGATGTCGGTTAATTATAACACTTTGCTGCAGGCTTTGAACAAGGACATTATATCCTACTCTAGATTTCCCTTATCCTGGATGGGTTGTATTGCAGCCTCTAAAATGTTACTTCTCCCAAAAGTGTTGTATTATTTTCTAAACCACCCAATCCCAATTTCCAAATCTATTCTGAGACGTATCCAAATGGTGTTCACAAGGTCAGGATTGCAGCAAAAATACTGCATTTTTACGTAGCCAAAGGAGGTTTGGGATATCCGAATATTGTTGCTTATTACAATGCGGCTATTTTGGACCAATTGAAACATTGGTGGTTATATGATAAAAATAAGCGCTGGGTGGAGGTGGAAGCGCATATATTACATAGTTCAGACTTAAAGGATGTGTTGGGCTCAGTGAGGATGGGGGAACGCATATTGGGTAAACTATCTTCTACAATTAACAGGTTCCCGACCGCTGGCCGTAAATATACGGCCAGCAGTCAGGGTCTCTAAAGTCCGGCGTATAGTATATATACGGCCGCACTTCAGAGACTGTGCACGCGCGATCGCGTGCACACAGCTCTATGCCCTGGCTGTTGCTAACAGCCATGGGCACTGGGCAGAATGTCAGGGGTCAATCTTTTGGCCCCTGAACATGTGATCGCTGTGACAACCAATCACAGCGATCACATGCATTTCTGCATAGAAAACAGTGTGCACGCGATCGCGTGCACACAGCCCTGTGCCCTCGCTGTTACCAACAGCTCTGGGCACTGGGCAGAGTATCAGGGACCAATCTGATGGTCCCTGATCATGTGGTCGCTGTGAAAACCTATCACAGCGACCACATTTGTTTTATTTTGACTTTTCTGGCAGTAAATCTCCTGCCTCTTTTCTTCTCCTCAAACATTGTTTCAGTTTGAGGAGAAGAAGAGACTCGGGAGAATTGCTGCCAGAAGAATACAGTGAAAAAAAATACAGTTACACTAAAACATTCTCTGTATAGATAGATTTCTATCTATCTATACAATCTATCTATCCATCTATCTTTTTTTCTATCTATCTACCTTTCTTTCTTTTATTCTATTAGAATAGGCAGGTAGGGAGTATATAATTATATATATATCCACATATATATAATATATATAGCAATAGCGGTTTATTTTTTTGTTAGCGGTAGTGTAGATATATATAGCAGTTAGTTTGTGTGTTTTATAAAAAAAAAAAAAAAAAAAAAATTTGTTTAGTTAGTGTTAGTGTTAGTTACGTTAACATAAACCTATAGGTACATGCAGGAAAAAGGTCTAAATGATATACATATTGATATATGCTATATTGCAGCCTATATATAAAGGCTAGACCTCGATGAAACCAAGTGACTCTTGGTGTGTTGCCCTAAATAACTAGTATAAACCTAAAAGCGTGTAGGGCACAATTAACACAAGTAAATAGAAAAAATAGAACAATTTTTATTGAGAAAATACAACATTAAAAGATGGGTCATGCTGAGCAAAAGCACAGAGACGTCTGACACTTGCAGAGAACGTACAAACACAAGGGGATGCCTGACAATGTCAAGAATGTATATCCTTGTTCTGGGTGCGAATAGCCTGATCACATTAATAATTGTATTATGCGTTATGTGTAGAAAGGGTAAAGATATATAACCAGCACATTGGTTATCAACAAAGAAATGAACATTGGTTATCAACAAAGAAATGAACAACTGTGGTCCAGAAATGACACTGATGTGCTGGCAATGCAAGATACAGGCAAGTTAGGTGGAACAAAACCAAAGCAAGGAAGCATGTGACGTACCCATTGTGGTCCTCTGCTTGGAGAGAACGTCAGTCCCGACGCGCGTTTCGGCGAAATGCCTTCGTCCGGGGGTGTCGTCTCTCCAGCAGGAAGCTCCTCATTTAAAGTGTATGGCCAACCAATCGTAAGCGTATCTGACATCACATGGGACCGTGGGTGTGTGTACAATGGCGTCAAGTGCCGGGGGCGGGGACGCCCGTCATTCACCTCCGAACGCGCGTCATCAAGGGGGCGTGGCCCAGCAGCGACTGACGCCGAAGAGACACGCCCACCCCAATAGAGACGCGCAGGACTGGGGGAAGCGGGGGCTCCTTCCCGACTCAAGCGCACAGGTAAACACTACTGAAATTGCGGTATCCCATGAGATGTTGTAAATACAGGACCGGGTGGCAGGGAGGAGGAAGAGAGTGTGACAGAGGATTTAACATAAATCAATGAATCCTCATATGTTAAAATGAATGCGGTGGATATGGATGTGTTTAACAAATAAAAGATGTATGTTGCTATATAGCTCCGGAGGTAATATTTAAACGGCAATTAATAATGATGTATACCATATACCAATCTTTGCCATATAATACATAAATAAGTGTATCGTACTGATGACCAATTGTGGGTCTCATATATGTATATATCAATCATGGCCGTATAATAACATGTACAAGGTCATAACGAGCCAGGCACGTATATATCCAAAAGCACTATATGTAGATTAAAAATGTATATATATAACTAGTTATAAAAATGTGTAGAGACATGGAAGTAATAAATATAAGTATGAATACTATGTGAAAAGAGTTATTCTTTTTATTGTGTTAACTCTTTTATTTGCCTCTTCTCATGTCTATACAGTATACACATACAGTTGAAAATTAAAACGTGAAAAGCAAAAGAGGTAGAAATGTATATTATGTCAATGTAATGTTGAGTTATGACATAAACAAAGTGCAAAGAATGTGTATATATAAATAGGAAAGTGCATGTGCAAACATATAATATATATGTTATGATTATGAAACATTTATCATGATGATTGTGAAATATGTGTATGTGAGGTGTGTATATAAACACTAATGATGTAGGATATGTGTGTAAATAGTGAAACAAAATACATGTGAATGATTTATTGCGAGACATACTGCGTTGTATATGAATAACAAGACACCAAAAATGGTGGTTAGAAACATATATGTGAAAATACATAAAATAGAGTGAATTATACAACAAAATAATATGTGAACATATAGATATTAATAGACAATGTGAATACAATAAAATTTAAAAATGTATATATACAATTAGTACAAATGAATATGGTAACATTACTGATAAGTAATGAAGATATACAGTATATAAATATAGTGATTAAACATATACATGTTGTAAATATATATGTCTATAAGAACATTGAACCACATATACAAGCCATTAACCAAGAAGGTAAATCATATTCGTTATCGAACATAAACATATGTCCACCGCACTGCATGCATGGCCTCTCGTCCTCCAACTGTATGTCAAAACGATGTTCTATGGTAAAGAGGAAGGTAATTAGACATTTAAAAAAACTAAAAACATGTTTAAAATAACCCGCTGGAGGTTAACGGTCATAGGAAGGGAGCAAAATTGAGAGTTTCATTGAGCCCATGAGGAGACATAGTCCCTAGAGTCCAGATCCATTTGGATTCGCACCTTGCCAAATTTTTAGAGATGTCGCCTCTTCTGATGTGTTTTTCTATACAGTCAATTCCTCTAACTTTAAGTTTAGTTGGGTCGCATGAGTGGTGTGACTTAAAGTGTCGAGCGATGGGTTTCAGGATTTCTACGGTCTCGATCGTTTTAGCTAACGTGATATCGCGAACATGTTCCCTGACTCGAGTTTTAAATTCGCGAGTGGTAAGTCCCACGTATATTTTGGGACAAGGGCAGGTAGCGTAATAGACAACCGCCCTGGTTGAACAGGTAATATTGTGTGTGATGGTAAATGTGCGTTTGCCCGTTGCGTCGACAAAAGTCGTCACTTTTTCTATGTTGGGACACGCTACACAGTGGCCACAGGTCTTGCAGCCCCATTTAGGGCCCTTAGTACCAAACGGAAACTTTTTATTGTTTAATTGATAATGACTGCGTACAAGATGGTCTTTGAGGTTTTTCGAGCGTCGTGCCGAAATTGCTGGATATCTGGAGATGAATTTCTCGATTATGGGATCAGTAAGTAAGATGGGCCAAAATTGCTTCAATATATCCTTCATTTGGGGCCACCTTGAATGATATTCTGTGGTAAATCTTACCTGTGTCTCGGTTTTATTTCTTGGTTTGGGGAATAGGAGTTCGTCTCTCGGTGTATTTTTCGCACGATGATATGCTTTTTTTATGGAACGTTTGCTATATCCCCGTACAAGAAATCGGTTGGTAAGGTCATAGGCCTGTTTCTCGAATACGTCAACAGAGGAACAAATCCTTCGGATCCTGAGGAATTGACCTATTGGAACTGCTTTAATCGTCTGTATAGGGTGAGAAGAGGAAGCGTGAAGGAAAGAGTTAACTGCCGTGGTTTTCCGAAAAACATCGGATTGGAGAAAACCGTTTTTATCTTTACATAATTTGATGTCCAAAAATTCTGCCCGATATTTATCATAATGATAGGTTAATTTGATGTTTAAATCATTGGAATTTACATTGTTGATAAAGGTTTCAAAAGTCTCTGGCGTACCCTTCCAGATGAGCAAAATGTCATCAATGTACCGGGCCCAAAAGATGACCCGATCCATCGAGACACCACGCCCACCATGGAAAAGGTCGCGTTCCCACAGCCCCAGAAACAAATTTGCATATGAGGGCGCGCATGCTGCCCCCATTGCTGTTCCTTGGAGCTGGAGATAAAATTGTTCGTTGAAGATAAAGAAATTATGTTTAAGTGCAAATTCCAGAAGTGTCAAGATAAATTTGGAGAAATTGGACTCCATATTTTCCATGTTTAGAAATGTAGAGACGGCTCTCAAACCGTCGATGTGGCGAATACTGGTATAGAGTGACTCGACGTCACATGTAACCAGTAACATGTCATCCTCCACGCTGATTCCGTCTATTTTCTGCAGAAGATCGGCGGTATCACGTACATAGGACGGTAGACATTCAACAACACCTTTAAGGTGATGGTCAATAAATTTGCAGATTTTCTCAGTAAGGTTGCCCCTACCTGAAATAATCGGTCTTCCCGGGGGAACCTTAGCATCTTTGTGAACCTTTGGTAGCAAATATAGAGTTGATATAGTTGGTTCAGTGGGAATGAGTGCATCATATAATTCTTTAGAGATGGTATTCTCAGTTTGGGCCTTTGTTAGAATCTTCTCCAGATCTAATTGGAAAGTATATAAAGGATTATATGTAAGTCTTTTGGCGAGGAAGTTGTTTAGCGCCGAGGAGGCATACGCCATGCTGTGGTCTGAGTCGGAGACCGCATCAGAGATGGCGTCCGAGATGGAACCTGTTTTAGGTAGTGACGATGACAGCGTCACTTCAGGTTCATCTTCAGGGGACGTTGTCCCTGATGCAGTCGAAACTGCAGAACATGAAAGCGCAGGGCCAAGTAGCGCTGTAGCACGGGACAGCCTGGTCCCTCCAGTCCAGGCTCTTGTATGGGCACCTGCCCCATCTTTTGGGCCTAGAATCCACGGATTTACGGCCACTCCTGGCATAACCGTGGACAATACAAATTTTGTCCAAATGGATTACTTCCATTTATTTATAACGGACGACATCCTAAATCAGATTGTCCACGAAACAAATTTATATGCCACGCAATATATAAGGCAGAAACCTT
The DNA here is from genome assembly GCF_050947455.1 of Rhinoderma darwinii. Taxonomy (NCBI): domain Eukaryota; kingdom Metazoa; phylum Chordata; class Amphibia; order Anura; family Rhinodermatidae; genus Rhinoderma; species Rhinoderma darwinii. The sequence goes on from NC_134687.1 coordinate 144,360,315, forward strand.
CATCCACCCATGCCAGAGATTGGACGCCCACCAATCAATTAAGAAACCAGGAATTAAAAAATTTTTTGGGGCTCACCCTAAATATGGGTATTGTCAAAAAGCCCTCCATTAGGTCTTACTGGTCAACAAGACCAGCCCAAGCCACCCCAGTATATTCTGCAGTAATGCCCAGGTCTCGTTATGAGACAATAATGAGGTTCCTCCACTTCAATGACAACGCACAGGCCCCCCCAAGTACCGATGCAAACCGGGATCGGTTGTTCAAAATAAGACCGCTAATAAATTCCCTGAATAATTTATTTCTGCAACTCTACACCCCTGAGCAGAATGTAAGTGTGGACGAATCCCTCCTCAACTTCCATGGCAGACTTAGCTTTCGCCAATATCTACCTTCCAAAAGGGCAAGATATGGCGTTAAGCTCTACAAATTGTGTGAAAGCGGGTCAGGATATACCACCGCCTTCAGGATTTATGAAGGGCGGGACCGCACAATAAATGTTCCTGGATGCCCCCCTGATCTTTCCACCAGCAGTAAGATCGTGTGGGAGATAATGCAGCCTCTGCTTCACAAGGGGTACCACCTGTACTGTGATAATTTTTATTCCAGTGTGCCCCTGTTTAGGCATTTGCATGCTGCAAGGACTGGGGCATGTGGTACCATGCGCAAAAACAGAATTGGTTTTCCACAGCAATTAGTGGGGAAGCGCATGGTAAAGGGGGACTCCTGTGCTTATGCATCTGAGGAATTGCTGGCGGTCAAGTTCAGGGATCGCAAAGATGTGTATGTGCTAAGCACGATTCATACCGCAGGAACAGTGGCAGTGAGGGAAAGAGGGGCAACATCGGACAAGCACAAACCAGTGAGCGTGTCCGAATATAACAAGTACATGGGGGGGGTGGATTTAAGCGACCAGGTTTTACAGCCCTATTTAGTAAAACGCAAAACTAAAACCTGGTACAAAAAAGTGGCCATTTATTTGTTACAGGTGGCCATCCACAACTCATTTGTGCTCTATAAAAAAAACAGAGGCAGAGACACATACCTGGATTTCCAGGAGAAAATTATTGAAGGCCTCATTTTTGATGTTCAGGACACCCGAGAATGCCCCCAGTCTGAGGATGTCACGCGACTGACTGAAAGACACTTCGTCAGTCGGATTCCCCCAACAGCAACCAGAAGCAACCCCCAGAAAAAGTGCCGCGTCTGCAGAAAAGATGGGCACCGCAAAGATTCCCGATATTTCTGTCCCTCATGTCCCTCGCAACCAGGCCTGTGCATTGAGCCATGTTTTAAAAAATACCACACTGTTCTGAATTATTAGATTTTAGTTAATTTGTTGAAAATATATTTGCCCTACATTACGTTTTTATTTTTCCCCTGATTTTACTCCAAGGGTGAGGGAGGGAATGGGTGGGGGGTGGATGTCATGTTTGATGTTTTCTAAAGTTCATCTGCTGGAGAGCTCCATTTGCATTAACCTGAAATTTCTTATTTTAGAAAACCCCAAAAAATAAATTCCCATTATACCCCTAGATGAATATTTTGGGATTTCTGCTTCAAGAGCAGATATTTTGGAAGTGTTATAGAAACTCTGTTGAGTTTTGTAAAACCAGCTTTGAAAAAAAGCGATTTGTGAAATAAGCTTCTTCTATCGTCCGCCCTCCTACATCTCTATGTGATAAATAAGGCCACATATTTGGTATCCCCATGCACGGGAGAAGTGGCAGAATGTGAACGGAGATTAATTTTGACCGTGGTCTAAGCCGTGTGTGAAAAATGCTGGTATAAACTGACGCATTTGCTAAAAAATTGCTAATTTTATTTTGATCCATCTTATTCAAGAAACTTTCAGAAGAAAACGGGACTGTCTAAAAATATGATAAACCCCTTGAAGGAAACCTTGTGGGGTCTACTTGTGTGAATGAAGTCGTTTATGGGGTGATTCTAATGTTTCAGCAGCATTAGGCCCCCCAGAAAACAGTATGCGGCTATAAAGTCAAGTGCAGAATTCCTGGACCGAAAAGGCCAAAAAGCCTCCTTTTATGCCAAGCCCTGGCACATGCCCGTGAATAAAGCACACATATTTGGTATCCCCATGCACGGGAGAAGTGGAAGAATGTGAAATGCGATGAATTTTGTCCGTGGTCCATTTTGTGTGTGAAAAAGCTAGCATAAACTGGCGCAATTGTTAAAAAAAAAAGGTAATTTTATTTTGTTCCATCTTATTCAAGAAACTTTCAGAAGAAAACTGGACTGTCTAAAAATATGATAAACCCCTTGAAGGAAACCTTGTGGGGTCTACTTGTGTGAATTAAGTCATTTATGGGGTGATTCTAATGTTTCAGCAGCATTACACCCCCCAGAAAACAGTATGCTGCTATAAAATCAAATGCAAAATTCCTGGACCAAAAAGCCTCCTTTTATGCCAAGCCCTGGCACATGCCCGCACAGCGAATAAGGCACACATATTTGGTATCCCCATGCACGAGAGAAGTGGAAGAACGTGAAAGGAGATGAATTTTGGCCGTGGTCTATACCGTGTGTGAAAAATACTAGCCTAAACTGACGCATTTGCTAAAAAAGTGCTGATTTTATTTTGTTCCATCTTATTCAAGAAACTTTCAGAAGAAAACTGGACTTGCTAAAAATATGATAAACCCCTTGAAGGAAACCTTGTGGGGTCTACTTGTGTGAATGAAGTCATTTATGGGGTGTTTCTAATGTTTCAGCAGCATTAGGCCCCCCAGAAAACAGTATGCGGCTCTAAAATCAAATGCAAAATTCCTGGACCGAAAATGCCAAAAAGCCTCCTTTTATGCCAAGCCCTGGCACATGCCCGCACAGTGAATAAGGCACACATATTTGGTATCCCCATGCACGGGAGAAGTGGAAGAACGTGAAAGGAGATGAATTTTGGCCGTGGTCTATACCGTGTGTGAAAAATACTAGCCTAAACTGACGCATTTGCTAAAAAAGTGCTGATTTTATTTTGTTCCATCTTATTCAAGAAACTTTCAGAAGATAACTGGACTTGCTAAAAATATGATAAACCCCTTGAAGGAAACCTTGTGGGGTCTACTTGTGTGAATGAAGTCATTTATGGGGTGTTTCTAATGTTTCAGCAGCATTAGGCCCCCCAGAAAACAGTATGCGGCTCTAAAATCAAATGCAAAATTCCTAGACCGAAAAGGCCAAAAAGCCTCCTTTTATGCCAAGCCCTGGCACATGCCCGCACAGTGAATAAGGCACACATATTTGGTATCCCCATGCACGGGAGAAGTGGAAGAACGTGAAAGGAGATGAATTTTGGCCGTGGTCTATACCGTGTGTGAAAAATACTAGCCTAAACTGACGCATTTGCTAAAAAAGTGCTGATTTTATTTTGTTCCATCTTATTCAAGAAACTTTCAGAAGAAAACTGGACTTGCTAAAAATATGATAAACCCCTTGAAGGAAACCTTGTGGGGTCTACTTGTGCGAATGAAGTCATTTATGGGGTGATTCTAATGTTTCAGCAGCATTACACCCCCCAGAAAACAGTATGCGGCTCTAAAATCAAATGCAAAATTCCTGGACCGAAAAGGCCAAAAAGCCTCCTTTTATGCCAAGCCCTGGCACATGCCCGCACAGTGAATAAGGCACACATATTTGGTATCCCCATGCACGGGAGAAGTGGAAGAACGTGAAAGGAGATGAATTTTGTCCGTGGTCTATACCGTGTGTGAAAAATACTAGCCTAAACTGACGCATTTGCTAAAAAAGTGCTGATTTTATTTTGTTCCATCTTATTCAAGAAACTTTCAGAAGATAACTGGACTTGCTAAAAATATGATAAACCCCTTGAAGGAAACCTTGTGGGGTCTACTTGTGTGAATGAAGTCATTTATGGGGTGTTTCTAATGTTTCAGCAGCATTAGGCCCCCCAGAAAACAGTATGCGGCTATAAAATCAAGTGCAGAATTCCTGGACCGAAAAGGCCAAAAAGCCTCCTTTTATGCCAAGCCCTGGCACATGCCCGCACAGTGAATAAGGCTCACATATTTGGTATCCCCATGCACGGGAGAAGTGGAAGAATGTGAAAGGAGATTAATTTTGGCCGTGGTTCATACCGTGTGTGAAAAATGCTAGCATAAACCGACGCAATTGTTAAATTCTTGCATTTTTTTCCAATTTTGCCCACTTTAGTGAAAAAAAAAAAAATGATATATACTGACAAATGCCACTAAAACAAAGCCCTATCTGTCCTTTAAAAAGAGTGTAAAATTCAAAGATGAACTTTATTCACCTGCTGAGTTATAGTCATGTAAAGAAGCGCATAGCAAAATTGTGAAATTTGCTCTGGTCATTTAGCTGTAAAACAGCCTAGTCCTTAACCGGTTAAAGCATCTATTCAGATCTGGAAGGGCGTGTCTAATAATGCCTCTATTCTTCCTCTTAGACTTAGCATGGTTTCCTTGGCTATGGTGCAACGTTTTATACCTAATTCTAACTTCTCTGACTGGATCACTAAAGGTATTGTGTCACTGGAAGTATTATATGATAACAATTTGTTGTTACCCTATTCTACAAAATCTTCCAAATATGGTCTAAGCCCTAGAGACTTTTATAAATACTTCCAGTTGAGGCATTTCCTTTCCACTGTTAAATTTACAAATAATGGCCCTATTTCTAATTATGAAAAATATTTTTATAGCCCTAAACTAACAACTAAAGGAATATCTAAAGCTTATGAGGCAATACACCAACATGAATCTTCTCTGCTTACCCTTTATTTCATACAAAAATGGGAAGTGGAATTGGGAAGTACATTTAGTGCTGGGCAGTGGGAAGCGGCGTTCCGAATTTGCTCTAAGTCATCTCACTGTGTAAATCATTTGGAAGCTTCCCGAAAATTGCTCTACAGATGGTATATGACTCCATACCGCCTATCTAAATTGTTTCCTACTGTGTCTTATAACTGTTGGTGATGTCAAGCCTCCATTGGCTCTTTATTACATGTCTGGTGGAGATGTGATGTCATCGTTCCCTTCTGGGCAGAGATACAACAAATGCTAACTAGTATAATTGGTTTCCCGGTTCCTTGGGGACCGGAGGTAGCGCTGCTTTCTTTGAATCGGGAGGACATAGGCACTGAGAACAGCACGGTTGTGGCTCATGTGCTGACTGTAGTGAGAATGAGTATTGCTCGGAGACGGAAAAGAGTGCTTCTATTCCGACTAAAGCAGAAATTCTGTGCAAGGTTCAGTATAATTGTATTATGGAACATTTAATTTTCACAAGGCTACATAAGACACAGGAATTTGCTTACAAATGGACCAAATGGCTTGTTTGTAGTGGTTTACAGCTCCCCTCATACATAGATAGATGGTGATCCTATAGAAGCTTATTAGGGTTCATATGTAAATTTCAAAATCCCAGAGCAGGGATTCTATGTTTGTTTTATGTTTGTGTTATTTAATTATTCCTTTTCAAATATTGGATGTGTGCAAAACAGCTAAATTATATTTATGGAGGTTTAACTTAATGTCTATGTGACTTTAATATTCTGGTTACATTATTAATTATTGATACTATGGTTATTTCATTTTGTATCCAGTATGCTTTTTATGCATGTATGTGTATACCGATCTTTGCATTGATTTTACATATCTATGCTTTTTGTGATCTCCTAAATTTGTAAACGTCCATTTTTTCAATGTTTTTGTTTATTGTTGTATAATTTTGAAAACTTTCAATAACATTTTTTAAAATTATGGAACCAGGAAGGTTCACAGCATAACACACATCTATGGATAATTTTATTGTTTTTTTTACCCAATTATTATACCACCTGACTATGTCCCTGATGTACTCTGCACAGCTTACATGTACCCTCACATTATGGGATGTGTGTCTTCAGTGGCACAAGCTGGGCACAACATATTTGCCACTGAAATGGCGTATCTAGGGAAAAATGTTAATTTGTAGAAAAGATCTGTGGGGTGAAAATGCTCACTATACCCATTAATAAATGCTTTGAGGGGTGTAGTTTACAAAATAAGGTCACTTCTCAGGGGTTTCTTTTCTTTGCATGGTACTCTTTCACTCCTGAGCCTGGTCGAATGTCCAGTCAAAAGATTAGGGCCACATGTAGGGTGTTTCTAAAAGACAGCATAATAATTAGAGAGCTGTCTTTTTATGGTGGTACAAGCTGGGCACCACATATTGGCATATCTATGGCAAAAATTAAATTTTTCACTCTGCAACATCAAGTGCACATTAATTTCTGCAAAACACCTGCGGGGTTAACATACTCACTACAACCCTACTCTCTTTGTGAACTACCCTCTTTGTGAACTTGTTCCTATAACAGAAGTGCATATTCAAAATAAGGCTACACATACAGATATTATGCTTGATAAAAAACAAAAAGAGAGAGACGGCGCTCCTCTAAGGTGATACCGTATAGGCAAATTAATTTTCATACAAAGCTGAGTAAAGATAGACTCACCTGATCCAGTTGTGCTAGATCATCAGCACAACTTAACTTTACTGCTCGTCAGGTGAATACACCTGGGTCTCGGACACACTGTGCTAGCCTCTGGAGCAGACCCACGGTTGATAGCTCCAATGCTGGGGTTTCTTTACCGTGGTCACTAAAAATGAAGAACCTTCTGAGGTCAGAGCAGATACACCCGGCTGCGGTCTCATCAGATGGTTCTGTGGAATTACTGAACCACTCACACAAGAGCGCCCGACACAAGGGGCATTTTTCAATACACGTATTATATAATTCTCTCTTTAGCTAACATGGTCTCTTTTTAGCATCTTGCTGGAAGGAGAAGCTGTAGGTTAGCACAATAAGTCTTCTCATTGAATCTTACATGCTATAGGCCTATTAACTCAATGGATTTAATTACGATATTCAACATAGCTTAATGTCATCTGCAAACAAATTATATAAACTATATAATGTATAAAGACAGTCATTATCTCAGAATGTAATCTTTAATACTTTTGTTATATACAATTTTTTAGAAATGTATATATATATATACATACACCGTGTTCCAAATGATTATGCACATTGGATTTAAGTGTCATAAACATTTAATTATTAGTTTTTCAATTAAACTCATGGATGGTATTGTGTCTTAGGGCTCTTTGGATCATTGTAATCAATCTCAGACACCTGTCATAATTAGTTTGCCAGGTGTGCCCAATCAAAGGAAAACTACTTAAGAAGGCTGTTCCACATTATTAAGCAGGCCACAGGTTTCAAGCAATATGGGAAAGAAAAAGGATCTCTCTGCTGCCGAAAAACGTGAAATAGTGCAATACCTTGGACAAGGTATGAAAACATTGGATATTTCAAGAAAACGTAAGCGTGATCATCGTACTGTGAAAAGATTTGTGGCTGATTCAGAGCACAGATGGGTTCGTTCAGATAAAGGCATAATGAGGAAGGTTTCTGCCAGACAAATTAATAGGATTAGGAGAGCAGCTGCTAAAATGCCATTGCAAAGCAGCAAACAGGTATTTGCAGCCGCTGGTGCCTCTGGAGTCTCGCGAACCTCAAGGTGTGGGATCCTCCAGAGGTTTGCAAGTGTGCTTAAAGTTATTATTCGGCCACCCCTAAACAATGCTCACAAGCAGAAACGGTTGCAGTGGGCTCAGAAATAAATGAAGACTAATTTTCAAACCGTGTTGTTTACTGATGAGTGCCGTGCAACCCTGGATGGTCCAGATGGATGGAGTAGTGGATGGTTGGTGAATGGCCACCATGTCCCAACAAGGCTGCGACGTCAGCAAGGAGGTGGCAGAGTCATGTTTTGGGCTGGAATCATGGGGAGAGAGTTGGTAGGCCCCTTTAGGGTCTCTGACGGTGTGAAAATTACCTCTGCAAAGTACGTAGAGTTTATGACTGACCACTTTCTTCCGTGGTTCAAAAAGAAGAACCGTGCCTTCCGTAGCAAAATTATCTTCATGCATGACAATGCACCATCTCATGCTGCAAAGAATACCTCTGTGTCATTGGCTGCTATGGGCATAAAAGGAGAGAAACTCATGGTGTGTCCCCCATGTTCCCCTGACCTCAAACCTATTGAGAACCTTTAGAGCATCCTCAAGCAAAATATCTATGAGGATGGGAGGTAGTTCACATCAAAACAGAAGCTGTGTGAGACTATTCTGACATCCTGCAAAGATATTCAAGCAGAAACTGTCCAAATACTCACAAATTCAATGGATGCAAGAATTGTGAAGGTGATATCAAAGAAGGGGTCCTATGTTAACATGTAACTTGGCCTGCTAACTATTTTTTTGATTGAAAGAGCTTTTGATTTCTGTAAATATGACCTCCTGATGCTGCAAAATCAACAAATTACCATTTTAGTTCTCTTTACAACCTTTAAAATGTTTTGATCTCTGTTGTGCATAATAATGTAAAAAAAAAAACTGTTATCATTAGAAGATTTGTTCAATAAAATTTGCATTATACTCCAACGGTTGATGGCTTGAAAATTATACTGACTGTCATTTGCATTGACTATTTAGGAAAATCAGCAAAAAATAACATTTGCATAATAATTTGAAACGCGGTGTGTGTGTGTGTATATATATAGTCTTCTATATTAAAACAAGTAGCTGGCAAATTCTCTTTTCAATTTTACCTATTAATCCTTTATTAAAGGGTTGTCTACTTTTTATTTTTGCTATTAATTTAGTTATAGAATAGGAAACCATACAGATTTCTAATTTACATGTATATAATATTCTGCTCACATACCTTTCTTATATCAGAGCAGTTGCCTCTAGTCTTCTACAACCTGTCTTTGTTGTCTGGAGAGGCGCTGGCCTAGGCATCTCCCCTATGGGAACGGAACAATCCTGTTATCAGCAACATTCAAGCCTTCCTGGCTACCTTCAGAAAGGTGATTGAAAAACCTGGTCTGGCATCAACAACTCTTCAAGCTTCGTCAAGGCATCTCTACTGTGGGTCAATATGTCATCCACTTCTGCTCGCTAGCAACTGAACTCCAATGGAACCACAAAGCTCTTGTTGCAACCTTTTGGAAAGGTCTGACTGGTGGCGTTGAAGACAAGTTCGCTGGTCGGGATCTCCCAACTTCTTTGGATTAATTCATTTCTTTTTGCAACTGCTATTAACATATGTTTTCGTGAGAGACAACGAGAAACGGATCGTTTTAGTCAGATATGTAGATGGGCACCAACATTTCAGAGACATCTTCTTGCTTACACAACTGCTTCTCCGAACGAACCCATGCAAGTTGAAAGAATTAAACTTTCTGCTGAGGAAAGTCTTAGAAGACGCACCAACAAACTGTGTCTTTACTGTGGCAGTAAAACACCTTTTCTGTACAGTTGTCCAGTGAGACTGCGAAACTCCAATACCTGGAGCAAGTGGGAGAGGCTAACCTAGGTAGTAAATCTGCCTCTCAGAAGATTACAATACCTGTCAATTTGTCTATTGCTGGAGTTCTGTGGGGAATTTTTTCTGCCAACCCCTGGTTACTCGCTGTAAAATACAGTGCTTCAATTGGACAAGCCACTATTAATCTCTTCTGTGGATGGGAGCTTAATATCTGAAGTTGTCCATCAAGTCACTAAACCTATTTTTATGCATGTGGGAGCACTTTTAAGAAAGAAAGAGATACTTTACGCATACATTTCTACTTTTGTAAAATGCAAATCTACTGTAAAAAAAAGCCAATCAAATTGATCAATCCAAGTGATTTAACCTGGTATATATTTGGGGTCACTTACGTCTATATAATTTTTTCATTATTACTGTCTACTGTGTGCTGAGTCTAGCGCACATATTTAGCATTTGTATACATAATCAAAATCTTTGACGTTTGTACGTTTCCATCCCTAGAGTACAGTATTGCTTGGAAAAGATTAATGTTGAGAATAGTATTGTAAACTAATTATATTTTTCCAATTTCTGCAGATTTATAAAGTAGCTTACCTTATTGCTATCTATGATTCTCAATTTATTTTTCAGATTTGAGTTCTTTTATATGCTACAATTCATTTTTGTAATTGTATGATTAAAATAAAGCCTTTGGCAATGCAAAGTAATCAAGGGATTAGTTAGACAAAGCTAGATAACTGTAACTTTAGTAACCTCTTTATTAGAAAGTCATATAAAATCATATTGGTTAATATAAGCAGTTACTTTATTAGGTGATGCACATTTGACACATACAAATTAGGTGTTCTCTAAGGAAAATCACAGTTTTAAAATGATATAAATGCAAAATATATACAGTAAACTCTTCCTTGTTGTAATCGTATATATTGTTCCAGTTATTCAAATATAAGGAAAAGCCAATAGTCCACTGCATTCAAAATCATTACCATTAGACATCAGCCATAACCACATCTAACAATTATTAACTCCTTGTTTGTAAGCTATATGCCCACATGTAATAAATGGAAATCCATATATTACAGAACACAAGAAAAAAAACAAAGGAAAACAGTATTAATATACACAGTACCTGTTTAAACCATTGGATGACAATTTGCTAAGTTTTTTTTAATGTAATTGAACAATCTTATGATAGCAATGTCATGTGTTGGAGCAACCCATGTCTGTTCCTTTGTGTGCCATGATCATCTTTGATTGTAGTAAACAAAAAAGTTAAATGGTGAAGATCAGAATAGTAACAGGTTTACTATCTCACGGCAATACTTAGAAAAATTACTCAAAGAGATCAGGATAAGCTGCGACTATCCCTTTATGTGTAACCATGATGTGAGTTCTCAGTCAGTTTCTACTTGGACAAAGATGGTCTTAGGCTATGTTCACATCTGCGTCGGAGGCTCCGTTAGGGCCACCGTTGCAGATCCGGCAGGGTTTGCCGGAGTTTACTGGATATAATAGCGCAGCATGCTGGACATCCCGACGAAAAGCCGATGGAACCCATTAAAGTCAATGGGTTTGGTCGGCAACCGGCGGTATCCGATGTGCAACAGAACCGTTGGTTCTGTTATTCCCTTGTTTTGCTCCTTTGATGGAGCAAGTCAATGGAACAGCACAACGCAGGTATGAACCCAGCCTTAGACACCCTGCCACATATCAACACAGGCATTGTGAGGAAGAGCGGAAAAAGTATATAATCAATAAATAACATTACTTCAATAACAATCTGTGTGAAAAGTAAATACAGTCAGTGGGGGCAATTTATTATGACAGGCATTTCATACACCCGTCATAATAGAGAGAAAAGTTGGAGTAAAATGCAACACATTTATTAAGAGGCCCATTATTAAAAGAGAAGCGGTAGTTTGAGAACAATTCTAGAGACTTGTTGACTTCTAATATTGGAATTCAACACAATTTTCAAATGCAGTAGAAATGCAGAGACTGGTAACTTCATTAACCAGAATTTCCCCAACTCAATTTACAAAGCAGGAGATAGGGTTAAACGATTTGTCACAGAGATCCAACAAACTATAGTATAACTTAAATAGTCACCCAGATATTGCATTCAGTGACTATTACAAAATCAATACAGAAATATCTTTCCCTAGCAAATAAGTAATTCAGAACTTTATAGATGAAATTTATCTTCCAAAAATCACTCCCCTAAAATGAAAGCCCTGTACCTACACAAGCAGTTTAATTAAAACAAATCTATTCAGACCACAAGTGTAAAGGATCTGCCAGGCACAGCTTCGGGGTTAACGCCCATAGATAATCAGTCTGCACCTGCTTCTATGTCTGTGAGACTGACTCCATCTTCCACCACTCAGGGTGGTAGGCTTAGGAGTGGGAGAACCTATCACAGCCTGGCCAGACAGAGCTAGATTCCGCCCTCTGTCTATTTATACCTGCCTTTCCTGTTCCTCCTTTGCTTGTGATTCTTCTCGTTTGGTTTCCTGGCCCTGCTGCAGATTCTTGTACTATTGTCCTTGCTTCATATTGACCCCGGCTTGCTGACTTCTCTCCTGCTCTGCGTTTGGCACCTCGTACTCTCCTGGTTTGACTCGGCTTGTTCACTTCTCTTTTTGCTCCTTCCATCCTGAAACTAATGGCCAAACTGAGAGGACTAATCAGTCTCTAGAACAATATTTAAGGTGTTTTATCTCTGACTGTCAATATGATTGGGTCTCATTCATTCCTCTCGCCGAATTTTCCCTTAATAACCGGGTCAGTAACTCGTCAGGGGTCTCCCCCTTTTTCTGTAATTTTGGGTTTAATCCACGGTTCTCTTCCGTTTCACCTGGTAGTTCCAACAATCCCGAGGTAGAGGTCGTTCATCGAGAACTGTGCACAGTCTGGGCTCAGGTTCAGAACAACCTAGAGGCGTCCCAGAGCATACAAAAAACTCAGGCAGATAGAAAACGTTCTGCTAACCCCTTGTTTATGGTCGGGGATCTGGTGTGGCTATCGTCTAAAAATTTGCGCCTTAAGTTCATGTCCAAGAAGTTTGGTCCCTGGTTTATAGGGCCGTACAAGGTCATTTAAGTCCTCAATCCTGTCTCCTTCCGACTGGAGTTGCCCCCATCTTTTCGAGTACACGACGTGTTCCATGCCTCCCTCCTTAAACGCTGCTTCCCGTCCTTGGCTCCCTCGAGGAAACCTCCGGTCCCTGTTCTCACCCCTGAGGGGACAGAATTCGAGGTGGCCAAGATTGTGGACAGCAGGATGGTCCAAGGCTCCCTCCAGTACCTGGTCCATTGGAGAGGATACGGGCCTGAGGAGAGGACTTGGGTACCCGCTCGGGATGTTCACGCTGGGATATTGGTCAGGAGGTTTCACCTTCGTTTCCCCAGTAAACCAGGTCCACTTAGAAAGGGTCCGGTGGCCCCTCATTAAAGGGGGGGGTACTGTAAAGGATCTGCCAGGCACAGCTTCGGGGTTAACGCCCATAGATAATCAGTCTGCACCTGCTTCTATGTCTGTGAGACTGACTCCATCTTCCACCACTCAGGGTGGCAGGCTTAGGAGTGGGAGAACCTATCACAGCCTGGCCAGACGGAGCTAGCTTCCGCCCTCTGTCTATTTATACCTGCCTTTCCTGTTCCTCCTTTGCTTGTGATTCTTCTTGTTTGGTTTCCTGGCCCTGCTGCAGCTTCTTGTACTATTGTCCTTGCTTCATATTGACCCCGGCTTGCTGACTTCTCTCCTGCTCTGCGTTTGGCACCTCGTACTCTCCTGGTTTGACTCGGCTTGTTCACTTCTTTTTTTGCTCACGGTGTTGCCGTGGGCAACTGCCCCTTTCTCCCCCTAGCTCTGTGTACCCTTGTCTGCTTATCTGTCATGCACTTATTGAGCGTAGGGACCGCCGCTCAGTTGTACCCCGTCGCCTAGGGCGGGTCGTTGCAAGTAGGCAGGGACTGAGTCGCGGGTAGATTGGGGCTCACTTGTCTGTCTCCCCACCCCCGTCATTACAACAAGGCTTCACACTGCGTTTGGGGCATATCTTTGGCGTGCATGTATATTTTATATAAATTATACAAATAATTAGATTTAATTTAGATTTAATATGGATTATTTAAAATGTTAATTGCAGAATATTCTCTTTAACCCTTTCATGACCAGGGGTCACTGATACCCCTGTGTCCAGGTGAAATTTTCCATTTCTTATGTGCACTTCTTTAAATAATATTTTTGCAATCACTTTGAAGATCATTTTGACGGAATAAATAGCGTAATCAACTACACTATTGATTCCATTAAAATGACGGAACCCTTGCACAACAAAGACAAACGGAAACCATTGGCACCGGATCCGTCACCATTAAAGTCAATGGTGATGGAAACGGAAAACCTATGGTTTGTGACTGTCAGGGCTCTGTTCTGACGGAAAGCTCAGACGGAGCATAGAAACTGAGCCCTAGCGCAGATGTGAACGAAGCCTTAAACAAACTATCAGTACCTTATCTGCCCAGATAATGAGTACACTGGCTCCGTTATCTCTGTGCAGAAGCTGGGTAGAGAGAGAAGGAGGGGGAGGTGTTGACACACGGGGAGAGAGCAGGGAGACAGAGATAAGTGCAGACTGCTTCATTTTGAGCAGAGCTGCACCTGTAAGTTTAGTTTCATTAAAAAGAACACGTTTGTTTTATAAAACTAAGTCAAAGAGGTATGACACTTGTAAAGAGAGCCGACACTTAGATTAGTGCAGAGCTGATCACGCTGAAGCAGCTTCTGCACTCATTAAACCCTGATTCAAACTGCAAACGTCTATATACGTGCTAACTGCACGGGGCTTCAGCAGTTAGAACGTATATAGCCGTATGGCAGTCGAGAAGGGGATAAAAAGCTAACAGAAAAGCAGAGGAAAGTTTTAGATAGACCAATTGAGTGGTAATGAAGACGGCATTAAGATCAATCAGAGACAATAAAGCACCAATAAATTCCCTACAAAATTTATAAATATTTAAAAAATGTATTGATTCCTTATTTAATGGAAACTATTAGGCCCCACGATCATACAATTCGTCCGTAATTATGGTCCGTAATTTCGGACCCATTCATTTCTATGGCTATGGACACCTTCCCGTATTTTCACGGATGAGTGCCGGTCCATAAAAATGATCCGTAAAATATAGAACATGTCCTATTCTTGGCCATAATTACAGCACAGACTCCCCATAGAAGTCTATGCACATCCGTAGCTGTCCGTAATTACGGAAGAGTTGCTAGGCGACCCCAGGTTTGCAGATGTTGCACATCATTTGTGGTTTTCTTCTTTTTGCGGATCCGTATATATACTGATGCATTACGGATGCACTACGGACCGAATTTGCGGAAACCGTTCGTATATGCGGATTAGTTATGGATGTCTATGGATCAATATACGGACAGTATTTACAGATGGTTGAAAATATGGTCCTGTGAATGGGGTCTTAATAAATCCCATAAAGTTGGAAGCGTGCCAAGTAGAATGGAAGAAACAATTACTGTTGTTATTCCAAAAGTAGATAAGAATCCAAAGGTAACTGAAGCATATAGGCCAATATCGCTTTTAAAAACAGTCATTAAAGGGGTTGGCCACTTTATCTGGACTTATTTCTAATGTGTGGCAGAAAGGAAAATCTTACACTTACTCATCTTATTGTAAACCGCACCCCCTGATAAAGAGAAACCTTTCTCCCCTCTGCCTCGCTGCTCTCGGCCACCCTTGCGCGTGACATGGAGGCGTATGTGACCAGTTTCTCGACGATGCCTGAATGTGGCTGGACTTCCTGTTATTTTTCTGCACATGCACTGGTTTCAAGAAATCACCCTCCCCTAGTTTCATCTCCCGCTTTACATCAACTGCACCCAGTATCATCTCCCCCCCAGTATTATCTCCTGATCACATAATCTGCCCCCCAGTATCACCCCCTCATCACATCATCTCCACCCTTCTTCACAGCCCCCCTGCCCAGTATCACCCCCCCCCCATATAAGCAGCAGCTACCATAACCATGTCAGCACAATCTCATCCCTACAATGCAGCATATCCGTGGCAGCCAGTGTATGTATATATATATATATATATATATATATATATGCATATGTATATATATATATATATATATATATATATATATATATACACTACCGTTCAAAAGTTTGGGGTCACCCAGACAATTTTGTGTTTTCCATGAAAACTCACACTTATATTTATCAAATGAGTTGCAAAATGACTAGAAAATATAGTCAAGACATTGACAAGGTTAGAAATAATGATTTTTATTTGAAATAATAATTTTCTCCTTCAAACTTTGCTTTCGTCAAAGAATGCTCCATTTGCAGCAATTGCAGCATTGCAGACCTTTGGCATTCTAGCTGTTAATTTGCTGAGGTAATCGGGAGAAATTTCACCCCATGCTTCCAGAAGCCCCTCCCACAAGTTGGATTGGCTCGATGGGCACTTCTTGCGTACCATACGGTCAAGCTGCTCTTACAACAGCTCTATGGGGTTGAGATCTGGTGACTGCGCTGGCCACTCCATTACAGATAGAATACCAGCTGCCTGCTTCTTCCCTAAATAGTTCTTGCATAATTTGGAGGTGTGCTTTGGGTCATTGTCCTGTTGTAGGATGAAATTGGCTCCAATCAAGCGCTGTCCACAGGGTATGGCATGGCGTTGCAAAATGGAGTGATAGCCTTCCTTATTCAAAATCCCTTTTACCTTGTACAAATCTCCCACTTTACCAGCACCAAAGCAACCCCAGACCATCACATTACCTCCACCATGCTTGACAGATGGCGTCAGGAACTCTTCCAGCATCTTTTCAGTTGTTCTGTGTCTCACAAATGTTCTTCTGTGTGATCCAAACACCTCAAACTTCGATTCGTCTGTCCATAACACTTTTTTCCAATCTTCCTCTGTCCAATGTCTGTGTGCTTTTGCCCATATTAATCTTTTCCTTTTATTAGCCAGTCTCAGATATGGCTTTTTCTTTGCCACTCTGCCCTGAAGGCCAGCATCCCAGAGTCACCTCTTCACTGTAGACGTTGACACTGGCATTTTGCGGGTACTATTTAGTGAAGCTGCCAGTTGAGGACCTGTGAGGCGTCTATTTCTCAAACTAGAGACTCTAATGTACTTGTCTTGTTGCTCAGTTGTGCAGCGGGGCCTCCCACTTCTCTTTCTACTCTGGTTAGAGCCTGTTTGTGCTGTCCTCTGAAGGGAGTAGTACACACCATTGTAGGAAATCTTCAGTTTCTTGGCAATTTCTCGCATGGAATAGCCTTCATTTCTAAGAACAAGAATAGACTGTCGAGTTTCACATGAAAGCTCTCTTTTTCTAGCCATTTGGAGAGTTTAATCGAACCCCCAAATATAATGCTCCAGATTCTCAACTAGCTCAAAGTAAGGTTAGTTTTATAGCTCCTCTAAACAGCAAAACTGTTTACAGCGGTGCTAACATAATTGCACAAGGGTTTTCAAGTGTTTTCTAATCATCCATTAGCCTTCTAACACAGTTAGAAAACACAATGTACCATTAGACCATTAGAACACTGGAGTGATGGTTGCTTGAAATGGGCCTCTATACACCTATGTAGATATTGCATTAAAAACCAGACGTTTGCAGCTAGAACAGTCATTTAGCACATTAACAATGTATAGAGTGTATTTCTGATTAATTTAATGTTATCTTCATTGAAAAAAACTGTGCTTTTCTTGCAAAAATAATGAAATTTCTAAGTGACCCTAAACTTTTGAACGGTAGCGTAAATATATATATATATATATATATATATATATATATATATATATATATATATACTGTATATTTATGCTATATATGCTTGATACAGGTCCTATAGCAGGACGGAAACGTTGCAGCTTGTGCTGGCTTAATAAACCACAATTTTTTTTCCACCAACACGAAGTGCTGTGGGACTTTCTTCAATATAAATATTTATATATAATCTATTATAAAAAAAAATTATAAAAAAAAAAAATTGTTGGATTAGTTAGTTAGTTAGTTACATTATTGCAGTTAAGTTGTATAGCGCTGAGAAGGCATATGCCATGCTGTGGTCAGACTCTGAGACCGCATCAGAGATGGCATCAGAAATGGAACCTGTTTTAGGCAGTGTTTCAGGTTCCTCTTCAGAGGACGTTATCACTGACGCAGTTGAAACTTCAGAACATGAAACAGGGTCTAGCAGCGCTGTAGCACAGGACAGCCTGGTCCTCCAGTTCATGTTTTCGTATGGGCACCTGCTCCATCTTTTGGGCCAAGAATCCACAGATTTACTGCCACTCCTGGCATAACTGTGGACAATGCAAATTTTGTCCAAATGGATTACTTCCATTTATTTATGTATGCACGACTGGAGCAGGATTTCCAGGGTGAATACCTCTGTGGCAGATGTGAACATGTTGTTCACCTGGAAGCTCGCATTAGAGATCTGGAGGAGCAAAATGCAATACTGAGGGCGATAGACAATCTTGAGCGGAGCATGCTGCTCAATGAGCAAGCAGTTAGTGGGGTAGATCTGGAGGGTGAAGACCTGGGTAAGCAGGACAAGGCAAGTAGCTGGGTTAATGTAGTTAAGGGCAGTAGAAAGAGGTCAAAGAAGCGGAAGGCCAATCCAGTTTCTGTTTTTAATCCAAGCAAAATTGCCAAGTTGGGTGATGATGCGATGGTCATTCTCAGAAATAGCAGTCCTAGTGGATACTGATCTCCCTAACAGCTGGGAGAACAGCCCAGCTAGTATTCGGTGGGATGGTAATGCAGGTAGGGCAAGACAATTATTAGTTGTAGGGGATTCTATAATCAGGAAGACTAATAGAATAATTTGTCGCCAAGTCTGCCTCTACTGAATGGTTTTCTGTCTCCCTGGTGCCAGGGTTTGGCATGTGGTGGAACAGGTGTAAACACATGTAGCCATCTTTAACTTGATTCTGATAACTTGCTGCAGCGTGATATCAGACAACAAAACCCATTAAAAAGTCATGGAAAAAGTCAAGATAAGAGATCTACCAATGTTTATTTAATGCATTACAAGTCAAGTAAAAGACGGCTACATCTGTAAATTACTGGGAGGGGCTGTTGATGATCCAGCTGTCGTGGTCCATGTGGGTACCAACGACAGAATACATGGAAGGTGGAGAAGCCTTAAGAATAATTTGAAAGAACTAGGCTACAAGCTTAAGGGAAGAACTTCCAAGGTAGTATTCTAAGGAATACTGCCTGTGCCATGCGCATCACAGAAAAGACAGCGGGTGCTCAGGGAGTTAACCCATTAGTGAACGGCCCATAGTCTTTTTACGTCGGTCACTAACGGGCCTTATTCCGATGCCATAGACTTTTTACGTCGCGGCATCGGAATAAGTAAACAGAGCAGGGAACTGTCAAATCTCCCTGCTCTCAGCTTTCAGAGGCAGCTGAGGGCTGGGGGCGTCCCTGCTCTGCCGGGTGAGATCGATATAAGTATCGATCTCACCCGTTTAACACCTCAGATGCGGTGCTCAATAGCGAGCACCGCATCTGAGTGGTTTTGGATAGAGGGAGGGAGCTCCCTCTCTCTCCCACCAACACCCAGCAATAATATCGCTGAGTGTCTGTATCTGCGATGGCAGCCGGGGGCCTAATAAAGGCCCCCAGGTCTGCCTGGAGCGACTGCCTGCTAGATCATGCCACAGGCATGACCCAGCAGATGCCTGTCCGTTTTAAACGGACAGGCATAATACACTGCAATATAAAAGTATTGCAGTGTATTATAATAGCGTTCGGAGGATTGCATAGTGAAGTCCCCTAGTGGGACTAGTAAAAAAGTGAAAAAAAAAGTTCAATAAAGTTCATAAAAAAAAAATTTGAAAAAAAAAACGAAAAACCCACTTTTTCCCCTTACAAACTGCTTTAGTATTAAAAAACCAAGATAAAGTTCAAAAGTTACACATATTTGGTATCGCCGCGTCCGTAACGACCCTGACTATAAAGCTATTACATTACTTAACCCGCACGAGGAACGCCGTAAAAAATTAAATAAAAAACGACGGAAAAATTGCTGTTTTCTGTGAATCCCGACTTAAAAAAATTTGTTAAAAAGTGATCAAAAAGTCGCATCTACTCCAAAATGGTACCAATAAAAACTACAAGTCTTCCCGCAAAAAAAAGCCCTCACACAACCGCATCGGCGAAAAAATAAAAACATTACGGCTCTTCAAATATGGAGACACAAAAACAAATAATTTTGAAAAGAAAGCATTTTTACTGTGTAAAAGCAGTAAAACATATAAAAACGATACAAATTTGGTATTGTTGCAATCGTAACAACCCGCTGAATAAACTTATTGTGTTATTTATACCACACGGTAAACAGCGTAGATTTAGGACGCAAAAAAGGGTGGCAAAATTTCAGATTTTTTTCTATCCCCCCCAAAGAAAGTTAATAAAAGTTAATCAATAAATAATATGTACCTCAAAATAGTGCTTTTAAAAAATACAACTTGTCCCGCAAAAAACAAGACCTTATACAGCTATGTCGATGCAAAAATAAAAGAGTTATAGCTCTTGGAATGCGATGATGGAAAAACTAAAAAAATAGCCCGGTCATTAAGGTCTAAAATAGGCTGGTCATTAAGGGGTTAAATGCATGGCTTAAGTCTTGGTGTAGAGGAGAAGGATTTGGGTTCCTAGAGCACTGGGCTGACTTTTCATTGGGGTACAAACTGTATTCTGCAGATGATTTTCACCTAAATGGAAGGGGGTGCTGGGGGAGAGAATTCTAGCTGGTGTGGCGGAGTATTTAAACTAAGGCTGAGGAGGGACGTCAATGCAGAAAAAAGGGGTAATTAGGTTAGAGAGGGCTCATACCATATTGGTGGGTGGAGAAATAGACTGTGGGGAGAGGACTAGACAACAGGATACGGAGATCCTTTTGTTACAAAACAGCAATGAAAATAACATTTCCCATATAATGTCTAATAATCCCATTTCTGATACCAAACGTGGCAATTTGAATTGCAAGTTAAAGTGTATGTTCACAAATGCCAGAAGTGTAGCAATCAAAATGGGAAAATTGGGGAGCTAGAGGCCTAGGTACTAGAGGAATATATAGATATAGTAGGTGTTGCTGAAACATGGCTAGACTCTTCACATGACTGGGCTGTAAATCTACAGGGTTTTTCACTATTTCGAAAAGACAAGGAAAATAGGAAAGGCGGTGGTGTATGTCTGTATGTGAGAAGTGATATGAAGGTGAGTGTGAAAGAGACAATAGTGGGTGAAGATTGTGAGGAGGTTAAAACCTTGTGGGTGAAATTACAAAGGGAGGTAAATACTGAAAAAATTACTTTTGGTGTAATCTATAGGTCCCTCAATATAACTGAGGAGATGGGAGGTGATGCTCTGTTGGATCTGGTCATTTCTAATAATGCCGAGGTTGTTGGGAATGTCAATGTTTGTGAAAACCTCGGTAATAGTGATCAAAATATAGTTACATTTTACCTATACTGTAAAAAACAAACACAGGCTGGGAGGAGAAAAACACTTAATTTTAAGAAGGCCAATTTCCCCAGGATGAGGGCTGCAATTCAGGACATAGACTGGGAAGAACTAATGTCAAGTAATGGTACAAATGATAAATGGGAGATTTTCAAATCTACTTTGGGTAATTATAGTGCAAAATTCATTCCTATAGGTAACAATTATAAACGACTAAAATTAAACCCCACGTGGCTTACACCTCCTGTAAAAAGGGCAATATATGACAAAAAAAGGGCATTTGAAAAATACGAATCTGAGGGTACAGCTGTAGCCTTTGCAAATTATAAAGAGCTTAATAAAATCTGTAAAAAGGTAATAAAATCAGCAAAAATACAAAATTAAAGGCAGGTGGCCAAGGATAGTAAAACAAATCCCAAAAATTCTTCAAGCCTGTAAATGCAAAAAAAAGCCAAGGTCTGAACATGTAGGACCCCAAAATAGTGGTAATTGGGAGTTAGTCACAGGGGATCAAGGGAAGGCAGAGTAACTAAATGGGTTCTTTAGCTCTGTATATACAACAGAAGAAAGAGCAGCTGATGTAGCCGGTGCAAGTGCTGTTGATAAATTAATATACTGAATTGGCTGAATGTAGATATGGTCCAAGCTAAGTTAAATTAAATAAATGTGCACAAGGCCCGGGACCAGATGGGTTACACCCTAGAGTTCATAAAGAGCTTAGTTCAGTTATTTCTGTCTCCCTTTTTTTAATATTCAGAGATTCTCTAGTGACTGGTATAGTGCCAAGGGACTGGCGCAGGGCAAATATGGTGCCTATATTCAAAAAGTGCTCTAGGTCTTCCCTGGGTAATTATAGACCACTAAGCTTAACAGCCATAGTGGGGAAAATGTTTAAGGTGCTATTGAGGGACTATATACAGGATTATGTGATAAAAACTAGTATTATAAGTGACAGCCAGCACAGTTTTACAAAGGACAGAAGTGGTCAAACCAACCTGATTTGTTTTTTTGAAGAGGTCAGCAGAACCCTAGACAAAGGGGCCGCTGTATAGTGTTTTTGGACTTTGCAAATGCATTTCACACTGTCCCTCATAGACGTCTAATGGGTGAATTAAGGGCTATAGGTTTGGAAAGTATAGTTTGCAATTGGAATGGCAATTGGCTCAAGGATCGTATCCAGGAAGTTGTGATCAATGATTCCTACTCTGAATGGTCCCCGGTTATAAGAGATGTACCCCAGGGTTCCGTGCCGGGACCACTATTATTCAACTTATTTATTAATGATATAGAGGATGGGATTAATAGCACTATTTCTATTTTTGCAGATGACACCAAGCCATGTAGTATTGTTCAATCTATAGAAGATATTCGTAAATTGCAAGCTGATTTGGACACACAAACGGTATGTTCACACAGAGTGTTTTCAGCCAAAAAATTGGAAGCAGAACGCATCCAAACATCTGCCCATTGATTTCAATGGGAAAAACGGCGTTCTGTTCCGACGGGCCGTTATTTACGAGGCCATTTTCAAAACGGCCGCGTAAAAAAACGGCCGCGAAGAAGAACTGCATTTCACTACTTGAACCGTTTTTGGAGCCGTTTTTCATACACTCTATAGAAAAACAGCTCCAAAAACGGCCGTTAAAAACATGACTTTGATTAAAAAAACTTCTGAAAATCAGGAGCTGTTTTCCCTTGAAAACAGCTCCGGAATTTCAGCCATTTTTGTGTGCACATTACCTAAGTGTTTGGGCATCCACTTGGCAAATGAAGTTTAATGTAGATATAATATTACCACTTTACAAAGCATTAGTGCGGCCTCATCTAGAATATGCGGTTCAGTTCTGGGCTCCAGTTCATAGAAAGGATGCCCTGGAGTTGGAAAAATTACGAAGAAGAGTGGGGAAGCGCATAGTAAAGGGGGACTCCTCTACTTATGCATCTGAGGAATTGCTGGTAGTCAAGTACAGGGATCGCAAAGACTTATAAGTGCTAAGCACAATACATACCGCAGGAACAGTGGCAGTGAGGGAAAGGGGGCAACATCGGACAAGCACAAATCGGTGAGCGCGTCCGAATATAATAAGTACATGAGGGAGTGGATTTAGCCCCTTCCCCCTGCTTGCATTCTGGGCCCTAATGTCCAAGCCATTTTTTAGATTTTTCCATTGTCACATTCGAAGAGCTGTAACTTTTTTATTTTTGCGTCGGCATAGCTGTATAAGGTCTTGTTTTTTGCGGGACGACTTGCAGTTTTTATTGGTACCATTTGAGAGTAGATGCGACTTTTTGATCACTTTTTATCACATTTTTTTTAAGTTAGGATTAACAGAAAACAGCAATTTTTCCATTGTTTTTTATTTTATTTTTTACGGCGTTCACAGTGCGGGTTAAATAATGTAACAGCCTTATAGTCGGGGTCGTTACGGTCGCGGCGATACCAAATATGTGTAACTTTTTTGCTTTATTGTAGTTTTTTTTAATAGTAAAGCATTTTGCAAGGGGAAAAAGTGGGTTTTTCATAATTTTTTTTCACTTTTTTTTTTTATTAACTTTATTAAACTTTTTTTACTTTTTTACTAGTCCCACTAGGGGACTTCACTATCCTCCGATCGCTATTATAATACACTGCAAAACGGACAGGCATCTGCTAGGTCATGCCTGGGGCATGATCTAGCAGGCATTCGCTCCAGGCAGAACTGGGGGCCTTTATTAGACCCCCGGCTGCCATAGAAGACACAGACACTCGGCGATTGTATCGCCGTGTGTCAGTGGGAGAGAGAGGGAGCTCCCTCCCTCTCTCCAAAACCATTCAGATGCGGTGCACGCTATTGTGCACCGCATCTGAAGGGTTAAACGGGTGAGATCGATACTAATATCGATCTCACCCGGCAGAGCAGGGACGCTCCCAGCCCTCAGCTGCCTCTGGCAGCTGAGAGCAGGGAGATTTGACAGCTCCCTGCTCTGTTTACTTTATTCTACAGCAGCGCCGTAGAATGGCGGCGCTGTGGAATAAAGCCCATTAATGACCGCCGTGAAAAGGCTTATCGGCGGTCTTTAAGGGGTTAAGCAACCAGGTTTTACAGCCCTATTTAGTAAAACGCAAAACAAAAACCTGGTAAAAAAAAAGTTGCCATTTATCTTTTACAGGTGGCAATCCACAATTAATTTGTGCTCGATAAAAAAAATAGAGGCAGAGACACATACCTGGATTTTTGTGAGAAAATTATCGTAGGCCTCATATTTGATGTTCAGGACACCAGAGAATGCCCCCAGTCTGAGGATGTCAAACGAGTGACTGAAAGACATTTTATCACTCCTGCTCCCCCAACACCAACTAGAAGCAACCCCCAGAAAATGTGCCGCGTCTGCAGAAAAGATGGGCGCCGCAAAGATTCCCAATATTTTTGTCCCTCATGTCCCTCAAAACCAGGCCTGTGCATTCACCCATGTTTTAAAAAAATACCATACTGTTCTGAATTATTAGATATTAGTTAATTAGTTGAAAATATATTTGCCCTACATTACGTTTTTATTTTTCCCCTGATTTTACTCCAAGAGTGAGGAAGGGAATGGGTGGGGGATGGATGTCATATTTGCATATTCTCCAAAGTTCAACTGCTGGAAAGCTCATTTGCATAAACCTGCAATTTCTTACTTTAGGAAAGCCCAAAAAATGAATTCCCATTATACCCCTAGATTAATATTTTGGGATCTCTGCTTCAAGAGCAGATATTTTTAAAGTGTTATAGAAACTCTGCTGAGTTTTGTAAAACCAGCTTTGAAAAAAGGCGATTTGTGAAATAAGCTTCTTCTAATGTAAGCCCTCCAACATCTCAACGTGAAAGGAAATCAATTTTGTCCGTGGTCCATACTTTGTGAAAAATGCTCACGAAAATTAACGCATTTGCCAAATAAATTCTAATTTTATTTTGTTCCATCTTATTCAAGAAACATTCAGAAGAAAACTGGACTTTCTAAAAAGATGATAAACCCCTTGAAGAAAACTTGTTGTGACACTACTTGTGTGAATGAAGTCATTTATGGAGTGTTTCTAATACAATATGTCGGCAAACATCTGCCCATTCATTTGAATGGGTTTGCCGACGTACTGTGCAGACGACCCGTAATTTACGCGTCGTCGTTTGACAGCTGTCAAACGACGACGCGTAAATTGACTGCTTCGGCAGGGCACTTCTTTGCAACGTAATTTGAGCCGTTCTTCATTGTAGTCAATGAAGAGCAGCTCAAGATTTACGAGCGTCACAGACGCCTCGCATAATGCGAGGAGGAGCTTTTACGTCTGAAACGACGCAGCTGTTTTCTCCTGAAACAGTCTGTCTTTTCAGACGTAAAAGCCTCTCATCGTGTGCACATACCCTTAGCAGCAATTTCTCACATTTTCAAGAAATTTCCAAAACCTATTTTTTCATGGACCAGTTCAGTTCTGAAGTGGCTTTGAGGGCCTTATATATTAGAAACTCCCCATAAATCACCCCATTTTAAAAACTTCACCCCTCAAAGTATTCAAAACAGCATTCAGAAAGTTTCTTAACCCTTTAGGCATTTCACAGGAATTAAAGCAAAGTAGAGGTGAAATTTACAAATGTATTTTTTTTTGCAGAAATTAATTTGTAATAGAAATTTTTCTGTAACACAGAAGGTTTTACATGAGAAACGCAACTCGATATTTATTGCCCAGGTCCTGCAGTTTTTAGAAATATCCCACATGTGGCCCTAGTGTCCCAATGGACTGAAACACAGGCCTCAGAAGCAAAGGAGCACCTACTGGATTTTGAAGCCTCCTTTTTATTACAATATATTTTAGGATCCATGTCTGGTTTGAAGAGGTCTTGTGGTACCTAAACAGGGGAAACCCCCAAAAAGTGACCCCATTTTGGAAACTACACCCCTCAAGGAATTTATCTAGTTGTATAGTGAGAATTTTAACCCCACGGGATTTTTGCTGAATTTATTGGCGTTAGTCTGTGAAAATGAAAGTCTACATTTCTTCTGAAGAAACATAGACATTTTTAATTTTTGCAAGGAATAAAGGAGAAAAAGCACCCCAACATTTGTAAAGAAATTTCTCCTGATTACGGCAATACCCCATATGTGGTCATAAACTTATGTTTGAACATATTACAGCCCTCAGAAGGGAAGGAGCGCCATTTGGGTTTTGGAGCTCAAATTTTGCTATAATGGTTTTCGGTGCCATGTCGCATTTGCAACGCCCTGGAGGGACCAAAACAGTGGAAACCCCCAAAAAGTGACCCCATACACTATCAGAATCCAAGAGAGCAAATGCCTCTTCAGCGGTATATAACTTGCGTGCCATTTTTTTACGTATTTTTTTGTACTTATTTTTTGTAACAGTTTTAATAAAAGTAACAAAGAAAAAGTCCACTAATCCATTGATCAATAAATTTCTGAACAACCCTAAGGCCCTGTTCACACATAGAGTTTTGTAACGAGTTTTTAAGTGCGGAAACCGCACAGCAAAACTCGTCAAAAACCGCCCGAAAATGTCTCCCATTGATTTCAATGGGAGTTGAACAAGCTTTTTTACGTGAGCAAAAAAAACGCATCGCGGTAAAAAGAAACGACATGACCTATCTTGAGGCGGTTTCCGCCTCCAAAACCCCATTTCAATCAGTCAGAAGGGTAAAAAAAACACCTCGACGAGTGTTTTGACGAGTTTTTGTCAAACCACTGTGCAAAAAACGTCTGGAGCAGTTTTAGCAGGAGGAATTTTCGTCCTGCAAAAAACTCTGTGTGAACACAGCCTAACAATGAATCAATGTATTTAGAATTTACAGACGTGTAAAATATATGAAGAGATTTATATAAGTATATGTGTGTATATACGTATATATTACATGTACGTATATATCTATATGATGTTATAGATATATAACATCCCTAATTATTAATTTTTAGTATTAACACATTTCAAATATATGTCTATATATAATATATATTACTTGTGTGTGTATATATGTATATATATATATAAATATATATATATATATATATATATAGACGTGTGTGTGTATATATATATATATATATATATATATATATATATATATATATATATGTATATACACACACAGTGTATAAATATATATATATCTATATGATTTTATGGAGATATATATATATATATATATACATTATAAGCCCTAATTGATTATTAATGAACTAATTAATTGTCCTAGTCTGAGTACTATCTACCTAACAGACTACCTAAGCTGCCTACACTAAACTATCTATGTGGAGGTGTTTTTCACAGTCGGTGTGTCTTTATAGGAGACACACAGCAGCTGCTCGGCAGAGCTTCTTCTCCCCCACTGTCTCAGAACGATCTGACAGGGAGGGAGGAGAAACATTGTAACAAACAGCACGAAAGTTTGTTGCTGCAACAAACTTTGCTGTGAGCACCATGATAGCTTTATCATGGTGATCACGTCATCGGGACTGACACCAATCCGGTCCTGATGTCTTCTCTCAGCACTTAGGCTGCTAGTAGCAGCGTGTGCTGAGAGATTCAGAGCACAGGGAGAGCGCTGTGCACCCTGTCCTGACAGCACAAAGATTAACGGGCTGCAGGACAAAAGCCCAGCACTGCAGCCCGTTAATCTACGTGGGCTGGTCGTGAAGGGGTTAACTGAAACTAAGGGGTCTAGGCTAAACCCTGAAAAACAACCGTGTAGCATTATCTCTCCTCCAAAAAAACTTTACTGTTGCCACAATGCAGACAGGCAGGTAACGTTCTACTGGCATTCACCAAACTCAGACTCGTCCATCAGACTGCCAGATATAGAAGAGTGGTTTGTTACTCCACAGAACACGTTTGACTGCACCAGAGTCCAGATGCAGTGTGCTTTACACCACTCCATCTGACGCTTGGCTTTGTGCTTTGTGATGTAAGGCTTTTATGCAGCTGCTCAGCTATGGAAACCCATGCCATGATGCTCCCGGCACACTGTTTTTGTGCTGAAGTTAATGCCATAGGAGGCATTACAAACTTGTGAAAGAATGGGTCGTTCTAAAGAGCTCACTGAATTTGAGCATGGTACTGTAGGAGGCATGCAACCATTGCAACAAGTCAGTTTGTTACACACCTCCCCCCCAAGATGTGAGTGGTGAGTGGTATAATTTCTACTCTACATGGTATTATTGAAAATTGGAAGTATTTAGCAACCACAACAACTCATCTACAAAGTGGCAGACCATGTAAAATTACCGAGCGGGGTCGCTGAGTGCTGAGGCACATATTGCATAAAAGTTGTTAATGCTCTGATGACTCAATAACTGCAGAGTTCCAAACCAGGCCCTCTCATCCAACATCATGGTCGGACCTCACAAATGCTCTTCTGGATGAATGGGCAAAAATTCTCACAGACAGACTCCAAAATCTTGTAGAAAGCCTTCCCACTAGAGTGAAAACTGTTTTACTTGCAAAGGGGGAACAACTCCATATTAATGCCTGTGGATTTAGAATGAGATGTCATAAAAGCTCCTGTAGTTGTAATAGGTTGGTGTCCCAATACTTTTATCCATATAGCGTGTATATAGATAGATAGATAGATAGATAGATAGATAGATAGATAGATAGATAGATAGATAGATAGATAGATGATAGATAGATAGATAGATAGATAGATAGATAGATAGATAGATAGATAGATAGATAGATAGATAGATAGATAGATACGTGTGTATATATATATATATATATATATATATATATATATATATATAATTTTTGTTAATGTTTTTGTTTTTAAGAATACATAGTTCTCCTTCACATATTCGTAGATAATGACTTTAATATTGCGCTGCATCTTGTGATCTTGTTGAGATTAACACGGTAATATGGAAATGATATAGAACTACATTAGAAAAACATGATTAAGCAATTGCCATAACTCCTCTGGTCACCATTGGTCAATTACAGCAAAAGCCATATCTGCTGTTAAATAGTATTGCTTACAAAATTGTACTGTAAAGCTTGTGGTAATGGGAATGCCTAGGAGGAGTCCATCTGGTTTCTAATCCCAAAGAGATAAATGCAAATGAGCAGCAGGGATCCCTCTTGTTTAGCACAAGCAAAATGAGAATTATAAAAAATTTGCATCTTCATGCTCTGTTTAAGATGAGTAGAAATGTCTGACTCCCTGCTCATAAAATAGTTTTAGGCAGATGTGTCATTGCTATTTTATCATTTTGCTTTCAAATTCATTTAATTTTTGGTACACATGTTCAGTTTTATTTCCTCATTTTAACATAATGTAACTATTAGGTTACAGCAAGACTTGACATTTTTCTGACATTCACAATTTACAATACAACATGTGTTACATGTAACTTAGAAAAAAAGTTAAATGTTGTTATTTTTGATTCTTTAAATTTGGCAAAAAGGAATTATCACCTGATACAATTGGCCTGTGTAGCAATGTGTAACTTCATTAATATGACAAGTTTTAAAATGTATGCTCTGGAGATGTTTCTGCAGATCGAATCTCTGCCCGATACGATCGGTCAACCAGGGGGACCAGCTAGTGATTTATGAATCTTGGGCAATAAATACAATATTGGAGTGACTGGAGACTGTATAATAAAAAAATATTTCGTTTTATATCTATATAGCAAATCAAGATGATTAAAGTTCTACCTTTAAACAACAACAACATAAAAGATCCAAAGATACCTATATAAAGCAACAAAAGGAATCCAATTTTTTAGAAACAGG
Source organism: Rhinoderma darwinii (assembly GCF_050947455.1). Classification (NCBI taxonomy): domain Eukaryota; kingdom Metazoa; phylum Chordata; class Amphibia; order Anura; family Rhinodermatidae; genus Rhinoderma; species Rhinoderma darwinii. The sequence continues at coordinate 144,389,987 of NC_134687.1, forward strand.
AGCGATCTTGGATACAGAAATGCACCAACCAGGAGAGGGGGCCGCAAGCGCAATAGAGGAAGGAAGAACAAGGTTCTCCAAGCTCAACAAAGGGTCGAGACAGAAGTCCTCAACTTCCAAGAAAAAGGACATAACGAGATAGTGGTAAATATATCTTCATATGATTTGAATACAACTGAGATACAAGTGTTAGGCTGGGTTCACACGACCTATTTTCAGACGTAAACGAGGCATATTATGCCTCGTTTTACGTCTGAAAATAGGGCTACAATACGTCGGCAAACATCTGCTTATTCATTTGAATGGGTTTGCCGACGTATTGTGCAGACGACCTGTAATTTACGTGTCGTCGTTTGACAGCTGTCAAACGACGACGCGTAAATGGACTGCCTCGGCAAAGAAGTGCAGGACACTTCTTTGCCACGTAATTTGAGCTGTTCTTCATTGAACTCAATGAAGCACGGCTCATGATTTACGAGCGTCTCAGACGCCTCGCAAAATGCGAGGAGGAGCATTTACGTGTGAAACGAGGCAGCTGTTTTCTCTTGAAAACAGTCTGTCTTTTCACACGTAAATGACAGCTAGCGTGTGAACATACCCTTAAGCAAGGGACTTGGTTTTTGTCCCAGCCAAAAAATGGACTGGTTCCAATTAGAAATGGATATCATGCAATTCATCAGAAGATTAAGGCCTGATTTACACGAGCGTGTGCGTTTTGCGCACGCAAAAAACGCAGCATTTTGCGTGCGCAAAAGGCACTTAACAGCTGCGTGTGTCATCAGTGTATGATGCGCGTCTGCGAGATTTTCTTGCAGCCGCCATCATTTTGACACTCCGTTTGGATGTTTGTAAACAGAAAAGCACGTGGTGCTTTTCTGTTTACATTCAGAGAATGACAGCTGTTGCGCGAACCACGCAGTACGCACGGAAGTGCTTCCTTGCGACCTGCGTGGTTTTCACGCACCCATTGACTTCAATGGGTGCGTGATGCGTGAAAAACGCAGAAATATAGAACATGTCGTGAGTTTTACGCAGCGGACTCAAGCTGCGCAAAACTGACGGACTGTCTGCACTGCCCCATAGCCTAATATAGGTGCGTACGACACACGTGAAAAGCACGCGCGTCGCACGCGCGTATATTACGCCCGTCTAAATGATGCCTAAAACTCAAAGTATGGTTTGATACACATCAAGATACACCTGTTATTATTCCTCGTGTAACTCCTGAATTATGTTTAAAATCTTATAATTTATCTAGTGGCAGTGATTTCAATCCGCCTGTAGTTTCACATACTATTGATACCTTTACAGAATTGGTGAAAAAATATATAGAGATACTCAGGTTGAAACAGCAATCTGAAAAACTTGGGCATCCAAATATGACCAATGTGGAGATGTTAGCTCTGAGGAGGTTGACCCAGAATCAGGACCTTACCATCAAGTCAGCTGACAAGGCTGGTGCGGTCGTGATTATGGATACCTCAAAGTATATTAAGAAGGCTCTTAGGCAACTGAATGATGGCTTGACATATAAATTATTGACACATGACCCAAAGTGGGATATAGCAAACAAGATAGCTAAACTTTTGGAGAAAAGGTTCAACAACGGGTTGATAGATATAAAACGAAATAATTTTTTGATTATACAGTATCCAGTTACTCCAATATTGTATTTTTTGCCCAAGATTCATAAATCACTAGCTGATCCCCCTGGACGACCGATCGTATCGGGCAGAGATTCGATCTGCAGTAACATCTCTATATTTTTAGACCAGGTACTTAGACAGTTTGCTATAGGGGCAAGATCATATATTCAGGACACATCCGATTTTTCGAAAAAAATTCTGAGTTTGCATGTACCATCAGGTGCTATACTTGCTTCTTTTGACATAATTAGTTTATACACCTCAATAGACCATAGTAGAGGTTTAGAAGCCGTCAAACAGATGTTGTCTGAATCAAATCTTTCTACTGACAGTAGAGATTTTATTGTAGAATTGCTTACATTGATATTGGCAAATAATTATTTCTGGTTTCTGGATTAATTCTATATGCAAAAGGTTGGAACTGCAATAGGATCTAACGTTGCACCCACTTACACCAATATTTTTGTAGCCAATATGGAGGAGGTGTCGATCTATGTATCCCACCACTTCAACCAAGTGCTGAGGTGGTGGAGATACATCAACAACATCTTCCTCATTTGACTGGGTACAGAAACCCAATTATTGGATTTTCACCAATTTCTCGATAATATAGTTCCAGGGATTAAATTTACTCTAGTTTTTTCGAGGGAAACTATACAATTCTTTGACACTAGGGTCATTGTTTTTTTTAAAATCTACTGATCGCAATACATTGTTGTGATATGATAGTTGCCATCCCAGGAGAATTATAGACTCTTTAGTCAAATGTTACGGGTAAGAGGAATTGTTGATCAGGATGAGAAGTTAGACCCTGCTCTTAACATCATGATCAACAATTTTCTATCAAGGGGCTATCCACAATGTGTGGTTAATAAGCATAGGTTCAGGATCCAAAAATATACAAGACACGATGCACTGTTTAGTAATCGTGTAAAAAAGAATCTTGAAAGAATGCCATTTGTATCGACATATAACAGTTTAAGCCACCAGATAGGGAATATCATTAGGAAAAATTGGTCGATAGTCAGAGATGGTCATAGAGGGATTGGGGAATTTGATGTATGTCCCCTCATGTCATATAGACGTCCAGCCAATCTGAAAGATAGACTGGTAAAAACTGACATTAAATCTACCATTGTAAAAACTCGACAGACATTCTTAAAGCCTCCTAAGATGGGTAGTTTCCCAAGTTTGGGATGTATCAATTGCTGTCTAATGAAGAAAGGAGAGGAGTTTATGCGTCCCCATACCAGCAAAAATATAAAATTAGACATTATCTAACTTGCAATACTGATTGGGTAGTTTATGTCATTTGGTGCCCATGCAATTTATTATTTGTAGGTGAAACCATGTGTGATATGAAAACACGCCTCAATAATCATAGGTATACAATTCGAAAGGGCAGACTTGACTTGCCTGTCTCAAAACATTTTGTGTAAAAAGGTCATAATGAACGTGATTTATAATTTATGATCTTAGACCATGTTCCAATACCGAAATGAGGTTGGGATAGACTCATGGTGTTGAAAAAACGCGAGCTGCATTTGATTTTTAATTTGGACACATTGAGACCCAAGGGACTCAATGTGGATTTCCAAATATCCAGACATATATTTAAATGATATACTTTAGGATTTATACATTGAAATTTGGTTAGCTTGCCTTGTATTCCCCTCTGAATTCTGGCACTTCTTTCTCTCGTATAGGATGTGATATGATTGATAATAATTTTTAATACGTTGTCATTTTTTGTAATTTTTTTTTATATAGAATCTGAATATGAGTGAATACAGGATGAGCCACCCACCATTCAAGATAATTGGACGATACACTTTTCTTATATATAATAACAACTGTCTTTGAATAATAAAAACATTTTTGGGTGTCTACCGTTGACAGCAGCGTCTTTGCTTATTAATATAATGATATTGTTTATTGGTTGTGACTCCCATATTGACATCCCATAAATATACAAAATAATACTGATATATGCCCTTTATATGATATACAGTAGACCGTTATGTTTGCTCATGGCTGCTTCCGCACGGAGGTGGGGATAATATACCTGTAGCTCTCATGGAGCTTGCTTGATATGCCACGATATATGTGGACAAGATGGCAATGACCCTGTCTCAATTATTGTTGGGCTTTAATAAGCAAAAAAATCTAAGTAAAACTGTGGTTTTTGTCTCTATTGGAGGTCTGAACATTCTTTACATACAATGTATAATGTTTTGACAGCGTTGCCTAGGCACCAGCTCACGCTAAGCGAGGATTGGCTGATGAGCAAAGATGCCATGACAACGGACGATGCTTTGGTTTCATCGGCTGGCGCTGCTGCCTCTGATAGACGCCTTCAAATTAGCTTCTAGATAGGGATATTATTCCCAATATGTGTCCAGTATGATGGGATTGGTGAGTGGCTCCTGTTTCCTCCTTCCTATGAATATTCATGAGCTTTTTGACAATTGACAATTTTTAAAGTTTTATATGATGTATTTTCACTGTGCACTTTAATAGATATATGTATAATACATGTGTATAACGTATGCACAATTTGATTGTATTTTGAATGCATTGCCTTGTATGTTTTGGATGTAATGATCACTAATAATGCAATCACAAGTGGAGGGTATAAAACCCTGACTAACACATATCACCATTGCGTGACAAAGGTCCTGCTGAGAGGACTGAAACGTAGCTATTTTTGTACATGGGTTAAATAAACCTATCTATTTTTGAAATTACTCCTGGAGTGATGCGTCTATTTCTTTGTTTATATATATATATGTAAGTAACAAAATAAGCAGTAACTCCAAAGATATAGGTGAAAAAAGTGGGTACTTTATTGCCCTTGCAACGTTTCTGC